>NC_141408.1:10300416-10900416 GCF_034619465.1 Leptosomus discolor
TGACCCGATGCCGGCGTCCCCAGCATGAGGTTTTGCAGCCTGCCATTGGCACAGCCCTCCCCATCAGGCTGAGACCTCCTGCTCCTTCCAGGAGTGTTTTTTGGCTCTGGGAACATCTGTGTCCCTGGGGTCGAGCAGGGATCTGCTTGGGTGCCGGCTGGGGTGCCCGCCATGCCGGTGCCCAGGCGGTCACTGCCTCTCCTCCACGCCGCTGGCTCCCCGCCACCGGCCTCCTCCCGGCAGCCCCCGCGCGGGGAGGCCCCCGGCCCCTCACCCTCCGCCCCGCTCCCACTGTTTCCAGGGAGACCTTGGACCTCCAGAGGCAGCTTTGCGGTGAAAGTGGCTTTACCGTGGGCTGCCATGCTGGGCCGGGGGGCTGCTGGGCCGGCACGCATCCGTGGTGTGCCAGCCCTCACCTTGGGATGGGGGGCTGTCCGTCCCCAGCAGCGTTTTGGGGGGGCTGTTGTGTTCATGAGAAAGCAAAAGGAGGAGCAAGCGGTGTCAGAGCTGCACCGCCCCGCACGATGCCGGACACCCCGCTCCGACACCAGGCACCCCGCCGTGGGACCCCGGGGTGTGGGAGCATGCAACCCCATTCCTTGCGGTGCAGGATCCCCCCCTGGTTCCCCCCAGCCCCACAGCTACGCTTGGCCTAGGGGTGTCTTTTCCTGCTCCCCCCGGGGCTGGCGGTGGGACGGAGGCCGAGCAGTTCCCCCCGCGGCAGCCCGTGAGCCCACATCACTTCCTCCGGCGGCGGCAGCGGCGGCGGCGGTGGTGGCGGTGGTGGCGAGGCCTCGCTGCCTGTGTGTGTCCCCCCCAGCGCTCCCTCCAACTGCTGCGCGCGCCGGCGGGGCCCTCGCATTCCTTGGCTATTTTTAGGGTGGCCCTATCAGCCCAGCTGTCCCCGCGCCGCCGGCTGCCGCCCCGTTAGTGCCTTTCCCACCGCGCTGTGCCACGCTCGCCCCGGCGGAAACTCCGCTCCCGGCTCACCCCAACCCGGCGGTAAGGTGGGGACCCCCCGGCGTGACCAGCACGGCATGGGGGAGCACGAGGGGGGCACGTGGGAGACAGTCCCGGCACCGGGGTCAGGGGCCATGAGGCCCCTGGGGTGCTTTGGCGATCAGGGGCTGTTTCTTGCAGCCCACCGAGGACCCCAATGCCGATGCTCTTGGGGGACCTTTGGGGTAGTGCCAAGCTGTGTGGAGGTGGGAGCGCCGTGGGCAGAGAGTTTGGGGGCTCTGACCCACAGGCAGGTTCGTCTCCGGACCCCCATGCCCAGCCTGTACTCTGGGTGCTGACGTTTCAAATGTGGTGACGGGGGGGTACAGGGGACCCCTCGGGGCTGGGGCAGTGTAACCCCAGAAAGGCGGGTTAGTTCAGTGGCTGGGTGCTCCTCTGCACCGTGCCTGGCCCTGGGAGGGGGAGTACTCCCCAATGGCCCTGGGCATGACCCCCCCGGATTTCAGAGTGCGGCGCTAGCTGGGGCGGTGGGTCCCCACCAGGGCTGCCCAGTCACTGGCACAGGCTCAGGCTCAGAATAAACCCTGGCTGTCCAGGCAAGCATGGTCCTCGGGGCAGAAAATATCCCTTCCCTCACCCTGGCATTTGCTTACTGCAGCGGGCTGGCCCGCCCAGGGGAGGAAACTGGGGCACGGTCCTGTGGCCTGACTAAAGGGGCTTTTTTTTGCACGATGAGTTTTGTTGGGTCTCAGCCTGGCCACCTGCCTGTCCCCAGGGCCCTTCCTATAGGCACTGCCTGTTCATATGCTGAACGGGGCCAGGTGGGCTCAGACCCCCATTCCTGAGGGTCCTGGGTTCCCAGGGCCAGTGGGGAAGGGCATGTGCTTGTACACTGTGCCGTGGTTTAGCATGCTGGCCCCGGCCCGTCTCACCTCTCCCTCTCTCCCCAGCCAGGGCTGCGGCTCCATGAGACATCGCCATGGCGTTTTCATCCCGGTTTGCATTCTGGGAGCAGAAGGGAAGTCTCTTGCACGTTTGCCCTCACCCCGCATTTGGGTCACGCTGCCGCAGGCTGCCATCCAGCTCCCCCAGTTTGCCCAGTGCCAGCACCACGTTCGGAGCGGTGCTTCCCGCCTCTCGCTGCGCTGCCACGCCGGAGGCTTGCGCTGAGCAAATGGGGACCTGCCCCGTGCCCCACTGCAGCATGGCTGTGGTCACCGACGCGGCCACGCGTGCGATTGCTAACGCCGTCACTAACGACCGCTTTGCGAGTGGCTGGTGCAGCCTCTAACACGGTGTGAGCCGCGTCGGTGCTGCTGGCCAGCCCCGAGCGCTTGCAGGAGCTGTGGGATGGCGAGTTGTGTGGCCACGGCTGAGCCTTGGAGCTCAGAGGCATGGCCCAGGGCAGGGGAGGGTTTCGCTGCCCACCGCCTCCAAGACCCCTGGTCGCCCAGCTCAGCAGGGAGCTGGCATGTCCCGTGGTGTGGCTGCCACAGAGATTAGCTGGTGACACTTAAAACGTGCTGTGACGCCCGGCGGGGTGACGTGCAGAAAGGCAGAGCCCCCGCAGAGAGCGGTGATGGGGCTCTCTGTACCAGCTGCATGCGAGGAGGGGGCCTGGGCCAGGCGGGCAGAGTGCTTTCCTCTCCCACCTTTGGGGTTTGCGATAACCAGGGCACAGCTCTGTGCTTCCCTCCCTTTTTTTGGCTGCTGGGAAGCCTGGAAGGACACATGTCCTCATCCCTGGGGCAGCAACGGGCTGCAAATTTGGGCTGTTTCATGCAGAAGCCTCCTGCCCCCCTAACACGGAGTGCTGGCCCCGGTGGCTTTTCCCAGTCCCTGTGGCTTTTCTGGCAGCATGGCCCCGCGGTGGGCTGAAACACGTTCCTCTTGTTTGTCTGACCCTCAGGTCAAGGACGAGGACAAATCCTTAGCTGTGAAAAGACCCGGGAAGGAGGATGGGGCTGTAAGTGTCGCAGGGCACGGGCAGGGTGGAGCTGTGTCGTGGATGGGGCTCACCCTTGGTGGGGACAGACCCTGTGCCAGGGCTTGGGGACATCACAGAGGGTCGTGGCCTCAGCATCTTCCCCCTGCCCGGCACCCGCCCTGGTCCCTGGGGAGTGCTGGTGGCCACTCCAGGACAACGTGTGGAGGGTGATGGGTGTTTTTGGTAGGGGTGCCTGGCTGTCGGCACACGGCGATCTCTCCCCCTCCATCTCCCTGGGGCTTGTCCCTGCCTTGCCCACCCCGGCAGGATGGTGGGTCGGTGCCTGCCCCACGGTTACAGTGGCATCTGCCCACCAAAGCTGTTGGTGGAGGAAATCTTGCGGCTCGCCCTGCACGTTGCAGAGAGGCTGCTGGTGCACCGAGTGCTGAGTTTTACCCTCGTACTGGCAGCTCAAGGGTCAACGGGCCCCTGCGTGCGCGCCTGGGGAGGTCACCATTGCTCCCTGCCCTGGGGTCTGGTGGGGGGCTGTAGGCTGGCTGGGGAAGGGGACTGGGTGCTGCATCCCTCGGTGTCGGGGTCAGGCTGGGAGCTGCCCTCCCGTGGCCGGGCACGAAGCCTCGGGCACCGCCATGTCCCAAGCAGCGGGTGCTTGCGGTGGCAGGCACCGCACCGCTGGACTTCCACTCACACCAGTTTCGTTGTGGCTGCAGTCAGAGAGCCCGAAGGATGGGGCATCTGCACCCCCGAATCCTGAACCCCCGAATCCTGAGCCCCCGAAGAGCCCCGAGCCTCCCCCTGGGCGAGGGAAGAGCCCAGAGCCAGTGCTGAATGGGGCAGCCGTGAACGGGCTGGAGGGCCCAACTGCCGAGGCTCAGGGGGACGATGGCCAGGGGCTGTCCCGCCGCAAGGTGGTCCGGGTAGTGCGCAAGGTGGTCCGCAAAGTCCTGCCAGGGGAGGACACTGGCAGTGCCAAGGAGCTGGGGCGAGATGCCAAGTCTCCCGAGCCGGTGCCACCTCCCAGGAAGGAAGAGACGGGCCGTCCCGCCATCCCAGCTCCTCCCGCAGCGCCGCCTCCCCCTGCTGTGCCGGCAGCCCCCGCCAAGCCGGAGCCCAAGGATGAGATCTCAGCGGGGCTTAAAACCCTCATGGCAAAGGGCAAAACCAAAGAGCACCGGCTCCGGCTCCGGCCAGGGGACAGGCGGGAGGAGAAGTCCCCCGAGCCGGCTGGGAGGGACACGAAGCTGTCCCTGTCCCCGGGCACTGAAGCCAAGGCAGAGCCGCTGGTGCAGCCTTCGGGAGGGAAAGTGGAGCCGGCAAAGGTGGCCGCTCCGAAACCCACCGCCCTGGAGAGGCACAAGGTACCGGTGTGTGCACGGTGGGGGATGCTGTAATACGGCAGCGGGGTTGTGCCGCCCGGCACAGCATGGTGTGAGCTCACCCGCATGGTTTGCAGTGGTTTTGGGGTTTGCGGTGCTGGGGCGGGGGGTCACTTCTCAGGGCACTTGTGTGCGCTGTGGCCACCCCGTCACACTGCTCCTTGTCTTCCTCCCCCCGGCTCATGTGGAGAAGAAGCTGCAGCCTGGCGAGAAGCGGTCAACCGCCGCGAAAACCACCCCGGCACCCCCCCAGCAGGTGTGTGGGAGCAGGGACCCACGTCCTCGGGCATTAGGGGTTATGCACCGGTATCCCGGCTGTGCCAGCCTTGGCACCGGTGGGTCTGTGCCAGCCTTTGCCCTGGTACCCACCCTGAGCGCCGGGGGGCTGCAGGGCTGGGAAAGCCTTTGCGATAGCCCCTCTGGCACCTGCGTGTTGCAAGCGCTGGGGGCTGCGGGACGGCCCTCCTGGTGCTAACGGTGCTCTGCCTCCAGGCTGCCCCCGGCCCCGCGTCCCAGCTGAGCCCGTCGGAGGAGGCACAGCGCCGGCTGGAGAGGATCTTCACCGCTTCTGTAATTCCAGGGGCGTTGGTGCTCGCGTGCCACCCACCCGGGGACAGGGAGGCATGGGCAGCGTGCGGCTGCCCTGGCCGTGCCATCTGCTCCGCGTGGGGTGATTGTACCCCTGTGCCTGGCCACCAGCCCTGTGGTCCCTCTCTGGGTGGCACCAGGAGCAGGGGTTGGATGACCGGGGCTGCTGGTGGGTTTGGGGTTGCCATCTGGACCCGCGTGCCTAGCTTTGGGGAGCTGAGAGGCCCAGCAGCCCCCACTGGTGGGGCGATGCCCAGGTGGTGCCGTGGGGATTGTGGCCAAGCCGGGGCCCTGCGATGCGTCAGGGTGCTGCTGCTGCTGCTCTCTGCCTCTCACCCCCTCTCTTCTCCTTTCTCTCCTCCTTCCTCGCTGCTGTTAGCTGGACCCCGCCGCCTCTGCCTCGGCACCCAGCCAGGTACCGTACCCCCGTCCTCAGGAGCCCTCTGCCTCCGCCGGCGACCCCCCGCCGTCCTCTGTCTGCCGCTGGGCTGGCGTCTGTGCCCGCGCCTCATGCTGGAGTGTAAGGCTTTCCCCGTCCTGCCCTGCTCTGTGGGCTGTCGCGTCACCCACCGGGCTGGAGGGTGCCTCTCCCCAGTGGGGCCCTGCCGGGGAGCTGGGCATCCCAGGAGGGTGCTCTTGGTGGAGGTGTTACGGCTGGGGTGGGCAGGGGTGCGGAGCAGGATGGAAAGGTGGAGGGCACCCGGCGTAGGCAGGATGCATGGCTCGTGCCGAAGCAGCCGTGGCGCGCGGTGCTGGCAGAGCTCACAGTGGGTTGGCGCAGTGGCCCCCAGTCCCAGGGCTTTGGTGGCACAGCCTCGTGGCTGACGTCCTTCTCGGCTTCATGTGTCCCCAGCGTCGCGCTGGACCTGCCACTCCGCTGGCTGCAGCGGTGGCCGCGGCACCGGGAGTGCCCGCAGGATTTGGCACAGCGGCGCTTTGCCCCTGCTCGCTTCCCCACGCCGCTTTCTGTGCTGTCTGTGGGGCAGGGATTAAGCCTTCTCGCCTTCACCTCCGTCTCTCGGCCTCACCAGGGTCAAGCGGACGATGCCCCGGCAGCCCCCTTTGGCCCCGTCCTTGCTGCAGCTCAGGTTTGGCTTTAGGACTCGCTCTGCTCCTGGGTGATGGGGACGTCCCCGCCGTGCCGGCTGTGCCAGCCTGGCATTTCCCATGCCGCGGTACTCTGCCATCACTGTGCCATGTCCTGTGTCCCTTCATTATATCCCTTCAGTGTGTCGTGTCCTGTGTCCCTACGGCGTGTCCCTGCAGCATGTCCCACATCCCCACGGCATGCCCGGTGTCCTTGCATCCCAACACGTGGCTGGCATGGGTGCCTGCTCTCCAGGCTGCAGTTTGGGAGCTTGGCCTTTCCAGGCTTGCCCAAGGTGGCCGTGGTGAATGGGCTACCGTGACTTTATGTCTGCCCTGAGCCGTGGCAGTGCCCTGGTAGTCTCCGCAGCCCCAAGCCCACTGGGGTCCCTGGGGGCAGCGGCCAAGCTGGGGACACATGCTGGGAGGGCTTGGGGCTTGCGGCAGGTGGTTGTGGCTGCCCAGCACATGGCCCCGTAGCCAGACAGCCCGGCTCTCTCCAGCCCCAGGGATATGGGGAGGGGGTGAGATGGGGGGGCAGGTGACCACGACTGCCCCACATCCCGCCGTCCCACAGGCCAAGACGGAGGAGCAGATAGCAGCCGAGGAGGCCTGGTACGAGACTGAGAAGGTGTGGCTGGTGCACAGGGATGGCTTCTCCTTGGGTGAGTCATGGGTCAGCCCGGTGCCACCGGGACATGGGGCACCCCGTCCTTCCCGTGGCACAGCGAGCCCCTCCAGCCCGGCTGTGCTGTCCCCGGGGGGCTGCTCCACTGAGCACCCGGTGTCCCTCGCAGGCAGCCAGCTGCGGCTGGAGGAGGGCAGCCCCCTGCCTGAGGGCAAGGTGAAGGTGAAGCTGGACCACGACGGAGCCGTCCTGGAGGTGGAGGAGGACGATGTGGAGAAGGTAGGGCTGCGGGGTGGGGGATGGCGGGGCAGACCCCCCCCGTTCCCCACCTGACACTGCCCTCCACCTTGCTGTCAGGCGAACCCCCCCTCCTGTGACCGCGTGGAGGACCTGGCCAGCCTCCTCTACCTCAACGAGTCCAGCGTGCTGCACACGCTGCGGCAGCGCTACGGCGGCAACCTGCTGCACACCTACGCCGGCCCCACCATGGTCATCATCAACCCTCTGAGCTCCCCCTCCATGTACTCTGAGAAGGTGACCCTGCTGCCGGGGTGGGAAACCGGAGGGGACAGGCGTCTGGGAGCCATGCCCTGCGCAGAGGGAGCCGGTGGGGGGTGGCGGGGTGCTGACCCTCGCCCGCTTCCCCCCTTCTCCCTACCAGGTCATGCACATGTTCAAAGGGTGTCGCAGGGAGGACACATCCCCGCACATCTACGCGGTGGCCCAGGCTGCCTACCGCAGCATGCTGATGAGCCGCCAGGACCAGGCGGTCGTGCTGCTGGGCGCCAGCGGCAGCGGCAAAACCACCAACTGCCAGCACCTCGTCCAGTACCTCGCCACCATCGCCGGCAGCACCGGCAAGGTCTTCTCCGGTGAGTCCCCGGAGGGGTGCGGGGTCCCCGTGCCGCCCGTGCACGCCCCTTGCTTTGCGGTCACCGCACCCGCCAGCCGCCCGCACCCGGCATCGACCAGACACACGCCACACGGCGCACTTTCACTTTCTCACGCCGGTCCCTTTACCGCGCTCTCGAGGGCTGCCGCGGCGCGGAGCACGGCACAGGAGCAGCAGCGCTTGCCCGGCCAGCGGTGCCGGCTCCGGCCGCCCGCCGCACAGCCCCTGCACCCCACCGCCCCGCTTCTCTTCCCGCAGCGGAGAAGTGGCAGGCTCTCTACACCATCCTGGAGGCTTTTGGCAATAGCAGCACCGGCATGAACGGCAACGCCACCCGCTTCTCCCAGATCATCTCTCTGGACTTCGACCAGGCTGGGCAGGTGGCATCCGCCTCCGTACAGGTGAGGGGGCCAGGGTGGCCCCCCTTGGCACGAGAGCCAGTCCATCCTCACCGGGGCGGCTCCCCTTGGCGCAGTAGTCTGTCCATCCTCGCCAGGGTGTTTCCTTCTGGCAGCCCGGCCGTGCGCTCGGCTGCAGATCCCCGCCAGCTGCCCGGCCGTGCTCACAGTGCTCAGCAGCCAGGCATCCTGCTCTCCTCTTTGTTCACACCCAGACGTGCACAGATGAGATCGA
Organism: Leptosomus discolor; assembly: GCF_034619465.1. Classification (NCBI taxonomy): domain Eukaryota; kingdom Metazoa; phylum Chordata; class Aves; order Leptosomiformes; family Leptosomidae; genus Leptosomus; species Leptosomus discolor. Next base: position 10,308,528 of record NC_141408.1, read on the forward strand.
CTCCCTGGCCTTGCTGAGTTAGCCCCCGTATCAGGGTGTCTTTTTTCTGGTATGGTAACTGCAGAGCCCTTAAAATTCAAGAGAGCCTCTTCATGCTCCTGTAGTAGCAGACACCCCAGGAGAGGAGATGCTCGTGGGTTGCTTGGATGATGTTTGCATTCATACGATGCCCTGCAGTGGATGGGAGACCATCACGTCTCTGCAGGGACCCTGGGCAGGCAGCAAGGATGAGGCCAGGGTGGGCTGGAGGGGTTTCAGTGGGAGCAGGGCCCTCGGAGACAGTTCCCAACCCTCCCACCTCTGCCAGACGCTGCTGCTGGAGAAGCTGCGTGTCGCCAAGCGCCCGGCCAACGAGGCCACCTTCAACATCTTCTACTACCTGCTGGCCTGCTCTGACAGTGCCCTGCGGTGAGCTGTGGAGGGGCAAGGGCACGGCTTCTGGCCCGGGGAGCTCCAGTGTCTCCCACACAGGGCCAATCTCGGTGTTTATCCCCGCAGGACTGAGCTTCACTTCAACCACCTGGCAGAGAACAATGTCTTCGGCATCATGCCCCTCTCCAAGGTCACTGCTATGGGTCTGGGTGGGGGGCTGCCGGGGGGGAATGAGATTCCCTGGCCCATTCGGGTGCTGGGGGAGGCAGAGGTGGGCTCTCACACTGGTGGCTCCTGTTGCTCTCCGCAGCCAGAGGAAAAGCAGAAGGCAACCCAGCAGTTCAACAAGCTGCAGGCTGCCATGAAGGTGATGGGCATCTCCATCGATGAGCAGAAAGCCTTCTGGCTCGTCTTGGGGGCCATTTATCATCTAGGGGCCGCCGGGGCCACAAAAGGTAATGAGCTCGTCAGGGCTGGGAGGCATTAACGAGCCAAGGCTTGGGGCTGATGGCTCCATGGGGTCCTGGAGCGATCACCAGCACCTCAACAGCTTGCAAACAGCCCCCCTGGTGTGGCCAAGCCCTGGGTGGGTGTTGGGGGCTGTGTCAGCTGAGAGACAGTGCCCTGCCACCCTGGGCGCTCTGGGGCACCCGGCTTTGCCCCCTCGGTCAGTGTGGTCCCACTGGCTGGTGGGAATCGAACACCCCCAGACCCTGGGCTCGCCCCTGCCAACTTGGGGGACCAGGGGCCTGGCTGGGGCTGAGGGAGTTGGGGTGTGTCCCCTGTCCCCAGCGTAACATCTGTCCCCCCTGTCCTCCCCGCAGAGCCACTGGCAGACGGAGCTGGTAATCGGAGCTGCGGGGGGGCTCTGCTCTGGGTGGTACCGTGCGGTGCTGGTTTTGGGGCTGAAATGGGGGCTTGGGATGCTGCTGGTGTGCCGGGACAAACCCTGACCCCCAGCTGGGTCCCGGCAGCCTCAAATTTGCCCGCTGCCCGTCAGGATCCCCCCCACCCGTTCCTCTTGGCACCATTGGTGGCGTGAGGCAGGGCTTCCCCGGCACCCAGAGCTCACCATGGGCTGCTCTGATGGGCACCAGCTTCGCTCACTGTCCCTGGGGGTGGTGAATTCGGCTTCGTTGGGTTGCTCTTCTCCCCGTGGGTCTTTCACGGTGCTGGAAGCCCCCATGGTGCTGCACGCTGGCGGGAGGGCCTGGGCATGGCACACCCAAAATGGGCACCTGGAGATGGTGGCTGCTGCACCGAGGGAATTTGTAGCCCCCCAGGGGAAAAGATGAGTCGGGGATGGGGAGGCAGAGACTGGAGGGGTCCCGGGGGCGCAGCGGGGTGCAGTGCTGGCCCATGGGGTGTTTCGAGGCACTAGAGGGCAGCAGGACCCCGCTGCAGCCACCGCGGTGGGATGCTCGGCCACCTCGGGAGCCTCTTCATGGGGGTCTGCTGGGGGGGAACTCCAGGTCCTGCTCGGGAGGGGGAGCATCCCTGCATCCTGCTCGGGGTGAGCATCCCAGCCCCAGCTCTGTGCTGCTCGTGGTCACTGGGGATGCTCAGAGCCAGCTCAGCCCCACCAGCCCCCATTTCCTTGGCCCCTTGACACTTGTACTGGGCTGGATCCAACAGCTGCTCCCCATGCTCCGGGGCAGAGCTGAGCTGCTCCCCCCCACTGCGCACGGTGACGGCTGGGGCTCACAGGGGAAGGGCCCCCCACGTCGGGTCACGGCATCTCACTGCAGCGATGGCTGGGGGGAGAGCGGGCTTGGCATGTGCGTGGCGTGGCGGTGCCTGCGCGTGGCGTGTTTCGGCAGGAGGGCGTCCCCGTGCCGCGTGTCCGCGCTGTCACGTGCCGTTGTTTCTAACCCCTGTCTCTGTTCGCATGGTGCATGCTGCCCTTTTGCAATGCAGACGCCGACGAAGGTAAAGTCTCGTTCTCCGCCCGTGTCTCTGGCTTCCCCCTCCCATGTGCCACCGCCTTCCTGCTGCCCTGTCCCTTCATGTCACCATTAACCTGCTGCCGCCTCCCCTGTCCTCCCCCCCCCGGCATCCATGCGCTTGTGTCCGGCAGCCGCGGTCTGTCCTGCCACGTTGTGGCGGGGCTGCTCGGTGCATGTGGCCAAGCAGGGACACGTCCCCGTGCTGGGGCAGCTCAGAGTCCCGCACTGGCGCAGGCCTCAGGGGCCCCCGGGCAGTGGTGGTGAGGGGTGACCCCCACTCCCCACCCCGTGGCGTGGCTCTGAGCTCAGCCCTGCAGAGGCACCAAGCTGTTCACCCCCCATCTCCTCTAAATCAGACCCCAAAACACGGCTCTCCGGTGCCAGCCATGTGCTCCCACTGTGCACAGCATCCCCAGTCCACTTTGAGGGACCCTGAGACCATCCTATGTCTGGCTGGAAATGCCCCCCCATTTGGGGGGATGCCCCGGCCGGTGCTGAGCTCCCTTCTCCACCCTCCAGCTGGGAGGAAGCAGTTTGCACGGCACGAGTGGGCTCAGAAAGCTGCCTACCTGCTGGGCTGCAGCCTGGAGGAGCTCTCCTCCTCCATCTTCAAGCACCAGCCCAAGGGCACCCTGCAGCGATCCACCTCCTTCCGACAGGGCCCCGATGACCCCCCTCTGGGCGACGGTGGCACAGGTAGGCTGAGGGACGGTGGGGACAGTGGGTGGCCCTGGGTGATGCTGGGCTGGGGACACTCAGGGTTGCCTTGGCCAGGTCCCAAGGTGACGGCGCTGGAGTGCCTGGAGGGCATGGCGGCCGGCTTGTACTCTGAGCTCTTCACCCTCCTCATCTCCCTCCTCAACAGGTACGTGCTGGGGGGCCGGGGGGAGAGCTGGGGGGGGGGGGGGGCCTGGCAGCACCCACTCACCCCGCTGTGTCTTTTTGTCTCCCACAGGGCGCTGAAGTCGAGCCAGCACTCGGTGTGCTCGGTGACGGTGGTGGATACCCCCGGGGCGCAAAACCCCGAGCTGGCGGGGCAGAGCCGGGGGGCCACCTTCGAGGAGCTCTGCCACAACTACGCCCAGGAGCGCCTGCAGCTCCTCTTCCACCAGCGCACCTTCGCCCGCGAGCTGGAGCGCTACAAGGAGGTAACGGGGATGCCCAGGGCTGCCATCGCCTCCTGCCCTCCGCTCCCTTCTCTGTGCGAGCATCTCCTACATTCCCTGCCCTGATTTCTTACCCGGTGGTTGCTCTGGACTGATCCACCCGAAGCAGCTCTGACACGACACTCGGTGCAGCAGGTTTTTCCCCGCCGCCAGCAGTGCCTTTGCCGGCAGCTCCGGCCCCAGCCGTGTGCAGCTTGGCCTGCAAACATGCCAAGCTGGGAGGTGATGGGGTGGCTGTGGGTGGTGGTGGTTGTGGGGAAGATTGCTGTTGCTGCTCCACCTCAGCACTGACAGCCCCGGGGGACCCTTTCATGTGTCCCGGTACCCCCTCAGCACCAGGCATCACCCTGTGCAGTGCTGGTGCAGCGGAGCGGTGGGACACCGGGAAAGTCCTGCCTCCTGCCTAGATCCCATTGAGATCAACGCCCTGACCAGTTCCCAGTCCCTATTGCTGCTCCCCCGCCGCAGGGGCACTAACTGCACCCCTCTCACCCCTTGCCAGGAGAACATAGAGCTTGCCCTGGCTGATGCCGAGCCCAGCTCCTCTGGCTCTGTAGCCGCCGTCGACCAGCCCTCGCACCAGGCCCTGGTAAGCACCCGCCACGCTTCCTCCTGGCTGCACCACAGCAGCTTGTAGAGTGAGGCAGCGGCTGGGCAGCTTTCCTGGAGGTAGGTAGGGGAGGGAGAGGGGCTGTCCTGAATGCTTGGCTGTGAGAGTGTGGCTGTGAGCCTGTGTGCAGCCCACATTGCTGGTACATCCCCCCTGTGGTGTCCACTGCCACCCTGGGTGCTGCCCGTGCTGCAAGGAGCCCTTGGGTGATCCCCAGCGTTCTCCAGTTCTGTGGGGTGCACCAGTCTCCAGGGTGCTCCAGTCCTTGAGGTGTTCTGGTCCCCAGGATGCCGTGGTCACCAAGGTGCTCAGGTACCCAGGGTGCATGGGTCCTCAAGGTTCTCCAGTCCCATAGGTGCTCTGGTGCTCAGGGTGGGTCCCCAAGGTGCACCAGTCCCTGGGGTGCTCCAGTCCCTGCTGGAGGAGGCTGCAGAGATCGAGGCAGGCTGCTAGCCCCAGGCTGCCCCGAGTATTATGTACCAACTCTTTCCCTGCTGGGTCTCCATTAAACAAGGGCCCTCTCACATGGTGCTGCTTTGCCTTGCTGCTGACAGCGGCCAAGGTTGCATGCTCCCCGGGTGTCCTGGGTCTCCTGTGTCCTCCCCTCCCTGCCCTGGGGAACAGCAGCGTGCCAGGCAGGGTGCAAGCCCAGTGTCGCCCACAGGTCAGGTCGCTGGCCCGCACAGATGAAGCGCGGGGGCTGCTGTGGCTGCTGGAGGAGGAGGCGCTGCAGCCGGGCGGCAACGAGGACACTTTGCTGGAGCGGCTCTTCACCTACTATGGCCCCCAGGAAGGGGGCAAGAAAGGTCAGGGGGGGCCTCGCACCGTGGGGCCGTGTGTTGGCGAAGCGCTGATCCCGTACCCATCGGTGCCGTGTCTCCCTGCAGGGCACAACCCGCTGCTCCCCAGCGACAAGCCCCGACACTTCCTACTGGGTCACAGCTCGGGGACCAACTGGGTGGAGTACGATGCCACGGGCTGGCTCAACTACGTCAAGCACAACCCGGCTTCCCAAAACGCCTCTGTCCTGCTGCAGGAGTCGCAGAAGTGAGTGGGGTCCCAGGGCTGGGTGGAGGGAGCACAGCGGGTGGGGCAGAGGTGGTTTTGGAGGGTGACGTCCCCTCCGTGCCCTGCAGGAAGGTCATCAGCAGCCTGTTTGCCGGCCGAGGTGGGTCGGCGCTGGTGCTGTCGGGTTCGGTGGCGGGGCTGGAGGGGGGTTCTCAGCTGGCCCTGCGCCGGGCCACCAGCATGCGCAAGACCTTCACCACCGGCGTGGCCGCCGTCAAGAAGAAGTCCCTCTGCATCCAGATCAAGCTGCAAGTGGTGAGTGAGGGGGTGCCGAGGCAGGGTCCCCAGGTCCAGCTGGGGCACTGCTGCGTGTCACCGCTCACCCCGCTCTCCCGTGCCGGCAGGACGCCCTCATCGACAGCATCAAGAAGTCCAAGCTCCACTTCGTGCACTGCTTCCTGCCCAAGGCGGCGGGGGGTGGCGGGGACCCCCGGGCTCTGCCGTGCCGGCGGGTGAGCGGCAGCGAGCTGGAGCTGCCGACGGAGCACTGCGAGGCCGGGCTCATGCAGCTGGACGTGCCCCTCCTGCGCGCCCAGCTCCGCGGCTCCCGCCTGCTCGACGCCCTCCGCATGTACCGCCAAGGTGAGCCGCGCCGCCGGCACCCCTGGCACCCAGGGCGGGGGGATGCTGGGGCTGCGGTGCACGTCCCGCCGCGGGGATGGATGGCGGGGGGGTGAATCTCCTCCCTGGGGAGCCAAAGTGCCCCCCGGGAACCCCTGCAGCACATCGGCTGCCAGTCGTCCCCCCCGGACGGTCCTGTCCCCGTCGTCCCCCCTCCCCTGCAGGGCTGTTATCTGCACCAGGGACAGGCATGGCCTTAATTGGGTGTCTCGGCTGGTGCCGCCAGCTCCTGGCAGCTCTCCTGCTGGCAGCCGGCCCCTGTCCCGCTGCGGCGAGGGACTCCAGGTCGTACTCGGCAAAGCATTTATTGATACCCGTGGCCGACCTCCTGGCTGAGGTTTTATGGCCTGGAGGCCGGACCCTTCCTACTGCGATCGGAAATCGATGCCGCCTGCACACCTCCTCGATCGATGGCCACGGCCAGCTGGCTGTGCCAGGGTCAGCATCCCCATCAATATTCTATCATTAATTAAGATGTGGAGGCTCAGCGCTGCGAGCCTGATGCAGAAGTTGGCTGTGGCTCAGAGCGGGGCCTGTTTGTTTGCACAGGCAGCACACGTGTCCCTGCGCTCCCCCTGAGGCGGGATCTGGCCACTTTCTCCCCAGATCCCAGCCAAAATTGCTGGAGGACATGGCCAAGGAAAACCTCCCAGGGAGGGTCAGGGCACTCTGGCTGTGCCTGGCCCCATGGGGAGCTTGTGCCGCGTGGGGTGACCCCGTCAACTCTCCCAAAAGATGGGCCCCAGCAGGTCAGGGGCTCTCCCTGACCATCCCCCGGGCATCCTGGCTGCCCCCACAGCCCTGCTCTCCCTTGCTCCCTGCAGGGTACCCCGACCACATGGTGTTTGCGGAGTTCAGGCGGCGCTTTGACGTCCTGGCCCCGCACCTGACCAAGAAGCATGGTCGCAACTACATCGTGGTGGATGAGAAGCGGGTATGCGCCCCGTGCCAGGGCCAGTGCTGTGATCCGGGGGTCCACTGCACCCTGGGGTGCTGCCAGCCTGGCGCTGACACCTCTCCCCCGCCCACAGGCAGTGGAGGAGCTCCTGGAGTCGCTGGACCTGGAGAAGAGCAGCTACCACATGGGCTTGAGCCGGGTACGATGCCTTACACTGGCTGTGGGTGCCGGTGGCAGCACGGGCAGGGGTGGGTGGCACGGCCCGGCACGGCGCAGCAGAGCAGCACAAGGGCGGCACTGTTGGCTCCCACCTACGACATTCCTCGTGCCTGGGGAATAAAACCCGGACAGCAGGACAGGACCAGTGGCTGTAGAGGGGAGAGCCGCATCCCCACCAGTCGGTGCGGTGGGAGGGTGGCACGGCGTGGCCGGAGGGATGCCAGCACCCATTGGCATCTCACCCCGCTCCCCTCCCACAGGTGTTTTTCCGGGCCGGGTCACTGGCCAGGCTGGAGGAGCAGCGGGATGCACAGACCAGCAGGAACATCACCCTTTTCCAGGCAGCGTGCAGGGGCTTCCTGGCACGGCAGCAGTTCAAGAAGAGGAAGGTTCGTCCCAGCAGCTCTCCCCTCCCCGCTCCGCTGCACAATTTCGCCTAAAATGGGCAGCGCAGCCTTTCTGCCGCCGCCTGGGCCAGCGCCTCCTCCTCCTCCCGCCTCCCCCCCCTCACCCGCCCAGCCATGGGGAGCCGTGGGGGGCCGGGGGGAACCGGGGGGACCGGGGGAACCGGCGGGGAGGGCGCTGGGCATCGCCGTGGTGGGATGAAGCAGCATATCAGCTCCTACTTTTATTATTAAAGGGGGCGTAAAATAGGCGTTTCGGTAGCGCCTTGCCTTCTGCAAGATTAGTGTTTGGAGGGGCTGGAGAGAATCAAACAGCAGATAAACCGGGTGCAATTAGCCCAAAAGCTAATGAAGGGGAGCATGCTGGGGTGCCGACAGGGGTGCTGAGCACCCGCCCGCCCTGCTTTGCCCCGCCGGCGGCACCCCGTGCTGACACCGCACCCTGTGCTGATCCCGTGCCCCGCACAGATCCAGGATTTGGCCATCCGGTGCGTGCAGAAGAACATCAAGAAGAACAAGGGGGTGAAGGACTGGCCCTGGTGGAAGCTCTTCACCACCGTGCGGCCCCTCATCGAGGTGCAACTCACCGAGGACCAGATCCGCGGCAAAGACGTGGGTATCTCTGTGCCGGGGGATGCTGGATGGGGCAGGGCGGGCTCGGGGGAGTGTTGGTCCCACAAAGGGCCCCGCAGTGGGGTGGGAAGCAGGACTGCATGGTGCGGTGAGATGCAGGATCCCGCAGCAGGGTGGGATGCAGGATCCTGCGGCGGGGTGGGATGCAGGATCCCTCAGCAGGGTGGGATGCGGGACCCCAGGGTAGGGTGAGATGCAGGACCGTGGCTGTCCCGCACCCATCAGCGCCAGGCTCGAATTGCTCCCTAATTTGCGAATCAGCATGTCATTAGCATCCCGAGAGCCGGCTGTTGCATGAGCCCAATTACAAGGCGTGGAGAATGGAAATGAAACTGTGTGCCGAGAGGCATATGCGGGGGCTCTGCGCCGTGCTGGCAACCAGACACTCGTGCCCCTGCCGAGCCCGCCCGGCACGGAGCCGCTGCCTGGCTCAGCTTTCACCCCGACCTGCCGAGGACGAGTGCCCGGGGTGGGGGGACCTGGACACCCTCCTGCCTCCCGCAGCCTGTGCTGGGACCAGAGGGGAGACAAAGATGTGCTTGGAGCTGGCAGCTGGGCACGCCTGCCCGGTGCTGGCTGGTGGTCCCTGGGCATCCCAGTGGGCCCCCTCCCTCCCCACCTGGGTTGGGTGCACCCAAACCCTTCGTCGAGCTGCCGATGTGGGTGGGTTTGCTCCCACCCCCTCTCCCGGGGGGGCGGGGGGGGGTGTGCAGGGACCCCTCTGTGGCTTTGCTGGGGCCGCCTGGCGTTTCGACACCATTTATGGGGTTGGAGTCAGCACAGCAGCCGAGCGGGTTGGGGAAAGTCCCTGCCCAGCCCTTGGCAGGGGAGAGCGGCCCCGGCCCCGGGGAGCCCCCACCCTGCCCACCCAGCGCTGGGGGGGGGTGCTGGGGGCGTACAGAAACCTGCCAGGCTCCTGCTTGCCAACCTCTTCCCTTTGCGCCTGCCCCCTCCCTCACCGCCCGCTCTGTTGCAGGAAGAGATCCAGCAGCTGAAGAGCAAACTCGAGAAGGTGGAGAAGGAGCGTAACGAGCTCCGGCTCAACAGCGACCGCCTGGAGAGCAGGGTAGGTCCTTGCTGCCGCCGGGAGCGGGTGCGGTGCCTTGCCGCCTTGCCTCGGTGCTTGCCCCAGCCCATGGTCCCGCTCCCCCCCGCCCCCAGATCACGGAGCTGACGTCGGAGCTGACAGACGAGCGAAACACCGGCGAGTCGGCCTCCCAGCTGCTGGACGCCGAGACAGCCGAGAGGCTGCGGGCCGAGAAGGAGATGAAGGACCTGCAGGTAAACGCACCTCTCCCCAGCCTCGCAGTGTCTCCTGCCTCCCCACCCTGGCGCTCACCACGGCTGTGTCCCCTCCCAGGCCAAGTACGATGCTCTGAAGAAGCAGATGGAGTCGATGGAGATGGAGGTGATGGAGGCTCGGCTCATCCGGGCGGCCGAGCTCAACGGGGAGCTCGATGATGATGATTCAGGTACAATCCTGCCTCCAGTGCTCGTCACCGGCACACTCGGGGCGCCCCGTGGTCACAGTGCCGTGCCCCCTTCTCCATGTTGGCCCTGCACCACCCCACACACCCCCTGGGTGACCCCATTTTCTTGCGCAGGTGGTGAATGGCGGCTGAAATACGAGCGAGCGGTGCGGGAGATCGACTTCACCAAGAAACGGCTGCAGCAGGAGCTGGAGGACAAGCTGGAGGTGGAACAGCAGGGCAAGAGGCAGCTGGAGCGGAGGGTGAGTAGGGCTCTGGCCCAGGGACCCCCCCCCCCCGGTCCCCTGGACATGGGGATGGGCAGGGGGTGGGCAGCTGCTGCCTGCTCAGAGCTGAGGGAGCGTGTGGCCAAGGCAGCGGGGACGTGGTGGCTTCCCAGAGCCCTCACCACGCTGCCTGCTCCTGCCCGCAGCTGACGGACCTGCAGGCGGACAGCGAGGAGAGCCAGCGGGCGCTGCAGCAGCTGAAGAAGAAGTGCCAGCGCCTGGCCGCGGAGCTGCAGGACACCAAGCTGCACCTCGAGGGCCAGCAAGGACGCAACCACGACCTGGAGAAGAAGCAGCGGAGGTGGGGAGCGTGCGCTGGCGGAGGGGAGGACGTGGCGGGGGGGGGACACACGGCATCCTCGCCGTGCGGCGAGCCTCTTGCAAAGTGGCATTACCATTTTAGCAGGGATTTGGGCACTTCACCAGCGCCCGCTTGGCTGAGGTATCTCCAGCGGGATGGGGCTGCCCGGGTTGGATGTGTTCATTGTGGGGGGGAACCCTGATGCCCTTTTGGGGGCCCTGGAGCTGAGTAATCCCCCTGTGTGGGGCTATGCCCCATGGTGGAGGCTGCTCGTGCCCCGCAGCTCTGCTCGGCACTCGCTCTCATCCCGTCCCCTCTCCCAGCCCCAAAGTTTGCTAACGTTATTAAGCAGCAGGGACGCTTTCATCTCATTATGGTAATGATCACACACACAAATACAGCAAGAGAATCCAATCTAATTAATTTCAATTTCCGTGGATTGGAGTCTGTGCTAATGCAGCTGTTTATTACCCAGTGCGAGGGAAAACGGGGATTAGCTGCCGAGGTGTTTAATGCAGGTCACAAACTCAAGCGCAGGGTTGTTTTCCAAGCCCTGAAGGCAGTGATTTCGGAGCAAACCCGACTGATCCCATCCCAGGGGCACTGGGAGAGGCTGCCCCGGCGCTGCCTGGCTCCAGGCTCTGCTGAGTGCTCCCCCACTGGGGCTCCTGTCCCCTCCGGGGATGAGACCGGTGCCATCTCACATGGGACCTGGGCTGGAGGAGCCGAGCTGCTGCAAGAGCCCATTTCTGCTGGAGATCCCCTCGTGCATTTAAACCCCTCTGTATCCTGCAGCCCTTCCGCATCCTGCTTGGAAGGTGCGGTGTCCCCGTCTGCCTCCACGTAGCCCAGCCCTGGCCGTTGGCAGCCACGGTCCCCACTGGCACGTGCCAACCCCACAGGGTGGCCGGTGGTGCTGCTGGGGTCTGCGCTGTGGGTGCCGCGCTCTCCATTAGCCGCTGAGCGAAGGCGTCGGGAGGAGTTTCTCCAAGTGGCTCTGCGCCGCCGTGCTGGCAATTAAAGGCTCGTCAACAGCGTGTTTTGAATGAGCTCTTGGTGGCACCTTCCTGGTGGCTGCTGCCGTGGGATGGGGATGCTCAGGGCGGTGCGGGGCTGGGGACCCATCCCCGGTGCCTGTCGCGGGGTGCTGAGTGCCCACGCTGCTCTCCCCGCACAGGTTCGACAGCGAGCTCTCGCAGGCGCACGAGGAGGCGCAGAGGGAGAGGGTGCAGCGGGAGAAGCTGAGCCGTGAGAAGGATGTGCTGGTGGCCGAGGTCTTCGGCCTCAAGCAGCTGCTGGAGGTAAGCAGCACCTGGTCCTGTCCCCCGTCCCCAGCTGGTGGGCGCCCGGGTCTCACGGTGACCCCCCTCTCTCGGCAGGACAAGGACTCGGACATCGCGGGGCTGACGCAGAAGGCAGAGGCGCTGGAGGCAGAGCTGCAGGACATTTCCTCCCAGGAGTCGAAGGACGAGGCCTCCCTGGCCAAGGTGAAGAAGCAGCTGAGGGACCTGGAGGCAAAGGTCAAAGACCAGGAGGAGGAACTGGATGAGCAGGCTGGGACCATCCAGATGCTGGAACAGGTACAGCGGGGAGGGGCGAGGTTTCTGGGTGGGGTGGTTTCGTGCAGGGCTGTTATTACCTGGGCCGGGCTTGCCCGGGAAGAGGAGGCGGACGCCCTCAGCCCGGCGTCGGGCCAGGCATCGCGGCTGCCGACGCAGCTCCTGGCCCTCCGCGCCATGGCTCGGCAGGTCGCTGTGGGGCGGGCAGCCCGGCTGGCCTCGGACTGGGGGGTTTTCCGGGTGAGTGTCACCTGGGGAGCAGCATGGAGGGGTCCCCGTGTCCCCTTTGCTCTGACTGTGTCCCCCCCATTTGCAGGCCAAGCTGCGGCTGGAGATGGAGATGGAGCGGCTGCGGCAGACCCATGCCAAGGAGGTGGAGAGCCGCGATGAGGAGGTGGAGGAGATTCGGCAGTCGTGCCAGAAGAAGGTAGGGCTCGGCTGCGTCCCCTCTGTCCGGGGTGGGGGGGTGCAGGGTGCATCCCCATGCCCCAGCCAGGTGCCAGGAGCTGCCAGCTGGGTACTGTCACGCAGCGCCCGGCTCCCATGTGGCCGTGGCCCGGCTCTGCTGGCCTGGCAGGTCCAACCGGTCCCTCCGCTGCCCTGGCCAGCGTACACCGGGCTTTACGCCTCTGGCTGTGCAAACACCTGGCTGGTGGGGTCACCCAGCGTCCCCAGTATGTGGGGACATGCAAGAGGGGGGGGTCCCAGCCCCTTCCTATGCCCTGACTGGCTGCCCGGGCTGTCCACCAGCTGAAGCAGATGGAGGTGCAGCTGGAGGAGGAGTACGAGGACAAGCAGAAGGTGCTGAGAGAGAAACGGGAGCTGGAGAGCAAGTTGTCCGCTGTCAGCGAGCAGGTAGGGTGGGGGGCAGTTGGGCACATGCCTCACTTCGGGGACCCTGAGGTGGCCATGGCAGGGTGGGTGCCCCACCAGCACAGTGCCCTGACACGGTCCCCCCTGCCACAGGCCAACCAGCGGGACTTTGAGACGGAGAAGCGCCTGCGCCGGGACCTGAAGAGGACGAAAGCGCTGCTGGCTGATGCGCAGATCATGCTGGACCACCTGAAGAACAACGCGCCCAGCAAGAGGGAGATCGCCCAGCTCAAGAACCAGGTGTGCCTCCGGAACCCCCTAAAACCGCAGCCCTTGAGGGACACGGGGTGTTCACATCCCCCTGCCGGGTGCTGAGCTGTGTCCCCATAGCTGGAGGAGTCAGAGTTCACCTGCGCGGCCGCCGTCAAGGCCCGCAAGTCGATGGAGGTGGAGATTGAAGACCTCCACCTGCAGATCGACGACCTCGCCAAGGCGAAGGCAGCGGTAAGTGTTTTCGGGGTGCAAGGCACCACGATGGGGCCATGCCCCACCTGCACCCAGGTGAAGGCCCCCGCCAGCGTGGCGTGTGCCAGCAGGGTGACCCCGCGCCATTTGGGGTGGTTTTGGGGGGTGGGTGCCCCACTCCTGGGGTGCAGCGGGAGACGCAGGCGGCTCTCCCCAGCTGGAGGAGCAGCTGAGCCGGCTGCAGCGGGAGAAGAACGAGGTGCAGAGTCGGCTGGAGGAGGACCAGGAGGACATGAATGAGCTGATGAAGAAGCACAAAGCGGCTGTGGCCCAGGTGAGGGGGCAACAGCACCCCCGCCCCCCCCGTAAAGTCCCTCTCAGAGCCAGTCCCTGCTGATGGCCCCGGTGTGTCCCGCAGGCGTCCCGGGACCTGGCGCAGATGAACGACCTCCAGGCGCAGCTGGAGGAGGTCAGCAAGGAGAAGCAGGAGCTGCAGGAGAAGGTGGGGAGCACCGACATCGGGCACGGGCAATGCGCCCCGAGTGAAGCTGGGGGGACAGGGGGGCACCCAGAGACCTGGTGTCCACACTATGTGGGGAGGGGAACCCTGCACCCTTTCGGGTGCAGAGCAGTCCCATGGGGAGCTCTCCATTGGGATGGGAGCAGCGTGGCCAGAGGCTCTGCTCCAGAGCAGCACAGTGGGGGGCCAGGGAGGTTGAGGTCGAGGCTGAGGCTGTGCCCCCCGCCGCCCCCAGCTGCAAGGCCTGCAGAGCCAGCTGGAGTTCCTGGAGCAATCCATGGTGGACAAGTCGCTGGTGAGCCGGCAAGAGGCCAAGATCCGAGAGCTGGAGACCAGGCTGGAGTTCGAGCGGACGCAAGTCAAGCGCCTGGAGGTAGGTGCTGGGCTCTCCCTCTGCTCTGGCCGGGACCGGGATGCAACAGGATGATGCGAAGCTGCCCGAGGGGCCCACTGAGCACATCCCCAATGTCCCTTCCCTGGGACCCCCCACGCTGCAGCCCATCCCTGCTGGCAGCCTGTCCCCGTCCCTGCAGGGAAAGCTCCCTGCAAGCGCCGATAACAGTAATCCACCACCCAGCTCGGCAAAGTGCTGCTCTTTCCCTGCATTGACTTAGGGAAATTATAGACTCTCCTGGCCCCGCTAAACGCAGCCTGCTTTATATTCTGCCTTTGCAGCTCTGCCGGGGGAGCAGAGCAGCTTAGCTCTCCTCTTAATATTTTCCTAGCTGTTATTTCCCTTCCCCACTCTCTCTGCCGGGGCCATAAATATGCAGCGGCTGGCTCAGCGGCTGGGGGAGAATGGGAGCTATTTTTTCCCTACGTTACACGCTGTAATTACTTCACACACAGTTAAATCTATTTTTCCAATTCGACAAAGCCCCTGCGGTTGTTCTGCCCCATTCCTGGCCCTGGGGGGAGTTTCTCGTCCATCTCCTTGTGTAAATTCATGGGAATGGGATCCGTCCTTGCGTGAGCCCTTGGTGGGTGTTGCTGCAGGGTGAGGGGTCCGTGGGGGGCTCTGGGGTGACCCCACACCCGCTGCTCCGCAGAGCCTGGCCACGCGGCTCAAGGAGAACATGGAGAAGCTGACGGAGGAGCGGGATCAGCGCGCGGCCGCCGAGAACCGGGAGAAGGAGCAGAACAAGCGGCTGCAGCGACAGCTCCGCGATGTCAAGGAGGAGATGGGCGAGCTGGCCAAGAAGGAGGCGGAGGCCAGCCGCAAGAAGCATGAGCTGGTGAGGCACTCACGACGGGGCCGGGCAGGGGGACAGGAGCAGTTTCCCTGGGGTACCAGGCTCACCCCACTCCCTCCCCGCAGGAGATGGACCTGGAGAGCTTGGAAGCTGCCAACCAGAGTCTGCAGTCAGACCTGAAGCTGGCCTTCAAGCGCATCGGGGACCTGCAGGCGGCCATCGAGGATGAAATGGAGAGTGACAGCAACGAGGACCTCATCAACAGGTGAGAGCGCCTGGGCTTGGCTCCCGCGCAGGGCACGTCACCGGGGCTCACCGCTTCTCCTTGCCACTTCTGAAATGCCACGGGGACCCCTCGGCTCTGCCTGGCCCTGGCAGGATGCCGTCTGTCCATCCATCCATCCATGCATCGTGCACTCGTGCATCCATCCATCCATGCATCGTGCACATGTGCGTCTGTCCGTGCACCCGTGCACACGTGCATCAGTCCGTGCATCTGTGCATCCATCCCTCCCTCTGCCCACAGCCCCGGTGCAGCTTCACCCGCTTGTGGAGGTGCCTGAAGTGCAGCCAGGGCCGGGCTGGCTGGCTGGAAACAGCCCGGGGAGCCCCAGGAGCCAGGGCAGTGCAGCTGGCAGGAGGTCTGGGGTGCTGGGATCCAGTCCAGCCTGGAACACTGGGATCCAGTCCAACCTGGGACACTGGGATCCAGCCCAGCCCAGGATAGAATCACAGAGCCATTTAGGTTGGAAAAGACCTTTAAGATCATTGAGTCCAACTGTAAACCCAACAGTGCCAAGTCCACCTCTAAACCATGTCCCCAAGTGCCACATCCACACGGCTTTTAAACACCTCCAGGGCTGGTGACTCCACCACTGCCCTGGGCAGCCTGTTCCAGGGCTTGACAACCCTTTCGGTGAAGAAATTTTCCCTCATGTCCAATCTAAACCTCCCCTGGCACAACGTGAGGCCGTTTCCTCTCGTCCTATCACTTGTTACTTGGGAGAAGAGACCGACCCCCACCTCACCACAACCTCCTTTCAGGCAGTTGTAGAGAGCGATCAGGTCTCTCCTCAGCCTCCTCTTCTCCAGGCTGAACAACCCCCGTTCCCTCAGCTGCTCCTCATAGGACTTCTCTAGACCCTTCACCAGCTTCATTGCCCTTCTCTGGATGTGCTCCAGCACCTGACTGGGGATGCTGGGATCCAGCCCGGGATGCTGGGATCCAGCCCGGGATGCTGGGATCCAGCCCTACGCCAGGGGTGCCGGGCAGCCACACCTCCCTCCCCTGACCCTTCCCCACCATTTAATTTGCCCCTGATTTGTTCCCCACCCACTTGGTCTTTTTTGTTTGGGGTTTTTTTTTTTTTCCTTTCATTTGATTTCCTTTCTGTTGTGTTTCTCCCGCCTTTCCGACCCCCTCCCCCCCCAACCCCTCCCAGTTTGCAGGACATGGTGGCAAAGTATCAGAAAAGAAAGAGTAAACTGTGAGGAGCTTCTCTTTCCTTCCTCCCCTCCCCTAACCCTCACCTCACCCCCGCGGGCCGGGGTCCCGCATGCCACTGGCCCACCTCCGCATGCCCTAACAGCACCCGCGGCACGGCACATAACCGCATCCCACGCAGGGGGCGGGGGGGACACAGGGGATGAGCCCCCGGGCCGGGGTGGGGGGTGACGCTCTGCCGTGGCTAACGCCGAGCGTGTCAGCGTGGAGTGGTGAGGGAGCCCCGCTGCCACGCACCACGGCCCCCGCCGTGGTCGCTCCCCCGCGACCCGGCTCCTGCTTGACTAACGGCACGCTCGCCCGGACGTGAACTGCGTTTGATGCGGAGGTTAATTCTGCCGGTGATAAAACCTCAGCTGCCCCAGGGTTTGTTTACGGGGCTTGTTGGGGTTTTTTTTGTTGTTGTCGTTCTGCGTTTTTGGTTTTTTTTTTTTTTTTTCCAAGCTGAGCGTTGCCTGGGTGTATTGCAGGGGAGGGAGACGTGCGTGATGGAGTGTGGCTCGTTGCTTTGAATTTAATGAGGAGGATTCATAGACAGGGTCTATCCCAGCCCGTCCCCTGTGCCGTCTGCTGCTGTCCCCAGGCAGGGAATAAGCCCAAAGCTGGGTGGATAAAACAGCCGTTTAAGATAATATGATATATCCCTTCACCAGCAATGGCTCGGTGGGAGCCCTCACCTCTCGCCGGCCGGCAGCGGGGTGAGGAGAGAGGGGGCTGTGCCACTTCGATTTCCTTATAGATCCCGCCGGTACTGCCATAACCCTAATGAAAGCAGTAAGCAGTTAGGTATTAAGGGAGATTTATGCAGGGATGCTTTTAACGTGGAGGAATGGATTTTGCAATGCACACGGCATCTTCTTTCTAAAGGCAATCAATATGGTTACGAACGGCCGTTATAAATTAGATGGTTTAAGCTAGATAGGGCTTTTTTTACGCCGGGACGTAAATCAGGAGCTCTCTGGCACGGCAGGGCTGTAAATCTGCCCACCACGCTTCTGCGCCCGCCTTGCCGGAGTCATTTCTGTTCTGCCTGCTAAACTCCTGTTTACCCAGGGCCATCAACATCGCTCTTCCTCACTGTAATTTTGCACTCAACGGTGGCCTATAAAACGAACCCACTTATTTCCTTCCCAGCCCCGGAGCTGGAAATCTCCCGTGTCTCTGGAGCTGTGCCCTGCCTGCTGCCCCTCACTGCCCCGACGCCGGCCCCGTGTCTTACCCTTCCAGCCCTGGAGCCGTGCAGTGGCAGGGGAGGACGTTGGGCAGAGGGTGCAGGAGCCCCTTGGCCAGGCAGGGGGGGCGGTTTGGGGGTTCGGGGGGTGCGTGGCAGGGCTGTGCTTCGAGGAGCCTCTAGCATGCAGGTTGAGCTGTGTGCATGCACGTTGCGCCCCAGAAGGTGGAGCGGGACCACGGGAGGGGGTTTCGCCCATACTGGGGTAGGCAGGCAGCGGGTGCTGGGGCGGTTTGGCACCCGCCGGCGCCATTTTGCCTCCCCAGCACCCAAAATCTCACCACCCCATGCTCACCTCTTGCTTTCTCCCACCTCGACCCGCTCCTCCGGCAGCGACGGCGACTCAGATGTGGACTCAGAGCTGGAGGAGCGCGTGGACGGGGTGAAGTCCTGGCTCTCCAAGAACAAAGGCTCGTCCAAAGCGCTCTCGGATGACGGCAGCCTGAAGGGCAGCAGGTGGGTGCAGGGCTGGCTGGCAGAGGACAGGGTGAGCTGTGCCGGGTGCCCCCACGGTGCAGGGCCAGCTTGGGGCTGGGGCAGGCAGCCCCGCTCCCGTTCCCCAGAGAAAGCGCTCGGCTGCTGAGCTCAGATTGCTTTTATCCAAGCCCAGTTTCCTAGCAGGGCTCCAGGAGTCCCGAGGGGCTCCTCCCGCTCTGCTGAGCAGGGGGGAAAGATCTGAGCCGGTTTTTCTTAATTGGTTTAATTTATTCAGCAGTGCAGATGTAAAACATTTTGTTATTGGAGATAATTCCACCTTTTCTGAAGTCAGGAATCAAACGCAGCGGCTCCAGGTAGCCAACAATGAAATAAATTGAACGCAGCACTTTAAAGGCAAATCAAAGTGCCAGGCTAGAACAATTCCCCCATTTACACGACTTTTTTCCACAATGCTATTTCCCGCTGACGCAAATTACCGAGGCTGCCTTGCCGCCCACCCCCTGCCTGCTCATCTCCGTCTCTCTCTTGTCTCCCCGGTGCGTGCGCGGGGCCGCGGTGCCGCCGGCACAGGTCAGCCCCGCCGGACGGTCCCGAGGCCGAGGAGCGGCCGGTGTCGGTGTTGAGCTGCCTCAGCTATAGGAAGCGGCCGGGCCTCAAGGACTCCATAGGTGGCCAAGGGGACGAGCAGACGCTCTTCAGCGCGCTCGGCGAGCGAACGCCTTCCCCCGAGCGGGCTGCCCGCCGGGCGGCCCGGGGCGGCGAGCCTGAGGACCGGGCGGCCGTCATCGCCCGCGCCTTCGCCGACGCCAGCGGCCGAGCCCGGCGAGGGCTGGGCAAGCGTTGGTCCCTCTCGGCTGCCGACAGCGAGAAAGCCTCCGTCGCCTCCGCCCCGGTGAGCCGGGCCTCCTCCGCCTCCTGGCGCGGGCTGGAGGATGGGGATGAGGGAGACGAGGGGTGCTCGGTGCTGAGCTTCGCCCTCTCCAGCCCCGGGAGCTTGCGGAGCCGGCGCGGGGGGCCAGAGGGTCGCCCCGACTCGCGGCTCTCCCTGACCCGCAGCCGCCTGGAGGAGGCGGACGAGGGGTCCCGCGGGCAGCCCCCCCTGGGACGCAGCTTCTCCGTGCCCCCCCGGCCCCGCAGCGCCGCCTCCGAGGAGGGGGGTCCCAGGGACGCCCGCCCCGTGGGGCACCGCTCTTACCTTGACCCCGACCTGGAAGCCGCCATCCAGGAGGTGCTGAGCTACCGCCCGCTGCAGGCCGGGGGCTGCTCCAGCCCCGAGGCCGACTCGGGGGATGACGGCCGGAGCGTGAGGAGCGTGCGGAGCGCGGCCCCCCTGGGTGCCGCCGACCGCCCCGCCGGCAGCCTCCGTCGCTCCGCATCTGCCCTCGACTTCTCCCGGCGTGCCGGCCGGCGCCGCAGCAGCTCAGGCTCCTCCGAGGAAGAGGAGGGGCGGAAGAAGAAGAGTGCCAAGAAGCGCACCAAGAAGGCCAAGAAGAAATCCAAGAAGAAGAAGAAGAAGCAGCAGCAATCGTCATCTGACTCGGATTCCTCCTCCGATTCCTCCTCCGATTCCTCCTCTGGCTCCACCAGCTCCTACCGGAGCACCTCCAGCGTCAAGAAGGGCCCGCAGGCAGCGGGGGCCGAGGAGCCAGGACGTCCTGGCCGGGGCAAGAAGGAGGAGAAGCAGCGGAAGAAGCAGGTCGACAGCCTGATGATGAAGTACTTGTACCGGCCCGAGAGCGACTGAGGCAGGAGGTGGGAGCAGTGTGTGCTGTGCAGCATGAACCTCCCCGTGTGCCACTAACCGCTCGCCCTAACCCTCGCCCGGCTCTCGGCACGGAGCCCACCTCCACCGGGCACCCCGGGATGGGGCACCCCGCTGCACCCGCAGCAGCCCTTCTTTTGGGGCGTCCCTTGCGCATCTCCAGCTGTGGGGAACATCCCCGGCATGGCCGCAGCGGGACCGGCAGCTGCCCGTGCTGCCAGGACGCAGTTTAGGATTAGCAGTTTTGGGACGGCGGGAAGCGCTAATCCGTCCCCGGCTCCCAGGACGCAGCTGAATTTATTCCTTCAGGAAATTTAAGGGCTCGCCGGGCGGCACAGCATCCCTGCTCACCCCGGGGGATTCGCCACCCCGGGGACGGCAGTGGGTCCCGAAGGCGGTGGGGAGGAGCGGGACGGGTACTAACACGCACCCACTGCAGTGTGTGAGCGCGGTGGGGAGGCAGCGCCCGCGGGTGGGGAGCCGGGGTGGGCGGTTGGAGCTCGGAGGTGTTTCTCAGGGTGGTCACATCCTGCTGCCCTGCGCCGTGTAGGGTGCCTGTGATGGGGAATCGGGGTGAGAACGGCTTCACTCTGCAGGGCTTTGGGGCTCTGCACCCTGTTTGATGGCAGAGGAGAGGGTGCGTGGGCTCTCCGGCAGCGATTTCGGAGGGGGTTTGATCCTTCCTGATCGTCTGAATAGGAGAAGGGCGGGAGGAAGGGAAAAGAGCCTTTTTGGAAACGTTGCAGTCAGGCTGCCTGCTGCCTGTCCGGGGCCAGGGAAAGCATCACGGGGTGGCGCAGGGGGAGAAACACCCCCAGCACCCAGCCATGGGCTCTGGTGCAACCAGGACCCTCCATCGGTGACGTCTGTGAGCGCTGGCGCTTGCATCCGTGGCCTCGTGCCTTTTTCTGAGCGTGTGGTGCTGGGTGCCCGTGGTGGGTGGCAGCCACCGGGCAGGTTCGGCTTGGCCCCACCGCAGTTCAGCTCAGCGCAGCGAGGAGTCAGGCACCGTGGAGCGTGCCCCAAATATCTCGGAAGTAATAAAAAAAGGTGGCGATCGAGGCTCCATCCAGTTGGCTGCCAGTGTGCCGGCTCACCCCGGCTGCCGGTGCAGCCGGAGGGGAGATGTGCCCAGCAGCCGAGCCCTGCTGTGGCATGGCAGCGTGCTGGGGGCATGGAGCCCCCCCACTGTGACCCCCACTAACTCTGCTCTCTCCCGCACAGCCCCCCGAGCTCCCGACACCCCTTCACCTACGACAGATGGGACGAAGAGGAGCAGGACACCGGGGAAAGCACACGCCGCGCCTCCCGCAGCTCCCCCAGCGAGGCGGAGAGCCGGGCCGCCGAGACCCCCGCCTAGCCCCACACCCACCCCCCCCCTCATTTCTCATCGCCCCACAAACACTCGGCTCCACGGGGCCACCCCGGGCAGCCGGTATTTCTTCTGCACGGGGCGAGGGGCCACACGCAGCTGCCCCCCGGCCCCGGCCATGGGGGGAGCAGCCCGGCCGGCTCGCTGGCTGCAGCCCCCACGTCGCCCCCACCCTCCCACCTCCCGTCTGTCCTCGGCGGCCGAGCTGGCAGCTCCGGCACCCCGGGTTTATTCCTCAGTGCCTGCTGGCTCCTTATTTTATAACTTAAACTGCCCCTCCCTGCCTCCCCGGGCACCCCGCCGTCCTCTTAAGCCCCTTTTAGTTGAGCCAAAGACGTCTCTCGCTGGCCGGGCCCTGGGGAGCAGCCGCCCCACAGCTGGGAAGGGGACATGGGGACGGGGTTCCACGCACCCCCCCCTCCGGGTTGTCGTCACCCCCCCAGCCCTGGCCCCCCACCCCTGCCTGGTTGTTTTGCACTAGCCCAGCTGTGCGTCTCCCCCCTACCGACCCCCTTTACTTTCAGTATGAAAATAAATGTCATTTCTGGCTGGTGACACCGGCTGCTGTCTGCTCCGCATGCCAGGGGGAGGGTCACCCCCTTTTGGGGTGGGGGGTGTCTGCATGGTGGCGGGGTCTGGCGGGATGCATCCAGCCCTGGCGAGGATGCATGGAGGGGCCAAGCCTGGCCCCTTTCCCGAGCCTGCTGCACCCACGGGTGATGGGGAGGGGGGAGACAGTCCTCATGGGTGCTGGCACTGAATCATTTATCAATCTTCATAAATATGCAGATGAGCAGCAGGGATGGGAGTCCTCTGCCTACCGGCGTTAATTATTTAGCACGGAGGAGATGATGATGTGCATTGCCGGCTGCCTGCATGACACACAGCTTGGCCTCGGCTCCAGCACTCGCTGGCCGGGGCTGGGTGCTGCCCCCTGGCCCCCCCTCCCAGCCCCAGGGACCCCCCCCACCCTCCCGCAACCCCAGCAAACCGGGTCGTTTGATCCCTTTCCCCACCATCTCTAGGAAACAAATGGGCCGAGCTCGGCGCTCGCTGCCATAAAGCCACACTGCGCTAATGCGCTTTCATTAAGTGGGAGCGATCTAATGATAATAAAATGGCACATTTAACATTAAAACATTTAACTTGACTCCTAAGCGAGTGTGTCTCTCCTCGCTGTTCCAGCTCCATCTTCATGAGGCTGACAAAGCTCCTTAATTTGTTTCCGGGGAGCGGGTGCTCGGCAGAGACAGCTTGGCACCGCGCGGGCATGGGGGATGCTGGGATGCAGGGATATAGGGATGCTGCGGTGTGGGGAGGCAGGGTACCAGGATGCTGGGATGCAGGCATAGGGGGATGCAGGGATGCAATGTGTGCTGGGGTGTGGGGATGCTGGGCTGTCAGGGTGCAGGGGTACGGGGGGAAGCAGGGGTGCTGGGATGTGGGAATGCAGGGATAGGGGGAAGCAGGGGTGCTGGAGTGTGGGGATGCAGGGATAGGGGAAAGCAGGGGTGCTAGGGTGTGGGAATGCAGGGATAGGGGCATGCAGGGATGCTGGAGTGTGGGGATGCAGGGATGGAGGGGTACCGGGATGCTGGGTGCTGGGATGGTGGAGGCACAAGGGTGCAGAGAGATGGAGATGGTGGCACATGGGGATGCAGGGATGCGGGGATGCTGGCACGCTGGGGTGTGAGGATGCCACACCACAGGGGCACAGCTGCAGGCCATGCGATGCCGTGCAGGCACGGCCAGGACCCCGCACCTACAGTGCAGCCTGGAGCACGCCAGGGAAGCGGGTGATGGCGAAGGGGGCCGTGCTGTGGGACGGCTCCTCACCCAGGCTCAGCTCGCACAGCAGCTTCCCCACCACTGGTGCCAGCTTGAACCCATGGCCTGCAGGAAGGAGGGGGTGTGGGAGCGGGTCACAGCCACCCCTATGGCCCTGGCCAGCGCTGGGGTGCTGGGGAGGGGGGCTGGGTGCCCTCACCTACCTGAGAAGCCGGCCCCAATGATGATGTTGCTGAACTTGGGGTGCCGGTCCAGGATGAAGTCTTCATCCGGGGTGTTCTGGGGGAGCCATGGTGTGAGGGTGTGGGGGCCAGGGTGCTCTCCTGGACCCAAGGTTGGGGCAGGAGGGGATGGCAAGGTCCACCTTGGGGTGGAGGAGGGATTGGGACCCCGGAGGCTTGGGTCCTGCTCCTGGGGGGCATCTCACCGTGTAGAGGCAGGTCTCCACCACGGCTGGCTGGGGCTCCAGCCCGGGCAGGTAGCTGCTGATGAAGCTGCTCAGGAGGGCAATGTTGGGACGGGGGGAACCTGGGGGGACCCGGTCCCGCTCCTCCGGGTCAGTGGGGCTGCCATGGTGGTAGCAGACCTGGGGGGAAGCCAGTCAGGGGGGGCTGGCCAAGGGATCCCCCTGCCACCGCCGTGCCCTGCTCACCTTGACCAGCCCTGGGTACTCGAGGGCAGGCAGCCCATAGATGCCGTGGGGGGCTCGGCTCAGCCCCATGGCCATGAAGCAGGGTCCGGCTCTGCCTGTTCCGGGGCTCCCTGGCTCCTTCTCTCTCCAGTAGCAGACGTCGATGCGCAGGGGCTGGGGTCACCGCGTTAGCCCTGACCGCGGCCAGGCCACCCCGCGGTGCTGCCAACCCTTACCTGCAGCGGCAGGCGGAGACCCAAGGGTGCCACGAGGGCACCTGTCCAAGCTCCGGCTGTGATGATGAGCCGGGGGGCTCGGTAGACCCCGGCAGTGGTGGTGACGGTGAGCACAGCCCCAGGTTCAATGCGCAGCACCTTCTCCCCGTCTCGCAGGGTGCCCCCGTGCCGGCGAAAGACGTCCTGGGTGGCGATGGTGATGGGAGGCGGCTGCAGGGACAGAGCTGGGGAATCCCCATCCCGTCCCCTCAGCAGCAGCACCCACCTGCACCGCCCGCAATGCCCGGTCGGCGAAGAGCACCCCGCCGGTGCCATCCCACACGGCCACCTCGCCGGTGTGGAGCCGGAGGCCAGGGAAGCGCTGAGCCAGCGCCGTGGTGTCGAGGACCTCGCCGGCACCCAGGCTGCGCCGGCAGCCCTCCAGCTTCGGGTTGCCTGCTGGCCCCAGCAGCACCAGCCCCGTCTGCCTGCACCCCGCCAGCCACGTCAGCTCTTCCCTTGCCCCCTCCCCGCACAGACACACCCCCCTCCTTGCTTTGCCCCTGGGGGAAACTGAGGCACGGTGGCACCGAGGATGGTTGGGATGTACTGCTCCCTGGTGCCACGGTGGGATCACAGAATGGTTTGGGTTGGAAGGGACCTTAAATATCATTTAGTTCCAACCCCGTGCCATGGGCAGGGACACCTCCCGCTAGACCAGGTGGCTCCAAGCCCCATCCAACCTGGCCTTGAGCACTGCCAGGGAGGGGGATGCTGGGCGATACGGGCAGGGCACACGGGGTGATGCATGGGGAGGGTCCAGCCTCCGGCATCGCACTGGCCCCCCCAAATACAGCAAGCGCCATCAGCCCTGACCCCAGCAGCGGGGGATCGTTTAGATGCTCATTCCCTTAACGGCGCTTCCTTTCCGGAGCCCCATAAATCAGCCGGAGCTGACGGCTGCCTGCCAGGATGGCCTCATCCTGCCCAGCGCTGAGCCCCGATGAGGCAGCAGCGGCCACAGCCCCCAGCCCGGCCCCGTGGGGAGGGGACGGTGCCCGGCGGGGGGGCTTTGTCCCCATCCCCATCACCTGTAGAGCCTGGTGCCGGCCTCGGCCTCCAGCCGCTGCCAGAGGTGGAAGCTGTCGGGCATCATGCGGGCATAGTGCGCCTGGGTGTAGGCGCTGCGGGTGATGCGGCTCTGCCCGTGCGAGCTGCCCCGAGAGTGGGGCAGGATGAACTGCGGGGCAAGGGGGACATGGGGGTGACCCCAGCCACCGACAGCCCCCAGCCCCACCGGCCCCACATGCGCTGGAGCTGTGCTGTGGTGACACAGCCTGTCCTGCCAGCTGCGGCGCTGGGAAACAGCAGGGAACAGGAGCCCTGGCACTGGGGGATGTGAGGGTCCTGGCACTGGGGCCACGGGGGTCCTGGCACTGGAGACGCCAAGGTCCTGGCACTGGGGACACAAGGGTCCTGGTGCTGGGGATATGGGGTAGTGCTGGCACTGGGGACACCAAGGTCCTGGCACTGGGGACATGGAGATCCTGACAGTGGGGACATGGGGGTCTTGGCACTGGCGTCATGGGGGTCCTGGCACTGGGGACACGGGGGTCCTGGCACAGGAGATATGGGGATCCTGGCACTGGGATCCTGGCACTGGGGACACAGGGGTGTGGGCACCGGGGACACAGGGGTCCTGGCTCTGGGGACACGGGGTTGCTGGCACCAGGGACCATGGGTGCCAGCAGCGGCTCTGCTCCATGCTGTGGCAAATGGCAGCCAGGTCTGCAGGCGCCCACCCCAGCGTGTTGGGGCTGGGGAAGGGGTGGGACAGGGACACAGCAGCGCTGGGGACATGGCAGGGCTGGGGACACCGGTACCTGCTCCAGCAGTAGGGTGTCCCTGTGGCGCTGGGCCAGGTGGTAGGCGGCAAAGGAGCCCTGGATGCCAGCCCCGATGACGATGGCATTGTAGGTGGCTTGGTGGGACTGGCTCAGGGCAGCCATGTCCGTCCTCGTCCTCGTCCCCGTCCCCGCAGGCAGCCGGGAGCTGAGCCAAGGGGAGGGACGGGGCAGAGTCCGGCCAAGCCAAGCGGGTGGCGGAGCCTTGGCCACCCTCCAGTCGGTGGGGGACTCTGAGGACACGTGGGGGCCGCAGCCTGCCCACCCCTCGGGGCTGGCGGGGCAGGAACATCCCCATTTCCCCACCAACGCCGGCGCCTGGTCCCGGCAGCAGTGACACCGCCAGCAGCGACACCGCCAGCAGCGTCAGGGTTCGGCCCCCCCTTCCCCAGCTGCCCCCGCACCGCTGCCAATGGGTATTTTTATCCCTTCTTGGCCCATGGCACACGGCACCCTCCGCTCACCCTGGTGCCACCACGGCGCAGGGACCACCAGCACCAGCCCCCACCATCACCTTCACCCCCCCCCACAGCGGGGCCCCCCCCAGCACCACCAGTGAGATCAGAGCGAATGGGTGGGATAAACGTGGTGGAAAACCATTCCCAACAAATCCCCCTCTCCCTCCCCAACGGTCGCTGCCGGCTCCGGCTGTGGCGGGACGTGGGGCTCGGTACCGCTCCCACTTGTGTGCCGATGGGAAAGCCCCGCTTCCTTCAAGGCAAACAGATTTGGTTTTTTCCTCCGTCACAATTTATTATGGCCATAAACTATTTTGTTGCCATCTTTCATTGTTTTTTTGAACGGGAGATAGGCGTGATTTAGGGCTCACCAGAGCAGCTGGGATGCAGCATGGAGCCCCGTGTCCTGCTGGTGGTGGTGGATTTCGCAAGCTTGCAAAATTTTGGGGGGGATGATTTGGGGTTTGGGGACACTCAACGATGCCTTGGTGCGGGGGATAACGCAGGCAGGGGCTGCCAGCTTTGCCCACTGCCACCACTGCCCTGTGCTGCCTGACAGCTAATTAGGGGGATTAATTTACTCTGGCTTCCGTGGTGTAAAAGGCATTATTTACTGGTTAATTGTCGTTATTACGAAATGTTAAATATCATTATTTATTTTGCCGCTTGCCTCCAGTGATGGATGAAGCATCGTGGAGCGTGGGAGGCCCACGCTAGGCCTGGGGCAGGGAGGGGGCTGGATTCCCAGCCCCCCTCAACCGTGGTGCCCAGACAGGCCATGGGGACACCCCGACAACGTGCAAAGGCAGAACCAGCAGGTAACGGCGATGCAGAGGCGCAAGGAGGTGGATGAGGAGCTCAGGTAAAGGCCGGGCTCCCCTCAGGCCCCTCATCCGCGCCGCTGCCTGGGACCACTAATGCAATGAGTGCGCGCCGGCCTCAGCACCACCGCGACGCCCAGGGCTCTGCACCGCGCGGTGCCCCATTAAATCAGCACATCCTCCCTCGCCTTTGATGTTACAAATAATTCACCAATTTCCCCAGGTTTCAGCTTGCTCTTTTTTTCTTGCTTTGAACAGCCCCTCTACCTGCTCTTCCTTTTTTGCTGGGAAGATGAAGAATAATTAATTATCCGTGAAACGTTAAACGGCCAAAATGAACTCCTCTCCCGCTAACGGCGTGTTAATAGATCGGGCTGGAAAAGCCTCACTCGTGCCGCTACAAAGCTGGGGAGGCTGTCGGTGGGGTGTAGGGATGGTTGCTGGTGCTGGAGGGGACGGCCATGCCCGGGCACGGCCGTCCCCTCCAGCACTGGTGACTGTCCCCAGGGCTCTGCAGGACACCTCAAGCCATTGTTTTGATTGCACAGATGACCCTAACCAGGACTGGACCCAGATATTGGGAAAATCTGCACCCCCAGACCCCAAAAAGCAGCTACATGGCCTCATCTTGCCTTGAGGTGAGTTTTTCGGGGCCCAGCCCCCCCCTCCCCCTGCCCTGCACTCAGTCTCTGGCATCATCCTCTTGACCCGGGTTTAAATTAACCGGAGGTGGCAGGAAGAAATCCATTTCTCAAAGCAGCCGGCGTGGGTCAGGAGAGCTGCGCCGAGGGCAGAGGAAAAATGAAATGTTCCCTGCGTGGGCTGGGTGGGTGGGTGGATGGAAAAACCTCAGGGCTGGCACCAGCACGGAGAGGGGTGACGGGGGCTTGGGGACCAGCCTGGTGCAGGGTGCGGGAGCCACCCCGGCTCAGATCCATGTGGGGCTGGAGAAAGTGGGAACGAGGAGCTTTGGCCGAGGCCAGGTGGGTCTCAGCAGCAGCCTCTGTACCTGCTGCACCCACTGCACCCGCTGCACCCACTGCACGCTGGCACAGCGGCTGGTTTCCCAAAAGCCCATCACCAGCCGTGCAAGCGCTTCGGGCCGGGCTGTGCCGGCCTCATCCTCCAGCGAGCGCAAACCAGACCTTCAAAAAAAAAAAAAGGATTAGGGAGCAACGTCGCTCCCCGGGGAGCCGAGGCCGGGTGGCGGCGGGGAGCGCAGTGGTCTCCCCGCCTGGCCACAGCGCGCCGGCTCTGGCTCCATTTGCCTCCCCGGCCCTCGCCATCGCCGGCACTTTGAAGGCGTCTGCAAAGGGCTTGTTTGCTTTGTGTCAAAACCAACAGCCGCCGAAGGCAGCCCCTCATTAGCAGTCCAGGTACGTGCCTGGGGAAGCGTCAGGCGGATTAGAATTATTTAAATATCATAATATTAGAAACTTCCATTTGGCCTCAAAATGCTCATCTTCCAAGCCCTACCAGGGCTTTGGTGCATTAAACATTGATGGAGCTACCGGCGGATCAAAGTTTCGGGTTTAGCGTTAAAAGTGCTTTGCGGGAGCGCCGGCTGCCCCCCACCGGCCCCTCAGCCCCCCCCCCCCAACCCGGGGTGAGAAGGACCACGGCGTCGCTGCCTGCCCCGCTCCCACTGCGGCCGTGGGGCTGGCGGCACACGGCATATGCCACGGGGTTGGTGGCTCTTTGCTGCCCGTGGCGAGCTGTGCAGCGTGCGGGTTTGCCATCCTCCGTGGCAGGAGCGGTGCGTGTCGGCAAAGCAAGGGCCGAGGATTAAAAATAACCCCCCCGCCCGGCAATGGTTGTGTGGGCCGTGTTTGCAGCCGGGGCTGGCCGGGCTGCGGGGGATCCGTGTGGCGCACGGCGTCAGCGCGGAGAGGCAAAGCCATCTGGGCTTTCGCGGAGATGGGGAGGGGGTTATTAGACAAAGAGCTGGGGTTTTTTTTTTTATTATTATTATTTTTTTAATTTATTTTTAACACACGCTAGAACCGTCCAGCAGCCAGCGCGGAGCTGCTCGGCGCTGGTGCCAACACCATCTGCCTGCTGCAGGGCCGGCTGCTCCCCGGCGTGCCCGGGCGAGCGGGACCCCGACTCAGGGGATGGGGAGCGGGTGTCAGTCCCTCGCCGTGGGGAATAAGGGGCCTCCCCGTCTCTGTGCCGTGCCCAGCTGCCAGGGCTGCCCTGGGCCCAGGTTTCCCTGCTTGTGGGATGATGAGCCCGGTCCCAGTTGGGGCTATTTAGGGATGGGGAAGGGCAGCTTGGGGGGTGTCCCTGGGGTTGGGGGGGGGGTCGTGTGTGGCTGAGGTGAGCGACCTGGAGGGTGCAGCACGGGGGTGGGGAGGCAGGATATGATGGAGTGGGCAACGAGGACCTTTCCCGTGGCTCCCCAGCCCGGGGGGTCGCCGCCGGTATTCGGGGGGGGGGGGTGGGGTGGGGGTGGTTACGAGATCCCCCATCCCCCATCCTTCAGCTCTCAGCATTTTCAGGCGCCGCACTCGGTGAGTTACGGCGCGGGGGAGGGGGGCAGGGAGGAGCCCCCCCCCCCCCCCCCCCCCCCCCCCTCCCCAGCCGGCAGGATTGGCGGGCGCCGCGCTCGGAGCGTTACGGCGGAAAAGACGGGGGGGGGGGGGGGGGGGGGGGGCGGGGCGGGTAGGGGCCCCCCCCCGCCTCCTCGGCCCTGGGATTGGCGGGCGCCTCACTCGGAGCATTACGGCGGGGGGGGGGGGGGGGGGAGGAGGCGGGGCGGGGCGGGGGCGGGGAGAGGCGCCCCCCCCCCCCCCCGTTCCCCGGGATTGGCGGGCGCCGCGCTCGGAGCGTTACGGCGCGGCGCGGCCGTGCCCGCAGCGCGGAGCTGTCCGCGGTGCTGACCGCCGCCGGCCATGGGCTCGCCGCCGCCCGCCCTCCTCCTGCCGCTCCTCGCCGCGCTGCTCCGCGCACCGGCCCACGGTAAGCACCGAGACCGGCACCCCCCCTCCCTCACCCCCCCTCCACCCCCCACCCCAGTACACACCGACCCACCACCTCCGCTACCGGTAGCACCAGCCCCGCTCCGTCGCTGGCAAACTTTACCAACTTGCTCTCGCCCCCCGGTGTGGCGGGGGCGCTCCCTCCGTCTCCCCCCCCCCCCGGTGAAGGGAGAATCCGCGCCCCCCCCACCCCCCCACCCCCCCCCAACCCGCCACCGCCGGGGGCGCGCAGAGAGGTTTGCAGCCGGGCTGGTGCAACGCCGCCTCCGGCGGGTTCTGGCGACAGCCCCTCTGCCGGTATTACCGGCGATGGAGGGGCGGCGGGGGTGGGGAGCAGCGCTGCACCGCGGGGTGGGCAGGCACAGCAGCACCCGGTGGGACCCGCTCGCCTGGCCGCCGAGCCCTTCGAGCCACCCTCCCCGGCTGGCTATGCCCGGCAGCGGGCTGCGAGCCGGTCCCCACCATGGGGCTTGGGGGGGGGGATCGGGGACCGGTGGTCTCCCCTCCCCGCCCTGGTTGGGGTGACCCTTCAGGCACCGAGGAGGGCGTAGGGGAGAGGCAGGGATGGCGGGTGTTGGTCCTTCCCAAGGAGAACAGCCAACACCCAGCTCGGCACGTTGGCTCTGCCACCCATGGGGCATGGGCAGCCTCGACGCCTTGCAGCTCTGCTGCCCCAAAAAACAGGATTGGGGACCTACCAGGGCTTGGAGGGGACTCACTGAGGTGCCTCGGTCCACTGTGGCCATGCTGGTGGTGGGCAGCGTGCACGGGGTGAGGAGCTGGTGGGGGTCCCGTGGGATGCAGGCAGCGGGATGCAGGATGCCCGTGTGGCTCGGACGAGCCGCAGGCAGCAGCCGTGCGGGGAGTTACATAAACTCCCCATCTGGCAGCCGGGGAAGGGCGCCGTGGCCCTGTGCCCGCTGCTATTCCTGTCTTGCTCTGCCGCCCGGGGCTGCTGCCACAGCCTTCTTGCTTGGGGGGGATGTACGGGAGACCCTCCGCAGGGCAGCCAGTAGGGCAAGGCCATGGCATTCCCCCATCTCCTGCCCTGCCAGGGGTGCAGTGAGGCTGGAAGGGGGTCTGTGTCCCTGTTTCTGTCCTGGGAGCAGGGCCCTGGGCAGGGCAGGCATTCCCTGAGGGAGTCTGGCGCTTACCATGTCAGTTTTAATGATTTCTAATGAGCAATTACCTCTAGTCAGTCCCCTAATTTCTGAATATCAATAAAGTTAATTAAACTCTGCATGTGCGTTTTCCAGAGTGTTAGAGGTAGGGATGCCCTGGGAGGTGCTGAGCTCTTCCCAAGGCTGGGAGCCACAGGGTCCCATCCACCCTGTACCCTGCCCATGTACTGGGAGCTCCCTGCAGTGCTCACCCACCCACACCCTGTCCCCCAACAGGCAGGACTTCCAGCCCAGAACCCCAATTTCCATGCAGCACCACCATGCTCAGTGTCACCGTGGCCTTGACTTGGCATCAATAGGCGGGTGTGTGGTGGGGAAGTGCGATGGGTCTGGGGGATATGGGGATGGGGGTCTCGGACCCCTCACTCAGGCCGGGGGGATTGGCAATGCCCCTGGGCCGTGGCAATGCAGGGCCTCATCCTGTCTCTCTCCCACCATCCTGCGCAGCGACCTGCAGGTCTGTCCCAGCCATGGGGCAGCACTGGTGCCCACAGGGATTTACCCCAGTGGAAAGTGGGGTCTGGGCCCCACAGTGCTGGCACAGCCAGCGGGGAAGGTGCCAGGCACAGCTCCATCCACCCTGCCCAACCACACCCCCCCCTCTCCAGCTCTTCCCGTGGCAGGCTTGGATTTTTTCGTGGGGTTGTCTTCGCCACACTGAAGGGAGCTCCTTGTAATTTGGGGTCCTGGCAGCCTGGGGTAATGGGAAGCAGCATGGGTCATGGCGGGGGGCACAGGGCCTGGCTGTGACCCCGTGAGCTGTGCTGCACCGTCCAGTGTCACACAGACGCACGGTGCCCACAGGGACAATGCATGTGGGGGACACGACATCCCTGAGGATGTGGGTGCTGTTTGGGGTCTCAGTGCAAGGAGGGGGCCAGGGAAGGAAGCAGGCGCTCGCTACAGTAATTAACGGCGTGCGTGCTCGTCCCCTGTGTGCCTCGGAGGAGTTCATCGCCGCCACGCTGCTGTGCCGCCAGGCCAGGATTATCTGGATAATGCTCTTAAGCCAGAGGGTGGGAGGGCAGGGCTGCCCCATGGGGACACAGGGTGCAGGGTGGGCCAACTGCCTCCACTGTCCCCCTGGGAGCCTGGTCACCGCAGGACCGGCTGTGGGTTAGAGCTGGCAGGGGTGAATTTGGCACGCGGTGCTGTGCCGGGTAGGGCTGCCAGCCCCAGGCTTTGTGCAGCCATTGGGCAGAGCCAGAGCAGTGGGACCACGGAGGGGAAAATGGGGTGCAAAGAAGCCTGGGCAAGGGCAAGGCAAGGGCACCCACGGGCCTGGTGTGGAGCTGTGGGGGGGCCCCCCCCTTGTGCCGCCGGTGGGATCCCCAGACCAGCACGGGGTTTGCCAGGGCTGCATCTCCCCGTGGGCAGCCCTGTGCCAGGGTTGGGGGCTGGGGCTGACCCCGGGCTGTCGGGCCCCCCACGAGCACAGGCAGGCCCGGGGGGAGGCGGATGAAGTTGTGTCTCTGGCAGCTCCGGCGGGAGAGGATAATTTCGCCTCTAATCAATTCTTTAAATGCACACAATTGAAAGATTGCCTTTGAAAGCTGCCTATAACCAGGGAGGTAATGGATTCCCTCCAGTCGCAGGCAGCAGCTTGGGAGCGGCAGCATTCCTTCCTCAGGCTGCTGGGGAGATGGGGCCAGCAAGGAACCAGCACCTCTCCCGCTGTGGGCATCCTTGGGTGGGCAAAGGGGCTGCCTGGACCCGTGAGAGGCAACGGGGGGTGTCTCCACCTGCCTGGCTCCCTCACCACCCTGCCCTGCGCTGAGACCTGGCACCATTCGTCGCATCCTCTGAGGTGTTGGAGGGTCCGATTTGCTGAGCTTGGGGATGGAGTGCATCCCCAGCCTGCAGGAGAAGCGGCAGGAGCTGGCCCGCACACTCGCCGTGCCAGCAGGGGTTATTACATATATAATTTAAATGCGGTAACGAGCTGTGCTGAAAGGATCAAATATTAATCAGCCGCGAGAGCGCCGCTGTGACCCTGCGAAAATGGAAAGAGGTGTTTGAAATGCCAGATCAGCCGGCGCTGGGCGATGTGAGGGGTCGATGCCCGGGCAGGGTGGGCTCCGGTGCTCCCCAGCTGCCCTCGGGGCTGGCAGCAGAGGTGGGGAGAGGTAGCCATAGCATCAGCCCTTGGTGGCTTCCAGAACTGGATGGGTTATCCTACACGAAGAGCAGTGCCGGGGCAGGGTGTGGGGTCTGCTGGCCGAGGGGATGCTCCCGTTGAATTTCTGGGATGTCAGCAATGCTCCGTGCTTCCCGCCCACTGGGAGGGAATGGTGTCTGCAGGGAAGATGACATGGCTGAGCAGCCCAACACGGAGACCGACAAGCAGCTCTCGCTCGCCTCCCGCAACCAGATTTCAATTACTGTTGCTGGCAGCGGGCGGAGGGAAGGGGAGCTGGGAGGGCAACCTGGC
Source organism: Leptosomus discolor (assembly GCF_034619465.1). NCBI lineage: Eukaryota > Metazoa > Chordata > Aves > Leptosomiformes > Leptosomidae > Leptosomus > Leptosomus discolor. The sequence goes on from NC_141408.1 coordinate 10,341,789, forward strand.
TCTGCTCTCCCTGTGTGCCTCCAGCCCCACACGGAGCAGGCACCCCCAGCACCCAGGTGTGCCCTGCAGGCTGGGTGTCCCCTCTGCCACCCTGGATGTGCCGGGGGAGTGAGCTGTGCTGGGTCCCAGAGCTAGCACAGAGCCCCACGGGGGGCTGGCACCCATGCCATGGGCACCCCGGGATGGCACAGAGCGGGTGCTGCCCAGCAGTAGGAGCTCCAACGCAGCGATGTAGGGCTAGGGGGGCTGATTTGGGCACTGCCAGCACAGGGAGGGGGGACATGGCACCACGTGGCTCCAGCGCTCGGGTCCAAAATAGCAGCAGACATGCAATTTATCATCGCCGCCGCTCAGGGAAATTGCTGTACAAATGCATTAGCTCCACAGGGAGAGCGAGGGAAGCAGGATTACACGGGCCGTGGGCGGCGAGGAGGGGACAGGGGCGCCGCCGGCACGCCACGGAAACCCACCGGGTGGGGAGGGAGGAAAGCCCCAGGGATGGGCACCCTGGTGCCCGCCAGGCTCTGCCCTCACGCCCACCCGGTGTCGGTGATGCTCGGGGCTCGGCACTTGGTATGTCAGCCGGCGCTTGGCCACCGCCGCCGCGATGCTCCAGGGAACCGGTTGCGGCGACATGTGACATGTGTCAGCGGGTAAATGACTGTTCAATTCAAGGAGAATCGCAAAACATACAAGGTCAAACGCTTCCCCGCCAGCGCTGCCATGAATATTAAAGCTGGGCTCCTCCGGCAGCCGCCGGGGCTGGTGGCCATACTTGTCTGCTGTGGCATCAGGGCAGCACCTTGGGTCCCCCCACCAGCTGCTCTGGCAGCCTTGGCTTGGCCGTGGTCATCTGGGCTCACTGGCCATGCTGGGGTGGAGGAGGCCATGGGGCAGCAGGACGTGGGTGCCAGTGTAGGTACTGATGGGGTGCCAGCTGGTGCCGATGGGGTGCCATGCTTGGTGCCAGCGGGTTGGTTGCATGGCAGTGGTGGGTGGCACGGGGAGCGGGGCTGGGCAGTGGGGAGCCGGCTGTACAGCCGGGAGCCGGCTGTACAGCCCTGCCCGCGCTCACCCACCCCTGCCTGCACCCTCACACTGTCTGTGTGCGCCTGCCTGCGCTCACCCACCCACTCTTGCTCGCACCTATCTGCCCACCCGCTGCCTGCACCCACCCACCCACCCCTGCCTGTGCTCTTACATCACCCACCCACTGTCTACACCACCCACCCGCTGTCTACACCACCCACCCGCTGTCTGTGCCCACCCACCCATCCCTGCCTGTGCTCCTACACCACCCACCCACGCCCGCCTGCATCTTGACGCTGCCTGCACCCTCACGCTGCCTACACCTGCCCACCCAACGCCCACGCCCACCCAACGCCCACACCCACCCTCATTCCCTGCCTGCTCCTTCCCAGTTGGAGGCAGACAGGAGGGTGCGCCCTCCCTGCCGGGGGTCCTCGTCCCCCAGGGCCACCGGGGCAGGGGGCAGAGATGAGGGTACGGCATCAACCGGGCACGTCCTCCCCTCCTGTGCCCACTGTGGGGGCTGGCTGGGGGGGGGCTGGGGACCATGTGTGGGGGAGCATGGCGCCGGCTGCTTGACAGCTCATTCATCACGGCTGCCGGCCCCGGCCGCGGGGGCAAAGCCAGATTGGATTTTAAATTGGAAAATAAACCTGGATTCCTGCGAGCCCCAATTCCTGCCATCCCCCTGTGCCAGGGACGTGGCTACCCGCACTTCCAGCCTGCCCAGGCTGCCTACAGATGGGGAAACTGAGGCACAGAGCATCATGCCACGGGGCCACGATGCTCCTGGGGCAGCTGAGGGCCCTGCCCTGTCCCCCTCCGCTGAGCCGAGTGCGGTGGTGTTGCTTTCTTGGCGGGCAGCATCGATCGGTGCTCCCCGGGTGGCCACGTGCCGCCTTATTTATTTATTTGTGACAGCAGGCGGCATCGATTCTCGCCGGGGGGGCAGCCGCCCGCCGCAGCCGGATTAGGCTCCGACGTCTCCCTGGCTGCCGTTAATAGACTCCTGCCCAGCAAAGCCGATGTGAGGGATTAGGACCCCAGCCTGGCTGCAGCCACGGGCTCATGCCACGCATGCCAAGGGTCCCCGGTGGCCACCCGGCTGGTGGGGACTTCACGGCCCCTTTGTGGGGGTCTATGCCCACCCTGAGGCCTGAGGGTGTCCCTGCTGGGTGTCAGGGCCTGGAGGGGTGGGTGCTGGGTAGCCGGGGTCCCTGTCAGCAGCCCCTGGTCACCTTGGGGACACTGAAGGGACACAGTTGTGGCACAGTCACTGGAGATAAGCTGCTTAGAGACATCTGTGGAGGAGGAGGCTCTAATCCGGCGGTGCTCAAGGGGCACGGGTGGCAACATCTGGGCACCCACTGCCTTCCCACGGTGCTCCAAGCACCCTGCATCCCCCAAGGGCCAAGAGCATCCCCAGTCCTGAGCATCCCCCAGTGCCAGGAGCATCCTGTGGTACTCAGGGCATCCTGTGGTACCCAGAGCATCCCCTGGAGACAGGAGCATCCCGTGGTACCCAGAGCATTCCATGGTACCCAGAGCATCCTCTGGTGCCAGGAGCATGCTGTGGTACCCCGAGCACCACGCAGAGCCCAGGAGAGCACCCAGTGCCCAGACACTGCCCAGCCCAGGGTTCCACAGCACCCAGATGGGACCTGCTGTAGGAGACTTCTGCAGGGTCTGGCCTCACCCAGCAGCCCCAATGGGGACCACCATGCTCCCCAGCACTCCGGGCAGCTGAGATGCCACGGGCAGCGGGGTGCAGGGAGCTGGGGTGGGCATCTCTGCCCCAGCCTTCGCTGTGTGGGGCAGCCACAGCGACGCAGGGCCCGGCCCCAAGCACTAATCTGCTATTAAAGCCTAAAAGAGATTTTGGCGCCCTTCAGTATAAACTCATTAACTTTTATGTTCTAATAAATGGATCCTATTAAAAAATAATTCTGGCCTTGCTGGGGGGCAAGTGAACCTTTCAGAGCTGCGCAGCCAGGCACTCACCTCCCCACCGTGCCCAGAGCCTTATCACCATCCCAGGGCGATGGCAGGAGAGTGGTGGGGACATGGGGTGGGTGGCAGAGTGGTGGGGATGCCTGCCACTGGCTCCCCCCCACACTGCTCACCCAAGCTAATGTCTCTTAATAGTCCCTTAAAAGTGGCAGTTGCAGAGTAATTAATCTTCACGGGGCCCTGCCCTGCTACGAATCAGTATAATTACCCGGTAATTGGCAGTATCGTGTCATCAGCGCCTGTGCACGGTGGCGAGACGTGCCCACGTTCTACCGTGGCCTCACGCCCTGCACTGGGCCACGGAGGGATGCTGGGTGCCACTGTGGCATCCCCTCTGCCATGGCACGGTGGGGCTGGGGAGCTGAGCCCCCTGGGAAGGGGGACTGTGCGGTGCCAGATCCGGCAGGGAAGGTGCTGGGTGGCTCATTAGAGCTGATTAATTTTTTTTTTTTTTTTTAATTTTTTTTTTTTGTCTAAAGGCTGTAAACGGCTGGGCTGGGCGTGCCAGGGATTTGCTCAGGGATTAATGCACAGGAGGAGGGGGCGGGCTGTGGTGGGGATGCCCCTATGGCTTCGGGTGGGAGGTGGGGAGCGTCGGTGGGGAGGGGATCCCCAGCAGATTGATGTTGCCCAGGGACAACCTGGCTGGCAGGTGGATGGAGAGAAGCTGAGCTCTCGCGGACTCATTGCACTGGTGGCCTGGAGCAAGGCCCCAGTGTTCAAGCTCCGGTGGCATCCCCGGTGCAGCCAGTCACATGTCAATCACCTGCGTGTCTGCACCATGGGGGTGCGGGGTCCTGGGGGACCCTCGACATGGGACGGCCACCTCTGTGGAGAGGGACAGGGTGTGACCAGGGACACCTGACCCCAGAGCTGTCCCCAGTAGGGCTGGGTCATGGGAGGGGTTGGCATCCCTTAACGTGGTACAAGCTGCAGCTGTGCATTAATTAACCAGGGCTTAATTGCCGGGGCTGCCCTGGTGACGGGTATGCTGGGGTGAGGCGCAGCAGGATCCCACTGCATGTGGTCGATGTGCAGTTTGCCGTCCCGGTTTTGGTGCCGCACTGGTGTGCAGGAAAGCGTCAGTCCTCTGGGCAGCACTGACCCACGGTGAAGCTTTGGTCCCTGGTGAAGCTTTGGTCTATGGTGAAATGTTGGGCCCTGGTGCATCATCGGTCCCTGGCGCAGCACAGGTCTGTGACATTGCACCAGCATCACTCCCCGGTGTGGTATCAGTCCCCAGTGCTGCAGCCACACCTGGCGCAGCGTCAGTCTGCATCCAAGGGTTGGTCCTGGGTGCCACGTTGGGCACGGTGTTGGTATGTGACGAAGCATCGGTCTCTGCTGCATCCCCGGTCCCCAGTGCTGCATCAGTCCCCGATGCAGCATTGGTCTGTGGTGCATCGCTGGTCCAGAATGATGCGTCGGTCCCCGGTGCAGCATCCGTCTACGATGCAGCATCGGTCCACAGGTCCCCAGCACCCCACGCTCTCTCCTCCCCCCAGGCTTCAATGGGCTGTCGAGGAAAGCTGGGGAGAGCGCTGAAGCTGAGGCGGAGCCGACGGTGCTGCCCACACCGGCGGAGCGGGAGGCAGAGGCTCGCTTCGTGAGCACGGCGCCCACGCTGAAGCTCCTCAACCACCACCCGCTGCTGGAGGATCTGCTGCACGAAGCCTTCCTGAAGAAGGACTACCTGGGCCAAGCACCCTTCCTGCCTGCTGGCCCTGGCCCCCTCCTGCCCGCCAGTGCCCTCCAGCCAGACCCTGGCCCCCCAGCCCCCGAGCCCCCGCCACGCACCCCTGCCCTGCCCAGGGCTGCCTTCCCCACTGACCCGCTGACCACACCAGCGGAGCGCCCGGGGCCATGGGGGGAGGCGTGGGGGACCGTGCTGGGTGCCGACACCTCGTGGTCCCCCACCAGGGTGCCAGAGTCAGGCCCCGCGTCTCCCAGCCAGGCACCCACCACCCTCAGCACATCCCTGGGACCCCACACTGGGGCCGCCGTGGTCCCCAGGGATGAGGAGGGGACCACCACCACCTCCACCATCACCACCACCACTGTCATCACGCTGCAGGGGCCAGGTGAGCACCCGGGAGGGAGCTGGGGGGAGCCAGCGTGAAGCGAGGCTGAGACGGGGTCTCCTCTGTTGCCAGCCCCCTGCAACCGGACGCTGGCGGGCCCCGAGGGCTGGCTGGTGTCCCCAGAGCCAGCCGCTGTCCCCTACGATGGCAGCATGGACTGCACCTACACCATCTCCGTCTACCCCGGCTATGGCGTGGAGCTCAAGGTGAGCTGGGGGCTGCAGGTGGGATGGGGTGCCCGGTGTCCGCAGGCGAGCCTGGCATGTCCCCTGCTCCGCGCTGCGGCTGCGTGGCCACGCGCAATGCGGCAAACAGGCGGTCCTGTCCTCACCCCTGTCCCTGAGCCAGGAGAGCTGGTTCAGGGCATCACCCACCCTTGGGCGCTGGGGCGGGGATGCAGGCATGTGGGCTGGTGGGAGTCCTGCATCCCATCACAGAAGAAACGATGCAGGATGTAATTCCCAAAGCGCTGATGGAAAAGGCGTAAGCAACGCCGGTGGGCGCGACGCCGCGGTGCAGAGCCAGGAAAACCCGGCACCCATCTGCCAGGAGCAGAGGCTGGCGGCAGGTCCCGCGGTGCCGAGGCCGTGTGCTGCTCCTGTCGGCGGCACGTGGCCGTGTGTCCCCACCGCTGCCCAGCCCACCGTCGGAGTCGCCGCGGGGCAGCACCGTGGCACGCCAAAAGCTGGCGGCGAGTGGGAGGCAGCAGCTCCGTGGTCAGCCCCCGGCTCCTCCAGCTCGCACAGCAGCGCTCGCCAGTGCCGCTGCTCGTCGCCACACAGCGCTGCTTAATTAACATCATTAATAACAAATTGCTCCAGAGGGCTGGAAGCGCACGCCTGGCTGTCGGTGGGGCTGTCGGCGTGGGCCTGGCTGTGCCGTGGCGCTCTGGCAGAGCCACCATCTGGGCCCTGCCGCTCTTGGTGCAGCAGGATGATTTATGGCGCCGCTAACCGTGTTTGAAAGGCGCTGCCCTGCGCAGACAAGCTCCGGCGTGCTATCGACCGCGGGCAAGCCGCCCGAGGACCAGCTCCGAGCCAGGTGATGCCGGGGTGATGCCGGGACGGTGATGCCTGGCTGTCCCTCCGCAGGTGCAGAACATCAGCCTGGTGGAAGGGGAGACGCTGACAGTGGAGAGCATGGGGGGCCTGGAGCCCACCCTCCTGGCCAACGAGTCCTTCCTGCTGCGGGGCCAGGTCATCCGCAGCCCCGCCAACGTCCTCACCCTCCGCTTCCAGAGCCCCCGGCCCCCCAGCCCCGGCTCCTACCGCTTCCACTACCAAGGTATGGGGCAAAGCCCACCACCGGCATGGACCCCCGGTACCTCCTCAGGGGGTCCCCCATTGGCACGGTGATAATTTGGAGCATGGCGATGTGCGCCGGAGTTAATTTGTGCCGCTGGCTGGTGGGTTAAGCGGGCACCAACGAGGGAAGAATGCTAATGGAAAGCTAATTGGCGTCGGCAATTACGGGCTCATTTAGCATCATTACCGCCAGCCATAGGCACCGTGTCACCCAGCCCTGCAGCACCCAGGTGCTCCAGGGGGGCTGAGGAGGCGGGTACTGGGTGAAGGGTGGGCTGGGGTCCTGGAGGCAGTTGTCATCCCACCCCGTAATGCTGCCATCTGCCCCCAGCCTACCTGCTGAGCTGCCCCTTCCCCGCGCGGCCGGCTTTCGGGGAGGTCTCGGTCAGCAGCCTGCACCCCGGTGGGGACGCCCGCTTCCGCTGTGCCGCTGGCTACCAGCTGCAGGGTGCCCACCGGCTCGCCTGCCGCAATGCCACCCGCCCCTTCTGGAGCGCCCGTGAGCCCCTCTGCCTCGGTAAGCACCAGCACCAGGGGGGGGCCGTGGCACAGCCGGTGTGGCACAGCCAGCCACTGACAATCCCTCCCCGGCAGCGGCGTGTGGCGGGGTGGTCCGGAATGCCACGGTGGGACGCATCGTCTCGCCTGGCTTCCCTGGGAACTACAGCAACAACCTGACATGCCACTGGCTGCTGGAGGCGCCCGCCAGCCACCGCCTGCACCTCCACTTTGAGAAGGTCTCGCTGGCAGAAGATGATGACAGGTTTGGCCCCAGGGCAAGGGGGGGATGGCAGGGGGACACCCCTGGGGCAGCTCCACACCAGGCAGAGGGCCCTGTTCAGGATGGGGATGGGGGCTGTTGGCCACATTCAAGGATGGGTGCCATTGGCCAGATCCAAGGATAGGTGCTGCTCGCTGCGTTCAAGGACGGGTGTTATTTGCCATACCCAAGTGTGGGCACTGTTGGCCATTGGCCACGGTCAAGGATAGGTGCTGTTGGCCATGTTCAAGGAAGATACCATTGGCCATGGCCAAGGGTGGGTGCTGTTGGCCATGGCTGGGGCTGGGTGCTATGGTCCATGCCCGAAGATGGGTGCTGTTGGCCATGGCCGGCGCAGCACTCTGCCCTTGCTGTGCCTCGGCAGGCTCATCATCCGCAATGGCAACAACGTGGAGGCGCCACCAGTGTACGACTCCTACGAGGTGGAGTACCTGCCCATCGAGGGGCTGCTCAGCACCGGGCGCCACTTCTTCGTGGAGCTCACCACCGACAGCAGCGGGGCCGCTGCAGGCATGGCGCTGCGCTACGAGGGTACGGGACCGGGGCATAGGGGGCCACCTGGGCATCCCCGCACCCTCCTGGCCCCCGCAGACCTTCACCCTTGTGCCTGCAGCCTTTGAGCAGGGGCATTGCTACGAGCCCTTCGTCAAGTATGGGAACTTCACGGCCAGCGACCCCCGGTACCCCGTGGGCACCACGGTGGAGTTCAGCTGTGACCCCGGCTACACGCTGGAGCAGGGCTCCACCATCATCGAGTGCGTCGACCCCAGTGACCCACAGTGGAACGAGACAGAGCCGGCGTGCCGCGGTGGGCGCCGGGGTTGGGGGGGCTGGGCAGGCTGGAGCTGGGGGTTCAGTGGGTGCTGGAGTTGGGGGTGCTGTGGGTGCTGGAGCTGGGGATGGCCCACGATGGATGCTGGAGCTACTGACGTGTGTGTGCTGGAGCTGAGGGACACAGTGGGAGCCATAGCCAACAGGGATGGTGGGTGCTGGAGCTGGGGTGCTGAAGTGGGTGCCGGAGCTGGGGGGGGGGGGGGTGTGTCTGTGGATGCTGGAGCTGGGGGATGGGCCACAATGGATGCTGGAGCCACCGTGCCATGGTGGGTGCTGGAGCTGAGGGGCACAGTGGGAGCTGGAGCCGACAGAGATGGTGGGTGCTGGAGCTGGGAGGCAGTAGTGGGTGCTGGGACACTGGGCGGAGGATGCTGGTAGGTACCGCTGCGGTGCCGAGCCTGGTGTGTGCCCGCAGCGGTGTGCAGTGGCGAGCTGACGGACACGGCCGGCGTGGTGCTGTCACCCAACTGGCCAGAGGCGTACGGCAAGGGCCAGGACTGCATCTGGGGGCTGCACGTGGAGGAGGACAAGCGCATCATGCTGGACGTCCGTGTGTGAGTGCGGGGACGGTCGCGGGACAGGGGCGGCGGGATGGGGGGATCCACGCGCCACTCACCTCACGGCCCCGCTGCCCCAGGCTGCGGCTGGGCACAGGGGATGTGCTGACCTTCTACGACGGGGACGACCTGACGGCACGCATCCTGGGCCAGTACACGGGCGCCCGCGGCCGCTTCAAGCTCTACGCCTCCACTGCCGATGTCACTGTCCAGTTCCAGTCTGACCCTGGTGCTGGCGCCTTCGCCTATCGGCAGGGCTTTGTCATCCACTTTTCCGGTGAGTCCCACGATGGGATGGCATCATCAGTGTCCCCGGTGTCCCTGCTGCCCTGCTCACCCCAGGCTGTCCCCACAGAGGTCCCCCGTAATGACACCTGCCCCGAGCTGCCGGACATTGCCAATGGTTGGAAGACATCCTCACAGCCGGAGCTCCTCCACGGCACCGTGGTCACCTACCATTGCTACCCCGGCTTCCAGCTGGCCGGCACCGACCTCCTGATGTGCCACTGGGACCTGACGTGGAGTGGCGACCTGCCCTCCTGCGAGCGGGGTAAGCGGTGCCCGCCAGCATCCCGCCTGCCTCATGGCATGTCACCGGTGGCCACTGTCACCACCGGTCCCTCCCATCCACAGTGACCTCCTGCCGTGACCCCGGGGATGCCGAGCACAGCCGCAGGGTGGTCTCCAGCCCCAAATTCCCAGTGGGAGCCACTGTGCAGTACGTCTGTGACAAGGGCTACATCCTGGCGGGCGCCGGGACCCTCACCTGCCACGACCGTGCCGCGGGGGGACCCAAGTGGAGTGACCGTCTTCCCAAGTGCATCCGTGAGTTGGGTACCCCCTCCCATGGCACATCCCCTGAACCGGCAGTGGACACTGATGCCGCCGTGCCCCTGCCCCACAGCGGAGACGTACGAGCCTTGCCACAACCCCGGTGTGCCGGCGGGAGGGCGGCAGAGCCCCGAGAGGCGGCTGTACCCAGCGGGAACCACCTTACGCTTCTCCTGCACCGCCGGACGGGTGCTGCTGGGTGAGGGCAGCCTGCGCTGCCTGCCCGGGCACCCTTCGCGCTGGAGCGGCTCGCCTCCCATCTGCAAGGCGGGTGAGAGCACCCCCTCCTCACCCCAGCACCCCGCCGGCACCGCTTGGCACCCTGCTTCTCACCGCTGATGCTGGCTTCTTTCTTCCACCCCCTCCAGCCTCCTACGATGAGTTTTACAGCAACCGCAACCTGGACGGTAAGGGCAAGGGCTTGGCGGGGCAGCCTGGGGTGCAGATGGGCACCCAGGGGTGCAGCCGATGTGGGGTGCCCCCTCGGTAAGCCCCCAACTCTCCTGGGCAGCCGTGGCCAAGGCCGTGCCCTCGGGGACGGCGCTGGAGGGCACCAACGTTGCCATTGCTGTCTTCCTGCCCGTGCTGGTGGTCGCCCTGCTCATCGGGGGCATTTACCTCTATTTCTCCAAGTGAGTGGCCAGGTGGTCTCCCCTGTCACCCCATGGGGTCCCCATGGCCCCCCTGCTCCCCGCCTCAGCTGCCCTCTCCCCACAGGTTCCAGGGGAAGCCAGCCCTGCAGCTGCCCCTCACCGGCTCCCACCCCTACGACCACATCACCGTGGAGTCGGCTTTTGACAACCCCACCTACGAGACAGGAGTAAGTACTGACCCCCGTGGTGCCCCCAGCCCAGGGCTGGGCACCCCGGGCACCCTGCATCACATGGGCCATCTGTGCCAGGGGCTGTGCGTGGGGTGGGACAGGCGTGGGATGGGGTTGTGCATTCCAGGGACCATGCATTAGATAGGACATCCATCCAGGGACCACACATGGGATGGAATATCCATCCAGGGACCATTCACAGGATGGGACATCCATCTAGGGACCACACACAGGATGGGACATGCATCCAGAGAACACCCATCAGCTGGGGCATCCATCCAGGACCCACGCACGAGATGGGACATCCATCTAGGGACCACACATCAGCTGGGCCAACCATCCAGGGATCATGCATGGGATGGGACATTCACCCAAGGACCACACATCATCTGGGACATCCATCCAGGGACCACACATGGGATGGGACATGCAGCCCCAGGGCCATCTGTGATCTGAAGTCCCCCCCCTCCCAGGGCCCTATGGGGTGGGAGATGTCCCTGTCCCAGGCACCCCGTCACACCACCGAGTGTCCAACCCCTCGCAGTCTGTTTTCTTTGCAGGAGACGAGGGAATATGAGGTGTCCATCTAGGCGTGGGCAGCGTGGAGCTGGGCGCCGCAGCCACCCCTCCCGGGCCCCCCCGTGCCCACCGGCCCCCGGCACGGGCCAGGCACACCTCTCCCAAGGAGACTCAAACCGAGCGCTCGATGGGAGCGAGCTGGGCGCCCGCCTCCCCCCTGCCACCCCCAACCCATCCGGACCCCCGTGGGGTCTGCCCGAGCCCCGCTCTCACCCGACCCCCTGCCCTGGGCTCATGGGGTGCTGAGCCAACGGGGGTCTCAGGGCCCCATCCTGTCCTCCGGCCCCCCACAGGGGCACAGCTGCCCCCCAGCCCCCGTGATGGAGAAGGAACCCGGGCAGGGGGGCTGTGGGGACCCCCCACATACGGACAGGGCTCCCCGGGGCTGCAGTGGGGAGGGGGCAGCGGGACGCCCTGCAAAGCCCCGGGGGGAGGGGTGGGAAGGGTTTGGGCCATGGGGGTGCCCCCTCACTCCCCGCTCACCCCCAGAACAGGGCCTGCCCCCCCCCCCCCCGTACCCCCACCTCGCCCACCACCGCCACGCAGGGACATGTCCCCCACCCCCCCCCCCCCCGTGCCCTGAGCATGCTGTGCCCCCGGCCCCCCGCTTGCTTCGCCCTCCCCGGGGCGTCCCCTCCGCCACTGGCGTGTCCCCCCGCCCCTCACACGTCCCGGCACCCCAGCGGGGCCGGATCCGGGTCGCCAGCCCGGGATGACGGGGTGGGCAGGGGGACACCGGGCATGGCTGTGCCCCCCCCCCCCCCCCCCCCCCGCCCCGCGCCGCGCCCCACCCGCGCTGGTGGCCCCGGCCACGGTCCCAGCCGCCCCCCGCCCCCGGTCTGGAGAGGACCCGTCCCCCCCCTTCCCCCCCCCCCCATGTTTTGGTTGTTTCATTAATAAAAACTGGTGTTTTAGAAGAAGCAATGGCGTCTTCCTCGGCAGGGCCGGGCAGCTCGCAACGGGGGTGCGCCCCGCCCCTCCCCCGCCCCGGGTGGCCCTTGAGCCCCCCCCCCCCCCCCCGCATCCCACCCCGCGCCCCCCGCTGCATCCCCGCCCCCAGCCTGCACCCCCATGGCATCCCCCCCCACCCTGCCCCCTCCTCCCACACTCTGCGGTGGGGTGGGGCAGTGCCCCTTTAAGGGGCGTGGCCTCCGCTGAGCTGACGCCACGCGCTGGCTACCGCCCCCTCCGCACCGGCGCACCGTGCGCCGCGCGCCCCCTGCCGGCAGGTGGGCTCCACCGCGCCGCCCCACCCCGCCCCGCCCTGCGTCGTGACGTCACCGACGGCCGCTTTACCCCGTCTCCGTCTACCCGTGGCCCCCGGAACGTGACGGCAACCACGCGCCTGCGCGCCGTCCTCCTTCACCCCGCCTCTCCCGCGCCTGCGCTTCGCCTTGGCGCGCCTGCGCGGGAAGGGGGCGGAGCGAGACGGGAGCGCGGAGGGGGGGGGGGGGAGGCGGTGCCGGCGTCGCGCCTGCGCAATGTTGGCGCGTACGCACCATCCCCCCCCATCCCCCCCCCTCCGCCTCCCTCGCCGCGCCAGGGCCGAGAGCGCGAGGCGGTGCGGGGCCGCGCCTGCGCGCGCAGGGGGAACGGGGAGGGGGGGGGGGGGGGGAGGGGGAGGGAGGGGCGGAGGGGGCCCGGCGGCGGGGCGCGGTCTGCGCGTGCGCGGGCGGCGCGGCGGTGGCGGCGGGGCCCTGAGCGTCGGCGCCGCCTGTGTGTGTGCGTGTGAGTGCGTGTGTGTGCGCGCGGTGCGTGCACGGCGGCGGGCGCGGGGCCGCGCCGCCCCCTCCCTCCCCCCTTGCGCGGCATGGCAGCGGGCGCGGGGTCCCCCGCAGCCGCCCCCGGGCCCGGCTGGAGGAGGAGGAGGACGACGGGCAAGCCGCAGCGGCCCGTGGGCTAGGCCCCGCCGCCCGCCCGCCTCCGCTGCCGCCCCCCCCCCCCCCCCCCTTACCCCCCTCCGTCCTCGACGCGGAGCCGCCGCCGTTGAGGGGCCGCCCCCTCCCCCGCTTCGCTCCCTCTCGCCGGGGGGGGGCTCTCGGGGCCGCTCCCGGGCTGGATGAATGTGGGAGAAGATGGAGACCAAGACGATCGTCTACGACCTGGACACCTCCGGGGGGCTCATGGAGGTGAGGCCCGGGCCGCGGCGGCCGGGTGGGGGGGGGGGGGGGAAGAGGTTTGACCGGGGAGGCCGCGGGGCTGCAAAATGGCGAGGGGGACCCCCCCCGCCCCCCCCGAGCCCCGTGGCCATAGAAGGAAGTGCGGAGGGACGGAGGTGGCTCGCCCAATCCCCGGGAGAGGCCCTCCTGGACACGGGGCCGGCGGGCGGGGCGGGCCCGGCCGAGGCCGTGTCCTACCCGTCCCCCCAACGGTGGGCCGGTGTCCCTTTTTACCCGTTGGGCAGCTGGGAGGAGGGCTTTTGGGGTCAGGGTCCCTCCCAGCCCCTCAGAGCCCCTCTCTGTCTGTCTGTCTGTGCATGTGCAGCAAATCCAAGCCCTCCTGGCTCCCCCCAAGAGCGAAGATGGGGAAAAAAAGAGCAGGAGGCCCGAGAAGGAGCCCAGGCGGAGTGGCAGGGCCACTAACCACGATAGCTGCGATAGCTGCAAGGAAGGAGGGGATCTGCTGTGCTGCGATCACTGCCCCGCCGCTTTCCACCTCCAGTGCTGGTAAGGCTCGGCGCTATCTCCCTCCGGGTCTGGCCGTTCCGGCCCAGGCAGCACCTTCCCTCCAGCGGCTCCCGCTTCCCGTTAGGTCCCTGCCTTTGGCCCGGGGAGGGGCGGCGGCGGAGCGGGGGGAACACACACACACACACACACGACATGGGGCCGGGCGTACCAGGCGGGAACAAAAAGGAGGTGCAAACCCTACTCGGGTGCATCCCCCCGAGACTAATCGACAGCGGCCGAGGTGAAAAGCCCCCCCCCCCCGCTTTCTCTGAGGGGGTGTAGGGGGGGGTGCACGCCACCCTCCTTTCTTTTTGTGCTGAGCAGCGGTTGAGAGGAGGAGCGAGGCCGCCGGCTGTGCGGCCTGCCTGCTTTGGTGCTGGCCCTACCCGGCCTTCCCCCTCCTCCTCCCCTCTCCCCCCTCGGAGCGGATAACTTCCCCTCCTCACCCCTCTCTAAGGGTGCGTTGTTTGGGGGGCGGGGGGGGCCCTCCGGAGGGTCCTGGCCAGAGCCGAGGGGAAGCGGCGGTGGCGTCTCTGCACCAGGCCTTGACGTTCCCAGCGCTTCCGTGCTGCTGCAGCTGCTGGGAATAATGGAGGTTGCTGTCTCTGTGTCTCCCTGCCTCACTGTTTACAATATGGCGACCTTCCTTTAAATTATATTTTTATTCTCAGCGCCATTTTGGCTGCATATATGACTTCCAAACCCTCACAGCGCTCCCCCAGTATCTCAAACGCGAAAAATACCTTCCCTGCGGAAATCCAGGCCTCCAGACTTTAAAATTGGCCGGGTTTATTCCTTTCCCTCCTTTTTTTCCTTCCTCCTGACTCTTCAGACCCGCTCGTCTCATCTGTGGGAGTGACTGCCATGAATTGGGGGGCACTCGGGTCCTCTTGCTGGGAGCTGCGTGGCTTTGTTGATGAGGGCAGATCTTTCTGCATGCAAATCTGGGTGCCGTGTGGGAGCCGAGGAGCGTGTGGAGGCGGTGGCAAACCTCTAGTCGGTAGAGGCTGCAGCGGGAAGGGCTCTTGCAGCTTCCTAAGCTCTCGGGCACAAAGCAACCCGCCAAAGGCACCTGAACTTTCCGCCCTAAAGTTTTTTTTTCCTTTCTGCACGGGGAGCCCAGGCACATCCGAGGCTGCCTTACCCGAATCTCCCCTTCAACAGTTGACACAGGCGGGCGGTTTGTCTTAAATTAGCGCAGCCAGAGTGGATAATGGAGTGGAGGAGGGAGCGGGGCAAGTCAAACAGCTGGAGCTCGGGCGTACAGAGTATTCTTCCTTAGGGGAGATTTTTTAACCACATTCCTTTCTCTCTTTCATGCTTTGGAGCTTTGTTTGCCACCCTGTTACAGCTGTCTCCTCTTTGCCTTTTTTTTTTTTTTCCCCTCTTGTGGTTTTTTTTTTTTCTCTTTTCTTGGTGGTTATACTGTGTTTATATGGTAATTGCAGGTCTCTGAACACTTATTAAACTGATTGCTGATATCAAGAAAACTGCCTGTGCGGTCACAGTTCTGTAGGGAGTGTCCCGTTAGCAGCGTGTAGCCAGACGAACCCGACAATGCTGTAGCGTGCAGCCATGACATCATCCCTCCTGCCCTGAGGAAGTGCTACTGGTGGTGGTGGTGCAGATCCTCTCATATTTACTAGGAGGACACTAATTAGTATTATTTCTTGTCCGGCTGTAATTTCAGGGTGTTTTTTTTTTTTTTCTTCTGTCGGGCATAGTTGCTTAAAAGTCAGTGTTCACTTTCAGATGCTGCCAAACACACCCTGAGCTTTCTTTTAGGGAGGCTGGAGCGATGGCTGAAACTTTGTATTTTGAGATGGAAGAGCTGTGACTAATGCTGTAGAGTTTACTGGTTGATTCTGAGTCCTAGTTAGTCCCAACTGGAAATGAAACCGCTTTGTGCATGCCTAAATCTGGCTAAATTTCGTGGCTTAAATTGGCAAGTTTCTTTTAGTGGGTGAGGGGAAACAGCCATGTAAATCAGATGCCTGTAAAGCTTTGGCTGTACTGGAGTTAGTTGCATTATAGCTATAAAAAGATAATCTGTGGCTAACTAGTCACCCTTCAGAACAGAAGTGGAAGGGGCAATTCTGATGACACCTCACTTCATTTGTTGCCTTCCCTGGGGTATCTCGTTTTGAGAGCAGCCCAGACCCTGCTGCTGGAGGTGGCACAGTCTGGAGGGGCGCAGCGGCCCAGAGGCCACCGGCTTGGACCCAGTTCTGCCTCCCTGCTCGTGGACCTCTGTCCGTCGCTCCGTCAAGGCCTTCAAGCGAACCAGGGTGTTTCAAAGGGATGCTCAGGTTTTGTTTTCGTGTTTTCTCCCCTTTACCTCCTACACCTTGCTTAAAGTAAACTTCTGTTCTGGATAGAAACTTAGGCATAAAGGCAGCACTTGCAACTTCCTTTCTGCCTCCTTTTTTTATTTAAAGGATAGCAGCTGTAATGCAATGCTTGTTTTAAGTCATTTGAATAGCAGTTTAAATATACTGCTGGGGCATACTAGATGAATTGTGTCGACAGCTTAACTGTTCTTCAAATATTTATTGTAAACTTCAGTACCAGATTGCATTTATTATCAATATAGCAAAAAAAAAAAAAAAAAAAAAAAAGAAATAATAAGAGCAGCTCTTAATTGGTCTAGGATTTGCAGTCAGTTGATTAAAGCTGTACAGGAGAGGCCATATTATGAAAGAAAATGAATGACAAGGGTGTGATCAGCCCAAATGACGCAGTAGGCTGGAGACCAAGCCAGGAGTTAACCCAGCTCAGTGGCCCATAAACTACTTTTGTTTCTTCCTGTCTACAGAAGGCTCTTCTGTATTGTGTTGTTTAAACCTGTAGTGAGCGAGTTGCTCCATTAGGTAAGTGTGTGGTTCTCAAACCTCGGCAGTTTGCTTTAGCTTCAGTTTAGTACCTAAACCTGTTGTCTTCCGCAGAAAACAGAAGGCGCTCGGCCAAAACCCCAAAACTTTCCAAGTCTGATAGTATTACACGTCTCGATGGCAAATAACAAGTTTTGTTGATACACTGTGGGAACGACTGCTCTCCTGAATTAATGTGGGTGGAAGTGCCTTCCCAATTCATCTGTCAGGGTGTCAGCTCTTCTCGCAGCTCCATCGCTAGTTCAGCGTAAAACTCCTACAGGTGCTGTAAGTGTCCGTGGACTGGGAGGGTTACAGCCTGGCTGGAGATAAACTGGCTTGGTGGGAGGGATGCAGGAAAGTGTAAAATCCCTTCCAGATACGTAGTTTCAGCATACTTCGATTAATATCGTAGTCAGGTGACTCTCTTCAGGTTTGAATCTGCAGAGAGGGTTTTTTCTGTCCTTAATAATTCTTGAAAACAGAACACAGGATTTTTAGCTCTTAAGTCTGCTTCTGGTTATGCTGTTTGCCCATAATATGCTGCTTTGGGTGGTGGTGCAGTGTGCATTTTCATTCTGATGTTCTGCCTTAACCCAGGCCCCTGGGAACGATGTACGCTCCTTCTTTACATGATTGAAAACCAATTTTCCAGTACTACTTCTATTCTTCTTCATTTATATCCTCCTCCTGGCTATGTGATTGTTAGAATTCCCTGTATTTTCTTGAGCTTGTGGTAAACTTGATTCACGTTGAAGTCAGTTTGCAAAGTGACTGATGTTGCAAATTCATTACAGCTTCGCAGAAGGATTAGAAAGATCCCTGGGAGAGGAAAAGTTTAGTTAACAAGCTGGGGGAGGGGAGCGACAACAGGAGGGAGAACTGACACAGAACAGTTTTGTGTTTGTTTTTTCTTTTTTTTTTTTTTTTTAAAGTCTCACTGCCTGAGTTTCTGGTTGGAGGAGCCCAAAATCGCTAACCTCGCTGAATGCTGCCGTTCCCTCTTAGAAATCGCGCGCTGCTAGCATGGCAAAGTGACCCGAGTTGCCTAAAGCTGACCAGCTGCCCCTTACAGTAAACAGACAGTACCAGTTGGATGGCACTGCCCAGCAAAAAGGCTTCCCTTAGCTGCTGGATCAGCCCACAAGCTGTGCTGGGAGAGGTACACTGCATCCGTACTGGGGCCTGCTAGCTCCATCAGACTTTTTGCAACGCTTGCCTCTTCGTGTTTATATTTGGAGTGTTTGGCTCCATTTCCCCTCTGATTTGGCAGTCTTCGCCGAAGAACGGGAGTACAGAGCTGCAAAGCAGAGGAAGCTGAACTAGCCTGAGTTTTGCATATTTTCTCTGAGTCACCTCGGTTGAGCGCTTTGCACAAGGAATGGTAAAAGGTTGTGTCTGACTGGTAGGACATCAATAACTTTCCCCACCTTACTCAGGTCTAAAATGTCCTGCCTTATCTTGGCATTTGGTCTAGCTCTGGGGTTTTTGTGTGAATACTCATTCTGTGTGAGGGGAGGGAAACATTAGCCTGGTCTATTGTCTTAGCTAATCCTTCCCTTAACGGGCATCCTTGGCTGCCTCGGGGGTTTCAGGTGAAAATTTGGAAACTGAATGGTCTGAAGCATCTGCTGCTGCATGGAGTAGCTGGGTGTCCAGAAAAGTGCTGGAGAGGCTAACTTCATGCCTAACAGTGAGCTACAGAGGGGCAGGGTTTCAGTGCATTGAATTACGCCTTTTGCTGGCACTTCTGGCAGTTTCAAACAAGCTTGTAGTTTAACTCTGCAGGAAGTTTTTGTTTTGAGGTTTTCTGGTGTTTTGGTGTCTTTTTTACATTGATTGACTGGCAAAAACCTGCTTTAATGTTTCTGTAATTGCATTTTGAAGATCAGAGATTTAAGCTGTTCTGTTCCAAACGTTAATTTGAATGTATCTGTCTTAACCAATAGTTTGTTAAAACAATATACTTTCTTGTTTTCAAAGCAACAACTTTTTTTTTTCTCTTTGGTTCTGATACTTTGGTAGTGTTGGGGCCGGCGTAGTCTCGATCCTAAACCAGAAGGAAGCAATTGCACTGGCTGGGTTTCGCGGTGCGGAGGGTCACTGCGCCTGCGCCCGCAGATGTGGTAACATGATCAGTCTTGGCAGTTCTGTTCAGCAAAGTTGTACCGATGTGATCTTTCGCTCCCCTTGTTTTGTCCTAAATCTCTCGATGCAAAGGCAGATAAGGTCAGCCTAAATCTACGAGCTGAAGCCGAGGGCACCAGGAAACCGTTCACAGTAAGAGTTTGATGAACTAATCTGATTTTGGGGCTCGCAAACCACAGTTCTCACCTGTGTGTGTGCATGTGTGTTGCTTGTGTTAAACTGAGCGTGAGCAGATTTTGCAGTGTGGGCAAGAGTTGGGCGTTCAGATCAAGCTGTGGATTGCTGCTGCGGTTCTCAACATCAGCATAAAGTGGTAGGAGCGAGGCATGAGGATTCTGGCAAAGTCAAGGAGCGGGATGTTTAACTGCTTAACTTCCGCTTTGTCTTCTGACATGGCTGCTCTATGGACTACGTCAGGCGTCTGTGATGGTCTGAAGCTGTTCGAAAGGGCACGGTACGAGACTTAGTAAGGAAAGTTCTCCGCTGTTTTGTCCCGTTGCTTGGGAAGGTGCCAGTTTTATGTTGACTGGGACTTGTGGAACTCAGAGGTCTCCTTTTTTTTGTGCTGCTGTGGGGTCCATTTTTGAGTTGACTCCTCAAGTTTAGTAGGATGCAGGTGGCTTGCTTCGAGGTGGGGTTTGGGGCTCTGTTGGTGCTGCTCTGGAGCTGGTCTTTCCTGGCGTGTCAGACCTGCAGGCGTGACTCACAGGGAGCTTTTCAAAATGTGGGAAGGTCTTCCCAGAGGAATTCCAGCTCCTCCAGGCACTTGCAAAGGAAATTCTTAATTGGATTAGATTCGTAATACTAATCTGCTAATGACTGTTTGTTATGGAGATTTTGGCACTATCTTGTAAATATATTCACCTTCATTTAGCTTGCCTGGTGTCTTTTTGTCACATAGAAGCTCAGTGCTGTTAAGGTTGTACAGCCGCCTGTGGATCTTACAGTTGGGAATGGGAGGACTACTGTGTGTGTTACGCAAAGTGGTATCATGCTCTCATCCTTCTCCCCTCTCCATTTCTCAGTGTTGCTTTAGGTCGGGGTGGTAAGTGGGAAGCAGTCATGATTATCATGTCCCACATCCAGCTGTACCTCTCTCGCAGCGGGTGTGAAGGACACCTCGCATGGGGAATGCCCCCATACTGTTGTCAGCGGCAAAACTCTGTATTTGTAGTAAAAGTCAGGACCCAAACATGCATTTTTCCCCCTGAAACTGACCTTTTTGACTTGGGTTGTAGGTGCTGTTGTGATGGTGTGAAGGACACCTGCGGACAGGGCTCCTGGCTGTCTCCCTGTGTAGGACAGACTGAGTCATTTCGAGATTTCAGTTGTAGCATTGATACTGAAACAGTTTTTCATAGTAAAGGTGCTAACATCAATTCTTCCGTTTATTGACCCACACAAGTGGATGTTAAACTGGTTTTGTTGCTGGAATGACTCACTGGTACGTGTCAGGTGCTTGAGTTTTTCCTGTGCTCTGGAGCCCTTATTAATCCTTGAGTCAGTAGCAAGTAGCAGGAATCTGCTGTGAAGAAAGCGAGCAGTTACTTCCAGAGTAGCAAAGAGGTGTATCTTCCTGAAAGTCTGAATATTTAGGGAGTGCTGTCTGTTGCAATATAAATCATGTGTGAGAAGGACGTACCTGATTTTTTTTTTTTAACCAGTCAGGAAGTAAGCTTGGGCTTGTGAAAATGCTAATGTATCTGTGAATATAATACAGCTTTGTTATAGGGATATGAAGCACTGAATTTGAAAGAAGTTGAGCGTAAGCAAAAAGCATCTTGCCACGTCAGGTTATTGGCTAAACTTTTGATTTTTGTGACACGGTCAGATCGTCGGAGTTGGCTTTTTCTTCTCCTAATAGTCGATTTACGCTGCCTCCAACTCCACCGCTCGCTAGATGTCTGCCCAGCTTCCTCGAAGGAATGCTGCAGTATCCAGTGACTCTGTAAGCTGAGTAGAAGTAGTGTTGTACCTTCCCTTTAATAAAGGGGTTGACAGATACCAGTTGTAATGCGATTACATACCTTTTTAGGGTATGGAGTAAACGCTCCCTATAGCCAAAAACGAACAAGAAGAAAATTCTATAAATCATTCTTCCAGTTGGTGTATCAGATCTTGAGTACAAAAGGCAAAGAGCATCTCAGCCAGCTGGGGGAAATCTAGCGCCTGAACCCGACTCTAACCTATTTCTGCTGACGTCTGCTCTGCACGAGTCACTTGAATTAAACTAGATGGAGCTGGAGATTAGTGACTTTGAACCCTGCAGAAAGCAGTGGCCTGAGGATGCAATTTAGCAGGCTGCAAACCCCATGCTGAATTTCTGGCAAGCGCTAGTGATTGGTGTGAAACACCTGCCTGTACAGCCTCTGACTTTGGGCAAGGCATCATGTGAACTTCTCAGTGATCTCCGTCTCGAATAGCATCAGGAGCAGGATATGAAGGTGATCCGGAAAAGGTGGAAGAGAACGGATACCCTGCTTTAAGGGGTTTTTTGGTGGATATTTGTATTGCTGCTCTTTTCCCTCTGTTCCCCAGTGTTCTTGGAAAAGCCTAGTCCACATGTAGATGTCAGAATTATACTTCACCTCTGCTTGTGTGAAGCCAAATTCCTACTTTTACTTGTGTGGGTCTGTCCTTCATCCTCTTCTGATGTGCTGCTTTCCCTTTTTCCACCTTATTGCTTCTGTCCTTTCACCCCCGTCTCCTTTGAACACGTTTGGTATGACTAGGGCTGAATGTGTTCACTTCCCAGAAACCTCTCAGACCTGTGGTTTTGATTTTTTTCTTTTTTCCCCCACCAGAGATGTCTCTTCATTTATTGTTCTTTAAAGACAAAATTGGATGTGTGATTCTCACTAGAGCTGTGTTGTTCCTCAGCCCTCTTTCTTTTCCCTGAGCCTGCCCTGTGTGTCATCCTATAAAGATCTGAACACTTAACGAATCTGGACGTTGAATTCAGGCTGTGGTTGCTATTGTCTGCGGCACAGGCATGAGTGATACATGGGAAAGAAACAGGAGTCCGGACATGCAGAATGTCTGCATTTCTGGGTCTGACCCAAATTTTCCAAAGTCAAGAAGTCTTCTTATTGACTTCCATGAATTCTGCTTATAAGCACAAAGCTGGACTGATCCCTAGCAGCTATGTCCCAAATACCTGAGTTCATAACCAACC
Organism: Leptosomus discolor; assembly: GCF_034619465.1. Classification (NCBI taxonomy): domain Eukaryota; kingdom Metazoa; phylum Chordata; class Aves; order Leptosomiformes; family Leptosomidae; genus Leptosomus; species Leptosomus discolor. The sequence goes on from NC_141408.1 coordinate 10,363,477, forward strand.
GAACTAATTTAAAAACAGACAAACCAACAAAAACCTCAGCATGGTACAGGTGATTTTACACACTTTTTAATGCATATTTATTTGTATAGATGTATACTTCGGGTTTTTTTAATATAAGTCGAAACTTAATATCTTAAAAACAATACTTTCTTTAATATTTTTGTCAGCTGTTAATGAGGATAATAACTAATGAGTTGTCTAGGGAATGGTCTCTTTGGGCCAGGTTCTTTCTATAAATAGAAATAACTCATTAAATCAAGTGATCACATGTTTACATGCAGCTTATCCAGTTTATTGGACTCTCCTGCTTGTCAGGTCTGAGACAAAAAAAGTTGTTCTTCATCACATTGGAGGGAGCTTTTCTGATTCCCTGTGAGTCTCAGGATTGCCTGCGCAGGAGTGCACGGGGAGGAGGCTGCGCCCCTGGTGACAAGTGGGGAGGGAAACTAGGTAAGGTGGGTAACGTCTGCTTCCGTGAGGTTGTACTTGGCTCTGCCTTCCCAGGATGAGACTAGCAGGAGCGGTTTGAGGAAGGATACCAGTAAATTACTTCACTGGCTTCAAAATTCACAAAGGACGCAAATTCACAACACACTAGTGCTTTGGCTTGTGAACCGGTACCGGGTTCTTAGGAGCAGGGCAGTAGTACTGCTGCCAGAGCCTCGAACTGCTGGCCAGCACCACGTTCTGCCCGTGCCGTGTTGAACGCTGGCGGTTTTAGGAGGTAGAAATAAGGACACAGTGAATGAAATTTTGGGATCTGGCATACCTGGTGATCCTATTTCTTAAACTCTTAAGAGTTCGACTCTTCCTCTGCTCTTGTACTGGCACGTGAGCAGATTATGTTAGTGTACCTTTATTTTTTCCTTGCATGCATCTTGTTTCTCGCTGTCTGGCTGTATAATGGTGTTTTAATCCTGGTTCTGTTCTCTGTCTGTTGCTGAACCCTTATTTCCAACTCTGGCCGTGCTGTCGGAAAGATGCATGCTAAGCAGATGCAGTGTTCCAGATGATGGGATTTGGTGACCTGTGAAATGGTCATTTCGGTTCCCTTCTTTGCATAGCGGCAGCCAAAATAATCATGTTCTGACCTGTACAGTGACGTCCAGGTCTCCCTGCTGGATGTTACTCATTTAGAACTTCTTATATGCATGCTGAAGACACTCACTTCAATGTAAACAAAGTTATGCTGGCTGCTATCAGGCCTTTTTTCACTAGTTCCCTCAGGAGAAGTTGAACTACAGATAAAAGTATAGTAGCCGATGCTCTGTAGTTAATGTGAATTGCACTGCTGGCTTCAAGTAGGTCTCACTTCTAAAATACGTGAGCCTAACTGAGACCAGAAAGTTCCTGCAACTCGCAGGTTAATGTGGTTGGGTGATGCTTAGAGGTCTGTAAAGAGCAAAGATTGTGCCTGTCTGATCTGAAGTTTGGTGGTCTCCATGTTGGTGCTTGAGAAATCTTCGGCTTCACCAGGAAGATTGTTTCTTGTACTTCTGAGTGTCATGGCTTTATCCATGTTAATGAGCAGTACTGGTAGACCTTCACTGAGTAGTTTGCGTTGAGGAATGATCCTGATGCTGCTGGAATAGAGCAGAGAGCTGACAGTGTTCCTAATAACTATTTTTAAGGTAACGGAGCCTGACATCTGTCTTCAGAAAACTCTTTGTTGATGCAAGAGTTGCAGTAAGAAGGTAAGAGGGTTGCAGTGGGAAGGAACTTGAAGCAGGCTGCAGCTGTTAGCTTGTTTCAGGTGGTTTTGTTATGTATGAGGTGGAGGCTCCGAGCGCTGCGTTCCAGGTGTCCTCCTCCTGCAGGGTTTTGGAGCAGCTGTGAACAGAAGTGTGTAACTTGGGCGCAGTAAAACTCTTTCAAAGAACTGAATTTGTAAATGATGCAACTTTCTCTGTTTCTCAATGAGGCGCTTGTAAGGCACTGACAGTGAGGTTGGTTTCCTGGTTTGTTTTAGTTACGGCTGCCATTGAGGCCCTGCTGGAGGAAACCAGGGAGCCTTGTTCTTTATGAAGCTGGTAGAACAGCTGTAGCTCTATCCATCATTGGGATAAATAAGAGTCCAATAAAGAGCCGAAAGCCTTCTTCCTTTATCTAACTGGCAAATATAACCGGCATCCTTCATTGTAAGCCTGTCATTGAGTCTTGGTGAGTTAATTAGAAGATTTCTGAGAAGGAAAAATGTTCTTCCCTGCATTTTTTTCATGGGGTTACTATTTTCCCCTGCACAATCTTAAGTCCGATTGTTGAAAACAACTGACATGAAAGACAAGTTATTCAGGAAAGCTTTGCCAGGCACTAGTTTTCCTGCCACCATTATCCCAGCCTGAGAGCTGGCTGTAGCCCGGTGGGTCTAGAGCGTGCTCTGAGTGGTGTTGACGTGCCTTTGACGCAAGATGGCCACCAGGAATGCCGTGTGTAAATAACTTCAAGTTTGCTTGTAGCTGGTTCCTTCGAGAGCTATGGCCCAGTTCGTATTGGAGAAGGTGCCATTCCTTTGAGCGTTTGTTTACGTATTTATTGAGGTCAGCAAAGTGAAGAGTAATTATGGGCTTTAGACTCGCAACAGGCATCTGATGTATGAGAGCTCCAGAGTGTGAAATTGAAAAGCTGAGTGGCTTCATGCTATTGTTTGCATGATAAAAACTCCTAATATATGGATGACTCTTGAAGATTTTTTTTTTAATTTCATCATAGCCATTTAAATTTTATTTAAGGGAGGCTTTGCATAATGTTCTGACCACGGGAGGTGGTCCAAAAGTTTACAAGAGCAAGTCTTGGCAACATAAATCTGGTATGAATTTCGGGAGATGTAACTTCTTTAGAAAAAGCCATGAGACTAGGATTACGGCAAGTGACTTTGTATCAATGTAGTGGCTTTTGAATAGCCAGTGATAAACATCTCCTTCAGTTTTCAGAGGCTTTGTTTAAGTTGATCTTCCAGGTGTTTGTATAGGTGTTAACTTTGAAAGTCAGCCTCAGTTTTTCGGAGCTGTTTTTTGTCTTAAATTCAGAAACACGTTCTCTGAGCAGATTTGATTCGGGTCACACCAAACCTCCTAGGTAGAATAGCGCTGGCCACCACTCTGGCCTGTGGTGACAAAACGGGAAACTTTCTGAAACAAAGGTTCAGCGAAATCGTACTGAGCAGTGCAACTGATGGGCGTGTAGCTGAAAGGAGATGTGTTGTAACTGAAGATAAAGTTGGTGCTGTACAATTCCAGGTCCTGTTGGCAGCAAACACTAATGGCTGGAGATCTGCATGCTAATGAACCTGTGAAAGATAGGGAGAAAACGGCCGTGGTGCTCCTGCCAAAGTGCTAATTCTTACCTTGGTTATGAAGATCAAGTATCTTGTTCAGATTTAAAAATCAGTTTCACTTATGCTTATAGTAAAAGGTTGAAGAATGTGGTCATAACTAGTTAATTAAAACGGCATTCTTTAGCGCTTCCCTGGCTTTATGCTAAGACCCAGGAAATGCTCTCTGCTTGCAGAGAGGCCAGCAGTGCAGGAACAGCATTCATCAGTCTTTGTTAGTGCAGCGAGCTGCCTTGATGAACAGTTCATTAACCAGGAGAAGCAGAATCAGTCTTTTAATACACTTGCTATAGCGGTTAGGCCCTGACAGCGAGCAGAAAAAGCTCAGGAGGCTAGTCTGAGAGCTAAACCTTGCTGCTGGTCTGAAACTAATCTTTTCCCCTCCTTCCACCAGCCTTTGGGTAGCAGCATTCATTAAAATACTTCTCTAAGCTGTCGTTTGAGAGTAGCGCGTATGCAGGATCTCATGGTCGTTGAGCAGATGGTTCGAACATAACAAATGGGACAATAACAGACGCACTTAAGAAGAAACCTGTTCTAACTCTTCTAGACACCTCTCAAGATTCACTGTGGTATTAATTGTTTCATTGTAAAATGTGTAAGATTGAGGTAACAGTTAAAACAAATAACCGGAGGCATCTGGCAGCGCGTGGATCCCTGGCACGCCGTGCAGGCGTTGGAATGGGGCAGACGTGTTTCCAGCAGTTCAGGCACGCTTGTCGGTAGCTTCAGAGGGCTAAAATTCACTACGAACAAATCCAAAGTCTGTGGGTTTTTTTTCCCCTGGGGTGCTGGGAGGGGAGGGGGGGAATGGGCCGGATGGATCTGTACTTGCTGTAGCTGCAGGTCTAAAGAGCCTGGTTTCTAGCAGGAGTAAAACCTGAGCTGTTGCAGGATCTGCCTTAGGATTCAGAATGGATTTACGCTGCAGCAAGCACGTGGGGATCATTTGTTACTCTCCTCCTTCCACCCCCCCCATCCCCACTTCTGGTAGCAAAAGATTAGTTTGGGGCAGGGGGAAGTTACTGCTTCAGCCAAACATTTGAGGCTTCATGTAAAGCAGCCAGTAGTTGAGGCTTTGGTGCTCTCGTCTAGAGCCTGATCTCTTGTTCATCCAAGTTCTCCAGGAAATGAGAAACATAAGCTGCAGGTATGTTTGTGCATATATGCAGAGTGCTGTGTTTCTGGAGCGCCGGGAACACGGAGGCCTCTGAAACCCTGCACTCCTCCTCAAAATGGCTGCCAGATGTGTTGGCTCTACTGAATTCTCTGGAGCCTGACACCAGAAATGCTGAGGTTATTACCAGTTTGGTTCTTGCTGCGTCCTTCCTTCGGTCTTCCAGGCGCGGTGTTGCAAGACCGAGTGTGACCCTGGACGGCTGCGGTACCTGCGGAGGCTTTCAGCTGGCACGCTGGCGCGCTCGGGGCAAGGCTCGCCGGGACTCTGTTTAAACAAAGGAAGCATGTTTGTTTTTACAGCTCAAGCTTGGGCGCCTGGGCTGGGATCCTGTGCCATTTCCCCGTGCTAGGAGCAAGATTCTCGAGGAAGACAGCCTCTCCCTGTGCTGCAAAGCACAGCTCTTACAAATATGCATCTTATCCTCTCCGGCTTGTCAGTGCTGGAGAATTCTTGAAGCTTAACTTGGATTTGGTTTGATATTTGTCTGTAGGTGCAATAAACAGTATAGAGGCCCCTGAAGTGAACCACAGTCTGGCTGCCGATGCTGGGTGTCTTCTCCGGACGGTCTTGTAAGCTCCTTGCTGGTGTGGCCGCACTACTGCTTGATCACCACATAACCCCGCCAGTCCCAGCTGGATCCTCTGTAACCCATTTCCCAGTCAGTGGGAAAGGGAGCTGCCAGCACCTGTGATAGTGCATCTGTCTGTTCAGCGTTCATCACAAGAGAGCAGACTTGCTATGCAGCTGTCTCTAGCATCACTAGGCAGAACTTTTAAGAGTGTATCTTTAAAGCCACGCTGCATGGTGACTGGCTGTTTTTCTGACAGCACGTACACTTTTCCTGCAACAGTCAGCAGTTTGCTGAAATAACAAACCTTAATGATAGAAAGGTGTTGGGAAGTACTTGGGCTAGTAGTAGGATCCGTAAGGAAAGTGTATCATCTAACATATGCTGCTCTGCCGTTTAACTGAGGAAAAATGTTTCTTGAAATAGTCCTCCTTACTCCTTCGTCTAATTTGCTTTGGTTTATTTCTGGCATCAAAATGAGAATGTCATTTCGATGTGGTACAGCTTTTATAGTAAGTGCAGATCCATATGAGTAGGATGTATCTTGTGCTTCGTAGCCAAGGCAAGCTGTATATGGTGACACTTTTAGGGAGTATTTGGGTTGTCTTAAGATAGAAAGTGGTTTCCACCATTAAGCGAGTGTGCCCAGGGATGGAGTGCATGGGAAGCGGTGGGTAGACTTCATGGCAGCTTGTTCAGTTGGACTTGTGCTGTGAATTCAAGGGATGGAAACGCCTGGATATATGTCTGGGCATGCTGCATGGGAACCTGTGTAGTCTTACGGGGAGCAATCGAGTTATTTAAGGAGGTATTGGGGGGGGGGGGGGGGGGGGGGGGGAGATACGTGTGGAGCACACAAGTGAACCTTCCATTTCTCTTTGCTGTTAAATTCTAAGACTGTCCCTGAAACGGTGGAGCATGCTGCATCGTGGAGATGAGAGATGGGTGTCGTGGAAGACTAGCTTTAGAGGTGGCTTGCTAAGTGGGTGTATGGGGGAGTGGAACCGGGGAGCATCACCCTAAAGAAAAGGAGGAAGTGCCTGGGAGCAGAACCTGCAGAGCTGCCCTGACTCGGGCTGCACGTCTGTGAGAAGAGGCGTTCCAGAAATAACAGTAAAGCGTTGCTTTGTGTTTCTCTTGTAGCAACCCTCCACTCAGTGAGGAAATGCTGCCGCCGGGGGAGTGGATGTGTCACCGCTGCACTGTGCGCCGCAAGGTAAAGCCTCTCAACAGACATGATCCCCGCCCTTCCGACTGCCCATTTGAAATGTGAACCCTGTGTTTTATACCTTCCTCTCCCCTTAAAGTGTATGTATATACCACCAGAGTTGCTCTTTGTACTCGTGGTTGTGAAGGGCTTTGTTAGGAACAGGCTTAAAGAAAACTAAGGGGTCTTGATGAGACCATCCTGATATTTTTAACCTCGCTACTAGGAACCAAAATTGAAGTGCCTGATAAGTTCTTGTCAAGCTGTGCCTTTTACACTGGTTTCCTTCCCCCCCCACACACACTTCTGGAAAGGAGGGGTTGCTGAGGCACAGAGGGAATGGCTCCCGTGCTTAAAGAGGTGAGCTGTCTGCAGGGGAAACAGGAGTCACGTTAATGCCGCTTTGGCATCAGGGCTGCGATGCTGGTTAACGTGTGTGTTTGAGAAGTGTGACTTCGCGGGAGTTGCACATCAGCAGAGGTTGAAATCACAGTGAGTTATGATTTCCTGGGCTGTTGAACAGGATGGGGAGGAGGTGATTGGGCAAGATTGTGGCTTGTCTTTTTTTTTTTTTTTCCCCTTGATGCTCTTTCTCCAGGAAGCTGTCTTGCCCAATGTAAACAACTTATTGCTGTGACTACGTAAGACTGCGTAGCAGAGGGTTTAGGAACTGCACCAAACTATCTAGCAACTGTTCCCTTGAAGTGACACCCAAAACAGATTGGAAGAAAACTGTGTACTCAGCCTTTTGTTCCTTGTTATGTTTCCAGGGTACTGTTCAGCCATCTGCCAACCGTAAAAATGAAGGTTGCAAATTGAAAAAATAATAATTAAATAAAAAGGAGAGGGAAAAACAAAAAAACCAAACCCCAACTTTTTTGTGTTAAAAATTGCCTGATAACACTTTGCTCCTTTTACAGACTGTTTTAGGGATCGAGTAGGTTGGTTGATCCATATTGGTGATGCTGTCAGGCACTGGAGCAGTGAACAGTTGCCCGTACTAGGCCACGCAGCGTCCCCTCCTGTTGCAAAATGGATCTTGTGGTGATTCCAGTGTGTTGTTTTCCTCTGCTGCAGTTCTCCCTGCTCACCTTGCTCAAGACCTGTCGTCGAGAGATAGCAGAGTGGTGTTTGTATATTGTGCTTGTGTTCCCAAGCTGACCTTGTTGTACTGTAATGGGTTTGGATGCACTGCCAGGGTTAGGAGACGGCACTGACACCGAACGGTCTAGCGTGGGGTTTCTCAGTGTTGGCTGGCAAAGTAAACAGAGTTGTCTGATCTGTCAGGTATTTAGGGCTAGGTGCTGTGAAATGCTGTACTGATCTGGGCTCCAGTATGGCTGTCCTGAAAGGAAAGAGACATGCTAATTTTCTACCCCATGCTTGGTTCCCTTCAGCTCTTTTGTCGTCTGTACATTAGCTGCAACCAAATTGTTTTTGCTAGGTCAAGTCTTTAATGACTTCACAGGGGAAGTTGTAGTAAGTGGCTCAAGCCTTTTCAGATGGTGTTTGTCTTCGATTGCATATTTGTCAAGGTTGATGTGCTTTGTTTGTGGCCTCCATGATAAGCCTGCCTATTCATGTCGTGCAGAAGCGAGAACAGAAGAAAGAGCTGGGGCAGGTAAATGGATTGGTGGACAAATCTGGGAAAAGGACCACCTCCCCCACCAGTGACGCAGACCTGTTGGACAGGTCTAGCAGCAGCATCAGGGCTAATGCGCATGCCAGGATCTTGGAAAGGAGAGCAAGCCGGCCTGGCACTCCCACATCCAATGCCAGCACCGAGACCCCCAACTCAGAGCAGAATGATGTCGATGAGGACATAATTGACGTGGATGATGACTCTGCCATTGCAGAAATGGACTGTGGGCAGCCCCAGCTGAAGCGACCCTTTGAGCTTCTTATTGCTGCTGCCATGGAAAGGAACCCAACGCAGTTCCAGTTGCCGAATGAACTGACCTGCACCACAGCACTTCCAGGTGAGCGATGGCTTGTCTAGCGTTGGTGGAGATGTCCGCAGCTGCGTCCTGCTGCCATCTTGCCCCTCTTCCCTTTTGGCTCTTCGGCAGTTGCGGTTCCAGTGATACTCAGAGGTGAAAGCAGAGGGTACAGAAGTACCCCTGGTCCTCCTCCAGCTGTCCAAACAGCAGGTGGCCTCTTTCAGATGTGAGCTGTGGGGACACTGCTGCTACACACTGCATTTCCATCTGCACTTGTGATAGAGCTTGCTGTTGTCACCTTAGTGTAGATGGTCAATCTGAAGGAAAAAGAATCCAATTGTCAAAATACTTTTATTTTGATTTATGATATGATAATCTGGTAACAAAGTAGTGACTTTGTGTATAGGATTTGAAATGATTAATTATAAAATACGCCTGTAAAACAGACAGTCTCTGTCACTTAACACTAAATTTAGTGCTTGATAAGGGTTCCTTAAAGCAGCTCTTTTTGCCTTTTCTGTGTCCCTCTGCCTGAGACAATGATGTGTATCTACCAAAATGCAAATCTCCGCTATGTGGGTAACCCAAAGCCTTTTAAAATTTACTTTCAGGTACTAGTAAGAGGAGGAGAAAGGAAGAAACCACAGGAAAGAATGTCAAGAAAGCACAACACGAGTTAGACCACAATGGTTTGGTTCCCTTGCCGGTGAAAGTCTGCTTCACATGCAACAGGTACGTGACTTTTCCAGGGAAGCTGTTTGGTGTAGCTGCACCCTTCACAGGAGCAAAGTTTTTGCTGAAAAAAGTAGATGACCTGTTCCCTTTCCCATTCTCTTTCATTACTTGCTTACAATCCTCTAAACGAACGGAGAAATAATCATCTTTGCTAAATAACGGTTGTTTAACCGTGGCAGGTGTAGGTGTGGCTTCTGCAGCCCTGCATGGCTGTAAAGGGGTTTAAAGCGAAGCCCAAAGAGAGTTGAGCCATCTCGTCTTCAGTATGTTACTACTAAGAAAAACTCTAAAGAGGTGGTGGTTTAGAAAATGGAGAAAATTGTTTACGGTTTGTGAAGGAAGTATGCGAGGAGGTGACCTTTAGGAAATAGAAATCTACTGAGAGACATTTAAGTCCAAGGCAGCTAAGAATATTGTGCTGAAATAGTAAATCTGAAAACCAGTATAAAATACTGCTGGTTTTTATAACTGCGTAAAAACCCAAAATGCACAGATAAATCCCATTTCAAAACGTCAGTGGAAACAAAAAACTTGATTCCAGGAACCCAGTCAGAGTGAGGCTGTGGAAGTGGGCTGGAGACTCAGGTTGGCTTTTGTGGAGAACAGCTGATGACTTAAAAGCCTGGGGAATCAGATGTAGTAGCTTTCTGGAGTTTGAGACTTTGCTCTGAGAACATCTTGTTGAAGTACACGTCCCGACTCACACACGATTCATCTGAGGAAAATTGTAATAACCTAAGTCTGAGGTTTCCTTCTGATCTCTGAATTTTGCTGTAAACGAAGCCACTCGGAACTAACGCACAAGGTCGACTTGGAAAGTTGCTTATGTGAATCTGACAGGTGCTTACAGCTTTCCAGCAAGGGCATCTCTTCCTGCCGAAGGATCTCTTTTGCACCAAGAAACCCTCGTGTGCATGGGCAAGTCCTTTTGCCTCGAGTGGGTCTTGCAGAAGGTCCGTATAGGTCAAGTTACAAATCTGAAGCCTAATTTTAGATGCAAGTAACACAGTGTAGGGGAATTGGTGGTTAAAGCTAAAGTGGTTCGCTGAGTTTGTCTGCGTCTTGGGTTTATTCTCTGTATTCTGTATGTGAAGTAAGAGACAGCTCTCTCTTTGCAGGAGTTGCAGAGTGGCACCTCTGATTCAGTGTGATTATTGCCCGCTCCTGTTCCACATGGATTGTCTGGAGCCACCGCTTACTGCCATGCCTCTGGGTAGATGGATGTGCCCAAATCACATAGAACACGTGGTGGTAAGCAGGACTATGATTGCAGTATGGTAACCGGATGCTGGAGTGGAACCTGGCAGGTCCATTAAAGGACAAAGTACAACAAGTGTAAAACAGCTTCTGAGCTCTTACTGCTCCCTGTAACGCTTGTAAAGCTCCTGCTGCAAGCCACGCACTCTCCAAAGGAATATGCTGCTGCTATCTGCAATAAAATATAAAGATGGGGAAACTCCTTCCTGTAACTGAAGCTGAGAGCTCAGAGTGTGGCTCACTGACAGCTTGTCTAGTTTTCAGACTGGACTCTTTAAGATCTAGATGAGCTTCCAGAACCGTGATACAAAGCAGCACAGTGCTACAAGTAGGGGAAGTAATTCTTTGCATGCTTAACCCAAAAAACTTTCGTTCCGAGAGGGAGTTTTCATTTGTGGAAAAGCAGCGTACTTGAGACTAAATACTCAGGAAACAGGGGGCTGAAACAAAGGGCTTGTGCCCAAAGAAACTGCTTCTGAGAGCATTGATGCTGCTTAGCAGGCCTCTAAATGCTTTTGTATTCATCTCCAGCCATGTGCCTTTTAACAGAAATGGTTAGTGCTGCAGGAAACAAATAGTCTAAAGCTGAGCTGATGCTGTACTGCCAGCGCTACGAGGCGTTATGAAAGTCTTAGGGTACATTAAAGTGACCCGCAGATCCCTAACTCCTGTGGCATTATCTGATCACCCAGCTGAACCAGAAGAACTTGACCCTGAGTAATCGGTGCCGAGTATTTGACCGGTTCCAGGACACCATATCTCAGCATGTTGTCAAAGTGGATTTCTTAAACCGAATCCATAAGAAACATCCTCCGAATCGCAGAGTTCTTCAATCAGTAAAGAGAAAAGGTCTGAAGGTACGTGTAAATGAGTAGGTGTGGGTGAAACTCCCTGTATATATATATCCTAGTTTGGAAGGGAAATCAGCACGCCCCGTTGGGATCGCCTCTTGGGGCAGGAGGAAGAGGGTGGGGTCTGAATGAATGTGTTGGTGAGAGGTCTGGAAGTCAGCAGTTACTTTTCACCATGTGTGGAATTTAAGAAGTTTTTTTTGGTTTGTTGTTTTGGGTTTGTTTTTTTTTTTTGCCAACCCTAAGGCTCAGATATTACAAGTGAGCCTTTAAATATAGCACAAGCGTAGAAAGTGCAACACAAAACCTCCTGAAGGTGGCCTTACAGTCAGAATTGGGGCTGTTGCATGTTCTCTGTTAAATCCCAAAGAGTATTTGCTGCCAGAATGCCTGAAAAATGCCATACAGGTTTCCCTTCTTACTTGGCCTTTTTTGCATGACTACATTCATGCTGCAGCCACCACGTTGTGCTGAAGTCATGCCTGACCTAAGGGAATAAAAACCTATTAATTCAGCCTAGCTGCATCAATTTAAAGTACTCAGCCCTTGAAACTTCTAATGTATTGTCTGCAGGGTTCCTTTGGGTCAGAAAGCAGCGAACATGAAGCGCAGTGCTGGTTAGGCACTTTGTTTAACTAGTCATTCTTGAGTAACTTTTCTCATGTGTGATCTTCTTTCTCTGCAATGTAGGTTCCTGATGCTATAAAGTCCCAGTACCGGCTTCCACCCCCGTTACTTGCACCTGCAGCAATTAGAGATGGCGAGCTGATCTGTAACGGGATCCCTGAGGAACCCTTGCAGAAGCACCTTTTGAACACTGAGCACTTAGCCAGCCAGACAGAACAACAGGAGGTAAATGAAGTCAAATGCTTGGACTCCATGTCTGTAGTTGCTTTGGTCGTCTTCCATTTCCGTCATGATCAGAGCAGTTGTCTAGGAAACCAGGCTCAAAATCATGCCTGAAGGTGATAGCTTGTCTTGTCTCTGACACCCTTGCCCGTTAAAACTTCATTTTGGCTTTCCAGGTGAAATGTAAAACTCTTGACACTTCAGGGGAGGGGTGAAATAGTCCTCTGGCCTTAGGAGTGGAGTCAAAGGCTCTCTGTCTAGATGTCATCTTTTATTTCCCTGCTGTGGGGAAATATTTTCCACTTTGATTATGTAACCTGCTCTCTGACATGTTTATTTGTATGTTAATGTCACATTTCTGGGCTGCTTTTAATTGCCAATAGAATTGGGCTTTTAAAATCAAGGTCAAATGGGTGTTTAAATCTTGTATGAAACTTCTTGCCAGGTTCCACAACACAAAGGCATGTTGCTTTGCAGTCGGTGGTGTAGTTCAGTCCTTCTGTTAGCTCAGGCAGGGTTCCTCGATGTGCCAGGTGTGCATTCACCACGGAGCTTAAAACTTCAAATAAATCTTTGGGTCTTCCTCTGCCTTGTGTAACAGGAAAGGTGCTCTCCTCCCCAGCTTTGGCAGGTGACTCCCTGTAGCGTGAGGTAGATCAGCATTTCTTCCCAGCGTGCTACAGAGTAAGTTGGAGGGTTGTGTTTGGATAGAAGCCCGTGTTAGTGAAAGATGCGTTTGTGAATAGCTGAAGAGTTGCAACGCTTAACAAGCGAAGAGGAGGAAGAGTTTGGGGGTGAGGAAGTGCATCGACTGCCTTCTCCCTCCTTTAATCTCAGCTCCTCTGTGTACTGTCCCCGGCATGGAGATAAACAGTATTTAATTTTGGTTGCGCTTTTGTACTTCTGGGCAAAACCTTCTCCTGTAATTCAAGGCTGCACCTGAGCGCTCAGCAGCACAGTGAGGCAGCTCAGGTTCTTCGAGCCGGGTAAACGGTGGAGTAACTGTTGAGGTTTGGAGCACTCTCTGCCTGTGGAGCTAACCTGCGCTTCTTTCTTCCTCCCAGTGGCTCTGTAGTGTTGTTGCGCTCCAGTGCAGCATATTGAAACATTTATCTGCTAAGCAGATGACTTCGCTTTGGGACTCTGAACAAACAGAGAAGGCTGATATTAAGCCTGTTATTGTGGCAGACGGCTCACTCGCCAACCCTTACCAGGCAGCTGACAAGGCACCCACACCTTCCCTCTATTCCATGTCATCCTGCACCTCAGGGATTACCACCCAGAATTCCTTGAGCTCCTCGCAATCCCAGCAGACTTTGTCACAGGAAGATGTCAACTGCAGCTCTTGTATAGATAAATCCAAGAAGGGGTCTTCTTGCGGGACTTCGAACGGGCCGACAGCCTCTGACATTAAAGTCAACGGTCCTCATTTCTACGGCGTTTCATCTGAATCTTCAGCGCAGTTGACTGACTCCCAGAGGCTAATCGGATCCGGTAACACAATACCCGTTTTGTCTCATCGGCAAACGTGGCCTCGGCCCCTCACGCCCCCAGCCACTTGTGGACTTCTCAATCACACCATTGGAACCATTGTCAAAACGGAGAACGTAGCAGGACCCGTTTCTTGTGCACAAAGGGGTTCTGTGCCGGTCACAAGTATGCCTACGTCCATATCGAGCTCCTGTGCCAGCCTGGAGACCACCAGCACTTTGCAAAGAAAGAATGTGCAGACGCAGATAGGACCGCCGCTGACGGCAGACCTGCGGTCGATGGGCTCCCCTCTGACCGCCACGAGGGCTCTCACCCCTCCGCAGGCTGCAGGGGATGGCATCTCTGCTGTGGGGTCCACAAACAGATTCTGTTCACCAGCACCACCTTCAGGTACGTGCCAAAGAGCTGATCTTGGCCCCCGGGGCTTGGAAAGTGTTCCAGCTGAATGTTATTCTGGACCTCAAGGCTCTAGCAGTTTGCCCTCATTTAACTGGGAACTGGGTTTTCTGTGGAGAGCCGGGAGAAGTTTCTCAAGTCTCCTCTGTCTTAGGTCCCTTCATGGGAGCCATGGGATGTGTTTTTGCTGGCTGCGTATAGCTGAGAGGGGAACTCTGTCCTGAGAAGCAGGATGGTAGAGCAGTTTAATTCTGGAAAGCAAGAGTAGTTTTAAATTAGAAGTCTTCGGCTGCACAGCCTTGATGTCGGAGAAGCGTGGGTTTGGGAAGCTGTAGCCCATTTAGTATCTGCTGGTCGGTTAATACAGGGTAGTTATGGACTGAATGTACCACCTCTGTCCTGAGTTGGACCCAAACACCATGCTGTACAAGTGCATATGCCTGTTCTTCAGCATACAAACATCAGGTCAAAAATGCTGATAGCTGAAAGTCAGAATTACTGCCCATAACTCAAATTTTGCTAGAGTAGGCTTTTGCTTAAAGCGTTCTCCTACTCTTCCCTTGCCCTACACCACAAGGCTCAAACTGGTAAAGCCTTTGTGCAGGCTGGGTTGGAAGCAGTCGCTGAAGAGCATGCGACAGAGCTGTCTGTCACTTCTCTTGCAGTTCCTAGCTGCTCAGTGGCAGGCTTCCACGGAGTGGCTCGGATCTGGTGATTGCAAGCAACAAAGGCAACATCTTTTTATTATTCTTTTGAAAATTCCTTAATGAGTTACTTCTGAGCTTTACCTCGCCTTTGGAAGCAGTCCTTGGAGTACTTGGCCTCCGTGCTTACTGCTGAACAAACTTGGTTACTCTGAGGCCGCTAGTTTGACCGTACCCTGCTTAGAAATGCAAGGCTGGGAGAAGTTTTGGTGGAAGAAATGAGACCATACTATAGGAAACATCATGCTTGTGGCTTGCAGAGCATGCAAACCCTACAGTTACTTAAGGTGTTAAATAATTGCTTTTGGTGTGAAGTTTGCATTCTACAAAATGCACATTAAACCATCAGTTTTGGTGCAGTGTCTCTTGGGAAAGGTGCAGATATTTAGGTTTTCCATCTAACACGATGCACGTATATATAACATCTTAAATTACAGTGTGCAGATTTTGTCGCTGAGTACAAAAATACAAATCATTCATCACCTTTTTTTTTTTTTTGACATAGATTTCAAGCATATAATAGTTCTACTTCTAAGTAAACCAGCTCCAGAAGATCTGGTGTCAACAATGCATTAAAGGGGTTTTGTTTCCTGGCATTTGCCGTGGCCTCTTTCAGCTGCATGGTTGCTGCCAAAGCAGTAGGATTTTATTTTGTAAATAGTAAAATCTGGTTATGATGGTCACATTCTTACTAGACAGTGAAGTGCACCCCGGACTTGATAATCGTGCAGGAATAAACATGTGGCAATTGTACTTTTTATGCATGTTCAGACCTGGACAAGCTACTCAGCCAACGTCTCTAGGTTTAGCAAGCTCTTCAAGCTCCTAGGGACTTTGTGCTTATCTTTCCAGTCTGTGTAGGAAATCACCTAGAGTCTCTCATTGGTACTGCTTTGAACAGGGGTAGGAGCTTAATGTATAGCTCCAGAATTCCTCTGCCAACTGGAGGTGAGAGGCAGAAGCTGGCAGTTGGCTCTGGGTTGGAGGCACACACTAGTCCTTCTGTGAGCAGAATAAAGCTAATGGCCTCTAATTCAGGCCTTTTTCAAGGCATGACTATGAGCAAAATTAGTCATTCTGAGCAGCTTGGAAGCAAAGTGCAGCCTGAGGGCTGGGTGAATGTCTTGCCAACGTCACAGTGACATATCTTCTCTGCACCATCTTTCCCTGTAGATGGTAAGGTCAGTCCCAGCACCTTATCCATAGGAAGCGCTTTAACTCTACCCTCATCACTCACTTCAAACTCTGCAGCTATGTTGGACCTCACCAGTTCCCTGAAAGCGTTTATGGACGGCGGTGAGTATCTGGTTCGTTATCAGTCCCTACGAGCCCTCTGTGTTTGCTTCCCTAGAGCGTTCTGTCTCTGCTTAAGGAAAAGTTCCAGAGATAAAGGAGGGTTGCAGTCAGGTGAGGGTGGGGCTGGGTATACATTACCTTAAATATGTCACATGCTTTCCTCCCGGCGGTGTTGCCAAGGCAGCAAGGCCAATGAAGCAGTTTGTGCCTGAAGCTTTTCTGGGGAACGATCACAAAGCTGTTGCAGGGGCCGCTTTCCAGGTGGAATTCGCAGGCAGAAACCTGCAGCCCTGCCGTGGCGTTAGCTGCAATCCAGAGCTGTTCTCGACGGGCGTAAAGTCCGGCCACAATAGATCTTGTAGTCGAGCAGTCACCTGAGTGGTGATGCTCTAATGGGTCAGTTAATTTTCTGATTTATTTCTGCTCCTGCCAGTCTTCTAGACTGGCCCTTTTTTTTTTTTTTTTTTTTTTTAATTTTCCTTTTGTTGCACTTGGCAAGGAATGCCAAACCTTAGCGGAGTGACTTGAGGAGGGGGAGATTGCTGAACAGCAATCATCGGTAGCATAGCGAGGCTGTTGCCAGAGACTTCTACATCTGAAGAACAGCCTTTCTGGCGTTGCCAGCATGACCCTCTTTTCTTGGGTGAACCCTGACTGCTCAGCCTGCCCAGACGACCTCTCTGCTCTCGGGAAAGGCCGTTACAGCTCTGCTTCTTCTGCTTGCCATTTTAGCTGTCATTGATGTGGAGAAAGCTCTTGGAAGAAGAGGTTAGCTAGCCTGCTTGCTGCCAGAAAGCAGAGCTCTGTAGGGCTTTACGAATATAAATACTTCAAAGCTATCGGCAACAGATCTGCTTTAAAGCTCGTTAATGATATTGTCTGAATTGCCCTGTTTGGTTTAATTGACCTTGCTGCAAAAGCGCGTGACTCAAGAACGAGCCTGTAGCAGCTTCAAAGGTGGTTACAGCTTTCCTCTGTAATGTAGGGTTAGACTTTCCAACTAGAGAATGGAGCTTCATGGGAAGGACCCAACCTGCTGCCCGAAGGGGCACCTCTGCAGACCCATTGGTGCTGAGCCAAACCAGCAGATTTTCAACTTCTATCAGTCCTTGTTCCCCTAAACTTCTGCTTGCTGCCTCAGTTGTAGCTCTCTGGCCATCGCTGGCACTCTCCTCGCCCCCTGCTCCCAGGAGACGATAGGAAGTGATAGATCCACCTATATGTAAGGTTCTTGGTATTGCAAAATTTGTCAAGTCTTTGCTGTTGAAGCAAATGGCAAGTTAGAAAGTGGGACAGTTAAATCCACTGCAGCTCAGATTGCACCCTTTCCGTGAATAACTTACTAATTGCTTTTTGTTTATTAACAGAGATTGAGATAAATATGCTGGATGAGCAGCTGATCAAGTTTCTGGCCTTGCAGAGAATACATCAGCTCTTTCCTTCCAAAGCTCAGTCTCTAGCGAGCAGTGTCAGTTCCCATCAGCAATCTCCTGTGGGAAACCACATCGAAGGTAAGAGCAGCCCTAGAATAGTTGGTTTATGTTGAGCCATAGCTTTTTGGCACTCCCTTGCCTATTCATTGAAGGAGATCTCCCTCTTCTTCTGTTATCTCTCTGATGCTGCCTTTCACATTTCTCTCCTCTCGTCCCCATGCTCTGGATATCCACTGGCCAGAAACTCCTTCAGGTCCCTCTACTTAATTATTTACAAATTATGGCAATGGAAATACCTTCAGTAACTTCTGATTTTTCTGCTGGAAATCTTTAGTGAAGCTGTGTTTTAGTCATCTTAGAATTAGCAAGAGATGGGAGGGTTCAGCTGCTTTTGTTTTTTCCCCTCACCTTTGAGATGGGTAAGAGAAATACCTGAATTCCTGCTCTCTCTTTCTGGAGAAGTTGCTTGTGAGACAAGCACCAAACAGGAGGAACTGGGGCACAGAATAGATGTGTGACTTTGTCACTGCCTGTTCAGAATGATGCCACTGTCAAGCCGCAATGCTAAATGCGACTAATGCAAACAATGGAAAACGACTTGCCCTTCTGTTGGAAATCTCCAGATTCCCAAGTTCAGCGTTGGCTTTGTGTATGGTCACTGGTCTCGGCATGCTAACACCTAAATGTGCAGGGCGAGCATGGCTTCATGTTCCTCTGCACGCAGCCAGTCCATTCAATCTGCTTTCAAGCCCTAACTGGACAGCCTGGTGATGGGAGCAGTTGTCTGCTCCCCCTCTGCTAGGCCTGGGGGTAAAATATTCAAGATCTTTGGAAGTCTGCTAGCAGTCGGTAACCTTCTTCTGAAACTGTGCTTGCCTGCTCGCTTGCTGCTGCAGCATCCCAGCATTCCCTGAATGCTTTGTCAATCTTCTTTGGAGCACTGCTGTAGGACACGGCACCAGGCTGTGAGATGAGCCGCTTTCCTGCGCGGCTCCGAACAGGCGAGTTCTGGAAATCTTCAGCAGCCTGCCTTTCCGAAGGCAGATCGATGCGGTCTTAACCCATCACCCTTTTTGGGCAGGAGTGATGCATCTAGCTGCCTGTTTAGCCTTGCTGATGAAATATTAGATCCAAAGCCTTTAGCGAGCCCTGTTGAGGCAGCAGAGCCAGACCGCTGAAAGGGCTTGTGCAGGGCGGCTGGGGAGGGGTGGGGACCTGCACGTCAGTGTGGCCGCTGCTCCTGACGTAGGTGGGCTCTGCAAGCAATCTCTCGTAATCCTCGTGTCCTGGTCTCTGCTTTCACACTCTTGGTATAAAACTGTCGTGCAGATGTGGTATCAGGAGAGGCCTAAACTCTGTATAAGCAGCTTATCTTCCAAAGACAGCTGCGGAAATCCTGGCTAGGCCTGTGTGGTCCAGGGTTTGAGATCTGTTCCACAGGAGATGATTTTTCTGTCCAGTCAATGTGGGCATGTGAGAACGTGTGATTTGGACTTGGCTGCCAGGGAGCTGCTCTGGAGGCTCAGCCCTGGAGCGGCTGTTGTCCAGAGTGCCGTAGGGGCCGACCTGAGGAGTCCACTCGTAAATCATCCTGTCCTGGGCGTAAATCATCCTGTCCTGGGCGCTGGGTTGGTCCCCGGATAAGCCCTGTTTAACCCCTGTGTGTTTCCTGCAAGAAGTGAAACCACATCTGTTAAGTTGGTGACGTTCACCAGCACCATTTTTTTTTTTTTTTTTTTAAGTGGCACTTTGACAGCAAGACTCAGCTCTTTGATTACCCAAAGTGGGAGAGATTAAGAAAGAAGCTGGTGGTAGGAGGCTTCTGTTTTCCTCAGTGTGGCTCCACGGTGCACACTCGGTTTTAACGTTCCCCTAGTTGCACGGCTTGTGTGGGCTACTGCAGAGAGCAATTTTCTCTGATGACTGGCAAAAAGATGTTCCATGCACAATCATTCCTAGAGGCTTGGGAACTGGAGTTGAGGCCAAAGCTGACTGCATCCTCCTTACGATCTGTGCTTTCTGGAGAGCCTAGCGCTGGGGACGCTGGGGTCAAGCAGCCTTCGTAGTTGATAACATTGTTCAAGTTAATTTCTTTTTATCTTGCAGCGCAAAGAAAGGAAGTGCAAGCCCGGGCGGTGTTCTATCCTCTGATGGGCTTGGGGGGGGCAGTCAATATGTGCTATCGAACCCTCTACATTGGGACAGGTGAGTAGCTTTTCCGTGCCCTGACCTCTCCGAATCAGGGTGGTTCTCCCTGACCCTCCCCAATAGGTGTTTGCCAAGTGGGTGTCGAAGAAAAACAGACCCATTGTGTACTGGGCTGCTTTGCTAACAAGAAACGTGGAAATTCCCCGTCCACTTGAGTCTTTGTGGGGTTGTACTTTTGTAACCTGGCTGGTATCGAGATCAGCAGAGTGGCTGTCCTGGAGATGTAATGCCTGACTGATGGAGAGAAGAGTCACGGCTTGCTTTCAGGGTTCATTTCTCTCTGCTTAGAGTCTTCTGGCGCTCGGGATAGACCCAGTCACTGTGAAATGCTCTTCAACCTTCATGGAGCTGCCGGCCTTCCCTCCCCCCACTGAAACTTTGTTCGGTGGCTTATCGAAGCATTATTCATGCAGTCCTGGGAGCGAGGACAAAGGCAGTTGCTCCCCTGTTGTTTTGCTAATTGAAGTTTAATTCTGTCTGTTGTTCTCTGCTGCCTGACAGTTTTTTTTTTTCTGAAATGAACTCAGCCTGTTTTATCCTCCCCGTTGACAGGAGCTGATATGGATGTGTGCCTTACAAGCTATGGTCACTGTAACTATGTGTCTGGCAAACATGCCTGCATATTCTACGATGAGGTGAGTGCCTCAGTGGGGGCGTTTTGGAGTGGGGTGGGTTTTTTTTTTTTTAATTTTTATTATTTGGCATGCATGGCAGTGGAAGCTGGAGATGCAGGCAGCAGGTTGTCTTTGTGTGGTGCTCCTTTGTGGACTACAAAGTAAGAGCCAGGGCTGTGAATGGTTTCACTCCAGTGAAGGCTGCGTCAGCGTTTTCTGTCAAACCCTTTTCTGAAGCACAGAGCTCTGCCAGCATGATTTCTCTGAGCTAACTGCTTGTGGACAAAGACTGACCACAAGTAAGCACTGTCACTGCTGGTGTCTAGGGAAAGAAAAAGTCGTAGAAACGCTTCGATACCTTTTGATCTGGCCGCTTCGTTAATAAAAAGCTAAACTTTACCTGTCGACATCAAACCTCAGCTGGAACAAAACAGGGAACTGCTCCGAGTCTCTTGTTTTCAGGTGTGATGGTGGAGCAAAGCGTTTGTGCTATCCACAGTGCTCTGTGTCAATTATTTATTTAACTAAAATTGCAGTTGGGCTCTCGGCACAAACCGAGGTCTACAGTTGCTCCTTAACTACAGTCCAGAGATTAGTTTGTTCTTGCAGTAAATAGACTGGCGGGTCTGCCAATAAAAGCGCTGCTGGAGATGTCTCTTAGCATGGAAACAGTCTTTGAAGCAAGATAGAGTCTTTTGTATCACCATTTGTCAACCAGCTACTGAGCAGGATCCAGGATTAACCCAGAGCCAGCTTGAGCTGTTCCTCCAGTGCACTACAAGCTACAGAACACACTCAGTAATGGGATCCAGACCTTAAATCTGTGTTGAAGCATCTCCTCACAGTGGTCAATCCTAAATCAGGCTCTAGGCACTGAACTTCTTCCATACTCCAGCAGGCCTTCTATGGCTGGGGCCGCTCTAGAGGGAGAACTCCTCCTCCTTAGCTCTGCCTGCTCCTTCTGCTTCTGGCCTTTGGCAGCTCATGCTTGGCCTTGGTCTCTGCAGTCTAGCAGGTCGCTTGAAAATTCACTGCCCTGCGCATGGGGAGTTTTTGTAACTTGATTAAAGCTCTGTAGTCCCTGGAGGACAAGGTCTTCAGCCCTCGGATGATTCCTGTGAGCTAACCTGAAATCTCCTCCACTCTGTCAACATCCTCTGCAAAGCTCAGCTGAGCGTGACGCTGCTTGTGTAACGCTCCGTGTCACGATAACGTCTCCTGGCGTTACAGCGCCTGCAAAAGGCCTGTAAATCCCAGACTGTCTGTCTCTCTCTTGTGGCTGCTGCAGCACGCTGGCATCCCTCTTGCCATCTCGTGTCTGCTTTCCAGAGCACCTCTCTTCCCTGCTGGGCACAGGTCTTGGGCTAAGTTTGCATCTAGTGCGCCTGTTAAAATGGCGTGTTCGCTTTGTGAGAATTGGCTTGAATCCCCGTTTCTGGAAGATCTCTGTCCAAGTGCAGCAGGTAGACCCCACTTCTCTTCAGAGCTGCTTTGGCCATCCTTCCCTGCAGGGAAGCAGCTCTTGCTGGA
The DNA here is from genome assembly GCF_034619465.1 of Leptosomus discolor. Classification (NCBI taxonomy): domain Eukaryota; kingdom Metazoa; phylum Chordata; class Aves; order Leptosomiformes; family Leptosomidae; genus Leptosomus; species Leptosomus discolor. The sequence goes on from NC_141408.1 coordinate 10,385,067, forward strand.
AAGCCGGCTGTTCTGTGAGCGTGAGCCACGCACAGGGGTCAGGTTGGTGGTCTCTGAAGCTGGAGGATATCTAAATTCTCTTACTTATCCATCAATATCAGTAGGGAGGGAGGGGTTGTGTTTCAGTGCTCCAAAAGGGGTATACAGGCAGAAGCCCTTCTGACACTTGATGTCCTGATTCCCTCCTCTTCCCTTCTTTTTTTTTTTTTTTTCCTCAGAATACGAAACATTACGAGCTGTTGAACTACAGTGAGCATGGGACGACCGTGGACAACGTTCTGTATTCGTGTGACTTCTCGGAGAAGATGACGCCCACTCCTCCCAGCAGTATTGTTGCCAAAGTGCAGAGTGTGATAAGTGAGTGTTGAGGTGGCGCCAGCCCCACGTCACACCACAGGGAGCGAGCGGAGGGGGGACAGGAGCGGGTGCACATCGATTCCTTGTCGATGCCCCTCGTCCTGCAGCGGCTGGCGCACCCCTGGCCCAAAGGGGAGCCTCTCTGGGTTGCACAAGACCTTCCTCTTGGCCTGGGGAGTGCTTTGCTGTTAACCCCGCTCCTGCCTCTGGTGCTGGGGTTAACCAAGCTCCAGCCCTGCCTGACATCAGCTCCGGTTCAGAGCTGGACTGAGGGTTTCCCCACGCACGTCCTCCCCTCCCAGGCTGTGAGTAAGCGATCTGGGCTGTGCTAGGGGTACCCCATCCCCGCATGGCTTACTCCTGCTCTCCACCTGATCGGCTTCCTATGGATTTTTTTTTGGCTGCCAGAATAGATGTGCGAGCGCCTCTGCCTCTCCGGGGCTGTGGGGAGATTCACGTTTCCCTTTGATGAGCTGCTCACGGAAATGCCTCCTGGCTGGAGGGTCTTACCCCAGAGGCACCTCAGCAGTAGCCCCTGTTGATGCGAACAAGCTGCTGCTGGCCTGCCCAAACCTTACATGTTGGGTTTTTTTCTTTCTTTCTTATCCAGAACGACATAAAAGCAGAAAACAAGAAGAGGAGCCGCATGAAGAAGCTGCTGTGATGAATTCACAGGCGCAAGGGCAGCATCGGAAACCCTGTAACTGCAAAGCCAGCAGCTCCAGCTTAATAGGGGGCAGCGGGGCTGGCTGGGAGGGGACAGCCCTGCTCCACCACGGCAGTTACATCAAGCTGGGCTGCCTGCAGTTTGTTTTCAGCATTACCGAATTTGCGACCAAACAGCCCAAGGGGGACACTGCCTTAGTACAAGACATGGACTTGGAGGAGAAGCTTTCTCTCAAACCCCACCAGGTGCCCGTGCTGCGGTCCAACTCAGTTCCCTAGGAATTTTAGGAAGAGAGCTTTTGGAGTAAGGAAAACGCCCTCAGACTCTTGCAATGCAAAAATGTACAAACCGAGGTGGGATTTTTCTGTGTCGGCCCAGAGACTGTTCACACGCCGTTTGCATGAAATGAAGAACGTTTAACTTTTTTTAATTTTTCTTTTTTGCTCAAGTTTTAGGGGCATTTGCACATATATTTGTACTATACATTTCATTTTAAAAGGAAAACTGCAGTGAGAGCAGGACGTGTCAGAGCGAGGGGCGACCGCTGTCTGACTCGAGGACTCTCTCTGACAGATAGTTCCCATGCAGTTGTAAAATAATCAGAAACTTGTTCTATTTTGTGCCAGTGACAATAGTTTTATATTAAAAGAGAAATACAGTTTTCATACAGCAAATCTATACAATATCATTGTTTTATTTAATGTAAAGAAGCGCTCTTCTTCCCACAGTTATTTTTCCCATCCCTCCCTGCTATGGTTGCACTACAAGTAGCTACTGTGTATTATGGGCAGTGAGAAATGAGTTCTTTTCCTGGTGTCCATCCTATTTTTATTTCAGATAAGGAAAAGTGTTGGATTCCGTGTAAATACATCAGTGATGGCATTTTTCAATGTTTTAAAGCTGTGTACAGTGCTACATGTGGTATGACGTTCCTCAAATTGTCTATTGTAGCAGATCGTTTGTCGTAACCTGTCTGTCTCTTTTGTTTATATGCCACCTCCCCGCAGCAGAACAGCTAGTTCCACTGTACATAGTAATTGTAACGTTTTAGACTTTACAGAAACTTTCCTGTATTCTGTATATAAAAAAAAAATACTTCACATTCTGTTTTCTGACTGTCTGTCTGAACTCTTGTCACCACAACCTGGAGCTTTCCCCGCACCCCCCCAGTGTCTGACCGCAGAAGAGGAGGAAGGGGCTGTGCCTGGCTGGAGGCAGCCCCGCGGGGAGGGTCGTGGGAGGATGCTGGTGGTCCAGGATGGCGGGGACTGAGGACATCAGGGTTGGGTTGGGTTGGGTTGGGTTGGGTTGGGTTGGGTTGGGTTGGGTTGGGTTGGGTTGGGTTGGGTTGGAGGGGACCTCGAAGGTCTCCTGGTCCAGAAGCATCTTCAGCTCGCTCAAGTCCAACCTGACCTCGAACGCTCCCAGGGGCTGGGGCATCTACCGCCTCTGGGCACGAAAGGGGGGGCCTGGCCCCCCGCCCTCTCCCGCAGCGCCCACCGCTCCGGGGGCTCGGGCTGGGCGGCGGGAGGCTGCGGGGAGCCGCTCCTCGCCCTCTCCCCGTCTCTCTGCTCCCACCCGGGGCCACGAATCCATCTCGTCCTCAAACAAAGCCCTCGGCGAACCTTCCCCCCCCCCCCCCCGCAAACCGCTGCGCTCCGGTCCCATAACCCCGCGCTTCGGTTGCGAAAGGAGCGGCGCGGCCTCCCTTCCCCCCCCGCCCCGTCTATTCTTCCCGCCCTGCGGGGGGCGGGGCGCGGGGCGGGACACGGAGGCGGCGGTGCCGGTGTGGCGGCGGGATGGGGTGGGTGCTGCTGGGCACCGGGCTGCTGCTGGCCCTCTACACGCTGCTCCGCCACGGGCTGCGCCGCGCCCCGCCGCCCCCCGTCCGCCCCGCGCTGCGCGGTCGCACCGCCATCGTTACGGGTGAGCGCCGGGAACGGCGGGCCCGGGAACGGGAACGGCCCGGCCCCGGGAACGGCGGGCCCCGCGCTCACGGCTCCGCTCCGCAGGGGGAAGCGGCGGCATCGGGCTGGCCACGGCGCTGGAGCTGGCCCGCGGCGGGGCCCGCGTCGTCCTGGCGGCCCGCAGCGTCCCGCGGGGGGAGGCCGCCGCCCGCCGCATCCGCACGGTGAGCGCCGCCGCGCCGCCACCCCCCCCCCCCAGGGGACCCGCGGGCACCCTCGTGGGACATCCCTGGGCACCGCGTGGGCACCCCCAGGACACCGCCAAAACACCCCCCCCAGCACCCCGGGGGCACCCTTGAGACACCCCTATGGGACATCCCTGGGCACCCCCAGGACACCGCCAAAACACCCCCCCTCAGCACCCCGGGGGCGCCCTTGAGACACCCCATTGGGACATCCGTGGGCACCCCCAGGACACCGCCAAAACACACCCCCCAGCACCCTGGGGACACCCTTGAGACACCCCCATGGGACATCCCTGGGCACCCCCAGGACACCTCCAAAACACCCCCCTTCAGCACCCCGGGGGCACCCTTGAGACACCCCATTGGGACATCCCTGGCCACCCCCAGGACACTCCTATGGGTACCCTCAGTAGACCCCCAGGACACCCCCGGGCACCCCCAGCACACCTCCAGGCACCCCTACACGACATCCCTGAGCATCACATGGGCACCCCCAGGACACCCCTGGTCACCCCCAGGGCACCACCCAGGACACTCCATGGGACACCCCATGGTGCACCCCGGGGGCACCCTTGAGACACCCCCATGGGACATCCCTGGGCACCCCCAGCACACCTCCAAAACACCCCCCCCAGCACCCCGGGGGCACCCTTGAGACACCCCATTGGGACATCCCTGGGCACTGTGTGGGCACCCCCAGGACACCCCTATGGGTACCCTCAGTAGACCCCCAGGACACCCCCGGGCACCCCCAGCACACCTCCAGGCACCCCCACACGACATCCCTGGGCATCACATGGGCACCCCCAGGACACCCCCATGGGCACACTTGGGAGACCCCCAGGACACCCCTGGTCACCCCCAGGGCACCACCCAGGACACCCCATGGTGCACCCCGGGGGCACCCTTGGGACACCCCCATGGGACATACCCAAGCACCCCTGGGCACCCTGAGGCATGGGCACCCCCAGCACAGCGCAGCCCCCCTCACCCTCACCAGATCCAGCTCCCAGAGCACACCCCCCCCCCCGGCCCCTGCCTGGATCCATCCCCCACCCCAGGCAGGGTGCCCCCCACCCCGGGGCCCTGCCCCAGGCTGTGCTGTGCCCGCAGGAGACGGGGAACGCCGAGGTGCGGTTCATGCAGCTGGACCTGGCCAGCCTGCGCTCCGTGCGCGCCTTCGCCAGCGCCTTCCTCCGCCAGGAGCCCCACCTGCACCTCCTCGTCAACAACGCGGGTGAGCACCCGGGACCCCCAATGTCCCCCCTCCTTGCACCCCCTGGGGCACCCACCGTGGGCCACCATTGCCTCCTTTGCAGGGGTGAGCGCCGGGGGCACGACGGAGGACGGCTTCAGCCTCCCCTTCCAGGTGAACCACTTGGGCCATTTCCTGCTCACCCAACTGCTGCTGGAGCGGCTGCAGAGCTGCGCCCCGAGCCGCGTGGTCATCGTCGCCTCCCGCGCCCACTGCGCCGGCCGCCTGCACCTCGACACCCTGGGCCACCCCCCCTCCGGGTGGCTGTCGACCTTTCAGGACTACTGCGACAGCAAGTTGGCCAACGTGCTGCACGCCCGCGAGCTGGCCACGCGACTGCAGGGCACCCAGGTGACGTGCTACGCTGTGCACCCAGGTAGGGACGCAGAGCTGGGGACGGTGGGACGGGGTGGGGTCTCTTTTTTGGGGGGGGGGGGGTGTCCTCTGCATGGTGCATGCTTTGCAGGGAGCAGCCCTGCGCACGGGGCTGCCGCTGCACGGCCTGATTTTTATACGGTGCAGCCTTTGCACAGAGAACTCCTGCACGTGGAGCGTCTCCTTGCACGAGGCATCCTTTGCACGGCGTCTCCCTTTGCGCAGAGCAAGCTTTTGCACGCAGCATCTGTTTGCACGGTGCAAACTTCGCACCGTGTCCCTTTGCACGATGCACTTTGCGCGCAGCGCACCCTGGGCCTGAAACATCCCTGTGCACGGCGCGGCCCTTTGCACGAAGCATCCCTGTGCACAGTGTCCCCGTGCACGGCGTGGCCCTTTGCACGAAGCACCCCTTGGCACAGCGCACCCTTGCACAGAGCATCCTTCTTGCACGGATCACTGAGCCACTGGCCACACGGGCCACGGGCAGCACCCCCGCGAGCGGCCACGTGCAAAAGCCACCCTGACACCGCCGCTTCCATTTCTTGCACCAGAGCCACCGGCTCCCGCTTGGGCCCATCCCCGCCGGGAGCCGGGGTGCAACATGGCCGCTTCCCTTCGCCCCAGGGTTCGTCAACACGGAGCTCTTCCGCCACGTGCCGCTCTGGCTGAAGCCGCTCTTCCTCCCGCTGGTCTGGCTCTTCTTCCTCGACGCGGCCGAGGGCGCCCAGACCTCCCTGCACTGCGCCACGCACGAGGGCCTCGAGCGCTTCAGTGGCCGCTACTTTGCCGACTGTCGCCTGCAGGAGCCGTGGCCACCGGCCCGCGACGACCGGCTCGCCCGGGCGCTCTGGGAGGCCAGCGAGAGGCTGGTGGGGCTGGGGGGGCCCGCGGGGAGCCCCTCGCCGGCCGCTGCTGCGGTCGCGCAATAAAAGTGCCGGTGGTGCAAGGGAGGGAGCCGCCGTCAGCTCCTGCGCCCGGGGCGGGTACGGGGAGGCAGAGGGTGGCCTCGGGCACGGCCCTGGCTGCGGGAGGCTGCGGCCCTGCGTGCGGGGCAGGCCCGGCGTGCTCCAGTGCAGCTGGGCACCGGGGGGTGCCCCCCTGCAGCGGGGGTGCAGCAGCGGGGGGTACATGCACGGTGCAGCGGGGGTGCAGGTGCGGTGCAGCGCGCTGCCCCCTGCGCACGCCTGCAGCAGCAGTGCAGCCCCCGCCTTCCTCTGGCGGCAAGGCTGCTGCCCTGCTCGGCAAAGACGCGCTGCGGCGTGCAGCGTGCCCCGCCTTGCACGCCCATGCACGCGCTGCGGTGTGCAGCGTGCCCCGCCTTGCACGCCCATGCACGCGCTGCGGTGCACGCACGCCCTGCCGCGCACACACGTGCCACAGCGTGCACACCCCACCTTGTGCGCCCGTGCACACCCAGCAGTGCACACCCAGCAGTGCACAGCCTCCTTGCACGCCCATGCACACACGCAGTGCACACTCCCCTCCTGCACGCCTATGCACACCCCCAGCAGTGCACACACCCCCCCAGTGTACGCCCCTGCACATACAGTGCACGCCCCCCCTTGCACACCCACGCACACCCCCAGCAGTGCGCGCACCCAATGCACACACCCCCCTTGCACACACCCAGTGCACACCCCCACCCCTGCACGCCCATGCACACAGTGCACACACCCTTGCACACACCCAGTGCACACCCCCACCCTTGCACGCCCATGCACACAGTGCACACATCCTTGCACACACCCAGTGCACACACACCCCCTTGCACACACCCAGTGCACACACACCCAGTGCACACATCCCCCCTTGCACACCCATGTACACAGTGCACACCCCCTTGCACACACCCAGTGCACACACCCCCCCTTGCACGCACACCCAGTGCACACACCCCCCCCCTTGCACGCCCATGCACACAGTGCACACCCCCTTGCACACACACCCCCTTGCACACCCCCAGTGCACACACACACCCCCTTGCACGCCCATGCACACCCAGCAGCGCGCACACGCCCCTCGCGCACCGCTGCCCCCGCCGCAGTGCGCACGCGCGCGCCCCATGTTACCGCGCGCGCAGACACGCGGCACCCAACATGGCGGCGGGCGCGCGGATGCTCAGCCCCGCCCCCGGGGGGGGGGGAAGTGGCGCGGCGCGGCCGCAGCACTGACCTTCCCAATATGGCTGCGCCCGCGGGTCGCGCCCGTGACGCAAGACGCGCGGGGGCGTGGCTTGGCGGGCGCGGGGGCTTGCGGGAGCGGGCGGTGGGGCGGCGGCGGCGGGCGCGGTGGGCACCATGGGCAACTGCCACACGGTGGGGCCCAACGAGGCGCTGGTGGTGTCAGGTACGGCCGGAGCCTCGCAGGGGGCCTGGGGGGGTCCCTGTCACGGGGGGGACCCTGAGAGTATTGGGGGGGGGGTGGGGGGGGTGTCTCTGTAATGGGGTCTGCTGGGAGGGGGGCCCCGGGGGGAATTGGGGGGTCCTGGCTATGAGGGGACTCTCAGGGGTCCCTGTCATGGGATGTGGTGTTGGGGGGGGGGGGGGGGGGTGGTCGTCACTGTCCTGAGGGGGCTTTGAGGGAGTGAAGGGGGACCCTGCGATGGGGGGTGTCCTGGGTGGTGCTTTGCGGGGGGGGGGGCTGGGAACTGGTGGGGAATGGGAGGCTCTGCCTGGCGGGGTGGGGGTGGCGTTCGGGGGTACTGCAGCAGGCTGGCCTGTGATTTTGGGGGGGGGGGGTGTTCCCCTAAAGGAACACTGGGATGTTGTGGGGGGAGGCCCTTCCTTGAAGGGAGCATGGGGGGGCGAGGGGTGTCCCTGTCATGAGGGGACCTTGCGGTGTTGTTCAGGGGGGTGTCGTGCTGTGGGTGTCCCTGCCCTGGGGTGCTGGCGGGTGTCCCTGCCAAGAGGGTGGTCTGGGGTGGTGGGCAGCTCCCTACCACACAGGCCCTGGGCCTTCGGGTTGGGGTCCCTGCGGCGCAGAAGGCGGGGGGCGAGGTCGCGGTGCCAGCGGCACACCCCGGTGCTGCTGCTGCTGGTTTCGGATGATGTCAAGCAGTGGCACCGGCCAGGCTGCCGGGCTCTGGGCCGCTGCCAACAGCGGCTTGGGTTGCCAAGAAGCCGTCCTGTTCCTGGGGGGCAGGTTGGCTTGGCCGGGCAGGAGGAGCTGGGTGTGAGCATCCCGCTGGGACGGAGAGGGCAGCCCGGGGCAGGGCACCTGGGGTGCCGTTATCCATCGTGTCCTATGGCTGCTTCGTTACTAGCACGTCACCGGGCCTCTCGGTGCTGCTGACAGATGCTGGGCGCAGCTGATGCCCACCAGATAGGTACAGTTTGCTCTTCAGGCGAGCTGGTGGCTTAGGTAAGGGTTAAATAAACCAGCAGTGAAATCCCCTGTGCCTGATTCAACCTGTAGCTGCTCCAATACTCTGCTGAGGCTCTAAAGTGCACTTTGGCGTAGACCAGGCTGCATGCGGGCAGGACTTAATTACCATTAAGTGATGTAACGGCTTGCTGTAAGGGCTGGATACTCCGCTCTTGTGTGACAGGCTGGGGGCCATATGCGAGGTAATAACCAAGTTAGATACAGATGTTTTGTCGCTTCACGTGTCCTCAGTCATGTTACATCCTTTCTGTCGATGCTGGACTAGTTTTGTGGCAAGTGCTGTGGTGCTCAAACCTAAATTCACGTGGGGGAAAATGTTTATCAACGTCAAGGCTGTGCTGCGATTGCGGCTCTGCCGTGCATGTGAAATTATGTTGTTGTGTTTTCGGAGCCAAAGCCTCCAGCGGGCTGAAGCACTTCCTTCTGACTGGTCTGTTATCGGTTCATCTCTCTTGGATCACAGACCTGTTACAGGAATTGCTGAGGAGATGCCAGAAACAGGCTGCAGTTTTGGAACCAAATATACCCGCTGTGGCGGCTGCTTCTAAGGAGTTACAAACCGCACCCACCAGCTGCCTGGCACAACGGTATTTCTTGCGGTTTTCCTGGTCTTCTGCACGTCTCTGCAGTTCCCAGCTGGGATCTAGAGCTGATTCTGTGCTTCCCTCTGAAAAGACCCCCGTCAAAATCGGCGCTGCTTGATGAAACACCATGTCCAGCAGGAGGAATTGGGACCTGTGCTCCAGGTGTGCCGGGATGCCCTTCAGTCTTAAAAGCTTGGTTTCGCTTCTCTTCAGATCTGAAGTTTACAAAACGCGGCTTGCGGGATGAGCCAGCAGGAATTTGTGGCATCTGCTTGCAATTCCAAGCGTTGCTCCTTCCCACAGCCGGGAGCAGGGAGCCGAGGACACTCCTCGATGTACAGCCACGTTCTGCGAAGGGAGCATAGATCACGCCAGGCTCTGCGAGTCAGAATTGGGTTCAGTGCTGCCACCAGATGTGGTTTTCCTCTGCTGCTGCCCAACGTGGTCTGCAAACGCTTGGTGTCCCCTGAGAGCACCGGCTGTGAGCTTCAGGGGCAGCCCGAGAGGCTGTGGGCGCTCGGCAGAGCCCGGCAGTTCCTCCGCACTTACGTGCAGAGTGAACACCAGGGCATTAGCAGGAGGCGTGTGACTACAAGCAGTTGTACTTCCAGGAACTTGAGCCACGTCTCTCCGGGGAAAAAGAGAGAGGACCTTGGGGGCCAGCATTTATTTGGGTGCTATTAGGTTGGATTTGGGGAGAGGGAAGGGAAGAATAAACCAACAGCAAGTAACACTAACAGCAGGCTTTCGGCTTGCAGTCTTGAATTGTCATACAATTGTGACTTGAAAGACTTCGCTTTGTGGGAAGGCACCTCCAAATCATGAAGCTGATGGACATTTTTCTGTGTATTCTGTGCTTCTTGAAGGAGGTTTAGTCACGTGCCTCCCCTGGCGTGTGGTTTCTCTCTGAGGAGTGGGGTTCCTTTCTTGCGAGACACTTGAGTTCCTCCAGTGCTCAAGGAGCAGCCGGCCATGCCTTGGGAACATCTGTGTGTGAGGAGCTTCATAGCCTTATTTGGGAAGCTGCTTCCCAGGCACGGGTCAGCCTTCCCACTGGCACTCGCGGCCTTCCCTGTTGAGCAACACCAGTCTCCTTCTAAGAACTGGCACTTGGTCAGCCTACCCACCCGTGGGACGTGGAGCCCAGGCGTTGTGAGAATGCTCCACAAAGCCCTTCGGAGGCGACGATGGTCTCTCTGGAATGTGGGTTGGGTAGTGGTGCTGGGAGCCTCCCAGTGAGGTTTGGTGGAAGCTCTGGGGAGGCTTCGGCAGGCGCCTGGCCCATCGCTGAGTCCTCCCCAAGCACAGCTGGAGCCGCTTGAGTTTTCAGGGAGATACACAACGTACCTGTTCGTCCTGATATCCGAATGTTCCCACTGCCCAAAGAGGTTGTCTCAGATGCCTAACGCAGGTTTGGGGTTACAGTCTGGTTGCATGCAGCTTTCGTGGCTAAGGATCGATCTGCTCATGTTGAAATACACCGTAATATTTCTGCAGAGTCTCATAATAAGGAGGTTTAGTTTATAATAGCCACGTTCCTCTTACCGGTACCGTAAGTAAATCGTGTGGCCCAAGTCTCTACGGTTGGGGCGTTTTCCTCCTGGCTGTCGAGGGCTGCAGGGTGGCACCAGGCAGCAATGGTCCAGCAGCCAGAGGAGCTTCAAGGTGAGCACGTGGAGATACGTGACAGGGGAAGGCTGGCACAGCCCACTGTGTTTCTGGGTGAGAACAAGCTGCTGTTTCAGCAGAAGTTTGGGGGGTGAAAGGAGGAAAACAAAAAAAAGGTCAGGGGAGTTGCAGCCCAGTCGACCTAGCTTTGTTGCCTGGGAGAATACTGAAACAAATACGTTGCTCGTCAACACCAAGATGAAAACAACTACACGTATTTGCTGAGTATGAGCTGTGCCCAGCTGATCCCACTTCCCTCTCAGGTGGGCTGACGCTGCGTAGGGGATGAGGAGAAGCAGCAGATGTGGTACACCTCGCCTTTGCTAAGGCTTGTTCTACTCTGACGGTTTCTCAGAAATCAGAAACATGATCCAGCCCAGTTCCTCAAACTTTACTTTAGTGCAGCACCCTTTGGGGCTCCGTGATCTCTGTCGAAGTCAGTAATTCCAGTTTTCTGTAAACATTTCCTGCCGCACCCCAGCAGTCAGGGGTAGTTAACCCTTCCGGAGCTGCTCTAAGCTCGCGAGTCCTGTTACTGCATCCTTCTCATTCCTGCAAGAGGAACCGGTCATGATATTGAGCCAGCATGACTGTGCTGTTTTTATGGTACTTCTCTAAGGTTTGAAAGCCTAAAATAAAGGCTTCCTGAGGCTTTGCAAGCCCTTCTGCAAGAGGTCTACAGTGCAAGAAGGAACTGGTTTCTCAGATACTATAAAATTGATATGAAACTGCCTGAAAAACCATTGCCAGGGAACTTGACAGTGTCTCACTGTTCAGCTGAAAGGATTTTTCAACTAAAAGTTCCTTGTTTTGGCTTGGATAATGGAATCGAGAAAGTGCTTGTTGAATTTGCAGACAGTGCTGAGCTGGGAATGGATTCGAGAGCTTTGAAGAGCTGGATTAGAATCAAAGCGAACTTGACAGATTGACCAAATGGTCTGAAAGAAATACAATGCAGATCGACAAGGAGACATGCAGAGAGCTACACTTGGGTGATACCAGCCGAGTGCAGGAATCCAGAACAGGAGGAGATGGTCCAGGCCGTGTCCTGCAGAAAGACGTGGTGATCAGCAAGAGCCGACTGAGGCCTCACGCCTGCAGCGGGGCTGGTGGCATTGGGATTGTCCCTCCACTTCCAGCTGCAGGCCCGTGTGACGCTGGCTAGTTGCAATTCCAGTTCTTCAGCCTCAAAAGCAATATGAGTTTGTGGGAAGGAGCAGGCGGCATCACCTGGGTTTCACGTGACAGTGTGCCTTTGGAGCGGTTCAAAACTGTTCCCCCAGGGTTGAGGTCGAGGTATTCCACCTCTTGCACAGGGCAAGCCGGGCAGAAAACTTCTAGTGGCACTGATTGTCGCCTGCCAGGTTTAACTGAGTGTTCCTGCAGAGTTAGGTTCGTCATTTTGGCTAGCCAAAAATCTTTCCTCGCAGTCGTGCTACTTGTGACGCTCGGGGGTTGCTTTCCAGAGGGCAGCATTGCAGCTTGTCAAGTCTGTAGCGTGAGACGGCCGGTGCTCGAAATGGGTGTTCACCCCTTGCACAAAAGGCAACTTATGCAGCTTCTCTGTGGTGTTTCCTTCTCAGGAGGTAGTTCTTCAGCTTTTTGCAGGTGGTGGGGCTCGAGGTTTCCCTTGTCAGGTGCTTATTAAGTCTCCAAGACTTGTGAAATTACTCTTCAGAAAGCATAGCAGGAGAAGGAGGTGGACAGAACAGCCTCGGGGCTTTCCTTTTGGTTTCCAAGGGGAATTCTGGGGTAGGATCTCTGTAGTTTTGTTGTGTAACTTCATTGTGGTTTTGTCTTCTCTGTGTTTCTGTTTACAAGATGAGTTAAGCTAAATGTGTTTTTAAACACGCTCTGTACCGTTGATACTCATAGCTTAAAACAAATCATTTTGATATAGATTACATCCAGAACAAGCTAGCCAGCATAATCTGCTTTCGTCTGCTGTGGTGACCATCAAAGGGGTTTATGGATTCAACTTGGAGCCCTGCATCATTTTAAATTAATTTTTGTTAACCTTGTGCCATTTCTGGATGTGGACAAAGCCTAATTTATATGCACAGTGGGGCCTAAGAACCAGACACTGATTTTAGTCTAGACCCTACTTTACTACGTGATTTTCTTTATGTATCCCTTTGCCTTTTTCTCTCCTCTCCGTTACATCTTTTGTCAGTAACTGTTTTCAATTATCGATTTTTTTTTTTTCCTTGTCTTTCTGCACTCGCTTGATAGCCCCCCATGACATCTCCCAGCACAGCGCTGCTTCCCTAACAAACCCGGCTTCTGTGCGACTGGGCCGAGCTGTTCATTCCCAGCTTTGGCGGCGGGTCCCCCTGGAGGAGGAGGCTCTGGCACCGCATTGCCCTGAACCGAGGCGTGACGATGGCAGCTCGGTCTGGGCAGGTGAAGGCAGCGGTGTCTGCTTTGTTCGTGCCTTCAGCCTGCAACAGTCTCCGGGAAGGAGCATAGTTATTGAGTTACCGTAGCAGCCTGTTTGCCACGGCCTGATTTCTGAACGCTCACCGCTTCCTGCCAGTGCACAAGCTCGTTGCCTCGAGTTACGTTGGGAGAACAAGCAACACAGAGCTTCTCCACAACCTCAAATTGTTCCAGCTTTGGTGTTTTGAGCCCTGTAACTGTTGGGGCTTCTCTTCTTCCTTGCGTGCTGTCCCATCAGAGCAGCAGCTTTCTGCATCCTCTGAGAGCTCCATTTATCTACAAATTCCCAAGCGATTAATCTCATTTCATCAAAAAAAAAAAACCCAAAAAACACCCACCACCACCAACCCAAAACCCAGACAATGTGCTTTCTCCTGGCTTTGGGAATTCTTGCTTGGACGTGGGACCCCTTCGTTTGGGAAGAGGCCAAGCTGGATGGCAGCTTCCCGGCTATGAATCCTCCGTTTGTAGTGCGCCTGGCCGCCGCACACTGCCCCGGAAGAGGCACGGTGGATGTTTGTGGAAGCGATGGCCAAGCGGCTGTGAGACCCGGGCTGCTAGAACAGTGGGTGTATTATAGCTGGAAAAGGCAATTTCTCTGCCAAATCTCATTGTGCAAGAGGGTTTATTCTTTAGCCTTGCAAAGATTTTGCTTTGTTGGTTCTTTTTTCGCTTGCTCTCTGAGACTTGGGAAAGAGGCTGCAGGACTGCAATGGAAAATGAGCGTTCAGCTCATCTGACTTGCGTTACCAGGACGGAGCTCTGCTGCGCTCAGACGTCCGGCTTGCATGAAAGCAACCAGCTGGCATCCCGCTCCTGTTTCATGTGTTCGTGTTCACTGGTTTTCCTTACGCTCTGAACGCTTTTGGGCATACAGTCTGGCTTAGTAACCTGTGCTGTGCAGCAACGGTGTGTAGCGCTGGGAAGCCAACGTGGAGCTTGCTTTGGGTGTGGTACTAAATAAGGTATTTCCGTGCATTGCCTGCAGGAGAAAAGAAAGATCCGTGTGGAGAGGCACGGTCTTGTAACAATGGTGGGATTAGGGTGCAGAATTTTCTTGGAACACTATTACGAAACCACTACCGGAGGTTCAGTAAAGACCACGTAGACCTCGTGATCTAAAATACCTTTCCATGTGGAGCTGCTTTTCCCAACTGCGAGGAACACCTCCGTTCCTGTTGATGGAAAACAAGGGCCTGGCTAAAAAGGCTGAGCTAACCAGGCTGGTGTCCCCCAAGAAATGTTAGAAGGCGTTGCGGTCAGTGTGCTGCAGGATGTTGTATCATCAGCTTCTGTAACTCCTTGCCTGGCTGAAACAGCCTTCCAGCTACAGGAAGAAGCCATCCAGAGGCTGTCTCGGAGGTGACGGGAGAATATTCCTCTAGGCTGTGAAGCACAGGAGACCTGAAAAAGCGTGTAAATCCATCTCGCGTTTGTGTTTACTTCTTACTGAAACCAGAGGGTGAAGAATTGTAGATGGAGGCCTATCCGCTGATTTATCAAGCAGTGCGTGGAAGCCAGTGAAGCAGGCGATATCTTTAGCTGATAGCTGAAGATGGCCAAACACTTGAGGATGGAGAGGAGGGACAGAGTCTCCTCCTGCGGTCCAGAGAGCCCTGCCGGCACGCTGGCCTGGCTGTGTGCTGCCTTTGCTTCTTCCTTTTGACCTGTTGCAGCCAACTGAATCATTATCCTCTCTCTTGGAAGGGCTGGCTTCCGTGGCTGCTGTCTGCTGGCTTCATCGTTCTCCCTTTCTCCTCCCACAAGGCGATGCTCCCACGGCGTTGCAGCCACGCTGATTTCCCTGCCTGCCTGCTCTTCCTCTGCACCGGCTCTGTCTTGCCTGCCTAGATAAGTCCTGCAGGGCTCAAACTGTCTGTTGCTGGGTTGGTACAGCCCTTGCCTTGCTGAGGCCCTCGGGTGCTGCTGTAAGAAGTGTGATTATGAATAGCAGGCTAGGGAGGGACCGCTGGCTTGATCTGCTGGAGAGACGGCAGCTCGCAGCCATGGTCCGAGCCCGGGGGGGCTGCAGAGCTCCTCCCTTGCCAGGCATGAAACCTGGGGCTGGTGGCTGGCAGGGGGCTCTCTTGGAAGGCAGCAGGTGGTCTTATTCGTTGAATCAAAGATGTGAAAATCCAGACAGCCTCTTCTGGCTTCACTGGGGTCAAATCTTAAATGTGTTGGAGGAGTTCTGGAGGCTGCCCGAGCTCCGGGCACAGCCAGCTCTGTGATGGACCATCAAAGCCTCAGGCACTGTAGTACTTGCGTGAGCCAGTGTCTTGGTTTGAAAAGACAGGTGTCTGTGGAGGAAGGCAGGAGCCTCCCTTGAAATGGAAAGTGCAACCCCCTTCCCTCCAAATTATTATAATTTTGAAATTAACGGGCCTTCAGGCAAAGATATGGGGAATAGGAATAACAGTTCTTTACTAATATATATATATATAACACAAGGCAGGAAAAAACAAACAACCCACTGGTTTACACTGACAGAGTCAGGAATACAACCTGACACCCTGTTAGGGTGGCAGTAGCAGTCGGATAAGATGCTGGCTGCAGTCCTCCTGAAGCGATGGATGCAGTTCTGTGGAAGCAGCGATCAGATCAAAGAGTCTGGTCTTCCTCCGAAGGTCCGGTGGTAGGTAGGTAGCTCTTGTCCTCTGGAACTCCAGTGGGGGGAAAAGCTCCTCTGGGAATCCAGTGGAAGAAAGGCGGCTAGGGTGTTCAAAATCTCCGTTTTTATTTGGCATGGACTGCTTGGCTCCTTCCCCCCCCTCCCCGGGCGGAGCATCTCACCATGGGATGGGGAGTCCTGAGGCAGTTCCTTGATGGGGCATTAACAGGAGATAGCCCAGGAGGGAGTTATCGATGGGTCAGGCGATAAGGCATTGTTGTGCCCATTGACAGGAGATAGTCCAGAGGGGGGAGGCAGGGAGCACCGCCCCACCTGGTCTCAACAGCTCCTGGAGATGGTAATAGAATTTTTTTTTTTTTTTTTTCCTTTTGGCACATTTTACATCGTAACCCAGGACAGCCAGAACTAGGAGATGTTTCTGGGGAGCTCAAGGGTTCTTCTCTCCTCCAGTGCTGACCTGCTAGCTTTTTGGTGGGTTTAAGGGTGTTCTGCAGCATGGGGTGAACAAAAGGAGATGGATTTCTTATGTGGCTTTGCATAACGGAGCTGGTGCATCAAGGTTAAAGATACTGAAACGTGTACTTAAACCAGTTCTGGTTGCTTGAACTGCTTAACAAAACTAAAGTGAAATCCTGGTTTGAAATACAGTCACTTTCTGTGTGTTATTGTTCGTCATACTGAATTATTGCAAATACTGTTTTCCAATTTTATCAGACAATTCTGAAAAAAGGTTGCCTTTGGAAAGTTGCCGTGTGGAGCCCGTGGAGGCGAGGAAGAGCGTGGGTTTCCCCAGTGGCCGGCTGCGTTATGGCCGACCGAAGGGCATCCCAGGGCTGCTGTGGATCTTGGAAAGAGTTTTCTGTGTTCATTATTTATCAGACAGTGCCAGCGTGCTTGGATTCTTCTGGGTCATGCTGCAGAGCTTGGCTTGGGAGCACTGGTTGCTGTAACACGGCCAAGCCGAGGAGCTGGGGGGACCGATGACCCCCCAGGATGCCTTTTCCTCAGCACCCAGAGCCTGGGCAGGCTTGGTGTGAAGTTGTTCTGCTCGTGAGTCAGTCTGGGTGCAGGTTTTTCCCTGGCTGAGGGCAAATTGTGTGTGTCATCCCTACATCTCTGTGCTTTCTGCTGTGCTGCAGGTGGCTGCTGTGGCTCCGACGTCAAGCAGTATGTGTACGGAGGCTGGGCCTGGGCTTGGTGGTGCATTACTGACACCCAAAGGTAAGGAGACCCCCATTATTTGTGTGGTTCGAGTAGGAGTTAGGCAAAGCCATCCCAGTGGGGCTGTCAGCAGTGTCTTTAGGAACACAGGACCGGGCACTGCAAATGAAACCATGGATGAGCATCAGCCCAACCCACGGCCTTTGGCTGTGGCCAGCTGCCGGAGCTCGGAAGGCAGGCTGCCTTGCCAACGGCCCTGCCAGGAGGTGGAAGAGCAGCACGTGCCCTGTGTCGTGCCTGGAAGCGTAAGGAACGTAGGGTCCCTCGCAACCGCACAGCTTCTCTCCATCCTCTGCTTTGAGTGGTGGGGGCTGAGGTTGGCCGAGGCCCCGCAGGAGGTAAATCCTGTCATTTCAGGCTTACTAACAGGAAACCATGATGTGCAAAATAAAATCACAAGGTGGGGGAGTTCTGTGCTGACTGTTTGAGCTGGGTGTCACAGTGCAAAAGACAAAAAAGAACAGAAATCCCATGCGCTCAGCTGAAGTACTTTTCAGATCGCCTCTCTGTCCACAGCGCTCCTCAAACCCAAGGCAATCAGGGACTTTTTTTAATTTTCCTTTTTCGTTGTTTTTTTATTTACATAAAAGCCACCAAGCTGAGAGGGCCGTAGCCTGGCTGGTCGGTGAGTGCTGAGGAAGGCAAGAGCCCTGCTCTCCTCTGCCGCTGCCTTTGCAGTGCTCTGCAGCTACGAGGCTCTTGCAGGGATGCTGGGCAGTGGGGCTGCTGGGCTGGCTCATCCATGAGTTCACCAGAGGAGCTGAGTTCTGCCCGGTATGGCCCAAACCCTCACCCAGTAACAAATACATTTGTGACATGCAGTGGGCCAGTGCCTCCTCCTGCTCCTCAAGTCTCTTTTTCTAAAGATATGCTGACTGCTGTCACCTTGGGAGCAGACTGTGTTCTTGTTTAAAACCACGGGATTTCCTTTCTCTCTGTTTCCTCAGTCGTGGATTTTGCTTGCTGCTTCTTACCACGCTGGTCTCTGAACTAATATGCTGCAACAGTGCTGCTGTCCTGCTAACTAGCTCTTTGTCTTTAGGATCTGTGGGAATGTTACTCTCTCCTAACACCTCCCTCGTGCTCACCAGTGCAGGTTTCTTCCATCTGTGTAAAAAAATAATAGGGAAAAAGGATAAAGACGTGACTTTTGGGGTTTTGCACTGAGTGATGGCCAGAGGTTGTAGTTAACCCTTGCTGGCTGATCTTGCCACCTCTTTTCCCTGTTCACGTGTTGCCACCAGCAGACAAAGTGAGCATGTTGCTGCCCTCACTCTGCAGATGACGCACTACCGTAGCTGCTGTTCGCCTGGGGGTCAGGCAGCTTGCCTTCTTCGAAGGGGTCCTGGCTGCTGCTGAAAACTGACTCACGACAGCTCTCGGGTCCTCTCCCAGGTGGCTGGTAGTCAGGATTGCTACAAGAGCCTACCGCAGTGCTCCGGCTGCGTGAAGAGGTCTCGGCTAACAACTGCTGCTTTAGCCTGGGCTCTCCAGCAATGCTCATATGAGGTGGGAAGGAAGAGCCCAGCTTGTGGGGCTCAGTGCTTAAAAACTGCGTTTGATCCACGTAAGCTTCGTTCCCAAATTTTTATGAGGCATCTTTTTGGGAGAACTGTTGAACAAACGGTTTCTGCTCCTCCTCTTGTGCGAGAAGCCCAGAGAACAGCGCAGGACCTTGACCTGCCGTGTGCAGGAGATAACAGATGTATTCGGGAGGCTGACTTAATAAGTTAAGCAAAGGCTGAGTCCAGGGCCAAGAACTGCTTGCCAGGAATGAGCTGTCATATGACAGAGGTCTGTGCATTACTCAGCAAACGGGGCTCTTGACAGGAATGCCAGCACCCAAACAAATCTTTTACTTTCAAACCTGTACCCGTGATTCATGCCATGGGATATGGGGCTTAATTCTCCTTTTGAGAACAGACCCTTTCCCGAATACCATAAGCCGTGCCACAGATGGAGCCCGCTGCATTGACATGAAGAGTGAGGCAGATTTCCTCCTCCGAAATTAGGACATCTTTTCTGGAACTGCCAGTGCTGAAAGCGAGAGAGACGGCAGCAATTGTGTTGCTGTCAGCGGCATCCCGCCAGGTAGCACTAACCTGGGAACAAAAGGAGCAGTTAGAGCTGGCAGGGTGCGGGGCTCTTATGGTGCCGCAACCTTGAGAGCGGGAGAAAAAAAGAGGGGAAAAAAAAAAAAAGTTCAGTCCCAGTTTAAGGGTCAGAAATAAAAGCAGTGAGAGAGACAGCGTGGTGTTACATGCCTCTGGGGGAACCAAATGGTATTATTCAGCTTCTCAGGACAGGACTTGGAAGCACTTTCTCTCATCAGCGCCTTAGCCAGGGTGGCCAGGTCCCTGGCATTTTGATTTTTCTGGCCCCTCTTAAGTGTTGGCATAGAAGCACCTCAATTATTACCAAAAAAAAGGAAATTTCTGGACTCCTACAGAGCGTTCTAGCTGACTCCAGGATGGCAGTCCAGGTGGGATACACAGTTCAGTTTCATCTGCGGTGGCGTACGGGACGCAGGGTGGCGATGAGTCCCCAGCCTGTTTATCCTCATGAAAAGAAGCAGCTGGATGCTGCAAACTCCCCGTCGTGACCAGGGAAGCTGCTCTGACCCAGCGTTACGGGCGGTGGGAGAAAGGCAAACTGAACAGGGGAGTGCCGAAACCTGAAAGTCTCGTCTGTCCTTTGCAATGAGTGTCTGACTCTCTGATAACTGCTTTGTGTATTTGCTGTCCTACCCTTATTCCTCGCTGCTCAGACTGTCTTTGGAGGTTATGACCATCCTCTGTCGCTGTGAGAATATTGAGACGTCGGAGGGGGTCCCACTGTACGTAACAGGGGTTGCACAGGTAATAATCCACCAGCTTCCTAACATCATGTCTAACTGTTTATCCCTCTGTTTTGGGCAGCAGCAACAGCAGCAGCAGCAGCAGGATAACATAAAAACTGATGGTTTTCTAATGGGATGGCTGAAATCTCAATGCCCTCCTCTCCTTCCCCTTCTCCGCTGGGGCGCACTCCACAGTTTGTAGGTAATGCAGACAGATGTGTACTTGGCAAATTCCAAATTCAGCATTGCTGTGCTGGACCCTTCTGATAACGCTGCAGACATTCGCTCCAGCTGTAACCCTTTCCTCGACAGCACTGTTTCCCTTGTGTGCTTGGTGGAGAGCAGAAGGGAACCCGCTTTTGTGTGGAGCCACAACCTGGCCAGACTGGGTCCTGTACAGGATTTGGGGCAGGTGGGAAGGCAGGTTTCGTGCCGTTTCAAAAGGAAACCCGTACACGTGTGGGGAAATTGCAGCTGTACCTGGCTCTGCGGTTTTGGATGCGGGTTTCTGCTCAGGCCTTCTTCCTCCACGAGGAAACAGTGCCCGTTTTGGGTGGAAACAGTGCCCGTTTTGGGTGTTGTCACGTTTGAAAGTACAGCATAGAGACCTCGGATGAGTTGCATCATACAGGACTAGCGTTTGCACTGTGAGCAGTTATGAACCCGTGTAACAGTGGTTACCAAACATCCCTGAGACTTGCCAGCTAAGAAGCAGCACGGTATTGAAATTAAATTCAGTGTGTAGATTAGGCCTTCAGAAGGCTAAAATCCTGCACTAGCTGATGAAAGCTGTGAAAGCGTACGGCAAAAAATGCCTGTGCGCATCCTGGGCGCTGGGATCCGTTTTATCCGCTCCCAGTTTGCATGCCAGTTTAATTAGGACAGGAGCCAAGGCAGGCATGAACTTGCAGAGATCCGTTTTGGCACTTCCAGCCAATCCTGGAGCGACTCAGCCTGCCCGCAGCAGCCCAGCGCAGCCCCTTCATGGTTCGGATATTTGACCTAATGTTCGCTGACACAAGCTCCCTGCCCTGTGGCTCCCTGTCCTGACTCTCAGTGCCTTCCCAGCTTGTTAGGGCTGACATGAGAGCCAGGCTTTGCTTCCTGAAGCAGAACCTGCCACGGCCAAGCGTGTCTTCTGTTTTACCAGATCGTGACCTGCAGGTTGCCAGGTCTGGCCAAAGTACCACGAGCCCACCTCGGGTGACTGAGCAAGCTCTGGATCTGTTCCTGGGTGCTTGATACTATAGAGGCACAGCCCTAAAGAGCTGGAGAGTCACTTCTGTCTGCCTTTGGGTCACAGGACCCAGGAAAAACAAGAGGGAGAGGTGAACCAGATGAGGGGGTAGGTCTGCAGTAATGCTAACCCAGCGAGGGCGAAGGGGGGGCTGCTGCTTGCAGCATCGGCGCCGGGCTTTGCCCAGCACCAGGGCTCCTGCGTGGGGTGGGCGGGAGCATCCCGGGTCCATGCTGTGCTTTTCAACCGGTGACACCAGCCAGCGAGAGCGCTCCCTGCCCCGGCGTTGGGCAGCGTGGCCCTGTGGGGTCCCCGAGCTGCTCGCTCTTGGCCACTTGGCTAGCCCAGCAGAAGGGAAAGGGTCACAGTATCGCTTCCAGGCTGGCTCCCAGCCTTTCTCTGCTGATAAATTGCCTTTAAGCGTTATCTGAAAATCTCTTTCTTGGCCAAAGTGACTTGTCTGTCTGCAGTCACGGACGTAGTCCCGCGGCTGCGTTCTGTGCCTGTCTTACATTACCTGTGAGGAGTGCGGCAGGCAGTCCGGGGCAGGAGATGCAAAGGGAAGAGCTGAGCGTGTGTTACGTGGAAACGTGCAAATATTTTACGTTTTTTGGCAGGATTTCCCTAGAGATAATGACGTTACAGCCCAGGTGTGAGGACGTAGAGACGGCGGAGGGGGTAGCTTTAACTGTCACAGGTGTGGCACAGGTACAGTAACTCCAAAACATCATTTCAGGAATGCATGTCTCTAACTTACATCTGGTTTTCACCCTTAAGAGGTTACTGTTCAGGAACAGAAGCCAAGTGCTCTTGTACAAATTCTTGTACAAAACCCCCACTGTCCTCCTTGGTTCAAACACACTACAGCATGCCCTGTGTTGTGAAGGGGGTTGTGACCTCTCCTCCTCTCCCCAAAATCATTCCTCTTTTTCTGGGATCTCATTTGTCCACGTGGCAAATGAGGTGTGTGGGGGTGACTTGATCTGTTTGTGAAACGCTGATGTACCGCGGTGCCCTTGGAGCTGTGTGTGACCCTGCAGGACGGAGCCGCTCACTCCTGAGATGGTATCGAGCGTTATGTTGCTTTGGATTATTATTATTATTATTATTAGCACGTGGACCTTGTAATCATTCACGGTGAGTTAAAGCTTGAAGAAAGAGCTTAGTTCCTCCAGGCACTAAAATTTTTGTGTCAAATTTCTGGCTTGAATTGAATTTTGATTCTCTCAAGCCTTCTTCGTGCATGAAAACCCAGCTCTTGCCGCTTGTAACAGTGCACCGAAACACCTGCATTTCTTAGACTCCAAGGTCTGCCACCCTGATACAGAGTCTGGCCTTGTGACCAGGTCCTGCCTTGGAGAGGATGCTGGGAGGAAAACGTTGTTGGCTTTTGACAGAATTTGACTCCCCAAATAGGCAGCTGGATGCTTTGATTGAAAATTGCTCCTGACAGCTCGTGCTGGCTGTGTGAAACGGAGATAGCGGTTGTCAGTGCGCACAAGGCTGCGGTCACCGTGTGTCCAAGGCATGTCCAGGTCTGTTGCTGCAGGAGAGGCGACTGCCACGTTCCCTACGGTGAGCAGTGGATCCGAGGGGAGCTGTGGAGTGACGCAGTGACGTGACCAGAATCCCACATGCGTCAAAAGGCTCCCCCCCCCAGGGAAGAGCACCGTGGCTGCTGCAGCCCTTTTAAGACTTAAGCACTTGACAGATTTCACCCAGTGCTTTCCAGAGCGGCCGATTCCTCCCTGGGTTCATTGGTTTGCTCTGAACTGACGTGGCGGAGGAGCTGCGTGTGTGCCTGCGCGTCAGTGAGGATGTGACTTCAGCCAGGGGCGGTTTCTGGGTTGTCACACACGGCAGAAGGGCTGGGCACGACCGTGACTCAACCGCGGATAATCCATCGCCCTGCTGCCGTGGGGGAACGGGGCTACGTGCGAGAGCACCAGCACGGGAGCCACCTGCCTGGGCTCGTCCTGCCTCTAACGCCGCGAACCAGCATCCTTGTTTTCAGTTTTTCCGTTCCTTATATCCATTTAGCTGCTAAGGTGTCACGGAACTACAGCGGTCTTTGCGTGGTTGGCAAAATGCGTGCAGCCACGTCTCCCCTCACACGCATTTCATTAATCTGTAGACTTTTCCTTCTGCATTTGGAAAAGGTATTTCTGTGAAGCCAGCGTTCCCTTTTTGACCTAGCTTTGGGACATCCTTCCGTTGCCTGCAAAATGGTCTAGGCTGGGTGGCGTGCGCTAGCAGAAGGCTGGATCACTGGGTGCCTTGGTTTAAAAATGCAGCTCCCAATTCATCCCATTCCTATGATTCTCTCTTCTCACTGAGGGAGAACTTTAAATTTTAAAGATTTAGGGTTGTGAATTACCATGCAGAAAGCAGGCTTGAGGCAGTTGGGGGCGTGCGTGGCAGAGCTTACCTTGATTTTGCAGGAGTACTTCTGAGGCAAACATTTTTCTTTCAAGGGCTTGTGCGAAACAGGAAAAAGGCAAGTAAATTATTACTCGAGAAACGCCTTTTAAAATGTTTGCCGTAATAATGGAAGTGCTTAATGTGCATAAAGATGCTGTTGGGTTTTTTTTTTTTGAAGAGGGATGTAATGAGTACTCCCCAGTAGCCTCCTTCCTGTGTTGGCTGGGTGCTCGGGGGGCGCTGGGATGCTGCTGCCTTAGGCCGTGCTGGGCTTCGTATCCTCCCGTCCTCTTTTTTCTGAGCCTCAAGCTAATTGGATTGTCTTTGCTCGCCCCTCGCTGTGATTGCAGCTGGCTCTGGCTGGGTACGGCAGTATCGATCCTCCAGACGGGATTGTTTGATGGAAGCGCTCTGATTCCCTGCCAGCTAAACTCGCTCTCTGATGTGGATGACATTTGAAGAAGCACCGAGTGTCGCAGTGCCCTGTCTGAAATACTGGAAACAAGCTGAGCGCAAATTGCTCAGCTCTGTTTTGTTTCGTGCAGCCTTGGCTTTGTAGGTTGACATCCGTGTTCAGCAGATAACCAGGCTGGCTCGGGGTTTGCCGGCGCAGGCAGGCTGCTGGCTGGCTTTATGCACAGAGGCTGAATCATTCCTTGCTCCTGGGAAGTACCGCAGGGAATCTCTTACAGAACATCCCGCTCCATGCTCTGACTGTCCTCTCGAAGGGTGGGGATTGTTTAGAGAGGTGGAATTGCTGGCAGATGCACACCGTAAACGTTGCTGCCGAGGCTAATTGGGTTGGTTATTTGCAAAAACCTCCCGTTGCAGCTGCGTGAGCAGCTCTCCCAACTCCCCCTTGTGTAGAAAGGGCACGCAGCTGGCCTGGGGTGCAGGAGCAAGGAACCGCTGTGGCCTGGCCCTGCAGGGAGACCAGAGGTCTTGGGGAGAAAGCAGAAGGGGATTGACAGGCTTCCCTGAGGGTCGGTTTGGTGTTTTGACCAGGAGACCCAGACTGAGAAGCAGAGGTGGGACACAGGCTCAGCCCGGGTTGGTGCTTCTTCACGTTACAAAGGGTAGGGTTGTGGCAGCTGAGTCTTGGTCAGCTTGCCCTGTCTAACACAGTCCACCTCTGGTCCCCATAGAAGGTGGTGGCTGGTCCCAGTTGTCCTGCTCTCTGGCCTGATGCTGCTGTTCGGCTCCGGGGGTTAGGCTGCAGGATCCGAAAGACTCGCAGACTATCAGACCAGGCTTTCTCAAGAAGTAGTTGTGTTGCTTTAGCCAGCAGTTTGACCCTGAAAAGTGGTCTTGTAGGTGGCAGGATGAGGTCTGTAGGCTGTGAACCCATCAAGACCGTGCATTGGGACCCTCGGAGGGCCCCTGTGCAGCACCTGAAGCTTCAGAGTTCTCTGAGCCAGGACCATGCTGGCATCACAGGCAGCAACAGGTCCAGCCAGGGCCCTTGGAGCAGGATGCAGGGTGCCACCAGCGTCTCATGGGAGAGGAGGCACTGCCCAGCCCAGATGTCTCCATGAGAGGGTGCTGTGGGACCCACTCAGGGCCCAGAGGTCCCAGCAGAGCTGTATGGCTGGTATGGCCCTGCTTCCTTCTCCGGTGCTGCCGGGCACAGAGACATTTGTGTGTCCAGGCTTTGCCTGAGCCCTCAGACTGGACTGGGCCACCAGGAGCTGTCATGTTGGTGGGTTGTAGCTCATAGCTGGATCCTACAGAGCTCTGTGAGCACACATCTCCACTGCCTAACATACCCCATAGGGATTTTTAACCCACTTTGTCTTTAGAAAAGCAGCCCCGTGACCAGCAGGACCATCTTAAGACCCTGGCTTGTCTGGTCCTGGGGATGCTTTTACATCTGGCTCTGACTGGGGGAGGTGAAAGCGGCGCTGGGGCAGCTGTGTCCCACCTCTGGGGATTGTTACCAGACTGACCATGCAGAGCAGGACAACTGGGTCCTGGCTGTGGCCCATTGGGGTCACCACGAAGGGCAGCTGGGAGCTCCCAGCCACGAGCAGGACAAACCAGTGTGCAACGGCCACCTCGTCTCATCTGTCCTTGCAGGGAAGGCCAAATGGAGCCCCTGTTCCCAAGCTGCTCCTTGGGCATGTCAGATGCTTCCTTGTTCTCTGCTTTTCCCGTCTCAGAAAAATGAATTCTAGTGAAGAAGGAGGAAGAGAAAGGTCACAAAATGGCTTTTGGCCAGGGGTAGTGATAGAAAGCCCTCTCCTCCTGGGTCTGGTTTTGGTACCGTGGCTGAACTGGTGGTTCAGGGCTCTTTGGTAGGGTTTTCATCAGGTGGGACTTGTAGAGCCAGGCTTTGTGTCCCCCATCACCCAGTGGCCGCTGCTGCAGGATAGATGGCTGCGGGGAGCACCTCTCCACCCTGAGCTGCAGTCGGTGTTTGGAGAGGTGTCCGCCCCGGCCGCTGGCGCCGCTGCCTGTGCCTGCAGCAGGGCTCTCCCCAGCGGCAGTGAGCGGGGGCTCGCTGGCCGGGCCGGTGGCCTGGCTCAGCACGGTGACAGCTCAGCATGGTCCCTTGGAGCATCGGTAGCACAGGGGCCTGGCAGCCTGGTGGTGGTACTGCTGCTTCTGCTGCTGCTGCTGTTGGGTGCCTGTCCCTCTTCGGGCAGGCACCTCCAGTCCCTTTGGTTTTGTCTCCTGTCTCTAGGTGAAGATAATGACCGAGAAGGAGCTTCTGGCTGTGGCCTGTGAGCAGTTCTTGGGGAAGAACGTGCAGGATGTGAAGAACGTCGTCCTTCAGACGCTGGAGGGGCATCTGCGCTCCATCCTAGGTGTGGAAGGGGCTCACGCCCTTGCAGGCAGCTTGAGCAGCTTTCTCCCTTCCCTGCCGGCTGGTCCCAGCAGTATCGCTGCCGCCGCAGCAGCTACCATGGGCGCTGCCTCTGCTGACTGCAGAGGTGCCATCTTGGGTTGTTCCTCCCTTACAGCAGCTCCTGCTGTGTTGCTGGGTGTTGTGATAAGTGAGTTTTCAGTGCCTGCAGTAAGAGATGTCTGAGTTCCCGTGGGTTACAGGTGTGTGTGGTGCTTGTGAGACCGAGATGTCGGTCTGCCCTGCAGGGTCTGGGTAGAGGATTATGCCCTTGTGCCCAGACCTGAAGAGATTAGGGGCAACGAGGATGTTGCTGAGCTTAGACCCATGCCATTGTGTGTTCCCTCTTCCCAATAAAGTGCTTGGCCTTCCTTCCCTCTGCAGGTACGCTGACAGTAGAGCAGATCTACCAGGACAGGGATCAATTTGCCAAGCTGGTGCGGGAGGTGGCAGCTCCCGACGTGGGTCGCATGGGTATTGAGATCCTGAGCTTCACCATCAAGGTACGCCCAGACGTAGGGCGCTGCTCTGTGGGCCACTTGGCAGAGCTGTAGCAGCGGCCCGGCAGAGCCTGGCGCTGGCTCCTCTGCCGCGGCTGGCCGAGAGGCTCCGGCTGACAGCCGGCCCCAGCCCTCCGGGAGGTTCCGTGGCAGCACGTCCTGCATCCCGGCAGCTGGGCGAAGAGCACCTGGTTAAACACGGCTCGGGGAGAGAGCTCGCTGAGAACGGAGCCTCCAGGGAGTCGGGGGGAAGGTGTCGGCAGAGCCCGCCTCTCCCTGTCACGCCTGTTTCTGTCTGGCAGCAGGCTGCCGTGGCGCGTTCTGACCCCGGCCTCACCACACGAGTAGATGCTCTGAGCTTCAGCGGGATGGAGTCGCTCGTTTGAAGTGGTCGTGACTTATCTTCCCCCTCTCCAGGACGTCTATGATAAAGTGGATTACTTGAGCTCCCTGGGAAAGACTCAGACTGCGGCTGTCCAAAGGGATGCCGACATCGGGGTGGCAGAAGCCGAGCGAGATGCTGGCATTCGGGTGAGTCCGGGGATGCGCTGGGCTTCCCCAGAGCAGCCTGGTTGGCTCCAGCTGCACACCCTGGAGCTCTGCTCTCTGTTTCATCCCTGCAGGAGGCAGAGTGCAAGAAAGAAATGATGGATGTCAAGTTCATGGCAGATACCAAAATAGCAGATTCCAGACGGGCTTTTGAATTGCAGAAAGCTGCCTTCAGTGAGGAGGTCAACGTTAAGGTGAGAAGTATCCGCCAGCCCACTGCGGTACCCTGGCTGGTTCGTGACGGTATTGGTAGCTTGGGGACTTGTCAGATTCCTCCTCCTACATAGGTTAGGAGAGCTGGAGGTGGAGAACCCAGGTTTTTATGTCACAGTGTGAGCTCCTTGCAGCAGATTCCTGTTTGCAACAGTTAGGTGGGACTAGGAGGAGAGGAAAGGGTGGGGAGGGTCATCCAAGCTGAACCTGGAGCCAGCTGGGTTCAAGTGCTGTGGGAAGAGCACGCAGGGAAGGACAGCTCTGAAGATTGGGGTGTCACCCCTGGGAAGAGGTTTAGGAAGAAGAGCCGTGTCTGGTTTCAGGGCCTGCCAAGGGTCCTTATGTCTCCACACAGGAGATCATGGCCAAGACCCTTCTTCTCATCTCTCCTGTGTGCAGACTGCGGAGGCCCAGCTGGCCTACGAGCTCCAGAGTGCCCGGGAGCAGCAGAAGATCCGCCAGGAGGAAATTGAAATCGAGGTGGTGCAGCGCAAGAAGCAGATCGATGTCGAAGAGAAAGAGATCATCCGGATGGAGAAGGAGCTGATAGCCACTGTGAAGCGGCCGGCCGAGGCCGAAGCCTACCGCATCCAGCAGATCGCCGAGGGCGAGAAGTGAGTGAGCCCGTCCCTGGGTCCAGCCCCGAGCCCGTCCCCGGGTCCAGCCCCGAGCCCGGCTGCGCGCTGGGCTGGGGTGAGGCAGGAGGACGGTGCAGCGGGTGCCGCGCTGCCACCCGGCTGGTGGGCTCTCTGCAGGGCGGGCACGTGGCTGACGGAGGGAGGGAAGCGGTGCCGGGTACGCTGCGGGGATCTGGGCTGCTGGAGGGCTGGGTTTCCCTTTCCAGGGTGAAGCAAGTCCTCATTGCTCAGGCGGAGGCGGAAAAGATCCGCAAGATCGGAGAAGCGGAGGCTTTTGTGATTGAGGCCATCGGGATGGCGGAGGCGGAGAGGATGAAGCTGAAAGCTGAAGCGCTCCAGCAGTACGGAGAAGCTGCCCAGCTGGCTCTAGTGCTGGATGCGCTGCCTGAGGTGAGGGGGGAGCAGCTTTCTCCTGCTCCAGGCGAGTGGGGGGGAGTTCCCAAGCTGGGCTGGATCTCCTAGGGGCACAGCAAGGCCCCGTGTCATGTGTAGGGTCATTGCCCAGCAGGCTGGTGAGCAGCTCCTTGACTTTGCTCCTCCCACCCTCCTTCCTTGCTTCCCCAGATCGCTGCCAAAGTGGCTGCTCCCCTTTCCAAAGTGGACGAGATCGTTATTCTCAGCGGAGAGAGCAGCAACACAACGTCCGAGGTGAACCGCCTGCTGGCCGAGATCCCCGCCTCCGTGCGTGCCATCACTGGCGTGGATCTCACAAAGGTGAGCCGAGCACCGGCAAGTCCTGCAGCTCTTAGGGCACAGGGACTTGCCTGAAAACTTTCAGACTCCTCGGGAGCCTCTGCTTCCCCAGCCCTGGCCAGGCACGGAATGTGCAGGCAGCTCCTTGCCTCCCCCTAACAGCTTCTCTCTTCTGTAGATTCCCCTGATCCAGAAAGCCACTGGAGCCCAGGCGTGAGGCTGGCCAACCCAAAGTTAGTGAAGATCACTCCCTTTTATGCACTCAGACATCAACTGCCTTCAACACGTGGGAATTCCTTTTATATCAAAGACAATTGGAGTTTAATTTTTAAGCTCTGGTGCCTTATTTTGTAGGGCCAGAAAGATGCATGTCCAATCAGCTGCTCTTTTTATTACAAAGGGTGGGAGGGGATTTATTTTCTAACTGTGTAGCGTAGCAGCCCGGGGTTTGGGTCTGATCCCCAGTTGTGACTGGCAGCTTGTTCTGGTGTTGCAATCCTGGTGCCTTGCTGTTCTCTGTCCTCGGGTGGACGCCCAGAGCTTGGAGCAGAGGCTCGGTGGGATGCAGAGTGCGGAGCTCTAGGAAGAGAACAGCCAGGACCTGCCTGCCCTGGGCTCCCGCCTGCCCTGGGCTCCCACCTGCCCTCCCGCAGTGACCCTCCTGGGCACTGCCCAGCCCCTGCCCCTGCCCTCAAGCTGTTTCTGTGGCTGGTTTTCCCCGTCTGAGTGTCTCGCCCGCAGGACCCTGCTCCGTGCTAGCAGTCCTGCCCAGGCTGGGCTTCCCCGCGGTGGCAGCCACCCCCCCGAGAGGGTGACAATCATGTGCTGCCAGGGCGTGCTGCCTGCTCCCATCCTGCCTTCCCTCGGGGACGTTTCCTCCCGGGATCTGGAGGGGGGAGAGCTCAGGGGGGCTGTTCGTGGAGGGAGCCCAGCTCAGCCCTGGTCTGAGCCAGGCTTGGTGAGTGCCCACTACCAGGACTGCCAAAAAACAGCGCTGTGCCAAAGCCACCCCATTCTCCGAGAGGGAGACGAGACCCCCCCAAAGGCTGCTGTCCCCGAGCGCCGTGGTGCCTCTTGACCCCCACAGCTCCTCAAGCCGTGGGTCAGAGGGAGGCAGGGGACCAGGCAAGGTGCTGTGGTGGGGACAGGCTCCTCCAGCACCGTGGCCTGTACAGCTGGCCGGGGACCAGTGTTCCTGGGGCTACCCCTGGCCCTGAGTGCTGGCCAAGGGATGCTCTGGCAGGCGCTGCAGAAGCCCCTACCTCGCTCAGTCCCCCTCCCTCTTATGGCCAGTGGCTTTGCTGCCCTAAGTGACAATGTGAAAGAGGTTGTCCCCTGTGTGTGTCCTCCCCACGGTGCCACCGGGGCCCTGCGCTGGCCCGTGCCCCTTCCCCGCCTGTGCTCAGCGTGGCTGCGGCAGCCAAACCCACGTGTGAAGCCAGCCCGGTGCTGCTGGGGGGGTGGTGACCTACGCAGGCACCACGGGGTGCTGGTGGGTCCCTCCGCTGGCTCTTTCACCCGCAGCTCGCTGCCACCCACCCCCCAGTTGCCATAGGGTGGGTGCAGGGACCCTCTCCGCCCTCCTGGCAGCGCCCCCCGGTACTGGCCGGTCCCTTTGCCAGCAGGAGTGACCCGCTGCAGGGTGGCTGGGTGCTGCTGGGCTGGTGGCACCCCGTGTCCCCCTCCCTGCCGCCGGGGTGGGGAGGATCGGCGTTATCAGCCCCCGGCTTGTGGTCGCGCCGCGGTGCCGCCGGCACAGATCTGGCGCTGGCTGGCGGGTGTGCCGGGCGAGGCGCCCTATCTGCATGTGCGTGTGCATGCCCGTGTCCCTGCGACCGTCACCGCTGTACGATAATAAAGCCTTGTCACCACGAGCCTTGGCTCTCGTCTCGTGCCTCCTGCACCCCTCTCCCCTGCTGCGGCACCACCGCGCCCGGGGCAATGCCAGAGCCGGTGCTTGACCAGCCACGGCGTGGCCTGGCCGGGGGCTACTGGCCCCAGAGCAGGTGTGTGTTCGTGCAGGGATGGGGAAACAAGGGGTGTATGGGAGTGAGGTCGTGGCTCACGCTGCTCCCCGGGGGCTCCTGACCTCCCCATGGCCACCATTCCCCACGGGCTCCTTGCCCCGTCCTGGGGGCTGCTCACCGACCGCCCTTGGTGGGGGCAGAGCCTTGTCCTGCTCCCGCACGGGTGCGTACGGAGCCAGGAGCCACCGAGGGCGGCCGGTGAGCTCCGGCCGTGTCGCCCTCGTTAAGCCAGGGAGCTGATCGCTGGGGGAGGCCCCCAACCAGCGGTACCCCAGGGTTCGGAGCAGGGCCAAGGCTCTGTCCATCCCAGCAGCCAGGCTGGTGGCACCAGCTCATGCTGCCACCATCTGCCCTTGCCCTGCCTCCGGAGCCCCGTCCCAGGCTGGTGCACCCTTCCCTGCACGGGGTGGGGGGGGTTGACAGCAGGGGTGGCCCTGGGGGTACCTGTCCTTCTGGGGGTCAGCCTGCGAGTGGGAGCAGTGACAACCAGTGACAGGGGGGCCTTTGCTGCGCTGCCCTCCCCAGTGCAAGGGTGGTTCCCTTGTGCCCTCAAGACCCTCCGTGTCCCCAGCTCAGGCTGGGCAGGACAAAGAGCCCCGTCCCGGTGGCCCTGCAGATATGGCGGGTGGGGACAGCTTGGCAGCCCCCAGCAGCTCCTTATCTGCAGCCAGATATGCTGCCCTGGAGCAGCACGGCTGGCAGGAGGGCTGCAGCACCCAGGGGGTCCCCACACCAACTCCGTGGTGCTGGCCTGGGGACACTCAGGCCCCTTCTGTCCTGCGGGGTGCAGGGCCACAGGGCAGGGCTGCCCTGAGGTGCTGTGGGTGCTGAGCAGGCAGTGGGGCTGGGATGGGGATAATCCCATGGGTCTCACGTGGGGCTGGCAGGGCTTGGGGGACTCTTGGGGACACTTTGCCTATGTCCCTGCTCTAGGTGCTGGGCTGCCTGTGGCGTAGTTCGAGGAGCACTATAGGTGTGTCCCCCCAAGGGCATTTCTGGGCCACAGGAGGGGTTGAAGATAGGAGGGGACAGTCCCTTGCAGCCCACAAGTCCTGGCATCCTCGTGCCTGGGGACAGACTGGTGCCAGGGCTTGACCCTGTGCCACCTCCTGCCAGAATCTGGCCAGGCTGGGGGGAGCATGGGTGATGCTGCCCCTCTTTCTGTCACCCAGAGGTGACAGTGGCTCTAGGGACACCTCGCATGGCAGGGAAGGGTCCTCGATAGCCGGACGCTGCTGCTTATCGGGGTCCCCATGCAGACGGTCCTGGCGGGGAATTATCACCTCCCTGCAGGCGGCTTCCAGGAACACCGGCGTGTCCTGGCGCAAACAACTGGGCACAATGGCATGGCTCACCGCAGGACATGGCCCTGGGGGGACAGACAGTGCTGGGGACATGCATGGCTGGGGGACACATATGACAAGGGTCCTGCACAGGCAGGCGATGCTCATGGCCAGGGGCTGCAGCCATTTGAGGACACACATGGCCAGGGGACAAGTATAACCAGGGTCATGTGCAACGAGGTGACACAGACCCCTTGGGGACACGAGTGGCCAGGGGGGCATGTCCTTTGGGGACACACAGCTGGGGGATACATCCCTCCAGGGGACAAATCCTGGGGGGGCCACATGCAGGCAGGGGACATGTATTCCCAAGGGATGTGTGGATCTGCAGGGTGGAGGGCACATCTTCTTGGGGGGGGACACACTCCTAGGGGACATGTCCCTCAGAGAAGCATATATGGCCAGGGGTCACAGCACTTTGCTGGCCACCCACCCCAGGGGGGGACAGGCTTCCTATGCCCACATGCATGTGCCTCATCTGCGGGTACCTGTACAGGTTGACCCCCTGCACCTACATGTGTGTCCCCCCCCCATCACTCTGGGCCCCATCCCCATGGATCTGCCCCCCTGCCATGTCCAAAGCTCTTGTCCAGCAACCAGGAACCACTTGGCAACAGGTAGCTCCCAGTTTGGGGTCCCCCCACCTATAGGGAGGGACCATCCCAGTGACCACAGGGGTCAAGACAGGAAGACAAGGGGTTTGTGGGGGCCTTTGACACAGAGGGGGGCCTCCCACAAGCCCCCCCGCCCCGTCCCCAAGCCCACCAGGGGCTCTGCCAGGCTGGGAGGAGCTGCTTGGGGCTGTGCCCCCCCCTCCCCCCTGCTGGGCATGAAGGGGTTAAGGGGCCCTGTCCAGCTGTGCAGTGCAGATGTGAGATATGCAGATGAGGCAGAGCAGGTTTTATAAGGCGGGTGCAGACCCAGCACCCCACAAAGCCCCAGTGCCACCCCCATAGGTAGGTGCCACCTCCTGGGGAGCTGCTGTCCTGCTCCAGGGTGGTGAGACTGGGGGGGGACAAAGATGGGGTAGGAGGACTGCTGGGGTCAGGGGGCTATTGGGAGCCTCTGTCCTGCTCTGGAGTGGTGGGATTGGGGGGAGATAAGGAGGGGTTAGGGGGGTGCTGGGATGGGGGCGGTCATTGGGAGCTTTCATCCTGCTCTGGGGCGGTGGGTATGCGGAGGTTCAAAGATGGGGTAGGGGGACTGCTGGGGTCAGGGGGCTATTGTGAGCCTCTGTCCTGCTCTGGGGTGTTGGAACTGGGAAGACAAGGAGGAGGCAGAGGGATGCTGAGGTGGGGAGGCCTTCGGAAGCCTCCATCCTGCGCCAGAGCAGTGGGACCAGGGGGACAGGGGTGGGGTAAGGGGGGTGTGCCGGGGACCCCGGTGCTGTGCTCCCTAACGGTGCTCTCTCCCTGCCATGCAGGCGCTGCTCCCCAGTCACCCCACGGCACACCGCCCGCCTCCCCGGGCAGGATATCATCGTATACTGTAAGTTGGCGATGAGACACTACAGTATAGATGATGTACTCCCCGGGGCGGCACCGCCACGGCCCGGAGCCGGGGCTGCGACGTGGGACCGCGGCGTGAGGCACGGAGGGATGGCAGGGACACGGGGCTGGGACGTGGGACCGCGGCGTGGGGCACAGAGGGATGGCAGGGACACGGGGCTGGGATGTGGGACCGCGGCGTGGGGCACGGAGGGATGGCAGGGACACGGGGCTGGGACGTGGGACTGCGGGAGCAGGGAGGTTGGGGGGCCGTGGGGCACCCCGAGGTGCGGGCAGCTCTGGGACCCGCGGCCGGCGGGGAAACCGTTACCATTACTGAGTTTAGTAATGGTAACGGTTCTGCCGACGGTCGGGCACACGGCACGATGTGGTGTGGCACGGCACGGCACGGCACGGCACGGTACAGTGCAGTATGGCATGGAATGACACGGGGGGACAGGGCCCAGAACGGTACGGCATGGCGTGGCACGGCATAGCGTGGCGTGAGATGGCACAGCACGGCACGGCGTGGCACGGACACAGCGACGGAGCCCGGGGATCGGGCACGGGGCAATAAAGGGGGTTACGGCACCGCGGCTCTGGTCTCTCCTTCCTCACCGCGTCCCCTGGGGGCTCCGGGCCCAGCGGCAGGGGTGGGTCACTGGGGTGGGTCACTGGGTGTACTGGGGTGTTGGGGGGCTCAGGGGGTGCACTGGGGTGCAGGGCGGGACAGGGAACCGTGGGGTGTGTTTGGGTGT
The DNA here is from genome assembly GCF_034619465.1 of Leptosomus discolor. NCBI lineage: Eukaryota > Metazoa > Chordata > Aves > Leptosomiformes > Leptosomidae > Leptosomus > Leptosomus discolor. Next base: position 10,419,354 of record NC_141408.1, read on the forward strand.
AGGGGGGCTACAGGGGTACTTTGGGGTGCAGGGGGCACTGGAATGCATTGGGGTGTACTGCAGGGGCACTGGGGAGAACCGGGAGGCACTGGGGTGTGTGGTGAAGGGGACTGGGGAGATTTTGGGAGCGCTGGGGTGTATTGCAGGGGGAGCACTCGGGTGCCCAGGGCTGCACTGAAGAGCAATGGGAGCACTGGGACTCACTGGGGAGCGCGGAGGAGTATTCAGATGTGTGGGATGTGTTTCAGGGGGCACTGGGGTACACTGGGATGGCCTGCGGTGTGTTGTAGGGAGCATTGGGATACACTGGGGTGTGTTGCGAGGGTCACTGGGGCTCACTGGGTGCACTGGGGTGTGTTGCAGGGAGCACTAGGACACACTGGGGTGTGTTGCAGAGGGCGCTGGGGCTCACTGGGTGCACTGGGGTGTGTTGCAGGGAGCACTAGGACACACTGGGGTGTGTTGCAGAGGGCGCTGGGGCTCACTGGGTGCACTGGGGTGTGTTGCAGGGAGCACTGGGACACACTGGGGTGTGTTGCAGAGGGCGCTGGGGCTCACTGGGTGCACTGGGGTGTGTTGCAGGGAGCACTGGGACACACTGGGGTGTGTTGCAGAGGGCGCTGGGGCTCACTGGGTGCACTGGGGTGTGTTGCAGGGAGCACTAGGACACACTGAAGTGTGTTGCAGAGGGCACTGGTGTTCACTGGGCGCACTGAAATGTGTTGCAGGGGGCACTGGGACACACTGGGGTGTGTTGCGAGGGGCACTGGGGCTCGCTGGGTGTACTGGGGTGTGCTGCAGGGTGCACTGGGACACACTGGGGTGTGTTGCGAGGGGCACTGGGGCTCGCTGGGTGTACTGGGGTGTGCTGCAGAGGGCACTGGGCGCACTGGGATGTGTTGTGGGGGGCACTGGGACTCACTGGGCTGTGTGGTGGGGACTCTGGGAGCACTGGGAGCACTGGGCTGTGTGGCAGGGTGCCACCGCCCTGCGCCGCGCGGCGGGGCCAGCAGGGGGCGCTCCCGCTCATCTCCCCGCCCACTCCCCGCCCCCCTGCCCCGCCCTCGCCAGCCCGCACCTCCCGCTTCCTCCCCACAACCCCCTGCGGCGGAGAGCGGCGCGCTGGTCCCGCCCTCCCCCTCCACTCTATGCTCCCCCGCTTTGAGCCAATGAGGGCGGGCGCCGCTCGCGCTCCCGCCCTGCCCCGCGGCGGGGCAAGATGGCGGCTCCCTTCGCCGTGGCGGCGGCCCGGGCCGTGCGCTGGGCCGTGAGGGGCGCCGCGGCGGGGCCGCTCCTGCTGGGCCCAGGTGGGGCGGGCGCGGCCGGGGCCGGGGCCGAGGCTTTGCTCCGGGGGCGGCCGGGGCCGTGAGGCGGCGCGAGGCGGGTTTCTGAGGCGAGCCTGGTGGTCGGGGGCATGAGGCCGGGGGCGGACGGAGCGGGGCCGGCCCAGAGGCGTTGTGTGAGGGAGGAGCGCTGCCTGGGCGCTGCAGGGTGGGGAGAAAAGGGACGACACGGTTTCGGGACGTTTAAATGGAGTGTTTGTTGGTGCTGTCCTTCCAGCCCGTCTCTTGGAGAGCTGCGCCCCCTGGGCCGCCGCGCCCCCCGCCCGCTGGAGCGGGAGCAGCTCCGCGCTGGGCAGCATCTTGGGCATCCCCGACGAGAAGCCGGCTGGCACCTTGGGCCGGCATCCTCCGCCCGTTGTCACCAGCAAAAGTGAGTGATACTAGCTGCCGCCCGGGGCCCGGCGTTGGGATGGACGATCCTAACCCACTGTGGGGTTTTAGCGACGTTCAAACTCCTTCTTTTCCTGCTAGAGGAACAAAACCGTCTCTTACGGCATCGGCCTGACCAGCCCCAGAACCCCAAAGTTCTAAGAATTGCCATCATCGGAGCGCCCAACGCTGGGAAGTCGACGCTCTCCAATCAGCTCTTGGGCAGAAAGGTACAGCTGGGGTGGAGCAACAAGTTCAGGCTGCGAAATGTCTTTTTTTGACATATTCTGGCTATGTAACGTGTTTCATTTCTTACAGGTTTTCCCTGTCTCTAAGAAAGTGCACACGACGCGGTGCAAAGCCCAGGGTGTCGTCACGTGTGAGGACACCCAACTGGTGAGCTTCCAGACCTGCTCCCACTTGGGGCAGCGAGAATTGTTAGCCAGAAAGTGCAGGGGGTTCTTGTTTGTACCCCATGAGGTCACTTCTAATTGCATAAAATAAGTTTTAGCTTGGCCGCCAACCGCAGGCCAACTTACAAGCTCTGTCTTTGCTCTTTCTAGATCATTCTGGACACACCTGGCCTCACTAGTCCCTTCAAAGCCAAAAGGTATCACCGCTGTTGTGGGGAGAGCAGGGGTGTCCTGTCTGTTGAGGTTTGAGAAAACCAGAGAGTGATTTCCACCATGCAAAGTTTGTAAAATAGGAGGGATGGGAGTGTCTATTTTTAGCCTTATTGTGGTCTCCAGAGTTTTTCGTTGTTGCAATTTCAGTAGCACAGAGAGCCTGTGGCATCCCTTGAGCCCTGTTATGTTTGATTCTGCGTACCTGCGTGTCACGAGATATGTCACAGCCCATGAGACAGCTTTGTGTCAGCTGGGATGGTGGAAAACGCTGGGTTTCCTTCCCTTTGAGGGGGAGGAAGGCGATTGTGACCAAATGTGTCCGGCTTACTCATCTGCATTTGTCTTTCAGACACAAATTAGACAAAGCCATGCTGACAGACCCATGGGATAGCATGAAACATGCAGATTTAGGTGGGTACTCAGCTCCTTGGATCAAGCCAAACCCTTTATCTGCCACAGAAGTTTACAGCTCTGTGGCTCTGGTACCTGGATGTTTACTGGGCAGTGAAGGCAGCCCTGGGAGCGTGAGGGAGGAGGGAAGGGCAGTGAAAAGGTTTGAAATAGCGAGCTGAGGAGGGGATAAGAGTTGCCTGGCGCCGAGGGGGGCCAGCTTGGGTTAATAATTGGGCTTGGATGTTAAGTTTTACTATGTGTGATGTCATCTGGATGACAGGTGTAAACTGCACTTTATTGTTTTATCAATAAAAATGCTCCTTTTTAGTTCTACCCATGTGCTCTCCTGTAGGAGAGAGAGAAGTAGTAGCAGGAGGGAAGTGACCATAGGGTGTGAAGCAGCTGAAAAGGAGCACCTTGGAAAGTGCAGGTTCATCGTGTTTCCCTCGCTCTTTTCTGGCAGTTCTGGTTTTGGTGGACGTGTCGGATCACTGGACGCGAAACTCCCTGAGCAAGGAGGTGCTGCAGTGTCTCTCTCAGTTTCCCCAGATCCCCAGTGTCCTGGTGCTGAACAAGGTGAGTGGGGAGCTTGTTCTTTCCACCTTCTGCGGTGCGTTACGCTGGTGCCTTCAGACAGGACCCGGCATCGGGGCCGGGTGTGTTGAAGGACACCGGTTCCCCCCTCTGCCCCGGCGTGTTTTAAGTGTGTGTGTTGGCGCTGCGTGCACAAGCGTCCCTGAAGCTGTACGGACTGGGGTTTAAATCCCCCTGGGAAGAGGAGCTGGTGCCACAGTGGGGTTGGCCAGTGAGAATCTGAGCAGAGCCGACAGAGAAGGTGTTGCTGTCAAGTCGACCGTGTTGGGACAAACGGCTGGAGCTGCCGACGCGCTCTGGTTTGGCCCCTGGTTGAAAAACTGCTCGGTTCTGTTGCAGAAGCCTTGTCCTGCAGCGGCTGCCTCCCCTGGGTGGTTTCTTCTGGCTCCTTCAGATCCAGGGCCCAAGGTGCCAACCTCATTTAGGACGAATTCCTGACACCTCTTTTTCTCTCGCTTTAGGTGGATCTGCTCAAGAATAAGTTTATCCTGCTGGAACTAGTAACTGAGCTAACGAAGGGGATGGTCGATGGAAAGAAACTGGAAATGAGCTCTGCATTTAAACATAGTTCCAGTTCTTCAGCAAAGTGTCCTCGGGCTTCTCCCCCTGTGAACAGGCCTCCCGAGTCTCACTGTCTGCAGGAGACACACCAAGCCCGGGAGGGCTCCAGCTCAGACAGCAGCAGTGACACGAGGGCTTCCGAGTCCGGTCTTGTCGCGGAAGCAGCACAAGGGCTGAAGCGCCATGGCCCCAGAGACCTAGAAAACATGAAAGGCTGGCCCTGCTTCCAGGAGATCTTCATGCTGGCAGCTCTCCATGGGGAGGAGGTGGACACGCTCAAGGTAACTGCAGCCTGAGCTTCCATCACACTGGTGTGCTCTTACCCGTGTGGGACCCCGGTACTTCATCCTGAGCTTCACCTCCTGTGAGGAGGTAGCAGAGCTGCTGTGCTTGGCCTAGGATGTGGGAGGGAAGATACCAAACTGCTGCCCCGAGGCCTGACTAGCAGCAGCGCCCTCACAGCGACTCGCTGCAGGGTGAGCCCGGGGCTTGGTGGCACCGCGAGGGCGGTACGTGACCCCGATGGGCGCGGTGTGTGTTTTGTGCCGACAGCGGTACCTCCTGATGCAAGCCAAGCCAGGCCCTTGGGAGTTTCACAGCGAGGTTTTGACCAGCCAGTCGCCTCAAGAGATCTGTGACAACACCATCAGGGGGAAGGTGCTGGAGTACCTGCCGCTGGAAGTGCCCTACGGCGTGGTTCAGGTGGGGAGCGTGCGCGAGCAGCCTTGCCTTTACGCGGTTTGGTGGGAAACGATCGGGCTGTGCGGTGGGAATCCCGCTGTTGGAGTCTGTGAAATCTGCCAGACCCTTTACAGGCCCCGTGGGGTGACTTGGGACTTGGCACGTTGGGTGCTGTGAGCCCTTTTAAGGGCCACCCTGGCGTGCTGGTGTCGGGGGAGCCGAGCAGGTGGCATTGGCGGTTCCTGCGGCGCTTTGCCGAATCGCCGAGCGCACGTTTGCTGCTGCAGGTGACGGAGATGTGGGAGGAAGGACCGAGTGGGGAGCTCCTCATCGTGCAGAAGCTCTTGGTCCCCAGGAAGTCTCATATGGTGAGTAACAGAAGAGAGACGGGGCGCTGGGGAGCAGGTTCCTTAGGTCCAGCCTTGTCCGTCCTTGCTGCGACCCCCTCTCCCTCCGCTGCGGGGTCTCTGGGAGGAAGAGCCAGGTGCCCCACACAGTCAGTAGCAGCTTGCACCTTTCTGAAGGTGCCCATGGTTTGGTTTTGGGATTTCTCTAACTGCTTTATCCCCTTTAATTGCTTCTGGGGCTGCCCTGTTGCTTTCCTGGGTGATTCCTCCCCGCAGTTAAGTAATGTAAGGATGAGGATGATGATCTTCTCCTCTCTGGGTTTTGATACAGGCGATGTTGATTGGAAGAGAAGGTAAGGTTATCAGCAGGATTGCTCAGGAGGCTGGCTGTGACCTGATGAACGTTTTCCTGTGTGATGTCCACTTGAAGCTCAAGGTGGAGGTGAAGAGTTGAGCTCTTTGAGTATGTTTTAACAGCCCTTGGGCTCTCTGGTCACGTGGAGAAACTAAGACCGTTTCCCTCTGTGAGCGCCCTGGCACCTTTTTCTCAATGCAGAAACAGGATGATGGAATCCATCTAGCAGGCTGAAGTAGGATATATTATTCTTTGGGGGAATGGCCCAACCTGAAATAAAATCTTCTGACCTTATCTTGTGGAAGCTGGGGACGGACAGCAGAGAACCAGCTGCACGTGCCATTCTAGCCCTGCGTTACGGAGCCATCGTCCCCTTCTTCTGGGCTCTGTCCCACATCCTTGCTGTCGAGTTTTTGTGCCTGGAAGTTCAGGAGCATCTCCTGTCTTTGAGCAGACAAAGGGTTGCAGGATTCTCGGCACACGTTGGTCATCTCTTCCGAAGGCTGAACCTCTCCAGCAGCGGCTGTGCAGGAGGAGGAGGCTGCCGGCGCGGTGCTCTCCTGTCGGCTGTGCTCTCTGCCCTGTTGAAGTTCAGGGGTGTGTGACTGTGTAGGGGTGTGCTGGCCAGCAGAAACGCTCTGTAGTGACGGGCTGTGACAGAGGAACCTCCCAAACCCTCTGTAGATCTTCAGGGCCAACGGTTTCCAGCTCCTGTGTGGGAGCCCTTCCCGCGGGCTTGCGTGCACCATCCTCTTCCACGACTGCGAGCTGCTGCTCTCGTTTGGACCTCTCCTGTGCAGTAGGTCGTAAAAATGCTTGTTCCTGCCTCTGTCATCCTTCCCTCCAACTTCCTCAGCAGTTTGCTGCTCCTGGCATGTGGTCCTTGCTCCAGAGGGCTGGGTCTGATCACAGACTGATCCGAGCGGATCCCTGGAGAAGCAAGAAGTGGAACCGTGGTCAGTGTGTGTAGGAGCTGCTTCCCTGACCGCTGGTGAGAGGAGCAGGGAGGTCGGAGAACGGCTCTCTGGGCTGCGAGCGTTTGCTGGAGCATATTTGAAAGGGAAACGGAGCAGGGAGGAGGTGTTTTGTTTCTGGTGCCCAGCGGGGTTCTGCCTGTCCGCCCCTCTGGAGCTTGGCTAATGGCTGAATGTGGAGTGGCTTGGTCTGAAGATGCTGCTAGCAGCATCTCATAGGAGCTTACTGCTTCAAAAGGGCTTATTTGTCACGTGAAACCAGAGCGGACCCCCTTTCTTAGGAATTTGGGTCACTTATCGCACCAAAGCTGCTTCAGAGTCATTGCTCTTTGCGCCAAGGTCGCAGATAACAAACGCAGAGGCTGTCGCAGCTGGAGAGAAGCCCAAAGGGGGGAGATCAGGGGCTTCTGCAGCTCGGGTTTAACGGGGCGTCGGGGATGGAGAGCAGCTGGCAGCGGTCGGGGCGCGAGTGAGGCTTGGAGGCTGGGGGAGCAGGGCGGTACCCAGGGCTGGGGCACTGCGGCCGAGCCCTTGGCGTGGAGCCTGGTGCCACGTGTGTGTGCCCGGGTCCCTGCCCTCCCTGCCGGTCTGCACATGGGGGCTTGAGTTTTTGTCTTCCCCCGGTGGCTGTGCTGAGGTGTTGGAGTAGCTTCCTGCCAGAAATCCAGGTAAATTAACACCCCTGAGTGTGGAGACCCTAGGCTACTGCCCTAACACGGGAGAGATCTGGTAGGTTCTGCTGGGGCCTCTCAGCTCCTGCCTGGAACCCAAACCTGCTGAGGAAATCCTGTGCCCCCACCGTCGGCCCAACGTCGAGGATTCTGCCATCAGGAATACAGGATCATCCAAAAGCCGGGTTGAGAAGCCTCCGTGGAGCAGCCTCTTCCCCCCCGTGCAGGGGACACTGTGGTCCTCTAAATCCTGCTGCCCCACTTTTGTATTTTCCTTGCAATAAAATGAGGTCCCAGCACACGCGCTTTGTTCTCACCTCCTTTCTCCCCCCCCCCCCCGTTAGCCCCCACCTTCCCTCCGTTTTATTCCAACTAAAACCAGGCCCCTTTGCTGCCTTTCATCCCTTTCCTCCCAGTTGAGCTCGGATCCCGTTTCCTGAGCCCTGCCTTCTCAAAGTTCCACCTTGCGGGGTGGGGGGGGCAAAGCCGGGTAAGGGTGTTTTGGGGGTACGAGGCGGCGGCCGCGGCAGGCAGAGGTTCAAGGTCGCACGGTGCTGCTGCAGAGCCTCGTCCCAGGCTTCTTCCGGGGGTCCTGGGGGCGCTGGAAGTGCTCCAGGCGATGGAAGAGGTGGAGGCATGGCGGGAGCAGCGGCTGAGACGACCCCCCCCCCCCGGTGTTCGGCGCTGTACGCGCCACCGGGCGCCGCCAGGGGGCGGGGCGGCGCGGCGCAGCCCGCCCGCCCCTTTCGGAAGAAGCCGCGCATGCGCGGTTGGGCGGGGACGGTGGAGCGGGCAGCGCGCGTGCGCGGGAGCGGCTGGCGCAGCCACCACGGCGAGAGCGGGCGGCGGCGGCGGCGGCGGCGGAGGAGGAGGAGGAGGAGGAGGAGGCGGGGGGAGGCGGCGGCGGACGCAAACGCGAACGGCGGGGCCGGCACGGGCACAGCGGCGGCGGCGCCATGAGGCCCGGGCAGGGGCACCGAGAGTAAGTGCTGGGCGGGATGAGCGGCCGCCATCTCCCTCGCAGGGCGGCGGGACCGGCGCGGCCCACTCCTTCCCCCCCCTCCCCCCCCCCCCCCCTCCCCCCCCCCCATTGTCCTTCCCGGGTGTCCCCTCCCCCCATCTTCTGAGGCAGCGTTGAGGTATCCCCGCTGTCGCGACAGCGCTGCGGGGCCGCTCCCGGGAGGCGGGTGAGGGACGGGACGCGGGGACGGCCGTCCCCGCGTCCCGTCCCTCACCCGCCTCCCGGGAGCGGCCCCGGCCCAGCCGCCTCCCCGGGGGCCTCCTCCTCTCAGTCCGGAGCTCCCCGGCTTGTCCTTGTGGGGAGCCGACAGCCCGCCTAGGCCCCTCTGCGACCCCGGCGCTTGGAGCTTTAAATACCTTTCCCTCGAGCTTAAATACACGGCGGGAATCGCGATAATACGTCAGCCGTCGCGACAGAGCAGTGCCTTCAGGAAAAAGGGGGGGGATTGCGGTTGCGGTGCGCGCAAATCCTTTGTGTGATTCTTTGCCAAGAAAAGTGTCTTTTTTTGCAAGAGGGATCGTTAATAAATTGTTCGTCGTTTTTTTTTTTTTTTTTTTTTCTTATTTCCTACCTACCATTTTTTTTTTTCGAGCATCTTAACACAAGCGTGAAGAAAACTGCAGAGCTCGACTTCTCTGGTTTCAGTCCACTCGTGCGAGCAAAGTACTTAAATGCTTTTGGTTATGCAGCGTATGATCTTCCCAGAGCAGCACCTGCGAGGGCTCACGGACGTGTTTTATCCTTCTCTTGATATCACCTCTAATTGCTAGGTACAAGTTTTAGGATAAATTGCAGATGCAGGTTGCTTAGTTCCTTGTACGCGCTTCTTACCTTGATTTTTCTTTCTTTAATCGCATCTACTGTCTCGAGAAAACGTAAGTTTATTTGGAAAACTTTTTGCAACGATACTTTTGCCTCTTTATTGCACAAACGCAGCTCTTTGTTGCGCTGGTGGCTGCAGGAGAGCACGCTCTCAGGAGATGAGGTTGGGTTCCCGAGTGATGTCATTTGTGCTGGAGCAACGGTGATGACTTTGTGATTGAATAAATCCTCCTGGACGTGTCAGGCTTCGTGATTTTGTGTGTGTGTGCTGTAGAAACTTTGTCTGATTCAGCAGTCGACTGAGAAGATTCTGTGAGCGGTGCTACGTAGGCAGTAAAGGAATATAGTGGTGATAGTTGCTTTTTCCTCTCAGCGTGTGTATTTCTGAATCGGATCTTTTTTCACCTAAAGAATTCGAACTTGTTGGGGTCCATTCATTTAAGTAAATACGTAAAGCAGTGGGGAAAGATGCTGTTGAAGCGTATGACGGGTATCTGAGGTGGAGAGAGCAAGCTCTCGCAGCCTGGGGAGGGAAGGATGCAGGGAGGGTGTTCAGGTGGGTCTGGTGTCCTGTAAACCAGTCCAGAGGGTCCGAAAACTTGGGGGAGAAAAAGCAGCGACAACAGAAAGCAAGCAGCGGTGAATTAACTGACCGGTAATTTTTAGTGAGGAAGGCTTGGGTCGAAAGCAAGTAAGTGTCAGAACAGAGGGTAAGATATGCAATAAATACAGAATCTAAGCTTTCAGGATAAAATGCTTCCATGAAAGAAAGGCTGTTTATTTTTTAAAGTATATTTGCACTGTGCAGTTGGGTAGAATTTCTGAGGTGAAGAAATCTGAGATTGACCCTTTTCTGGGGGAGTTGCAGGTCAAGCTGGAGCTAGAAGATGGGTTGATGAATAGGCTGTAATTTACAAGCATCGCTTCAAGTATTTTCAATATTTCTCAACTATTTTAAGAAGCCATATTGAGCTCGAGCCCAACCAGCCTGATAGTCTAGAGAGAGGAAGGATGTGTGTTGCTGGAACAAGAATTAAGCAAAAATAGATAAATGTGACATAATGGATGACAAGGGAAAGATGATCACTGAAAGATGCTGGCATGCTCTCTGTTCCTTCATGCTTGGCATGTATTTTGTTGTGTTACATGGCTTTTGAAGTGTAAAAAAAAAAAAAAAAAGAAAAAGAAAAGGAAAAAAAAATCTCATTTTATGCTGAGATAAAAGAAGAGGCAGGTGCTTAAATTCTGTTAAGGATCAGCTTTGATACTGACGATAAGTAGTGACCTTACGTGCGGTTACCCCTCTGTCATTTTGTGAACTTCTCAATTGAATAAATAACACACTTAGCACCGGATAAATACCATTTAATAAGATGGTATTTTTGATCCCCCTTTCACTTCACATTGCAAACAGATTCACACTTTTTCTGCTTGAGCACAGCCTGAGGTGCTATTTCTGTTAATAACATTAAAAAATAAGTTGGAGAATGTCCACATAGTATTGTTTTTTATCCAAATGTAAGATTAAGGAACCCTTATGTTCTCTGTAACTTGGATATTTGCCTTCATTTAAGTCTTATTTGTATTTGTTTCAAGTTGTCCTCTGATAGATGAGCTTTTATATCTACGTTTGCTTCTGGGAACCGGTACCAGATCAAGCGGAGAAGTAAGGATTTTTGTCAAGGACTGAAGTACCCGTATTCCCCAGAAACGCAGGCTGTGTGATGTGCAGCAGCCTTAGCTTGTGTCCTCACCTGCACTCGCTGAAATGCCTGGACTTGGGATGGGAACTTTTGTGGGCGTTTCCTCTCCAGTGCAATACTTTTCTTTTTCACCATGGTTTCTCCATTCTTCATTTTTGACCTCGACGTGGTGCTGCCCAGCACGTGGTGATGGGGAGAGGAGGAGGTAGGGGTGGTTGCTCAATCTGCCCCCACCCCAGAGCCTCCATCGCTGAAACATGTCCTATATCTTGCTGGCTCGTGCATCTTCAGCGAGGTAATAGTGAGGGGAGTTAACTGATTTACGGAGATAGCAGGTGAAGTAATGTCCATTCTGTATTTCTCTAAAGCTTGGTGACTTCCAGGATTCTGGGATTTCTGGGATTGTTAAATACACCACCGAGAACATGGCCACAGCTCGACTCACTTGATTTATTTAATGGATGATCACGAACCTTTACATGATTGCTTTCAGAACATGTAGCTCCCTGAATACTACACCCAACAGTGGGGTAACAGGTCACTCCATCACACTGTAGACTGTAACCAGGGCCTGCTGACTCCTCTAAGGCTGTTTGTGGGGGGAGATGCTCCTGGAAATGAGTAAGGTTTCACAGTTTTCTGCCTCTGTAATGGAGTGTATCGCCCTCCCGTTTTCAGCATTTTAGACGTTTTCAGACTGGGAAGTGAATAATTTAAATTTTGTTCGTGGTATGCCGTGTTCCCATTGTCTTTTGTGGCTCGTTGTAAAGTCTTAACCATAACCGTCTTTGAGAGATTTTTCTTTTAATTGCAGATTGTTAGTTTCAGTTTGAATATGAATGCTAAGATGAGTTTGTCACACTATTCATCTTTTTTCTTTCTAAAAAAAAATGATTTCCAAATACTGATTCAGCTGCTGAGGAGCAGAGCTCCTGAAAAGGCGTTCTGCTGACTGGCATCCAGAAGAGTTGTTTTTAACTTTGCCCAAAGATATTTTTCCAATGGGTTCCTCAAAAGCTAAGCTTACTATCCAAAATAGTTATAGCCTGGCCGCAGCCTTGCCTGCCTCCGGAGCTGACAGAGACCATTGTGTTCATCAGCTGCTGCTTTCAATGTTTTTGGTAATTTGATTTAAATGGGCACTTAAAAAACCCGACGATGACTGCAGCCCATGGGTGATCCGGCTTCATAGGTCCTGCAGACCCCTAAATTCAGTGCATTCTGTCTGGGTGTCTCTTCATGCCTCCTGCCCATTTTGTATTTGTTTGATATGCTGTTGGTATAATTATTCTCCCGTTGTGCTCAGAAATTATGTCTAGTTTACGTATTCCCATTGCTGAAGTTGTGTTTAAAGATTAGTCCAAGTTTTCAGGGTTCATGAAGAAAATGGTGCTGTTTCGTTATTGGATTGATTTCACAAGAATGTCGTTTGGCTGCGGTCTGGCCTTGGTACGGGATGGCGAGGGCGTAGCACTTGGGGTGTGCTGGGATGAAGACTGCGAGAGATTTTTAGTTTTCAAGGCCCCTGCAGCATCGCTGAGTCTGAGGATGATGATGTGCTGGGAACACGCAGAGCAGTTGAGTTGAATGTCTGGGTTATTGATGTATTCAGAGAGAACTCAACTGCTCCAGGCTTTTAAATAGATGCATTGATGGGTGTACTGTAGGGAAACGTGTTAGAAAACAGGTTTTCTGTAAACGCAATGCATGTGAGACAAAGCGTTAAGTAAAATTGTGTTGAATTAGGTGATGGATCCTGCCTCCAGCAGGAGGGGGCTCAGTAGCATCTTTGGCGTGCAGTGAGTGAGAGGAGGTTCTTAAATTTCTTACGGTGTCTGTAGTAATGTGATGCAGGAAAGGTGAACCATGAAAGTGAAGCTATTTTTAGTATTTAAAAAAAAAAAAAAACCCAGTCAAAAAATGATCTACCGAGTGATACGTTGCTGACGTCCGTAGCGCAGCCAACCCAATTAAGGTGCCGTATATTGTTTCCAGCAGGATTCTGATTGTTTCTAATTTGGGAACCACGTGAGAGCGAGTGGAAATAGGTGAAGCGACTTTGCTGTTCGGAGTGGATCTGGCATCCAGGGCTTTCTGTAACTGCACTTCTCCTGCTTGGGCAATCTCCCTGCCCTCTGCTTCTCAGCTAAGATGGTAGCTGCACGCAGCCTTCCCAGGTGATTTCTTCCTGCACGGTGAGTGTAGGGTTCCTGGCAGAGAAGAATGATTTGCTGCTGTAGGGAGAGCAGAGGGCAGTGAAAGAGGGGGGAAAACCCAAAAAATCATGCCTGTTTTTACTTGGTAAAATACTGCAGAAGTCAGTGTTCAGCGCTGTGGATTTTTTTTTTGTTTCCTGACCCCAGCGTATCCTTTGCTGTATCCTGCTGTCCCTCTGCTTGCCTTCACGTTGTCAGACTTGGAGCGTGCCGGTTAGAGGACTGGCGTATCGCAGTCCTGCCCTTTCCTGTGGCTGTTGCCTCTCGCTCGTTTGTTCCTCTCCGTAGGCAGTTTCTGCACGCGGAGCGCTTTGAGAAATGTCGTACGAGCGCTGTCCTTAGCCAATACCGTGTGTATATATAGTTCAAATGCTGTTGGATGGAAATAGCATTGTATGAGCCTTTTTCAAAAAAAATTACCCATATGCTCCCACTCTCCAAAGTAAACTTCCTCCTCTGCTAATCTTTTTTTAAATCTGGGATGGAAAGAGCGTACATTTTTAACATCTGGAAAGGGGAGCCCTTGATGCCTGCTCTGTTATTCTTCTATCTGGCATTGCTTTTCATTCATCCTTCTAGTCTGTCACTGTTTTTCTTAATTTTTTTGTCCTCTAAGCTAGAGGAATGTCACGTGCTTTGGCTTCGTTGTGGACAGGGAAAGTGAGGTATTTGCTTGCCCTTCTTCTCCAGCTCATCAGTCTATTCTGATTTTCAGTTGGTTTTTTTTTTTTTTTCTTCAGCTACAGAAAAGCCCTCAGCTTTTTGCCTAGAATGGGTGGTGTGTTCCCAGAGCTGGTAATTCATGCATCCTTTTACTCCAAATTGTTCACAACTATGCTGAGCATTTGTGAATGTGTGTGGGGAGAAATCAATATGTGAAAAGGCCAGAGCAGGCAAGGGAAAACGATTCTCCCAGCGCCTTTTGCCTGGTCACACCATTGCCTGATTTTTAGTTTTCCTGCCTGTGAACTCTTCAGTGTTTAAATTTAGAAATGGCTTGTTTTGGAACAAGTCCTGTTAAGATCATTTCCAGAAGATTTGTGTGTAATTTAATCCCATTCAGGTTTGCTGCTCTGATCTGTGATTAGCTGGTTCTGCAAGACTTCAGCTTGCTCTTTCTCCCTATACCTCTCCCAGTATTTTCTAGAAATTTGGGGTATTTTCCTAGTCAAAACTGCGAGAGCATTTATGAAGCCTTTTATACCTTTTCTATTCTGTTTCTATTCATTGACAAGGTGGTATTTTTAGAGTTGGCTTTGTTCATTTTTGTTAAAATAGTCTGAATGTTTAAAAAAATGTGACTTCAGGCTCTCTGAAGGATCTCATTAGTGATATAAATACCCTAGAAATGGAATACACGTTCTTTAGAAATTAGCCTGAATAATATATTTAATATTTCTGATGTATATTCTCTCTTATTTACTATTCATTTCCAGCACAGTTTAGTTTAATATTTCACAGGATCTTCTTACTTACAGATTATCCGTGAGTGAAGCTGCCAATGAAGAACCAAAAAAGTCTTCTCAAAACGTGACAGTACGACATAACATTTCAGCCACTTAAATTTTAAGTCGAGGCAGGAAAGAATTAAGATTTTACATACTTCCATCTAGTGTACGTGAGGGAAATTGCATCCGCCGTTCAAATCCCAGCCCTTCTCCTCGCAGTTCCAGTTGGGCAAGGATCATCTCAGCCGTTGGTCTTTGTTAAGCGGTTACTGCTGACAAACTGGGTAGCATCCCAGGGCTGACAGATTTTAGCTCTGAGTATTTATGTGGCGGCAGCTTTGCGATGTCCATAAAATGGCGACACGCGGAGTTTAAGAAAAATCACCTTTCACCGGGTGGCATTCATGCTCTCCTTCAGTGTGTTCTGCTCTATTTACTTGTCATTCTGTGCTAGAATTTCAGCTGCTTGATTTATGAATTATTGCTATTGGAATAAAATTAAAGTGGCTGTTCAGTTATTTAAGAGCCAATTAAATCTGATTTTATTCTGATGTAACATTTCCAATGAAAGCGCGTAAAACGCAGCCTTTGGAGGAAAGTTAGACATAAAAATGTTTAGTGTTTGTTTTTTATAATCTCTGCTTTAGACAGCTTGACTTGCCAAATAAAATCCATTGCAATCTCACAGTAGTGAGTTCAGGTGTTCGAAGTTGCTCTGTATAAGAAAATAAAGCCGTTTTGGTGTTTTCAGTGATCCTTTATGAATCTTTAGCTGTGGCTGCTGCTTGGAGAGAGTATTCAACCAGGAGAAATTAATTTCTCTTGTTTGCAACACTTTTGGATAATATAATTTATTTACTGGACTTTGAAGACTTTCAAAGGTAGAAACAATGGATTGTCTGGGACTCACGTTTCTCAAATCACGGGTTGTTTTGTCTTGAGGGATCGGTGTTTATGTTGGTTGAGTTTCCAGTATCAGAATGTGCTAATTACTGCGAGGTCCCCCGCTCACAGAGCACGCTCAGGACCAGATGCTTTGAGAAATGCACCCAAGGACCTCAAGCGGTTCCTGCAGGACAGACAGAGATGTGTCATTTGTCGCGTGATGTCGGGGAGCCGAGTTCGCTCTTAACAATCTGCTGGGGCGCAGACACACCAAAAAGCTGATGGTACCAGAAAATACCCTGCCAAGCCTTACGGTCCTGAATTGTGTTAGCAATAAATTCAGCAAGTGCAGAATGAGCAGGTACTTTTCATTACGTGTGGCAATTAAAATCTGTCTCTTGATTGTGGCATTTTGTATTAGGGGAAATGATGCTGCCAATCCCGGTTTTATTTTGACAATTTAACACTGTACATTATGTCTTCTGTGGGCTGGGAGGATGCTGGCTGAGACTATTTTGATATTAAGGGTCTGGTTTGCCTTATTTTTTATTAAAAATAAATCATACTGATGCAGATATAATCTTATTTCTAACTAGACAAGCCTGCACTAGCCCTAGCCAGCTCTCGGGTTTGTGGCGTCTGTCTCCGACAAGATCACAGATACGGAGAAAATGATTTATTTTAGTTCCCAGTGCTTAGATAAAACTCTGTTTTTGTGCAGATGGCACTGAAAGGATAACACATAGCTCAGATAAATTTGTATAAAGCCCTGTATATTTGTACCAGAATCCAAGTCTTCAGTACATCAGTAATATTGAGATTTAGACCACTATCATACTAGCCTGGGTTTTTTTCAGCGTATAGAATTAATTGCCACGAGTAGAGGTCAGCGGGGTTGGTGTACTCCGGTCTGGCTGTTCCGTGCATCTTGGTGGGGTGCTTCCAGCTGCCCAGCCCAGTACCCCAAAAAGCTGTGGGGAGTTGTCTGGTTGATACTGGAGGATGCTTTGGGGTTTTTGGATGGAAAACATCCAGAGCGGTGCAGAGCAGGAGCACGAGGGCACTCGGCTTTTTGGAGAGGGTGGGAGATGGTACAAGTGTTTGTGGAGGTACCTGCTCCGCCATCAAAGGCTTTTATAAAGCACTTTAGTAGAGTGTGATAAAGAAAATTCTGATAGTTGCACTAAGTCTAAATACATGTTTACTAAACAACATTAATGGATTTAAAATGTTTTTAGGAATAGTTATTAGCCCTTTTGTCTCGTATGGCGAAGGGAGTTTTGTCTCGATGGGGGGCTGCCATTTTAATGCTTGCTGGCAGGAGGCCTATTTTGATCATGCAAATTAGGTTGGAAAAAGTAGGCTAAGCCATTAAAAAGTAGGAGAGATCATGAAATTTTAAATTTTTAAGGTGACTGTTTTTCTAATTCTTAACATTTTTGTTACCGTCGGTAGCGTACGTCACTTTATTTTCCTTAATTCTCACCTCCTCATCCCTTAACGCTGACAACCTCAATGCTGGTTGTTCTCACATCCACTACTCAAAATGGCAGTTGTAGTCCATTGGCTCTTTTATTCCCAGCAAGGTGCCTGGAAATACTGCCACGTGGCGTGTTTTTGTGTAATTAGAAATGCAGATGCAGACTTCTTTGTTGCACCGTGGTTAATTTTTTCTATTCTGTGACCATTAAGAGGGACTGAAGGTTAAACTTGGCTTATGTAAACTCTGGGTGTTCGCAGGGTGGTTCTTGGCAAGGGGATTCATTCTGGCGGTGAGCAAGGGGCACACGTGCATATGGGCGAGGATCAGAGCCGGTGCCCAGAAGACCGGATCTCCAGTGAGAAGACACTGGAGTTTTCACCAGACTGGTGGAATGGAGTCCCGCTGGAGATGTGGCGAAGAGCCCCCTGCTACCCATCCTGGCCGGCACCCGGACCCCGTGGCCACCGTCCTGCAGGAACGCAGCAGCTCGTCCTTTGCATCCTGCTCCTCCGGGCAGCAAGTCGGCAAAATAACGGTCTTGGTGCCTGCCGGCTCACGAGCTTCATTTCATCCTATTAATTTTTAATAGAAAATTAACATGAAGCTAGCGTACTTCTAACGTGGCTTTGCTTGCGTGTGGAAAGACCCCCGGTTTGTGTTTGATTTGGATAAGAATGTTGGATCTTGCAGGAGCCAGACCCTCATGGTGGAGCCAGCAGCCGGAGCAGCGTGGGGCTTTGAGCTGAGGGACGCGTCTTTGTAGGGCTGTCACCTTCAGCAAAGACAGTACTAGTGCCCCGTCCCACCTCAGTGACCACAGATGTTGGTTGGATTTTAAATGTGTATCTCTAAAAGTGGCGCGCTGCGGCGGGGTGGTGTTTGTACGCCGTGCTGCTTGGATAAACTGAGGGGAACTGGGGATTTCCAGCTAAACGCGTGCAACAAGTGTGTTGCATGGCGATTAGCACAGAGCTGACCTGACCGGTGTCTGGTGGAAAATGCCAAACGATGAGTACCAATTTACTTCAGTAAATATTAATTTAAGCGATTTAAGGTTTCTATTGTTAAAAAAAAATAGTATATTTTTAATTGCCGTTTTCACTAGGAGCTAGTACAGGAGAGTTGTGCTGGAGATGGAGAGTTTGTACCCAGCCACCCAGCTGTGGCTTTGCTACAGTCGATGTTCTGCAGCCTCCAACATAGTAAACTTGAAACAGGAAGGTCTGCTCTGTGAGTTGATTGTATCTTTCTCGTTAAGATAGATTCTGGGAAAGTAAGCTGCATTCCTTAGCTCTTGCAAACCTTTTTAATTGTTTTTTTTCTCACAACCTTAGCCCGATCTTATCGTGTGAGTAGTTGTTACATCATATTTGCTGTATTCTCTCTACTGGGAAGTCAGATAATTGCTTTATACTTTTTAATGGGAAGTGTTTGGGAAGCCTGTTACCTCGGAGATGTGGATGAGCAGTGCAGCGACTATTGCAGCGCTCACATTCTCACAGCTCTTCTGGAGCTCAGCGGGCAGCGAGCAGAAGAAGGGAGGCACGGACGGCTGGCACCTTCTCTTGGGTTGAGTAGCAGCCATGAAGTTACTCGGTGTTTCAGACTCCGTGATAAAAGCAAAGCTACCAGCTCTGATGTGCCTTGTATTTAGGTGTATCACATCTGCAGGAATATTCAGCCAGACTTCCCTTATGAAGTAATATTATAGGGTATTAATTATTCATAGTCAGTTTAATTCTTCTTTCTTGCATATTTAATTGTAATAGCATGCTGTATGTCGCAGTGATTTCCCAGAAGAACTGTACACCAAAGGAAAACCATTCAGGTATATAGTCTTAAATATGTCCGTGCTAATCTTTGTTGTTTAATTTCGGAGCAGAATGGGATATTATCAGATGTTTCTTGCAGAGAAACAATTATGCAAAATCATGATTTCACTTAATCTTTTCAGCTAAATTCTTCAAGCTCAAATAGCTGGTTTGAGTTTTGCCCATGACATTTATGTTGTCTTGCTTATTTTATGAGGCAAAAATGCTTAATGGGAGGGAGGACGTGACTTTTGTTGTCTCTGAAGGGGGAAACCTCTATCAAAGGCTTTCGAAGTGCCGATCGATTCCTTCCAGAAGATGAAGGAAGGGAATAAGATTTTTATTGAGTTTTTTTCAGTGATCAGAATAGCAATGCTCGTGTGATTAAGGTTGGGTTTTTTTAACGACTTGGATGGTCTCTTAGTGCTTGACGTGAGAAAATATTGGAGGCCCAGGAACTGCAAATGCATTCACAATTTGATTTGCATCCCCCTCGTTCTAGAGCTGTTTCACGCTCCTAAGGCACTGGGTGAAACTGAATCCCTCATGTTTGGAGAGCAGGATTGTTCTCTGAGATTTACCGTAGGAGTTTAAACTTCTGAAAAATCTGTTTACAATGTGCCTGAACTGGAGGATAGAGGACACAGTAGAGACTGTTAT
This sequence comes from Leptosomus discolor, assembly GCF_034619465.1. Taxonomy (NCBI): domain Eukaryota; kingdom Metazoa; phylum Chordata; class Aves; order Leptosomiformes; family Leptosomidae; genus Leptosomus; species Leptosomus discolor. The sequence goes on from NC_141408.1 coordinate 10,438,317, forward strand.
CTGTTTACTGCTCAGATAAGGAGGTGGAATAGATTGCTGGCCTGTTTCTGAACTCTGCTTAATGAATGGTTGCTAGGCAAATTGCATCTCAATCAGCTTAATCCTCAAGATGTCATTTACAGGTCTGCTCTTTGTGAGGGCCAGAACCGTGTGCTTTCAAACTGTACAGGCCAGAAATTGCTAGCAAAGCAGCTTAGAATAGCTTGTTCAAAAATTCAGCGTACATGTGTTGCTGAGCTGCCCAATTTAAAGTGCCTGTTGTCGCAGGGCCGTCGTTGCGCGGCCACGCGCTCGATTAGATGTTCGGTGGTAGACGGGAGGCAGCAGCATCGTTAGCACCGTTTCTGGATCAGCACGGTGTACGTCGTAACGTTTTGGCACTGGGTTAACGTGACAGGAAACGTTTCTAAATGGGGACTGCACTGCTGACGTGATGAAAGGTATTTCTGTTTTGATGGAGTTTGCTCAGAGCCCGGTGTGATTTCGGGGTGTGTACGTGGGACATGATTAACTTTGGCAAACAGCTGAAAGTGGAAGATGGTGTTCCCAGGCACGGGGCTGGCCTTGGTGAGAGATCTCTAATCAGGAGAGGGTATGGGCTGATCGTATGAAGGCTTCAGCCTGCCTCTGGAATGTGGACTTTCTCCCGCAGCATCAGGAGAGAGCTGGTTAATTGCATATGCTGGTATGTGTGTTGGCCACACGCATCAGGCTCATGATTTAGTCCAAAGGAAAAAGTTCCCTTAACATAGTTAAGCTTTAACAGTCTCTTTGTAAAGAAAGATAACAAGATACTTGTTTTTATTGGTTTCCCATGGCAGTGATTAATCTTACTGCAGGCAGAGCATTGTTCTTTGCATGGCTACACCTTCCTTTCCTTTGACATATATCCTCTGTGAGTGCTGTATGTCGTGACACCGAACACTGTAAATGCAAACTGGAAAAGACTGGACTTGTTGAACGCTAAAGACATTTTAGAACTGTTTATGGTCACGGTGTGCTGATATGAAATGTCCTTCACGTGGCACAGTTACTAAAAGTGCAGGTGAAAGCGTAGTGTGTGAACTTTGCAGTGCTTGCACAGCGTGGATGTGTGCAGCTTTTGTGTTATTTGAAAATACTGTTAGGATTTTAGGAAAAGATTGTATGAAAATGTTGAGAGCCTCTCCAAATAAAGCATCAATAAAATATTCCACCTTAGTCACCAGCAAAATGATAGTGGTGCTTGCATCTTTACGCTGTACATGGGAAGAGGACTGTTGAACAGAAGACTTTGTGATCAGAGAGTGCTTTTCATGCAAATGAAGATTTTATTACATGCTGCTGAATCAGGGGCTTGTGTAGCGAGAACAGCACAGAAGTGATAAGATCACTTTGTCATAGCTTGAAATTTTGCCCAGCGTGTCTTTCAGATCGCTGAAACGGGCAAGAAACACTCTTGTTAAGGGCACAGCAGTAACTGATATAATATTTTGAGGGCTGGGCTTTTTCTTCGTGGCACAGTCTGTCTACAGTGACCTGCCACGTGTCTACAGCCCTGATTTCAAAGCAATGAGGAACTGCAACGTGTAGGCGACCCTGTGTAGCAGCAAAGTTGTAAAAGCTCCCGTTCCTGATGGGATCCTTGTTCTGCTTTTGCCTGAGCGGGTACAGAATCTCCTCTCTGCTGCAAGCTGGGAGCCGTCAGCACTGGGTAGAGCCGAGCTGGCCGTCCGTTTGGCTGGGATGGCCCGTGTTGCCTGTTCCCGAGTTGTTCAGGGGCTCTGCGTGTGCAGCGGGGCTGTGTTTTGCTGCAGAGGGCACCCATCCAGGACTGATCCTGTTGATTTTCCTTTTGTATTTTGTTAGCTAAGATTGTCTTCCCGATGCCCTTCTTTCACGGTTAGAACCGGTTTGGTTTAATGAGGACCGTTGTTGCCAACAAGCGAATGGATATATGTGGTGAATAGGCATCTAAATCTTCCCCTGCAGATGGGTAGTGTTCAGCATCCTGATGTGACCTTGGTAAAAGTTCTTCAGTGTGCTGCTTTCCCTCTTTATTTATCTCTCTTGCTATGTAGCAGCTTTCCTTACAGAGAAGTGTCTGAGCTATTGGAAATCTGTCCTCTCTTCTCTTCCTCTCTCCAGAGACACTGTCAGCATAACACCCGAGCTACTTAGATTGACGCCTGAATATTCTGCTTTTGCACAATCAGGAGGCATTCAGTAAAGCAGCAAGATGAGAAGAAGTTTAAAATTTAGGACTGACGTTTTTAGACACTTTTCAGTGCATAATTTTGAATAGTCTTGGTGAGGAAGGTCAAAGGCTTCCTTCACATGGGATGCCCTTGTATGTGGGTGTTGAGCATCCATCCAAGTGTATAGCGCAGGGGTGAAACGTGCTTAGCAGCCTTCGGATTGCTGCGTGGGGCCGTTCACATTTCAGATTCTCATCTGAAGAGTCTAGGAACAAAATCTAACCCTGCATGTTCCTGGAGAGTTTCAGAGCAGCAGGATGGAACCTTTTTCCTGGTTTTTGCATGCAAATTATGGTAAGGATTATTCAGTGTTTAAAATCTGGTTTATACCGGCTTCTGAATTTCATTTAAAATAAACATCTGGAGAGCTTTTTGATCTCCTGTGCAAGACTGTTGTCTGCCTCGCTTGTTAAAGTGACTTCTGCTTAATTTTTAGTGAAAGGCAAAGACCTAGATCACTTCAGCCCAGAGGTGATCTAAATGGTTCACCTTCTGCAGTTAGAAATTTCCATGAGTGCACAGCCCATCCGGCAGGTATTTAAAAACCTTTCTCTCAGGGAGTGTGGCAGCAGTAGGTGTCTGTTCTGTGCTGCTCTTTGGGTTCTGCAAGGCTGCTACCTGTCGGGCGGTTGGTACGTCTGCAAAGCCTCGTTCTCCTGGTGCTGAGCATGTATCGGATGCTCCGTTTGAGAATTACACTCTTGTCCCTTTTCAGCTTGCAGTACAAAGCCCTCCTCCGGAAGACTGCCAGGGTTTGCCCGTATCCCGCGGTCAGATCGGTGGAGCAGTGTCACACAGAGAGTCATGGGTTATTTATTCAAATAGGCATTACATTAGGAGTATGTTTTCTCTGGTTTGACAGGAGCTCGCTCCTCTACTCTTCGCTGGAGACTGCAAATGCGTGCCCGTGGCGAGAGTGCTGGGTATGTGCTTCCTCTGTCTTTCTGGCTTTGAAATGGGTTCCTGTTGCTCTTTGGCAGACCCTGAAGCAGTGATCTGTGGAAGCGGCGTATTCAGAGCGAGAGTGACTTTACCTCTTTGTTTTCTCTTTGTATTTATTTCTGTATGGGCTTAGCTGGTCCCACATTATGTGTGAAGTAGTTAAATTTTAGCCTGCATCTCTAGGATGTGATTTCTCCCCCTCCCTTCCAGTTGCTTTGATCAAATCAAATAAAAACGCAGTGCTTTCATTTCTAGTTTTGTAGTTTCAAAGACAATCTCTTGACATGCTCTAGCAGTCTGGACCCGAGTCCTTTTTTTTTTTCCCTTAGTCCAAAGGCACACTGTGTCTTGCGCCTTTCTCTGTATCAGCAGTTGCAATCTGCATTGGCTTTTATCTGCATCAAAAGACAAATGGAAGAGAGCAAGACACTGCAGGAATGGGAAACAGACTTGTATGTGCGATGGAAATATATAATCCTGACGTTCCGTCTGCCACATGGACTACAGACCAGTTTTTATATTGGAAATCTGTAGCCTATACTCCCATAAATGTGAGTTTAGATTTTAGGCTTTGAAGGTTGCTTAATCCCCCCAGTGGTTAATACCAACATGAAATTTTCTGTGATGTCAAGCCTTTCCTTCTAAATACTTTTTTTTGCATATGTCAACTATACAAAGCAACACTCAATTTGAGAAATTAGCATTCAAACACTCTGTAAGCACTTTATTTTTGTCCGCTTTGTGAGCAGCTGAACGTGTGTCCGGGCTGAAATACGCTGAGCTGCTGCTTCCCGGCGAGTGTGCCGGTGCCGCTCGGCAGGAGGAGCGGTGAGAAGGCTCCCGGCCACACAGGCATGGGAGAATTTGGAACTTTGTCTGGAGTCCTGAAAAGGCACTCCTGACCTCCGTCCTGGAAAAGTACATCTGCAAATCTGCTCGGCGGCATCCCGGGGGAGAGGATCCCAGCTAAGCTGTACTAAATCATACCCAGTTTCTCAGCGAGATGAGCACTCTGGTCGCTGTCATCCCGATCAAAATCCGAACCGTGTCTGATGGCATTCGTAATGTGGCAGTACACGTTACTTTTTCAAAGTAGTAGTGCTTAAAGCAAAGTGTGTTTCTCTCTGCATTAAGGAGTCAGATTCAGCTATTCAAAGCAAGTTGATAAATTGCTTTTCATTAAGTGTCTGAGCGCCAAGGGGTTCAGTATGTGTTCCAAGGAAAAAATACATTAATTACAGCTTCTGTAGAGCATTTATCAATCACACAGTTATAAACAGTACTAATGCAGTTAATTGAAGGTAGAAAAATTTACCTTTTGAATTTGGTGACTGTAGCAAGTCTATGGTTGGAAAGACAAATTGTCTGGAAATGAAAATCAAGCGATGCTTTGTGGCTTGCCCGAGTAGCGCGCTCAAGTGTACACTTGACCAGCCTCTCGCACGGTGTTCAGAGGGGGTGGGCTGCCTTTTAGCGTGAGACGCACCGTGGAGGTCAGGGTGTTACGGCCCAGGCTATCGGGAGCTCGGCCTTTGTGCAGGTGGGTTGGTGCTTGTTTGCCGTCGAGGTACAGTCGTATGGGCTGCGGTAGCAGTATTCGTTCTCTCCTCGCCCACACAGCCGGGTTGTGTGTACTGTGCAGACGGGTGTCTCGCTGACTGTAGTGCAGCTACAGCTGCCTCTCTGTCCTGTCCGTACCATTTCTTTATTGCCGTGTGTGCGTGTTGGATTTTTTTTTTTTAAAAAAAGTAAAATAAAAGGCAAGTGCAGAGGAGGAAGGATGCACAAAAGCAACCCAAAATCTCCTGCTCACCTGTAGCCAGTACAACCTACCGTGAAGAAAGAAGTCTTTTGTGAATGTAAACTTGGGATAAAGGCGGTGTGTTGGCGGCTGCTGAAGGAATCCCGTGAGATCGTGCTGAAGTGTTTTATCGGGCCTGCAGACAAAAATTTCTGGTGCTTGTGGTGGGCAGAGGTTTTGCAAGCATCTTGCACACTCGTGTTGCTTTGCCTGTGGCTGTTTTGAACTGCCAGGTGGGCAACTGGCCCGTTTTCATGCTTTGGAGGAAAGCACTGAGAATAGTAGAGATTTTTTACAGCAGCTCACAATTAATGTATTTCTTGTCCTTTCTTCTGCTGAGTTGTTATGAGATGGCCTTTGAGTTTCTTGGAAGACTGATAAGGACACTAGGTGTGTGTCAGGACAAGCCAGCGGGGCACCAGCACCTCGTTCTGAAGGTTGACAGGAAAACGCCATCCCAGTGTCTGGTCCAGCCGTTTGGTATTCACCTGATGGCTTGTATTTTCTGCTGGTGAGTGTTTTGTACTTGTCTTGCAGCTTCTGTTTGAGGTTCTTCGATTGCTTTTCATCTTTACAGTAGGCTGCACAATATCTCCAGCTACAGAAGAAGGTCTTATCTTGCCATTGCAAATGGTAAAATGTGTATCTAAGAGCTGATGCGTCCGTGGTCCGGCAGGAAGCTCTGGCACTGTGCGCAATTAGAGATCTCTCTTAAATAAAAATCTGCCGTATATTTCTCCACTTGCTTTGTAAATGGGCTGTTAAAATTTCACCATAGGTGGGACCTTAATTCAGTATCCAAAGAGCTAAATACTAAACCAAACAACTGTCAGTGTAATTGTACAGGTCAGCATGGTACACATGCATAACCAATGCACACTGAACTCCATCCCGCCCTTGGCCCTGCCCGCCTGTGTTCACACACCTCTGGCACACCTGGTCTGCAAGTGAGTCCCTTTTTTTTTGTTTTATTAATATGTGAGTTCAGTTTTTTGTTTCGTATGAAATCTGATTCGTTCTGCCTCATCTTATTTGCAAATATTTCTCACTTTCAGGTGAATCTATTTTTAAAACAGGACTCAAAGCATATTTTTCAATATCTAACAAATGTCTAATGTGTTGTTTGTGTTGCATAGCAATAATATTTGTTCAAAGTTTGCTCTGAAAATTTTTTTTTTTTTTTTAAATAATCAGCTTGTAATAAACAGGGGAAGATAGCTACTTCCCTACTCAGGGAACTGTCATAATCTGTAACTTCTAACGATATTTTAGAAGGAAAAACTGTCATCCTTCTGTCATGTGCAGCCACGAGGATTTCTGTAAGTCATGATTAAGACTTTAATTCTGGGCTTTTATAGAGTAAGTGTGGAATGAGGGAGATAATGATAATGGTGATCTGTGCGAAGCAGCCACCGGAGAGGGAACTATTTAATGTTTCCTTTCCCCTTCGCCTCGGCAGCTGTTTGCTGTACTTAAGAAAAGCTTCCTTTTCACATCTGGGAAGGCAAGAAAGTCGTGAGAGAGGAATTCTGGCCAAGAGTGGCATGAGGAAGCTCACAGCTCTTTGCATGTCCTTTGTGGTAAAGTAAACCCCGTAACTACAACCTCGTGCTTCTCCCAGACATAGAACGAGGAGGAAAGCTGCACGTAACGCCAACGCGGTGCGCCTTCTTGCCGACGATGTTGAGGTTATAACTGCGGGCTCTCCGCTGTGGGAAAGGGGTCACTATGTATTTTGGTTTCTTATCACTTGAAGGCAGAAGGAAGTTACGTACGAGGATGGAGAATGTCTGTGGTGGGAATGTGTGGTGCCTCCGTTGGGGTATGTGTTAGCAACATCCTGTAGTTCGGCAGTCACTGCGCTGGTCTGGGTTTGCCCTGGATGGAAGTCGTCTCAGCTAACCATCATGTTCACGTGAAAACATGCACACTTGTGTCTGTAAGTCAGTTCTGTGTTTTTGTAGTAGCTGCTGTGACATTATAGATGCTGCTCGAGCATGTAGGAAGAAAGTGGGTTTAGTTTGCCCTGAGGATAAGGGATGCTTTGGAGGAAGGAATGTTTGTTTGCATCTCTCGGTGTCTTGTTGAAGAAAATGGTATCTTCCATGAATGTTACAGTGATGGGTAGGGAGTCTGCTTTGCTTTTTGAAAATACAAATGTAAGCCTAAAATCCTGGGCCAGTTACGATTTTGATGGCAACACTGTATTTACCCGGCCTCTGCTCTTAGCGGCTGCAGTTCAGCTGTAGGATCCTTTGCACCCTCTCCTGAATGACCGTGCAGAGTTATGCGCTGTGAAACTTAAGATAAATCCCAGACTGCTTCTTTGTCCCTGTTTCCCACCAGTACAGGATTAAAAACTTGGAGTTGGAAGTTACCATATAAAAGGAGGAACAAAACTAATTAAGGTCAGAGTGCTTTAGTGTAGCAAAAATTGAGAGGAGGCAGATACAAAGCTATTCAAATCACTTTTGACTTCAGGCAGGCCGATTTTCCTATTTCTTGCATGTGTTCCCATGGTAAAGGTAGTATCTCATCTGTCTCATAACTGACCACTGGCATATGTGTTTCAAGCACAGCCAGAAATACTCCTTTGAAGCTTTGGCCAGGCCCTACAATCGTCCCGACTTGTCTTTTCTACATCTTCCCTTCGCCTTAGAAGCGGCCTGCAACACCTGGCAAGACCTACTTACGCCTGTGTTGTCTGTCAGCTCCTGCCACCTTGCAGAATACAGAGTTAAATCTAAAAATAGGCTTAAAAAGAGGTGAGGGCTTTGAGCAAAGTAAAATAAGCCACTGATTTGGGTCATGAAAGGGAATTGATGTCACTGGTTCTCCGTTGCAGCTTTCTTGAGCTAAGAATTTCTTTCTGGGCCGTGAAAATGCGGAGGAGCGGTGGTGAGCAAACGGCGCTCGGGAGAGGGAAGGGTGGTCTGCTTCCAGTTCTCCCCGGGAGACTGCCGGGACCGGGACCTTGTAAGCCTGACGTGAGGAGTCAAGGTGGTGTTGAGTGCTCCACAGTTTCATTTCTCTTCACGGTCTTCTTCAGTGGTAGAAAACTGTCACCCACTGCTGTCCTTTTAACAAGGAGTGGTAACCGCTGCATCGAGTGATTAAATGCTTCATTCAAAGTTACGTCAGGAACCTGTGGTGAGCTGGATACTTCCCTCGATCTCTTCTGTCGTAGGCTAGTCCGTAATCAGGAGATCAGTCTTCTAACATAAATCTGGTCAAAAAACCTTAAGCCACTGTAAGCGGAGTTGTGTGCAATTTTTGCCCATTTCAGAGTGGTTGTGTGGCTTCAGTAATGTTTGTTAAGTGCTTTGATAGGCTTTGGTGAAGGGCAGAGCGTTAATAATTAAAATTGGAAGGAAGTTCTAAAGTAGTATGAGGGATGACGACCGCTTTCTGGTCTGTTAGTTAACAAAAATGCAAAATATAAACGGGTGAATCAGCAGGAATTTAGTTTAACGTTCCCTTCCCCCAGCCACCTGCATGGGCTGAGCACAAAAAGCAGCTAATTGTCTGTTCTGCTGTGGAGATGAAAGAAGCTGGTCCTACAACAGGAAAGGCTATTGAACTGCATGAAGGTGGTAAATTATCAGCACTGAAAACCTTTTGAGTTGGTATCTTTACGTGCTGAAAAAGTACATTATTGGTACTGGTATTTGCAGCGATTGGGGGCTGATGAAACCAGCGTCTCGTGACATGAATCTTGTGTTTCAGTCCATGTAATTAAGAGGTCAGTAAAACTGAAACTTGTTTTTGAAACTGTACGCCTTCACCGTGTTTGGGTATTGTGGGAGGGTGTGTTTGGTGAGGACGGGCCCCTCTTAATGGCTTTATCTTGGCCCAGCTAACGAGCTCTTTGCAGAATTGCGCTGTGATTTGCAGTGGGCAGACTGTAGTGTTTGTCCATTTTACTGCTAGCAGTTTCATTTGCAAAGTGCAGGCAGGAGCAGGCTTCTTGCCAGCAACAGCTTCATTCAGATTAGGGCTTTAGTTCAATTATGTCCAATTAACTTTTATTGCAGATAGCAGTGATAATTACTTGCAAGTCAATTTTTTGGCTGTGGTTATCCCAAGGCTAGAGTCTGAGCTTGATGGATTTTAATAACTGAAGTGACGTATAGCTTTTCCTCTTTTTTTTTCTTCTCTAGGCCTCAATTAGATGAAAGGTCAGAAGCTATGTAAAAATCCGTCTTACAATTAAAGCCAACTGTTCTACTCTTCAGCAGATGCGTAGTACTGTGTTTTAAAATAATCTCTTGGGACTGACCTAAAAAAAGGCTTTTTAAACTCTTTAAGATCATAACCTTGAGCTTGCTGCTGCTTTAGCCAAAGAGTGAGTTGGATGGAGCCGATGGCACACGTGGCAGTACCTGCCCGCCTGGAGCCGAGAGCCGCTGCCTCGGCTTTTTTTACTGCACTGCATCCTGTTCAAAGTTGCTCACCTAGAAGCCTTTAGTGGTAGCCCTTGGGCATGAGGAGTGTGATATGAACAATATTCCATTTAAGTGCTGTTACCCCAAAAGCTTCTTCATTTTCTTCCTTGTTGAGCTTCCATCCCAGCTCGGGGAGAGGAGCAGAGCTGTGCTGCAGCCCCTCCTCTCCTGAAGCACCCCACGTACATTTAAATTCTCTCTGCCTTCCCCTCCAAACTGTTTAATTTTGTTGCCTGAGTAACATTATAAATGGAGGTCAGCCTAAAAGGTGAAATGGTTTACAAGTGAAATCATAGTTAATTAAACTGCAAGAGGCAAAAATTGATTTTGATCGAAACTGTTGCAGGGCTCCACAAAAGGTCCAGCTGAATGCAGAAAGCCAAAAAGGTCCTGTGCTGGCAGGTGCTGACGGTGCACTCCGCTTGTTACAAAGGGCGACTCTTTATTGTTCAGTCTTCCTATTTATTTATCCCCAGGTACACTCGATGCTATTGTGATTTATTGCCATTTCAAAAGACGACCTCTCTGCGCATTATTTTGCAGTTTTCCATTTATAAAACATTAAGAGGATGTGATACCAGCCAGCGACGAATACAGTGCTAGCTTGGTGATTTTTGCTTCAGGAAACTGTAAGATTTATCTCTGGCTCTTCAGCAGTCCTGGGAAAGGGCCATTCTGCTAAGTGCCCAGGAATAAAAGGGAGTTTTAGGGCTGGAAAGAGGCAGGAGGAAGCCCGCAGGATCAGTCTAGACGCTGTCAAGCGAGGCATGGCTGACTGGAAGGAATCGTAGCGAATGCTGAGGTTGGCAGGGGTATTCAGTGTCTGCAGTTGACATGAACAAATTCTTGAAACCTCTAGATTTTAGGTTACTTTGGGAGAGGGAAAAGGAATGAGTCTCATTTGGTCTTGAGCAGCCTGCCGGGGGGTAAATGAGACACTGAGTTTCCCTTGGAGCATGAAAATTGGCCCGGATTCAATTACGTTTCCTGACAAGCTCTTACAGCCGTTTGCACCAAAGAAACTTCATAACCCGAGTTAGTTTTTGGGTTTGTTTGCAGCATTTATATATGCTGGAACTTGGAACGTCACGCGTGCGCTCGGCGGTTGCTGTAAATCCCGGCAGCGGCTCTGGAACTTCACAGGGCTCCCCTGTGAAGGAGGAGGAGAAGCGAGGCGCATCAGCCAGCCACCAGCGCTTAACAGCCCTCACACGGGACCCCAGGGTGCTGGAAACTTGGAATAGTTGCTTTTGTGTGTGGGTGGATGCTCCTGCTTCCTCCTGGCCCCAGGCTTTGTGAACAAGCCCGCAGTTAATCGTGGAATTTCAAACATGTGTGTTTACTTTCAGGAACCTAACTTTAGACTTCACCAGCTTGCTTTCGTCTAAACCAGCTCAGTTTCCCATATTTCACTGGCTGGGGATGGTTTCTGAGGAGTGTTTCCTTTGTGTACTTACCCTGTAAGGCCTCTTGGGAGCTTCAGAGACTTGACGTATTTCAAAACTTGGCAATAATTCTGCCTATGTGGTCTGTTTATATAATGATAAAGCTGCGTTAGAGTGTTAGAAATTTCCTAGTAGTACTGAGTTGCTTTACACTTAGCTTTTACTCTAGCTTGCAAAAGTACCCCCCAGCCTGAGGAGCACTGGGTCTGGCAGAGGCAATACTAAACTTTGAATATCAGCCAGAAAATAATATATGTTTTTAGTCCAGGAAGGCAATATCACAGTAAGATTTACTGGAACTGATTCTTAGCGTTCCAGGGAGGGTGTCCCTGGGCAGTGGGCGGAGGCGAGTTCTTCCGTCCTACCCGGTAAGCCTTGGTGGTGCCAGGGCTTAGTCTGAAAATCAGTGCAGGGGACACTGTGCTGCCTGGACCAAAAACCACCCTGATGTGCAGGTAAGGCTGAACGTAACAGTCATTGTGGGGATGTGACAGTTACCCCAAATCCCAAGCACTGCAAATCCCTCTTAAGCTTAACATGCTTTGATTTAATTACTAATAGATCTTAGGAGAAAAAAAGTATCTGTTCATGTGTCTAAACCTGCTGTTTGATAGAGCATCCTGCAGTATGTGTGCTGTTAAGATTATATCCTGCAGCCAGATTAGATTAAAATCACTTCAAAGAGGGGTATTTATTTATTTATTCCAATCTAAGGATTGTTTTCCTCTAGGAATGTACTTTATCTTTTTATATATATTTTCAAGACAAAGCTCGTTATGCTGTGTTTGGCGATATACAGGATCAGTTTAAAATAGAATTTAAAAACTTTAAAGGTAAGGGGTTTACAGCAGCCCTCCATTGCTGGATGCCAAAGCCTACTGGTCACTTGCTCTCTGATTTGCAGCTGACTGGTTTAGATGACAGTGTTACTGAGCCTGGTGCAGCCCAAAAACCCCTCGGTTCCTGATTCCCAGTGTCCGTTCCAGTTCCCCCAGTAACACACTGCCCATCCTTGGAGGCGCTGGGGCAGCAGCCGCACGGGGAGCTTTGCAGGTGCTGGTGGTGCCCACACAAGTTGCCACTGGGGAGCCAAGTCTGCTAGTGAGAAGTCTTGACGTGCCAAGTTCGGTTTCTCTCCCGCTCTGGACTAATTAGAAGCAATAAAGCGGGGGGGACGATGGGCCCAGCTGCCTTTGTGTCAGGACCCCGCGCCGCCAACCCGAGGCCGTGCACCACAACAGTTTGAGGCAGCCATTAGTGCTCCCCCCAGTCCCAAACACAGTCCATGCCGGGGAGTTCAGCTCATTTGAGCTGGGAGGTATGTTGGAGTTGGCTGCGCTAGTTCCTGCTGAAGGAGCGTCAGGTCAGAAAGTAGTAGTCAGGTGCGGAGTATCTCAAAGGGAATAAACGTTAATTAATTTCTAACCAAAAAAAAATGGACTTGTTTATAAAGAGATTTCAAATGCATTTGTTTTCAAATGCTGCGATCTCGATTTTGAAAAGCTTAATTTCATAGAGAATAAAAATTGGAGCAGGATTTTAATTATAGTATGGAATTCAGAGATGGAGTTATGGTCAGCACTTCTGTATGAGTCTGAATTTCTTTTTTTAATGCTCAGCAGTGACCTAGATGGCATCAATTTGGTTATTGCAAATCAAGCTGAAAGAATTATTTTATGCTTCTACTTAAAATGATTTTTTTTAAGTCCAGTATTTCCTTTAAAATGATTATTGCCACCCCAGTCTTTTATGAACCTTTGGCATTGCCTAAAATGATTATCTGCCCGCGGGAACAACTTGCCTTTATAGCCCTCTCTAAAACATTACTCTCTGTATTGGAGCTAAAGCTTCTGTAAATACATATTTTGACCTTCAAGGAAATACTGCTGTCTTATCACAGAAGCCTGGCTATTCTGAGTTGAATGCTGCGACCACTCTTAATCACTTGTTCTCTCTCCTAATGTGCCATTATCCTGTTTATTGCTGTGTGCGTGGCGCTGAGCCTCTCTGTGGCACTTCAGGAAGAGGCTTACTCGGAGAGTGGCGGTGTTCAAGCCGTAATGAGCGTTAATGACGGAGCAGGTGAGCAAACCCTCCGCGTACCTTGCTGTCAGAAATGCTGCTGGTTCAGCCAAAGAGCACGGCGAGCGCGGGGCTGCGCCGCAGAGCGCTTTGCTCTCTTTCGGGGCTGCACGCGAACTTGCCGTCGGTTGAGTGATGCTGCAGACACCGAGCTCTCTTGGTCGTGCAGGGGTGGAAGTAATCATGAGCTGGCGTCAGACGTTACGGGAGTAAAAGGTAGAGGCTTAGGTGAATATGGGAATGGTGTGATCTGATGGTTTTCTGACTACAGCGAAGGCTCTTAATTTTGTTTGTCTGCTTTCCGCTGAGAAGTAGGTCTTGGTTTTGCCAGTCTTCTGAAGTTGATGAAATGAGGAAAAAAGGAAAATACAATTATTATTTTTTCCTGCTGACTGTGAGCATTTCTGTTGCTTACTCAGGTGAAGCTCTGGCAGCTCACAGTGATTTTGTCTTGTGATTAAAAGAAGCTGGATTCTTGTTTTGCCTTTTTGGTCTTGCTGGGCATAATTTGGGGCAAGAAACTGCTGCCCACAGGCTGTTTGCAAAGTTTCACTGAACATTGCATATTTACAGTCATGAATAAACCTCATCTATAAAGATCGAGCAACTTTTCAGTTCCTAAAGCAATTCCTTTAAGTTGTGGATGTCACGGGTCTTCAGTCATTGTTTCTGAACACCTGAAAGACTCCAGGAACTCTTCCTCCTACAGAGGGTGAGAAGAAAATCCGGGTTTAGATTTATTTTACAAGGTTTTACAACTACGTATCCTGGACTTCTGGGTGGTGCAGATTGTTACTATCTCCTAGGGATGAAATGGAGAATGATGTAAACTTGTTCTGTTGGTGGTTGCACTGTCAGCCCTGCAGCTTGGTGAGATTATGTGTTTGTTTCTCACGGCACTGAGTTGCTGTTACTCAGAGCGGGTGGTAGGGTGAATGGGCAATAGCATGGAGCTGTCAAGCTGACATTCAGAGCCCAAAACTATTTTTAATTGTTAGTCACAGTGGCATCCAACAGGCTCGCTCAGCAACACTCGGTCAGCTTTTGAGAGCGCTCACACAGTGAGGACGCAGCAGCTTTTGTAAATTAATATTTGTATGAGATTTCTTGGCCGTTGGTTTAATCAGCCTTTGCGTGTTGAGCCGAGGAGATGCATATAAATATGGAGCTAATGAATGCTACACAGTGAGTAATTGCTGTGCTATGGGGAGGCTTTAAGTCCACGCTGTTTGCTGTGTCAGTGCAGTTATTCCTTGGGCGGTCTGACTTGTGATGGTGGTCCGGGGTTAGGTTTCAAATTAAAGGCTTTTTGAAACGTCCCCACGGAGAAGTCGGCTTTTGGAGCTTTCTGGAGCATGAAGGCGGTGGTGCTGCCCAGGACACAGCGCTGACGTTGCCGTGTCGGGTGTCATCCAAAGGTTTCCTTCACGCCGCCTGTGCAGTCCTCGGCAGTGGCCTCTGCGGGGCTTCTGCAGCCGTGGCCTCTCGTGCCGGTCTCGAGCGTTCTGCTTCGCCTCTTTTCATCTTTGAATGCCTCCCCACTTGTTTTAATTGGGGTTTGTGAAACAATGACTGAAATTAAGTCAGCGTATAACTTTTGAAGCCTTCAACTCTTTCCATGTCTTGGGGGTCATATAACGAGCCCCAGGGCCTTTCTAGCCGCTCCTTGGGTGTTTCGGCAAAAGCATTCCCTGCCTAGCGGCACTGGTGCTTGCAGAGATCTGGGCAAGGAGGAGAAGTCAACTGATTTCCCCAGCTTGGCTCAGCCACCTCGTTTCCCAGAGCTTTCTAAAGCGCTCCTGGCTGGCTGTGGCCTGCCCCAGTAGCTGCAGCAGGGGGGGATTTGAGCAGGGCTTTGGACCGGGTGGCCTCTAGAGACCTTGTTCAGACTCAAATTTCTCTCTGTGGTCCTAGTAACGTTGGGAGACTTTGAGCTGGAGTTAGCTTTGTTGCTGGAAACCCCCCTTGCGTCTGTACGCCGATGATGGGATTTGAGGGTCGCTGCGCGGTGTTGGTATACAAAGCGCTTTAGCACTCCGTGCGTTCGTTTTGAGGTTGGATTTCCTAAATGCTGAACCTCCGCAGCAGAGGATGGTGGCACCTTTGCAGCTCCTTTGTGCAGAAGGCACGTCTTGCCGTTCGTCTAACCTAGAGCCGTGCAGGTTAGCGAGTCTCCTGTGAAATGAAGGAAGTTGTAGCCATTCATCTTCCAGCCTAATGGACCACAGAAGTTACAAGCTGTAGCATGCAGCTTAATCTTGCCACAAGGCAGAGCGCTGCATACTTTGCCTTCAATTTATGCATGCCGTGCCTTTTTATTAAATGTAAAAGAGCAGTTGACAGGATTTCTCCAGAGGACTTGCTTTAGCTATACCTGGTAGATGGCCAGCGCCTTTCAGTGTACAGTAAAGTGAGTGATGGTGGTTTCTTTACCGTTCATAACAACCACCTTTGAAATCTGAGGACAGAGTTATGGGCTATCCTCTGTGTGTCAAGCAGCAGAGGAGAGCGAGATGGCTGTTCTAGTTTTAACCCTGCAGGTGACCCACTCCCACTTCTTGAAGTATTTCCGTTGCCGTTCCGAGATGCAGTAGGGGCCGGAGCAGCCTTGCGCATCTGTGCTTGGTCAGGCCTTCACCCAGGGATGGCTCTTTGCCGCTTTCTTTTCTCTGTTCCTCCTTGTATTATAACTTTGAATTGTCTCTCTGTTGTTGCAGTGTGCAGAGGAGTGAATGCCCCATGTTGTGTTAGTGCCTGTCTGCCATGCTGGCCTGTCTGCCAGGACCAGGTGACCTCTCCTTTCAGCTTCTTTCTTACACGCAGATGAACACTGGACTTCAGAAATGTGAGTGACGTTTTGTCTGCAGGATGTGGTTAACTGTTAAATCTGGCTCTGGTACAGCTGTGACATAAACATTTAGGATACAGTGGAAAAACTATTTAATGTTAGAGTCTTTCGTTTGTTATGCCTTCAAGGCATCCATCAATAACGGCTCTGAGAACTCGCTGTGGAGGTTCACCTGTGTGCAGCAAGCTCTCCCCCCACTTCCTGGCTTTATAAAGGTTAATTTTAACCACAGTAAGATGAAATGCAAGTGAGGTTTCTGTGAGATTCAGGCCTCTTTGCTGAAAACATTTTGTTGTGCTAAAAGTGTGCCAGCTGACTTGCTTCTTAACACAACTTTTTCCTGACTCTTTTTCGCTTCCATTCATTTAATTACTTGTAGACACCAATACAAGTTGGATCAGGCTAATGCAAACCTTTTGAGGTCAGCAGCTCTGTTGTTCTGCCTACTTGGGGTATATACTGCAAATATTGGTGATTAGCCCAAATCACTAAAGTTCAAAGTTTCCATCTTCTTTCTGATGTCTCTTTGGTGCCTGTGAAAATATGTCTGCAGAGTACTCTAATAATTCTTCTTTGATAACTTCAGTCACTTTTGATAGTTGTACTGGTATTTTTAAGAATAACTTATGCTTGGGAATGTTAAGTTTACTGGCTAGAGACTCTTTTAAATCTTACTCTGTCCCTCCTCTTTATCACTGAAGTTGCACGTTGATTGTTCAGCTGAAATTTCAGAAATACCAAGGTTTCTACATGAGATCTGTGGACTTGGTTCTTAGGGCTGCGACCTGTCTCTTGCAATGAAATGCGCATTGGGAGATCTCCGTACCCTCAGCTCGCTGATGGACTCGTTGCTCTTTAAAACCAAGTAATTTACAGTCTAGTGGTAGCAAAATGGTTAATATGTTAAGGCCTGTGAGGCTACTGAAAATAGGTAAGAGAAGTCCTGGTCCTGCCCGAAGTGAACGACGCTGTTCACGCATACGTGTGCTCCCCCGCATCGCTCGCAGAGCGTTTATGCCAACTCCATGGGCTCGGTGACTGTAACGACGCTTTCAGCAAGGGTAAAAATCTTTACTCGCAACAGGGCTTCCTTAGATGGCATGAAACTGGGCGTTCCCCTCCTTTCTCTTTTCCATGTCCAGTCTGAGCTTTGCTGACCGAAACGTGCTTATTCAAAAGGCAAGCTGTTGTGGGGAGAACGCGCCCAGGTCCTCCCTTGACACGAAGTTTCTTTGGCGGATCGGAAAGCTTAGTTCCGAAAGCAAATCGCCGAGGTTCACGTGAGGGTAGCTGTGCATCAGTCAGGTATTTGCTCGTTACACCTTTCGGAGGCAGCGTGCTGGTGTGTGGGCAGTTTCTTAATCCGATGGTACCTGAGGCTGTTTCTGAGAACTGCTTATCCCCGTGCTGAAAGCATGGCTGTATCCCGCTTAGTGAAGAGCTTCGGGTACTGCGTTGGAAAGAATTTAGGACATAAAGTAGCTGGCAGGCACTGGCTGGCAGGCAGTGGTGATGCTCAGCTGTTCCAGTTTGTTCTGATTTATATGGAAAATGAAACTGCTGTACAGACCTTGCTCACCCCTGCTGCTGATGTGTGCAAGATTAATTGGTGCGTTTCTGTCCGGACTGTATATGCACAAGTAGTCTAGCCCCTGGCCAAAGAAAAGCTGAGTTAATGAGCATTTTTAATGAACGGTGACTTGTGACTTTTGATGGGGGGTTGGAATCGGGCTTCAACAATAGTGCTGTTGCATTTAGAAAAGGCACAGAACTCCCCATGATAGCCTTTATTCAGACTTACAGTGTTTGCATTAACAATTTTTTAAGTGTAGTTTCCTGGATCAGACTTTTTATTAACACTTAAAAATCCACATTAGCTTAATTCTCTTTTTTTTTTTTTTTCCTTATTCACTTTCAAATAAGAGTCTTTTTTCTTAAAGGTGGTCTGTGCAGTAGGAGGCTTGTAGATTAATATGCACATATTTTTTTCCTTTAGGAAAAAAAAAAAAGGACTTCCAATTTCAGTATTTTTCTTTGAATTCCAGCCTGCATCACAGGATAGGCTAACCCTGAAATTCTTCCTTATCCACACAGGGGATTTCACACTGGCTCCATATTGATATTCTTCCTCCCAGTGACTCCAGTGTAAACCTAACCAGGCAGGATACCTGAGGCAAGACCCAGCAGTTTCCGCAGCCGCTGTTGGACTTAGCGGCAGTGTCGCAAGGCCTGGGGGGAAAAGGGTGGTTTTCTGTGACAGTGGTGCAAAGTCAAGGGGGAAGGTGCTTCTTGGAGAGCTTTTGTTGGGGGGGTGTGGGGAGCAAAAGAGAAGAGCAGGTAGGGACTGAATATGGGGTCATCAGCTCAATCGAGTCCTTTCTAGGGGTGAGGGCTCTTTCTGTAAAGCCTGTAGAGGAATTACTGTAATTGAGGTTTTTACCCAGAAGATGGGCACAGCTGTTCTGTCGCCTGTCCCAGCGCAGATGCTCTCATTAGGGTAGGAATCCTGAAGGCCTGTTCAATGTTAACGAAAATTTAACCGTAGGCAGTTTTAAAAGCAGCGGGGTTCTAAGCCTTAGTGTGAAACGTACTTAAAAGATGTTACCTTAGGGCTGAGGTGAGTCAGAGAAATATATCTCATTGCGTGGTAAAAATAGCTCCAGCGGTGAGACGCGCGCAGGAATGTGACCAGATGAATTGGTTGCCATGGGGTTAGCGGGAGCGTGAACTTGCAGCTCACCCATCTATTGGGGTAATTGCTCATAGGCACAGCTTTACCCGATAGTAAACACAAAATAATTAATTTTCAACAAAAGCATTCTGCCTTGCGTTTACCGTGAGGTAGCTTTGTGGAGCTCATCCCATGGTTTCCTTCTTGCTCATCTGCCTCGTCGTTTTATGGTCTGATCCGGAATTCTTGTGCTTGCACACGGATGATGAGCATATTCTAATACCAGCATTTTCTTTTGCTGTATTCTAGCTGGTTGTCCATTCACGTGGTTACCAGACCTAATGGTTCTTTACGGGTTTGTAGGATATGTGTGTGGGATGTTTAGACTCTTGCTCACCCCACAGTGCCTTTCTCTTTTCTCCCAATTTTTTGCTGCCTTAATTGTTAACAGTCATTGGATCTCGCCTGTGGAGCTACTAGCAAAGCGCATTTTCAGCGGCACGTTGGGGCATGCAGAAATACATCACCTTCAGGCCTAAGCAGAGTGGCTGAGGTAGTCCATAGGAAAAGGAGAATACTCCTAGCTGCGCTCAAGTTGGTTGAAATGGTGGGTAGTTTCAGAAGATCCTGTCCAAGGGATTTAAAAGATGGTTTGGCGTTTGGTAGGACACCAAGCTTGATGTTGGTTGGTGCGTCATTTAAGTTTAACTGAGGGGTTATTTTCTCTCGTCAGAGGAGGGAGTTTTTCCAGATTCGGGGTTACAGATGTGTTGTAACTGATAGCCGCAGCCTGTTCAAACGCTGGTGTTTTAGCTGCTTTCTAAAAGCTTCCACTGCCGTTCCCGTGTAACAGAAAAATGGGTACTTGAGTAAAAGAACGTTTAGTGACCCGTTCAGTGTTTATACTCCTCACCTAATTTGCTGGTATGCCTATAGAAATGTAAACCAGGCTGGGAATTTTGGTGGTAAAGGTGTCTTAATGTATCTACTTAGTTTTCATCTGAAAATAAAAGCTTTATGTGACAATGGCCGTAAGTGTAGCATAAACCATGATAGACAGGTGTGGGTTCCTTTGTCCGTTGTTGATGGTCCTTGTCTGATTCACGGTGAGTTGCAAGGGTCGTCTCTTGGGGAAGAAACAGAACTTAATGAGCGTGGGCAACGCTAAAAATAAAGGTTGGGAGTTCATAAAGGCCTTGGCTGCTGAGGCAAGGTAGTCCTGGCAAACGCTGTTCGGAGGCTCTTCTCTCCCTTAGGAGCATAGCAGCTCGCTGGGAAGGACAGAGATAAACCACCTGCCTGCAGCAGCAGGTACAGGGATATGTACAGAGATTAGTATCTGGTTAATATCAAATGAGCATTTCCTTTGAGAGAAAGGGTGGGACGTGCCACTGTTCAGACAGCACAGGGAGTGACACTGTAACTGGTGCTGTGCTAGGGATGCAAGACAACCTGCAAAGCTTATTTCACAAAAGATATTTTTCATGTTTCGTTAATTATTGTTTCTTTTGATATCCATCCTGTTTTCCGTGTTATGACCCTTACTTTCTGAAAGCGAGTGCTCTTAGAGCAGCGCTGCTCTCCCTCGCCTCTGAAGACTGGAAGCCGCAGGATGCCCAGAGATGGCTGGTACTCGTGTGTTCAGGAGTCTTTTGGAGGCAATTTGCTTAAAAGAACGAGAGGTGGATTTTCAAGAGGAAGGGCCGTTTGCATGGGAGCATCAAGATCTTTGCCTGGACCATTAGTTTCCTTGGGTCAGGGGGCCAGATGTGGGGCTGGGGGTGCTCTTGGGCTCTGGAGGAGCTGGCTGCCACGTTTCCCATTCTCTCAGCACAGCTTGGGGATGCTGAAAATTGTAGTAAAAAGGATGGGCGTTTTTTTCCAGTAAACTGTTTGCAAGGTGGGGGTAAAAAAAAAAAATCAAGCAAAAGCAAAATCAGATTGTCAAAGCTGCAGGCCATTATTTGAAGATTATAAAATCACTTCTAAAGCAGTAGTCCCATAGGAGTTAAGCAGCAGAGCTGTGGTAGGGGAATACTCTGCTTGGAATACGATTATAGCGAGAGAGGCCCAAGCATTTCCCTAGATTTCTGAAGTTCTTTCCAGAAGCAGTTCGAGCTTGTGGGCAGCGTAGGTATCTGCTATCAGAGTCAAGTAAAACCACATCCCTCTCTCCAGAAATCTTTTGTCTGTGTCTGGGGAGCAGCATGTTTCTAATCTTGTGAGGCAATCACGTAATTTTGCTGTGTGATAAGAGGATGCTGTCCTTAGCAAGGTGCCACGCTGAAAATTCAGCTGAAGAAATACTTGCAAGCTCTAAAGTAATGCACGTGTAGCCTCCTTCCATTTGCTGAACTTGGACTGACAAGAGCTTCCTAATGGACAAGACGACACCTAAAGTGCTTTCAGATGTCAGCGTCTAGAAAAGAGCTCAGCTGTAAATGGAGGCTTGAGCTGAAGTGCTTCGTGTGTGTATTGGGTCTGTGTGGCAAGGTTTTGATAGCGGAGGGGGTTACAGGGGGATGGATGCTGTGAGAAGCTGCTAGAAGCTTCCTCCGTGTCCGGTGGAGCCAATGCCAGCCGGCTCCAAGACCGACCCGCCGCTGGCCAAGGCCGAGCCCACCAGCGATGGTGGTGGTGCCTCTGGGAGAACGTATTTAAGCAGGAGCATAAGAAAACCCTGCACAATGGCAGCTGGAGAGGAGAGGAGTGAGAATGTGTGCGAGAAACAACTCTGCCGACACCAAGGTCCGTGGAGAGGGAGGAGGGGTGGAGGTGCTCCAGGCACCAGAGCAGCGATTCCCCTGCAGCCCGTGGTGAAGACCGCGGTGAGGCAGGCTGTCCCCCTGCAGCCCGGCAGGTTAATGGTGGAGCAGACCTCCACCTGCAGCCCATGGAGGACCCCATGGGCAGGTGGATGCCCGAAGGAGGCTGCTGGAGCAGGCTCCTGGCAGGACCTGTGGCCCCCTGGAGAGAGGAGCCCCCGCTGGAGCAGGTTTGCTGGCAGGACTTGTCACCCTGCGGGGGACCCGTGCTGGAGCAGTCTGTTCCTGAAGGACTGCCCCCATGGAAGGGACCCACGCTGGAGCAGTTCGTGAAGAACTGCAGCCCGTGGGAAGGACTCACATTGGAGAAGTTCGTGGAGGGAAGGACCCCGCACTGGAGCAGGGGAAGAGTGTGAGGAGTCCTCTCCCTGAGGAGGAAGGAGCAGCACAGAGAGCGTGTGATGAACCGACCATAACTCCCATTCCCCATCCCCCTGTGCTGCTGGTGGGGAGGAGGGAGAGAAAATCAAGAGTGAAGTTAAGCCTGGGAAGAACCGGGGGTGGGGGGAAGGTGGTTTAAGATTTGGTTTTATTTCTCATTATCCTACTCTGATTTCATTGGTAATGAATTGAACTAATTTTTCCCCAAGTCGAGTCTGTTTTGCCCATGGTGGTAGTTGGTGAGTGAGCTCCCCGTCCTTCTCTCAACACACAAGCCTTTCGTTACGTTTTCTCTCCCCTGTCCTGCTGAGGAAGGGAGTGACAGAGCAGCTTTCGTGGGCACCTGGCATCCAACCAGGGTCAACCCACCACCTCAGCATTATACGGGCTTAATGTTTAATTCGTAACTTTCTGATTTTGAATTACACAGTAAAGATATGGAGAATGGCTTGAAGAGCCGTGGGGAGGCCAGCCTTAAATTAAAGAGAACAGAAACTAGCCCATCACTGCAAGCCATAAGAAATACTTCAAGCTGGAGACAATCCGGGGTGTCTAACACGTTTTTGTCAACTGCAAACATACTCTGATGAAAACACTGGTTTCATTTTGCTCCCCGAGGCAGGTCTTGCTTTAAGCTGAACTGGGGGTTGTGTTGGCCACCAGGTAATAAAGAGAATGAGGTATCTGGTACACAGTGCGCTGGTCTGGGCAGATGAAGTTTCTTGCCTTTTGATTCCTTGGAAATTTTCTACCCTTGTTGTGCAACTGTCTTGCCCTGGGGTTGATCCCTTGCTTACCTGAACTGGCATTGACGAATTTCCTTTCTCCGCAGGGGACACTACACAGAAAATGAGATCTGCACAGTATCCTACCCCAGCAGAATTGGATGCTTATGCTAAGAAGGTCGCCAACAATCCACTGACTATAAAAATTTTTCCAAACAGTGTCAAGGTTCCCCAGAGGAAACACATACGCCGTACTGTGAACGGACTTGATACTTCGGGCCAGAGGTACAGTCCCTACCCGTCTCAGGCCACCACGAAAACAGGCCTCCTGGCGATAGTCAAATCTCCAGCGAAAGGAATCCTCAAAGACTTTGACGGGACGCGCGCGCGCCTGCTGCCGGACGCGATGATGAACCCCCCTTCCACCCCGTACGTTGCACCTAGCACTTTAACCCACCCCCAGGCGCTTGCTCGCCAGCAGGCTCTCCAGCATGCACAGACTTTGCCGCACCCCCAGAGCATACCGCAGCCACAGACTTTGCAGCACCCTCAGGGTATACCACAGCCACAAAGCTTACCGCACCCTCAGGGGATCCCGCAGCCGCAGGCGCTGCCGCACCCTCAGAATATGCAGCAGCCGCAGGGCTTGCAGCACCCTCAGACCATGGCACACCAGGCGCTGCAGCACCCCCCGAATCCTTTGCTGCAGCCGGGTTTACATGGAAGCAGAAAGATGCCGGATGCGGACGCGCCGCCGAATGTGACCGTGTCTACCTCAACCATTCCCCTCTCTATGGCTGCCACCCTGCAGCAGAACCAGCCACCGGACCTGAGCAGCATTGTGCACCAGATTAACCAGTTCTGCCAGGCCAGAGCTGGCATTAGCACTACCTCAGTGTGTGAGGGACAGATTGCAAACCCCAGCCCTATAAGTCGCAACCTGCTTATCAATGCAAGTACCAGGGTATCTACTCACAATGTCCCCACACCCATGCCTTCCTGTGTAGTAAACCCTGTAGATCATGCTGCTGCTGCTATCCCTCCTGCCTCGGTTAACGTGCCCATGGTGAATATTAACAGGGTGCCGCCCGCCTACCAGAACGAAATCAAATCGGTTGCGTGGAACCAGCACCAGCTTGCGCATCTGCAGCAAATGTGTGGGGATGCTGCCGGGCCCGCTGGACTCGCGGCGAAGCACCCGCAGAGAGAGATCGCAGGGCAGAGCTTCCCTGGCAAAACTTCCAACTACCCTCAAGAACTGTGCATGGGCCAGTCGTTCAGCCTGAAGCCCCCCATCGAGAAGCCGACGCCTTCTCCGCCTGTGAACGGGTTGCAGGGACCCTTGCCATATACCAATGGGCACTATTTCCAGCCCATCTGGAATAACATTCTGCCCACACCCAACAGTGACAGCTCTGGGTCCCAGGACCTCGCCATGCCTTTCCACGGGGGGCAGCCAGCAGGAGCGCCGCTAGATTGTGCAGGAGGAACTCATTACAGAGCTGGAGCTGGCCCATCCAGCCAGAATAATGTGATGCAGACCATGGATTACCTAAGCGGGGACTTCCAGCAGTCCTGCTTCAGAGAGCAGAGCATGGCCGTGCTGGGAAAAGTCCATCGGCCTCCCATGAACCGAGCACCTGAACCAACCGATAGTCGAAATCTTCATATTCAACACCCAGGGTATAGATAGGCTGCAGTCACTTTCACAGACAAAAATTATAGGTTTAGTCTTAATTTTAATTAATAAGCAAGGCATTTTTAACTTGCAAACTTGTGTGATCATTATAGTAACCATTGGAAGAAGACATACTGTATATCGAAAAGCTTTGCTTACGTGTTATCCATCTCCTTTGTGCATCAAATATTTAACATGCCTTTTGTGTCAAAGAATTTCATTACACTACTTCACGCCACAGCTGTTTCCTCGCCGCAGAATCCCCTTTGTGCAGCTTTTGCCTTCTGCTTAGTAGCTGCTTGCTGGACTGATGTTGAGTTGCTGCAGGGTTTCGCAGTGGCATCTGTTCACCAGCTCCGTCAAGAGCGAGGTAGCGTAGCTGCTTAAATTTCCATCTCAATTTCCTCTGAAGATTAAGAGCAACAGAATTTGTCAGGAAGTAGGGCTTATTTTCAACTCGAAAGCCCGTTTCATTAATGCATTAAACATTGACCATTTGCACTGTCTAGAGGCCTATTTAATTGAAAAAGAAGCCTGCGTTTGCAAAGAGCTAGCTAGGGGTATGGATTGAGGCGTGAACATAGGAAGGAGCTTTTCAGCTGTTTCTTGCCGAGACGCCCACATTTCTCGTTTAGACTTTGTCCAAAGTCAAAAGTCTCTGGCAGATTTTTCTGACACTTTCTTGTTTTGTTTGCAGACAGGGTATGGAGGAGGGGGGAATGGCGGTTTTGGGATGTAGGCAGCGTAGCTGCCGTAGGGAGCTGCCTTTTTTATCTTTCCATCGCATTTCCCTTCCCTGCTCCCCTCTGGCCAGCGTGAGAGCTGACTTTGTCTGAACCCCTCGCTGCTAGGAGTCTGGCCGTCCTGATGCAAAGGGAATCCAGACCCACTGACAACTCCAAAAAGGGTTCAGCGGCTTCTCCAGGAGCTGGAATTAATGTCAGGGCGAGGAGACGTAGCTGGAGCTCGTCTTGGGCGCGGGGGCAGCGTGGCAGGGCCCGTTCCGCCGGGCCGGGGGGCGGTTGATGGGGAGCGAAGCTCCGCTGGCTGAGCTCACCGGCGCTCCCGTGTTCCCCTCCCTCAGAACACCGCAGCGGGTGTAACGGAACCGTTCTCCTCTCTGGGAATTAGAGAAGCTGTTCCTAACATCCCTTTTTCCCAGGTCTCGGTGCCTAACTCCTCCTGCCCCTTTCCCTCCTCACTTCCAGCAGCTCGTCAAGTCAGTGACCGTAGGACACTAACGACTGGGTAACCTCAGCGTCTTGTTCTCCTCGGCGTCCCTAAATGTCCCTTTCCTTTCTAACAGCCGAATTTGTTGTAAGTAGAAAATTTCTCTGTTAATGAGACTAATACTTGAACATAATGATCACAATCAAGTTTGGAAATTAAAAAAAAAAAAAAAAAGAAAAGAAAAGAAAAAAAAAAAGAAGAAATGCATTGATTCTTTATATGTACACTGGCTAAAAATATTGCTCTACACTGTAACTTTTAAGTGTAATATTTCTGTATGAATGTCGCCTGGTAGTGTGGGTTTGAGTAGCATTGTGTATGGGTGAACCCACTGGCCTCTGCCATCCACTGGCCTCCCTCACAGCCCTTCGAAAAAACAAAGCCTTAAGTATTTGCTCCTTGAACTTTCCTTAACGAGCATGGTTTAAAATCTTAAGACATCATACAAAATTTAAAAAAAAAAAAAAAATAACAAGTTTTGAAGTGACGTCATAGTTGGCTAGAGATTCTTAAAAGTTTTTCGTAAATGGAAAAATTAGAAAACATTTATTTGTATTTTTTTAATTTAGACGTGTAGTCCTGGGCTGTAACAAATATTTAGGTTTCAAAGCTTAGCAGAGTACGTTTTCTGACTCCTTGCGTAAGTTAGTACACTTATGTCATTATTTAAATTCTTTTAAGTGTACTATAAACCGTTCTTTAGTGGTAACTCTTTAGCAAAGTTAAGCAATTTGACTAAAGACGGATTAAATTATGTGTTGGCTTGTGTTGCCTTATATTTAAAAAGGAAAAATTGCCTGATTGTGTTATGCCAAATGATAGCAACATGAAGTCCTAATTTATTGTTTATAATCGTATTCCTGCAGTCTTTGTGAAAACTGGTAAATATACATCTATGAAAGAACTAAAACCCTGAGGCTTTTCATGCAATATTTTTCTGAATACATTATATTGGAAGCCAAGGTTCGAGTCTGAAGCTGCTTCCCTTACGGTCTCCCCGTCTTCCCGTCCTCCTCCCCCAAATCGACAAATCGATCTAGGGCTGTGCTTTGACTTTAACCCTCTCCTGCCGAGTTGGTCACTGTAAGGTGTTCTGCTACCTGAATACGTACCTTTTTACTAAATAAAATCTTGGCATCTCCTCTGTTCAGTAGCCTGCCACAAATCTCAACCCAGACTGTTATTAAAAGCGAGTTTTTTTGGTTTCCTCCTGCCCTTCTCCGGAGAGGGAGAGACCGAGCGGAGTCCCGTGCCGTGGCGGTGGTGGCGACGCGCTGCGAGTCGCTGGGGATCGATCTGCAGGGGCAGAGCCCCGAGACTTTGCCCCGCTACAGCAGGACCAGGAAGCAAAAATTACTCTCAAGGCTCATCCGGGTGGGACATGGCTTGAAAAAACCAGGAACCGTTTTACTATTAAAACACGCTGAAATGTTTCCTTTTGTTCCAGGAGTGAGATTTTTCTCTAAACCAGCCCTTTCCACCTCTGCAGCAGCCTGTCGCCGACGGGCTCCCCCTCCCCGCCACATCTGTAGAGGGAAACCCACCCGGACCTGCCGCGCTCCCGGGGGCGCCTTTGGGAGCAGCCGCTGTGTGGGGACGGGGACGGGGACGTGGCCCTGTCCCCAACGAGGTGACGAAGGGCAGGAGCAGACGCGGCAGGTGCCGGAGGCCGGCGCTCCGGCGGAGGTTTTACCTCCCCGTGCGGAAATAACCGAAAGGCCGGGGCCACCCCCGGGCTCTCCCCCGCACCCCGAGGCAGGGGGTCGCCCGCCTGTGGGGCTCACACCCCTGCGCCCGTCGCAGCGCTCGCCTCGCCCGTCTGTCTGTCCTTCCGTCGGGGCGTCAGTGGCTTCCCGACCTCTGACTCCAGCCCGAGGCTCCTGTTCCCAGATGGGTCTGGGTACTGGCAGGTAGCGGCTCCGCTCCTTGAGGAAGAGTTAAGGTATTTTCAGATGTTCTCCTGAACTATTTGCGCTGCCCCATCAGCACCGAAATCCGTCCCCTTCACAGCACCGCACTGATTTAGCGGAATATCGTGACTCTAATCGTTCTGGCGACTCCCTGGCCAGCCGGAGGTGGCCGTTGGATAGGTCCTAGGAGGGATGAAGTGTTGTAAACCCTTCCCTGAGGAAGCTCCCATCTCTGCTGTGTCTTGTCTTCCGAGCAGAAGCTTTGAAGCTGTTAAATCGCAGGCCCAGTTTGTTACAGCCCAAAGTTAACGTTTTATAAAGACACTTGTGAATTTTCTTTAAGCTTACGGTGTGAAAGATGTCGCCGTGGGACTCGGCCGCTCCCCTAGAAACCAAACAGAAATGTTTGCTGGGGCTCGCTGCGGGGAGAACTGGGAATTGCTGCTGTATTTCATTAAACCACAGACTGATTATAAACGCTGCTGCTTATGTGCTACGGGTATGAACTAGAATTTTTATTTTATTTTAATTTATTTTTTGTCTGCAGGAAAAATAAAAAAGGAAAAAAAAAAGAGAGAGAAAGAAAGAGAGACCTGGTCCCTCTGCCCCTTCTGCTGGTTTGATGCAGTGCGAGTGCGTGGGGCTTGCGTGGCCGTGGTCAGCAGCACGGGGAGCCACGGGGCAGCACTTGTCCCAAAGGGAACCTGGGGAAGGGTCTCCGTGGGTTTCTGGGGGTACGAATGCATCGGGCAGGGTCTGCCTGCCCATCTCCGGTAAGAGCACTGGGAAAACAGGAGAGGTACAAAATCCCAGAGCCAGAAAAGTGCTGAAATAATGGTTTTAAAAAGGAGGAGGAGTCGAGGAGGCGGTTTAAGTCCTGTCAAGGTGAACTCAGATTTAAGAAACCTACTTGGTTCCCATGTGCTTTTCTGGGAATTTGGGCTAAACCAGGCCCTTAGCCCAGCTAAGCTTAGCTGGGAAGAGCTCTGTTTGCCCACGGGCACTGCTGCCTCCCAGCTCCAGCATCCAGCAACGCCGTCCATCCCCCCTCGGGATCCTCCTCTCCTTCGACTCGCATCGCTGGAGCTCCCTCTGTATCTGGTTTCTTCATCTGTCCCCCCACCAGGAGGAATCCCTTCTGCAAAGCTTCTTCGGGAGGCTTTTACATCGTCTTTGCAGCTACTTCGACCAGTTTACTGGGGATCTTTGGGTCTGGTGCCATAATGAGCCAGCGGGGACTTTGGCGTGAGCAGCAGCTGCCACCGCCGAGGAGTTACTGCAGCCACAGCTAACTCAGCTGAAGGCTTCTGGCAGAGGGCAGAGTAAGATCCGCCCTTTTAAAATTTCTCCTTTAGGGCTGAAATAGGGTTTTCTTCCAGAGATTTAATTGCCCTGTTTGGTCTTTTCCCCCTCCACTGAGCTCCCTGTACCCTGGTGGATGGTGGGAAGACGCGAACGTTGAGTTTGACCCAAGGAAGGCAACGTGCCAAGGCGTTCTCTGCCGAAAAACCAGCAGCGCGTCCTCTCGTGATGGAGGCCGCTGGGAGAGGAGCAACTGCTGCAGATGAGCTGAAAAAAGTCCTGCTTGACGGGGGGGGTCCTAGAGGGTCCGTGGGGGTAGAGGAGCTGAAGGAAAGGGGCAAGTGGAAGGCAGCTCCTCGGGTCTTTGCTGGGGAGCTCGTGTCAGCCATCTTCTAGCAACAGCCGCCTTTCAGGTGCTCTTCCAACGCTCAGCGAGGCCAAATTGCAATGAAATTACTGGAGTGTTTTATCTAATTAGTTAATTTCAAGGCAGTTGGGTACAAACCGTTAATTCAGCTGGGATGGCTCAAGCCGCAGAGATGCGCTAAAACTTGAAGTGGTGAAATTGCACCAAGATTTCGACAGTCCCACCGTAAAAACCCTCTCCTTGGCCGCCCTCAGACCTGGGGAGGCAAAGGGCTGGGGAGGGAGGGGAGCCCGGCAGGGTTTGTAATAAAGGATGTGCGAAGCGAATGGGTCTTGTGTTTTTCTCCTGATGAAATATTAATGTCTGGTTTAGCCGTCTCGGCTAAGAGGCGTCAATAATCCGCACAGATCAGGCTCCTACCGCAGGGGCAGTAGCTGAGAGCGGTTTTGCCAAAAAAAAACTCTCAAAGGTTTTGCATAAGGTGTTAAAAGGACACGTGGTTGGTTAGATAAGGGCATCTCCAAGGTGGCTGGGGTCTTCAACAAGTAAAGGTCCAGCCCCTGCCATCCAGCCTGGGGCCTCCCTTGATTTATAGGGTGGTTAATAACACTTCCCTCTCTGGCCTGAGCATCTTGTGAAATACCCGGCCAGTGTCTGCGCTGCGCCGGACCGATGGAGCAGGGAGCAAGCTGGCACGTTCTGGGACTTCAGAATAAACCTTCAAAGCAAGCTTCCAGGAAGTTTGTTTTTAAAACTAGATATTTGAAGCTAAATTTAGTAGCAAATGGATTTTTCTCCCTCTCCTCCACGAATATTAAGAGCATCACCTCCTGTTTTGCAACCCAGGTCTTGCAGGAGAGCTGCTCCCCCCCCCCCCCATTTTACGCCAGCACCTGAAGGTTAAGAGGTGCTCGAAGATCCGGCTGACATTTCCAGCCAGGCACCGCACCGAGACGTGGCTCCGGTCGCAAAGCGCCGGGTGAATGGAGCTGTGGCGCGGCGCTGGGCGCGTCTGCGCCGGAGCGCAGGGCTGGGAGCTACTGGAGAGCGGCACCTGACGGCAAAGCTCGCATTTATGATTGGAGAGGGGAAAAGGGAAGGGGAAAAAAAAAAAGAAAAAAGAAAAAAGCCAGTCAGGGGAAGCAGAGGGTTGTAAATAGGTCCCTGGGTGGGGGACGAGGCAGTGCAGGGTCACCATCCCTGGGTTTGTTCCCCCTCTCACCTCCCAGCACGGCGCTGGGCTTTCCGTGAGCACAGCCAGGAGCTGCCACGCAAGCTTTCAGCAGCAGCACTTCACCACAATAGCTGAAGCTTTTAGTCCATAAATAATGTATGGTGAGTTTAATTTTTTTTTTTTTTTTTTTAAGGTAAATGATGTGCAACAAGAGGCTGCCAACACCCTGCCGCACTGCCGGGCTACAGGAGCAGGACAGCCCCTGTATAGTGCGTGTATAAATATATAAATAAAAGGCATATAAAAATTAAGTGTATGCAGGTCAGGCTTTGGCCAGTGGTTTCACCCTTATCTTGGTCTGGCCACGTCAGCCCTAAAGGAAAAGTGGTTTAAGGCTCTGTAGGAGGGTGGTGGTGGTGGTGGTGGTGGTGGAAATAATAAGAAAAGGGGGGGGGGAAAATGTGCTGTAGCGCAGTGGGATTTGGCCCTAGTGACTGTGGGTCTGCTTGGCCCATCCCGGGGTGGAACAAACCCCACCGGCCCCATCCTGGAGCTGGGAGCGGCCCCCGGAGCAGCGACCCTGAGCCGAGCCCAGCGCCGAGCACTGGGTGGGCTCTGGTGCAGGCAGCAGGGTGAGATGGCACCAGTATAAGGCTGGTACTGGGTGCCAGAATGGACACCAGTACAGACCAGTGTTGGGCAGCAGAACAGGCTGCTACTTGGGCTTCTGGCACCAGTATGGACTTGCATTTGGCTCCAGTGTCAGTCTAGCAACAGCCACCAGTCCAGGCTGGCACTGGGCACTGGTTTAAGGCTAGCACTGGGCATCAGGAAAGGCTGATACTGGGCTGGCTTTGGCCACCAGTTTAGGCAGGCATTGGGCACCAGTATGGACTTGCATTTGGCTCCAGTGTAGGAATAGCACTGGGCACCAGTACGGGCCGGTACTGGGCACCAGTGTGGGCAGGGGTCTTCAACCCATTGCCCAGGGCCAGCTGGTCCTGCAGGGCCCCGTGATGCCACCCCCAGCCCAGGGGACATGCCCCGACCCCGGGCAGCAGCGACCCAACCCCCTCCTTGGGCTGGGACCCACCCAGGGGGACATCTCGGGGGGGACGGACGGACGGACACCCCCACCAGCGCTGCCCCCCCTCCCCAGGGCCGCGGGGTGCAGCTAATTAGGGGCTAATTGTGTTAAGGCGGGGCAGCACTAATGCAATTGTGGGATTAGCCTGCAGAGACGGTGACACCCCCCTCCCCGGGTGATTTGGGGGGGGGTGGGACACACGCACCTGGGTCCTGATCCAGCCAGGTTCTCCTGCCCCCCCCTAAACTGCCCCTCCTACCCCAAATCAGCGCCCCCCCCCCCCGGCCTGCTCTGCCCCCCTTACCTCCCCCGGGGCTGTGATTGTCCCAGGGCTAATGAGGGGCTGCCAGGGCTGGGGGGGGGGGGACGACGACACACACGGACGGACACGGACGCGACACCAGGACAACAGCACCCCGGGGCTGGCGACACCCGCCCCCCCCCAGCACATCCCCGCTGCCGGCGATTACCGAATTAACCGTCTCCATCTGAGCCCGTCTGGTGGCGGGATGTGGGTCAGGGATTACCCCCCCTCTGTGCCCCCCAGCCCAGCCCTGCTCTCCCTGGCACCAGCACCGTAAGCACCCCCACCCCCCCACCCCACCCCCCTTGGGGACAGGGTGTCCCCCCCCCCCTCATCCCGCCCCCGGCCGGGCGCAGGAAGGAGGTTCAGGCGGCCGTAATAAATACAAGAAAAGTTTATTGGAAAAAAAAAAAAAAAAAAAAAAAGAGAGGTGGGGAGGGGGCAGCGGGTCCCGGCCCGGGGTAATAAATAACAACCGTGCTCCTGGGGGGGCACCAGCTTACAAAATATGGCTCTGGGCAGTGGGGGTCCCGCGGGGTCCCCAGCGAGGCTGGTGGGGGCTGCCAGGCACCCCAGTGAGGGGCTTGGGGGGGCCCAGCCCCCCAGCACCCGCAGGCACCTGAGAAGGGGCTGCCCTTGGGGGGGGGGCAGCTGGGGCTGCAGCGGGGTCCCAGCCCCGGAGGGGGGGGGGGTGGGGGGGACGCGGGGGGAGCAGCCCCATCCCCTGCCTACCTGAGAGCCGCCGGCTGCGGCCGTGGCAGCGTCCCCAAGCGGGGGGCAGCGGCTGCGGGCAGGGGGTCAGCACCACCTGGGGCACCCGGCTCACGCCCTGTCCCGTCCCCGTCCCCCGGGGCACCAGGGCTCAGGCCAGGATCTTCTGGCACAAGGCTCAGGCCAGGATCTTCTGGGGGATCTCCACCGAGGCTTTGATGAAGATGGCGTTGTCCCGCACGTAGTTGCGCTTCTTGATGTCCTCGTGGGAGATGAATTTGGGGTAGCCGAAGCCCAGGGTGCTCTCATCCAGGGAGCTGCGCGAGGCTCCCGGCTTCTGGAAGTTTTTCCAGTTGGGATCGGGGTGGAAGGTCTCGGTGATGTGCTGGGGCTTGGAGAGCGAAGGGTCGCTCTGGTCCAGCAAGGAGAAGGTGACGCGGTAGGAGAAGGGCCACTCCAGCAGGTTGTCGTACTCGCCCGGCAGCACGCGGATGTAGACGGAGAGGTGGCTGCTCTCCCCGCTCCCGTTGCCGTTGAGGAAAGCCGAGACCTGGAGCTTGTAGCCGTACTTGTGGGTGTAGAAAGGGGGGCTGAAGAACTCGTAGTTGCTGCGGGCTTTGGCCTCCTGCAGCTTGCGGGCGTAGTCGGCGATCTTCCAGATGAGGGTCCCGTCGCTGCTCACCGACAGCTCCTCCACGTCCCGCCGCAGCTCCAGGATCTCCTGCCGCTGCCGGCTCACCAGGGCGCACACCATGCCCAGGTGCACCTTGGTGCTCTCCTCCAGGTGCCGGCCCATGGCCAGCTTGGGGCACTGCGGGGACAGCGGGACCGTCAGCGGGATGGGGTGCTGGGGGCATGGGACAGCGTGGGGACACGGGGTGGGACAGGACAGGAGAAGGATGCCGTGGGGATGTCATGGAGGTGTTGTTGGAGCACGGGGGTAGTGGAGCAGGAGGGCACAGGGACGTCGTGTGGACGCAGGAGTGGCACAGGGACACCTGGTTGGGATGTCATGGGGACACTTGGGTGGCAAAGCGACACGGGTGAGGCAGGACAAGGATGGGGACACCATGGAGCAGAGCAGGGACACCACAGGGGTTGGGACTGACGGCAGGGCAGGGGAGGTGTGAGGACGCTGCGAGGCACAGGCACGCTATGGAGGGGCTGGCACATGGATGCCGGGGCAGGATGGTCATGGGGACACCAGCACAGGGCCGGGGACACACTCACCCGGTGCTTGCAGCCAGCTTCCTTGAAGGGGCACAGCAGCATGGCAGTGTTGCAGCTCTCCTTGAGGTGGGTGGGCACATCCTCCCGGGCGATACTGGGCGTCCCGCACTGGTTGGGGCAGGGCACGGGGTATCTGGGACACTGGTACTGGTGGTTCTGGGGACAGAGAGTGACCGTCAGCTGGGGCCAGGAGCTGGTGGGGTGAGGGTCCCCGTGGACCCCCATCTCACCTGGATGGTGTCGAAGACAAACTCCTTGGCGCAGTAGGTGCAGGGCTGGGTGCGCTTGGGGCACTCGGCCAGGGTGTGCTGGGACAGCAGGCGCCGCATCATGCGGGCTCCGCACTTGTTCTCGCAGTACACGCTCTCCTGGGGACACGTGCCCTGGTGGCCCTGGGGATGGTGGCAGCATTGTCACCTTCTGGCTGCCCTCACCGGCCAGCCCTGCCAAGGAACGGGGCCACACGGTGCCCCCCATGGCCAGGCTGTGCCCCCTGGTGGTGTCCATCACCCAGGCTCTGTCCCTATGCCCAGGTTGTTCTCCACCACAGTGTCATGCACTGTCCCCACGTCCAGGCTGTGCCCCCCATGGTGTCCTGCCAGGCTGTCCCCATGGCCAGGTTGTGCCTCCTATGGTGTTCCCCCATCCAGGCTCTCCCTGTGGCCAGGCTGTGCCTCCACGGTGCCCAACAGCCCACCTAGGTTCCTCCCCACGGCCACACTGCACCCCACATTGCCCCTCCCCAACCTGGCTCCACCTCCACGGTGTTCCCCCACCCAGGCTCTGTCCCCATGGCCAGGCTGTGTCCCCCATGGTACCCAGCAGCCCATCTAGGTCCCCACATTGCCTCCCGCAACCTGTCTACACCCCCAACGATACCCCCAGCCAGGCCATGCCCCCCATGACACCCCTGCCAGCTGTGTTCCACACAGTGTCCCCACCAGACCATGCCCCGCCCTGGCACAGTGTCGTCCCACCACCACCCCCCACTGCCCACCTCAAAGGCCTCCCCGGTGAAGTCACTGGCGCAGAACTCGCACTTGACCCGGCGCTTGGGGCAGCCGTGCTGGACGTGCTCGGGCAGGTCGCGGCGGCTCAGCTTGGTGCTGCACCGGTTGGGGCAGGGGATGACGTTGAAGCCACAGGTGCCAAGATGGGCCTGGGGGACAAAGGGACAGTGAGGGAGGGGCCACAGGGTGCAACCCTGACACTCCCCCCACACACACACACACCCCCCTCCATCCTGCCAGCCCCTACCTGGAGGTGCTTGATGAGCCCGCTCCAGCGGCAGCCCTCCTCGCTGTGGATGCAGCGGATGGCCAGGCTCAGCACCTGCGCCTCCAGCTCCGGGTCGGGGTAGATCTGGGGAGGCAGCGTCGGGGCATCAGCATCCCACAGCAGGCGGGGGGGGGGGGTGGGGGGGGACACACAGACCCCTGCCACCCCCCCCCCCAGCCTGGCCGGGAGCCGCAGGCACGCTGCCCAGGGCCAGATCCCCCCCACCGGCACACGAACAAGCGCCCTTTGTCGGGAGCGAGTTTCCGTTCCCCAGCCCCGCAGCACAAAAGGCTCTTGCTTCCGCACGGGCGGCCGTGCCAGGCTGGCGTGGCTGTGCCAGGCGGGTGCGCAGAGCCCGGGGCTGGCCCTTTGGCAGGGACACGGGTGACGGGGACATCCCTTCCCCCCTCCCCAAGCTGGGTACCATGTGCTGGGCTCACCTTGGCGTAGTCCAGGGGCAGCTGGTCCTCAGGGCACTTGAAGACGCCTTCGCTGCAAGACACAGAGGGGTGAGGATCACTCGGGGCTGAGGAATGGGGGGTCACCAGTGACACAGCCACGATGTCCCACGGGGTCCCCGCCATCCCACCCCAGGATGTTGCCGCTGCTCCTCTGCTGCTGAGTGCTCACCCCGCACCAAATCCAGCCGCGGCCCTCGGGAACCACAGCTCTAATCCTGCTCCATCTGTCTGAGCTGGGAAATACCCCTGCCAGACACCCCCCGGGCAGACCCCCACCCCCACTACCCCCCCCAAGCCAGGCACTGCGGCCACCGTCCCTGGGGACCCGGGCCAGCCGCTGTGAGCGTGGCACCATCTGGAGCCCCAGCAACCCCCTCGCCTGCCCCGGCCCCCCGGGATTAAGGCAGGGTGCTGACGGCTGGCTACGGGCGCCCACAGCCCCAGGTGCTGGGACCCAGGGGGGTGGGGGTGGGGGGCAACAGCTGGGCGCCAGATGTGCAGCCCGGATGTGCGGCCCTGGGGCTCCCGCTCAGCAGGAAACGGCCCCGCCAGCCACCGCGGTGAGCCGGGATGGAGGGGGGACAAGCAGCCACCCCGGAGGGGTCCCCCATCCTGCCAGGCCCCCAGAATGGGGTGCTCCTCCCGAGAGCCGTCCCCAAGGTGGGAACGGCCCCGCTCAGCCCCAGTCTGCAGAGGGGCAGCGTGGGGTGGAGGGACAGGGACAGAGGCAAGCAGGCAGCCTGGCCTGTGACACGGCTGGCCAGGAGCCACCATCATGCCTGGCCTTGGGACAGAGGAGGGTGGCACCCCACGCACCATCCCCGACGGACGTTGGGGCGGGAGGCCGTGGGTGCTGCCCACAGGGACACTCAGGGACCTCAAGGCTCTGGTGTCCCCGGACAAGGCCACCAGGTCACCGTGCCCGCGCGCAGCCCCCCGCACGTCTCATCACCGCGTGCCCTTGGCAGGCGCCGACGCGGCCTCGACCGGGGTTGCCAAGTGGATGCGAGACGGCGGGACGGAGCCAACAGTGCCGCCTGGCACGTGCTGTCCTGGGACACCCGGGCACGGCGTGGTGACATCCCCTGCAGCCACCATCCCTGTGCTGGGGGCGGGGGGGGCAAGAGATCCCCCAGGAAAACCAAACCAGTGCTGTGGGGTGTGAGCCCCATAGGGGGCTCGGCCGCATCCAGCCCTGCCACATGCCCGGTCTGTTTGCAGCCGGTGTCTCCGTGGGAGTCGCCAGGCACCCACCGAGATCAGCTGCTCTCGGCCCAGGGTGGGCACCCAGCCCTTTCTGGGGAGCCCGTGGCTAGCATCGCCCCCCACGCCTGGCGTCGTCCCATGGCTGGCATTGTCCCACGGCTGGCATTGTCCCACGGCTGGCATTGTCCCACGGCTGGCATCGCCCCGCCGCCTTTCTGGGGGCAGCCGTCCCTGCCTGCACCCCGTGCGCGGTGTCGGGGTGCCGGGGCTGGCTGGGAAGGGGGACGGTGACCCAAAGCCAGCGCCTAATCCCCGACAAAGCCTCCCCATTCCTCACGCTTGGCCGGGCAGGGAATGTGCTGAGGCAGCGCCCGGTGGGGGGACCGTCCTTGCCTCTGACCTTCACGGCGTGCTGGGGCGCAGCGAGGTGATGGGGTGGGGGACCCCCCTCGCCACCCCCTTGCCACCCCCCCCACCCCCCCCCCCCAGCACCGCAGCGGGGCTGTGGATGGCTCAAAGCCCGTGAGATCCCCAAACCTGATCCGGTGCAAACAGCGGGGCTCGGGGCACGGGGGGACCCCGGGGTCGGAGCGCCCCGGTAGAGCCGAGGCGGCCGCGGGGCGGATGCGGGACGGGGGGGGGGGGGGGGGGGGGGGGAGGCGGAGGCGCTCCCTGGCACCGGCCCCGGGGAACGCCCGGTTTCGTAGAAACCGGCCCGTGACTGCGGGGCCCGCGGGGCCCCCGGTGCGGGCAAAGTTCGCCTCGGCGGGGCGAGGCGCAGCCGGAGGCAGCGGCAAGAAACCGGGGCCCGGAGTGACGCTTTGCATCGCCCCACGACCGGCCCCGGGAGGGACACACGGACACGGACAAACACACACACACGCCGTGGGAACACACACACACACACACACAAACACACACACACACACACACACACACCCACACACACACCCACCGGCTCCGCACCGACCGACAACCGGGAAGCACCGACGGCGGCACCTGGGCCAGGGGTGCCAAACCGTGAGGGGGGGGTGTGGGGGGGTGTGGAAGGGGGGATCCGTCCCCTCGCTCCCACCGAGCACCCACGGCCGGGTCGCGCTCTCCCGTGGGCGCGGGGGCGACCGGACCACCCCCCCCCAACCCACCCCCCCCCCCCTCCCCGCGGCGGGGCCGGGGCAGGAAGGGGTTAAGCACAAACCCTTTGCAAACGCTCGAAACTCGCCGCTGCGGGCTTCACCCTGCCCTCCTCTTCCTCCTCCTCCTCCTCCTCCTCACCGAGAGGGGCCACGGGCCGCTGCACCCCGCGGGGCGGCTGTCACGGGCTGGGCGCATCCCGCACACACACCCCCCCCCCCCCCCTCCCCGCCTACCCTCGGGGCACCCCCGCAGCAGCACCCCGGAATTGTTGGGGGGGGGGGGGGGGGCGCTGAGGTAATCAGGGCGCTCCATGGAAGGAAGGGGGGTGGGGGGGGGGGGGTGGGGGGGTGCGCTGCGTGGCGTCACGGCGCGTCGCCCGCGACGTCACGGCGGGTCCCCCTCACCTGAGGAACTCCTGCAGGCAGGTGTCGCAGAAGCGGTGGCCGCAGGTGGAGACGCGGACGGGCTCCCGCATGGGCTTCCCGCAGAGCGGGCACAGCACCCGCCGCCGCGGCCGCTCCAGCAGCTTGTAGTCGTAGCCCGGCATCCCCGCCGCCCCGGCCGCCTCCGCCGCTCCCCGCGCCGCTCCTCCGCGCTCCTTGCCCGGCTCCGCCCGGGGGTGGGGATGGGGATGGCGGGGGGGGAAAGAGGAGGAGGAGGAGGAGGGCAGGGGCCGGACGGGGCGGTGGAACCGGCCTGACACCGCCCCGCGCCCGGGGCTGGGCACCGCCACCGCCTCCCGGACGGGGCTCCGCCTTCCCCGCACCCCGGGGGGCTGCGGGGCGGCCCCGACACCCCGGGGGCTCGGGCACAGCTCCTCCGGGGGGGGGGGGGGTGTTGGGGTTCACCGCACCGGGGACAGCCAGCCCGGGGGGGGGGGGTGTGGTTGGGGTTCACCGCACCGGGAACAGCCACCTCGGGGGCTTTGGGGAGCATCACACCAGGCACAGCCCCTCCGGGGGGGGTGGGTTGTGGTTTGGGAACCCACCGCACCGGGGACAGCCACCCTGGGGGCTTTGGGGAGCATCACAGCAGGCATAGCCCCTCCAGGGGGGGGGGGTGGGGGGTGGTTTGGGAACCCACCGCACCGGGGACAGCCAGCCACCTCGGGGGCTTTGGGAGCGACTCGTGTCCCAGCCATCACCCGCAGCAAGGTTTGAGCTGGGCAAGGGGGGAGCAAGACAGGGAGGGGCTGCCCTGAGACCCCCTCGAACAACGCACCACAGGCACGGGGAGGGGGAACACACGCTCCTGGGGCTTCATCTCCTGCCCCAGGCTGCAGCAACAGCCGCCCTCCAGCCCGTGGTTTCTAACCTCCCAGCCAGAGCCAGGAGGAGGGAGAATAAAAGCAAATCTGTCTGGCTCCAGCCCCCACTTCACTCTTTCAGAAACCAGAGCAGCATATGGGAGTATTTGCCCCTTTCCCTAGAGATGGAGACGAGCAGATGACAGGCTCCGAGCATGTGTTAGTCCCACCGACGCACGCTCCAGCCAGCTTCCCATTAAGGGTGGCAGTTGCTCCAGACCCAAATGTTAGCAGTTTTCAATTAGCAAATGGCAGAGGAGGGGGATTCCTGGGGGACACGCTAAGCAAGTCAAACTCTATCACTTGTCACTCAAGGAGCTCACGTTACTCTTCTCCCCGAGAGGCTCTGCTTAAAATAAAATCCTCCAGCAGCCCGGGGCGGGGGGAAGGCAGGCAGCCTGCCTGCTCTCGCTGCCAGAGCTGCCAAGAAGGGGGTGGGTGGCTGATTTCTGGGGTTACCCTGAGGGATAACACGTTATCCTGCAACAGGGCTTTAGCTCCCGACACCCAAATAGCGGGGAAGCTCGTACCGGTGTATGTTGAGCATGAACAGCCACCACGGGGGGGGCTTTTTCGAAGGACACAACCAGCTGGCAGCCTGCTCGGACGGCGGAGAGCGCCGAGTTAAACTTTAACCGGCTCCCAGAGAGCCTGGAAACCCAGTGTGTAAACACAAATGACAGTGGGTAACCGTACAGAGAGGAGAGGGGTGAACCGGGCACCTCCGAGCTGTCACGGGGGCAGCAGCCTGGGGTTGAGATGCTCCCAGGCCGGGTTTGCTCAGAGCTGTGACAGCCCCCCCCCCGCCCCGGGGCAGGATTGACAAGTCACCCCGCTGCCCGTCTGGTTCTGCCACTCAGTCACAGCACGCCCTGGAGCCAGGCTCGCCTCTCGACAAGAGAAAGGCACTACCCCAGACACCCGCCCCAACGCCCCGCGACCCGGCCCTGTCTAAAAAACTATCCCTGGACGCCGCCGCGGGACCAGGTTCGAGCCAAAAGGATGGGCCCTTGGCATCCTGCGGGGGGTGATGGGACTCCCTGTGCCTCCCCCGCAGAAGGCTCAGGACACACCACTCGTGCAAGCTTGGAAAGGCTGTGTCTCCAACGACAAGCATGAAACAGAGCCGAGTTTTATCGCTATTATTTACTGCTTCTCTTTGATGTTTTAAAAATTTTTCTTTCCTAACCTCACTGAAGAGCATCTCTGCTAATTAGCCAGGAGCTGACAAAGCCATCAGAAGGCGCTGGCTGTGCCGGCAGGACGGCTGGGAGGTGTCAGACCCTGCAAACAAAGATCCCTTCCTTTTCCCCTCGCCCTAACGAAAGCCCTCCCCGCACTCAACATCACAGCCAGGCGTTTGTCTCACACAAAGGCGACACTCAACCTCCGGGCAGGGCAATTCCCTTTGTGGAGTCAATATGTTCTCTGTCCCCCTTGATGGGTCAGTCCTTGAACACATCTGGGCTCGGGGAGGCCTCCTGCCTTCTTCCCCCAGCCTCTCCCTGTCCTGCACCCCGGCTCCATCCCTCTGCCTCGTATTTAACTTCAACTGGAGGGACAGAAAACCCACGCTCCGGCTTCTAAAGAAGTTAAGGTGGAGCGTTTCGCCCCGGGGAAAGGAGCGGGGAGAGTCCTCTCCCTGCTTCCGGGGACTCGTGCCCAGGGCAGGCGGGGGGTAAGGGGAGCGAGGCGGCTGGACAGACGGACGGATGGCAGCCACACCTTCTGCCAAGCCTTGTGGCCACGGGGATACAACCATGACAGAGGTGCCAGAATCAAATCAAGCCAAATCAAATCAAATCAAATCGAATCAAATCAGCCCAGGGATCAGCAGGCGGTTTGGGCTGTTTCCTGCTGACAGCGATGGCACCCAGGTCAGCGGGGTCTTACTGGGAACGGGAATGGGAACGGGCTTTCCCTGGGTGACAACGACCCGAGCAGAGCCGCACAGGCCAGGATGCGCAAGATGGGACCAGGCGGCCTGATCCCCGCCTCCCCTCCCCTCCCCGCTCCCTTCTGGCCCCGCTTTCCTTCGCAGGAAGAACCCCGGGGACGCGGCTGATCCGCCACCAGCTCCGCAAGACGCGGGAACACAACGAGGATAAAGGGAGAAGCCCCGAGACCTGCGGTTTTTCACCAGGAGCTTCTGCAGAGAAACAAAGCGGCAGACGTGAGGAATGCAACTGGCCTATTTGCCCGGGCTGCTCTCTGCCTCCGGCGGCGCGGACATGCCTCGGCTTGTCGGTTCAAGAGCTATTGTTGCTCGGGGCTGGGGGCCTCTTTGTTTCCTTTACCCTTTCGCCAGGCTTGGTCACAGCCTGGTATTAAATTATTCAAATCATCTCGCCGGGCTTCACAGCCCAACTCCTGCACGGAGCGCGCAGGCTGCGAAACGCCGAGGGCTCCAGCCCTCGTGGTCGAGACCCCGGCCCAACACAAAAGCACAACTGGTCCATACTGGTTCGCCCTGCCTGGAGCAAAGGGTCCTGATATTCGAGCTGGTGGCACCTCCAGCCCCGGCACTGCCGTGCAAAGGCATCATTAAGCCATAAAACAACCCAGCACACCAGTGGGAGCAGGAGGGCTACCAGGGGGCTCACCCCTGGATTTGGCAGCCCAGCTGGAGCGGGGAGAGACCGGCTCTCCGGGCTGCACAGCCCCTGGAGCGGTGGCATTTTGGTGCCACCACTGACAAGACAAAGGGTGGCAGAGACCTCTGTCCTGCCTGCCTGCCGTCCCAGCCAGCCCTCAGCCCTGGGGAGGCCGTAGCAGCAACACCAGCCCCTTCTTACGGGATGTGTTTGCCCGTGGTGCGGGGCAACGGGAGCCTCGAGAGCTGAGCACGACACAGCCAAGAGAAATCTGTTGCTGTAGGAGCCGGTGCTGCTGCCAGCTCAGCGCAGGGAGGAGAGGCAGCGGCCCAGAGGGGCTTCAAAGCAATTTAACCCAGCCCTGCAATTATTCCTGTGCCCAGGTTGGTCTGGGAGCGGAGTACACCTTCCCCTCCGCCAACACCAGGCTGCCGGAGCCGTTCCTGTAACCTGCAGCGCAAGGCGAGTGCCAAGGGACTGGCAGAGCCTTTGAATTCGAGTCGGCTGCCTGGGATAGCAGGGTGTAACCGCCTGAAAAGGCAGCTCCACAAGAAACAAAAACGGTGGGGGAAAAACCCATTCACCCACCCTGCCAGGAGCCAAAGAGGGAGGCCACGTCTGCAGTCAGGGCTGCACATGCCTCTCCCGGCTGGATGGGACCTGCTCCCTTCCCCAGCCGGAGCCTGGGAGGCGAGGGAGGAAAGAGCAGGAGACCTGCAGAAATTCATTACCTTTCACATAACAGAGGGATCAGTCGGCTTCTACCAGAGCCCAGCGAGGCTTCCCTCACTGAAAACAGGAAAGAATCA
Source organism: Leptosomus discolor (assembly GCF_034619465.1). NCBI lineage: Eukaryota > Metazoa > Chordata > Aves > Leptosomiformes > Leptosomidae > Leptosomus > Leptosomus discolor. Next base: position 10,480,503 of record NC_141408.1, read on the forward strand.
CAAAAATAATTAGAGAGATTTCATCTCAGCCAGCTTATGAAAGCACTGACTTTATACACAACAGATTGGCAACAGCACAAAGATGGATGTGAAAGGCAAGAGCATTTGCAATGTCAGACAGATCAGAGACAGAAGCTCATCAAAAAATGGCCCAGGGCAGATGTAAGTTAAAAAAAGAAAAGAGGAGGAAAAAAAAGGAAAGGAAACGACCCTTCTGGAGATAAAAAACGTAACTCGCGCCTGTGACACGGTGATATGCCCCCTCCTGCCTGCAGAAAGGAACCCTGGTGAAAACTCATCATCTCCCTGGAGAGATCTGGGTTAAAAAACTTCGATTACTGACAATCGCTCGCTGTGTTTTGCTGCCTTCCGCCAGCTCAGCCGGGAGCCAGCGAGCTGGTCAGCAGTAGGATTTAGGGGCCCGAGGACAAATGTCAGCTGGAGGATCCTCCTGCGAGCTCCTGGGGCCGGGGGGAGGCTGTAATTGGAAAGCTCTGGGCAGCATTTCGAGAGCGGCGGCACAGAGGGGCTGCTCGTGCCGGGTTCGGCCAGCCGTGCCGGCCAGGACCCTCGAAAGCGTGATGAACAGCTCGACCAACGGGTGAAACGTTTTAAGGGGGGGATGGGAAAGGACAGACTTCTCTAATTAGAAAAGAGGTTTGCACTTAGTCACCCAGCGTAGCGCCTGGGGCCCTAACTCCAGACGCTGCTGTGCAAAGGCTGACAGCTCTCTCAGACACCAAGCTGTCAGCCTGGGCTTTGTAACCAGAGACAGCTTCCACAGGGGAAAACAACCTCTGTGCTCCTCACCCTTTTACACAGGCACTTCCAGCGGGGAGGGGAAGAGCCCCAGCGCGACCCCCGCCGAAGGCAGCACCAGAGCTCTGGGGATGTCCGCCCCACGGCACGTCCAGGGCAGCAGCTCTTGGGCGCTGGAGGTTCACAGCGACCCTCGTTGATGCGAGCAGTGAGACCAGCTCCGGTTCCGTGGGAACCAGCGTTAGGAGCTCCCCGTTTCCAGCCTTCGGGGCGCAGCCGAGGGGCTCCCGAGCCTGGGGACGCGGGTCCGAGCCAGGCAGCAATGCCGGGCGGCGGGGGGGAGCCCTGGCACCCACACGGCGAGGCTGGACGCGGCCCCTCTCAGCTCCAACTCACTGGGAAGGCGACTCCTCCACGGCAGCTGAAACACAAAGGGCAAGGACCAAGAATAAGCTGTAAGCCACCAGGGCCCACACAGGCCAGACACCCAACAGATGGGCATCACGCTCCCTGTCCCGCTACCCCAGGGGAGCCACTGCAGTGGCACGAGCAGGAGGCAACACCCAGCGCACAGAGCCCAGAGCAGGAGGAAAAGCCGTCTCCTTGAGGCTCGTGCCCTTCTCCTCCCCTCCAGCACGCCTGGCTTCTCCCAGTTATTCCTGTGTTTGCAGTGGGATCGAGAGAAGGGCTCATGGTAAAGCGGGCAGAAGCCCAAGCCAGTCAAAACCAGTGTTGGCCACACGGGAGAAAACCGCAGAGCGGTGCAGAACTGCCGCCCTAAAGGTGGAGCGCTGCTCGCCTGTGCCAGCACCCTCTCCGGGCCAGATCACAGCCGGAGCTGACAGCAGCAATGACACCACACGTGTCACCACCAGCTTTTGTGCTCTCTCTGGAGAAGTTTCCAGGCAGACTGAGCTGCCTGAAAGCCCAAAGTCAGATTTTTACAGAGCTCTTGATGCTTTTTTGCGGCCTGGTTACCGAGGGATGGCGGAGCAGGCGAGGCTGCTGCCCCGACACCACTGCTGCTGAGTTGGTACTTCCAGTACTGGGACAGGGAGGACAAGGTTTTGGACCGGGCAATGCAGAGGGACAGTAGTGGGGCTACACATTCAGGCCCTGCTCTTACGGTGCTGCAGGTGGGAGCCCACAGACCAGCTGCTGTGGAGCGCAGGGTGACTCCGGCAGCGGAAGGGGAGAGCAGCCTGCAGCCTCCCTGCAGAGACAAAACCCTTTCACTCCCATGACAAATGCCCTGCTTGTTCCCGAGCCCGGAGACTCCGCTGTTCCCTGTCCCCTTCACGTGGCAGCACACATCACGTGAGAGCTCGGCACTCGCAGGGAGGAACGGGAGCCACGGCCGATCCCGCTGTGCCGGGGCAGTCAGCTGGGCCTCCTCCCCTCCGGGCTGTAATTAGCCTCCTTGAAGTGGGCTGAGACTGGAATCCCTCAGCCCAGCGCTGAGGCCATAATCAGCTCAGCAGAGGAGGAAGAAAGGCCCCTCCAGCAGTCTGGGCCAGGCTCCCATCGTACACCCAGGCAACGGAAGGGCAGGTCACGCCATGGGCACGTTTTAACCGTGCAACGGAGCTGCCTTTGGCCCGAGCAGAGAAGAACCACAAAACCATCGCTATCTTTTCCAAACCACAATGGAAAGCCAGCAGCCAAAATGACGCCTCAAATCTCAGCTTCTATTTCAGCAGCATCAATTAGAGAGCTGCTCATTCTGGGTACTTGGTGGGCCGCCAGCACACCAGCTCCCCACAGGCCGCAGCCTGGCCAGCCCACCTGTCTGGGGGCACACGAGATTGCCTCTGCCATCCCTCTGCTCCCCCAGGCCAGTGGAAGCGGCAGCCCCACAGTGCTGCATCACAGAAAGGGAGTTTTTATGGCTTCAAGTTATTTCTATTCATCTACAGCTCTAGGGGGAGTAGAATAACACAGAGCTCACGTGCCAGGGTTACTCAGTACAGCTCCGGTCACAAGACATTGTGTCTGGCCGGGCCCTCGTGGCAGGAATCGCAGTAACGAAGCCTCTACTCACGCTTTACTGCCAGTAACGTGTTCCCATGGCAGCAGGCTACGGAGGTCACCAGGTATGGATGCATCTCCTCCAGCTGCACCGGCCTCGGCACTCCCGTTTCCTCGTCCTTCCTGCCGAGGCGTCCCCTGGCTCCTTTCCCCCACGTGCACACCTCGCCATCTGCAGAGGGACACAGACACCTGGCTGCACACAGAGCTCACCAGCAAACAAGTCTCCCATCTCCCCGGTGCCACCCTGGGCTATCTCCAAGGCCTGCTTTGGCCACAGCATGGACTGCAGGCAGAAGAAAGCCAGGGCCTGCTGCAGTCCAGGACGTGGGAGCTTCAGCCTCACCTGCTCCGATGGCCACGGTGAAGGCATCCCCACAAGCCACCACGGTGACCTTCATTGCCTGGAGCCCCACAACCAGGTGGGGTACGCGGCTGTTGCGGCAGGAGTTGGTGCCCAACTGCCCGTGCTGGTTGCTCCCGAAGGTGTAACACTGGCCAGAAGCTGCCAACAGAGACAAGAGAAACACCTGAGGATGCACTGAAGCCCCTGAAGCTCTTTGCTCTCTACTACGTGGAGCACCTTGCTCCACAGAGGTCCAACACTGGGAGCAGGGTGCCTCTGGAGCCTCTCGGAGGCCTCTGCCCACGGGAAACAGAGGCAGGAGGAAGACAGTGAAAATGCAGGTCCCCCCCCGTCAGGGCTCCGAGCCCACAGCCCTCACCCGTGACTGCAGCCGAGTGCGCTGTCCCGATGTCAGCGCACACGATGGGCTCTCGGTTCAAGGGGGCTGACTGGGCCCACGTGAACACGGTGGCCTCTTCCACCTGGTCCTCCGAGGAAGGCTCCTCTGCTGAGCTGATCCGATCTAGGCCCAGCTTGTTACACCTGCACGGGGAAGAGCAGAGTTCAGAGACGGCCGAACGCCGCCTGGCGCAGACACCCCAGAGACCAATCCTGCCCTAGCATAACCCCACCGCCCAGCACCGTGATGCTGGGGAGTAGGATCACACCGGGGTGTCTTCTGGAGCCCCTTGCTCCTTCTTCCTGGGCTGGACACAGATGGAAAGGCCCAGGAGGCCGCTCTGGGGCACAGACCCTCACCCCTTTTACCTGTTGCTCCCACAAGCAAGAATCTGGTTCTTCACTGTGAGGACCATGGAGGAATCGATGCCGCAGATGACCCTCTGAGCCTCGTGGTCTGGCGGGACTGTGACCTGCTGGGGGGAGTTGTGGCACTCCAGGGTACCCAGCCCAAGCCGACCTGGCAGGAGGGACAGAGCAGGGCACAGCTGATGGCAACGCACCACCTGAGCACAGCCCCATCGACACAGCCGCTGCGAGAGCCCAGCCTGGGACCTACCGCCAGGGAAGGCAGTGAAACCCAAAGCAGGGGGGCTCTGGTATGCGGTGAAGCAGCTGCAGCTCTTCCCCATCCACCTAGCCTGGTACATCTGGAGAGGACTGCGGGCAAGCAGGGCCAGGGAGGGGAGCGGGAAGAGGCAACGGAAAGCACAAGGCCTGTTTGGCAAAGCAGACCTCTCTTACCATTATCCCCCCTGCCCCAGGCAAACACTTCCCGTTCGTTGGAAACCGCCAGGACGTGAGACGCGCCACAGGCCACCTGCACCATCTCGTAGCCCAGCAGGGCCTCCACGATCTTGGGCTGGCAGGGGAAGAGCAGCAGCCGTCAGCCGAGACCTCCCAGCCTGCCCGGCTGCTCCCATCCCTCCCACCCGGCCCCCCCAGCCTCAACACAGCGCTGGCAGCATCCCAGTTTTCATCCAACACAAACACCAGAGAATTCTTTTTTTTCCCCCCCCCTTTGTTCCAAACAGTCTTCAAAGGGTTTAGAGACTACGTGCACACAGAACAGAAGATAATGCAAACATCTCTGGGGCGGAAGAAAGCAGCCAGCACAACAGTTTGGAGAGGGAATAGGTTCAGCCCAAGGGTTGGGATTCGCCCCCCTGCCCACGTGGGGAGTGCCAGGGGCTGTTAACGCCCGCTCTGAGCAGGCAGGGGCTTGGTGCAGGATGCGTTGGCTGAAAGGCTCTTGTGCAGAAGAGCTGTGAGCTATCGGCTACATATTCGTTAGGGTGTGGAGAGACCCGGATCTCCACATTTCACCCAGCTCCTGCTGTGACCTGCTGTTAGATCTGACACCTCGCCACAGCGAGCCTCATTCTCATTATCTCCTTCAAGTGAAAAGCACCATTTGTTGGGATCTGGCTGCTGCTCTCCCAACTGCTCTCCCCTCCCCAGCTATAAGCACCAAACAGCTCAGCTCCGGACGGAGCAGGAACGAACGAGCCAGCTGACCACAGTGACAAATGGCACCAGTCCCTGGGCTCGGCTGGGAGCCATCGGCTGCTGCCACATCCGAGGGCAGGCGAGGAAGAAGCTGGAAGGGAGCGACGGGCCCTCAGCCCTGGTGTTCCGAGCCAATCGGAAACACACAGCTCTTCTTTAAATACTGGCTCTTTTGAAAAATAACTTTTCTCAGTGAACCCTGGCAGCTGCAGGCCAAGAGTGAAGCAGGCAGGTGTGTGATTGGAGGCAGGCTCCAAGCTGGGAGCCTGCCAACAGCAACCACAAGGCAGCTCTCGACTTCCCCCACGCTCAAAGGGATCTTTGTGTAAGGGGGGAGAGAGAAAAAAAGAGGCAGGTTGGGTCTTTTAAAACCCGCAGTGACAGGGAGAGGAGGGGGAGTGGGATCAGAAGCCAGAGCACGCCTGGGATTCACAACCCTGGCGCTGGGATGAGCCCTCTCACGTGGTGGCAGAAGGCACCATCCACCCTCTACCCCGGAGGAGCAGCACGCCCAGCACCCTCACGACAGACCTGGCTTACGTCCGTGAAGTTCCCATGTCCCAAACAGCCATTGCTGCCGCTGCCGAAGGTCATGATTATCCCCCTGTCTGGAAAAGCAGAAAGAAGTCGTGTTCCTGGCACACGTGAGGCCCTGCCGGGCACACACAGCCCATGGGGCCGGCTGTGGCTCCCAGGACAGCGGCTCTGCTTGGCCCCGCTCTGACTCACAACGTGCTGTGGGGGCCAGAAGCTTTCAGCGAGCTTCCAGAGAGCAGCAGCCTTGATCTGCTGCGACAACTCGCCAAACAAACAGCAGATGATAGGAAAGCGCTGAGATAACATTATTGCAGCTGTGTACGCAGGAGCTGCTAACTCCACAAGGTCTGTCAAGGTGTTAAATACACAGAGGCGCTCACTGAGCAGCCACCCAGCAGAGGGCTGGCAGGAAATGCCACGGAGAGGTAGGACAAACCCATGCCTACAAAGTTTGCCAGTTGCATATCTACCATTTGCTGCCCTGATCCCCAGGAGAAGTGCAAACAAGAGCTCCCCGAGGACCACTGGGAAGGCTTTGCTGCACAAATACGGCCTCGGCCTGGTGTCCGCGCTCCCCTCCCAGCCAGAACGCCTCCTGGCCCGCTCTAAGGGGGCTTCAGACCCTGCCTTCCCGCAGCTGAGGACAACCAGCCCTGCAGGAGCTGACGTTGACTTCTCACTGCAACGCCAGTCACCGCTGGTCACTGCTTGTGTCTGCGTCACACCGAGTACGTGACAGAGAAAGGCTGAAATTCCCAGACACTCCTCCCACTGCAGTCCTCACTGTACAGGCCAGTTCTGACTTCAGGTGACACCAGTGCAACCAGGACAAAAAATTTGTGGCCCTCCCTACACCAGGCGGACCTTTGGGACCCAGTTGACCAGTGTGGCACCACAGAAGGACCACGCCTGCCATTTCTGACCCCCCACCTGATGTCACACGAGAGGCCACAGAGGCCTTCACGTCACCCCAGCCCAGCAGGTCTCCCAGGTTCCTCTCTGAGCAGGCTCCCCAGGCAGTCACGCCAAGCCAGCTGCCACGCAGAGGGGTCTGGGACTCAGCCAGGCGAAGGCAGGAGGCGGCAGCTCACCTGTGAGGCAGGCTGTGAAGAGATCACCGCAGGACACGTGTTTGATGGTGACCCCAGACTGGCCCTCCAGAAAGCGGGATACAAACTGAGGCTGGAGCTGCTCGGTGGCTCCTGGGAGAGAAGGGCCTCCTGCAGCACCCACGGGGGGAGCCTGGCAGAGAGAAGCCATGTCGGCTGCTGCACCTCCGTGCAGCAAGAGCTGGGTTGGAGAATTCAGATGAGCCCCTTCCCACAGGCTTAGCAGCGCTACCCACACCCTGGACTGGACTGTGCTCCGGGAGGATGCACTGCCAGGGCCCATGCTGTGAGCAGAAAGATCTCCCCCCACCTCCGAAATCACACATTCGAGGCTTCTACGGCCACTGCCTGCCCCAGGTTCCCCGTCACTCACCTCCCACAGGATGAGCCGCCCCGATTTGGTGACCCCGGCCTTCTGCGTCCTGCCGGCAGAGACCTGCACCACCTCGGTGTTCAGCATGGGCAGGCGGAGGGGGGTGGTGATCCCGCCCCCCCAGGTGTAGATGGACGACAGCGGAGGAGGGATTCCTGTCCTGGCTGAACCACCTCGAACACCTACGGGTCAAACAGAAATCATTAACACGAATCCCTGACTGTCCTCCCACAGGAAAAGAAACGACACCAGCCAGTCCGGGTGCCAGCAGAGCTGCCTGCCAGCCAGCAGAGCCAGACCAGCGCCTGCCCAAGGCTGGCAAGAGGCTGCTGGGGAGCTCCCAGCCAGGGCTGAGAGAAGCACATGGGAACAGCTCCTTGTATTTTATCCCAGAATTGAGGAAAGCGGCACCACGACAGCTCTAGTGTAATCGTTACCAGTGCTGGCTGCATTGTCCTGCACCGGGACATCCCCCCAGGGTCCTCCAGGGCTCAGGGAAGGTGACATCTCTTAACTCCCTCTCTCCAGAAGCTTGAGTGTCTCTCTGACCCCCTGTCATCCAAAGGAAAGGGTCCTTCGAATGGAGCTGTGTTGAACACCCCGTGCCAGGACTCACCCCTCGGCCTGGCACTGCTCACTCGTCCCCCTGTCCGGCTGTGGGTCACTGTCGGCACCGGAGCCAAGGGTTTTTCAGGCCTGCCAAACCAAAATCCAGCCCTTAACGTCAGCTTGGCCCCAGAGGTCCTGCAGAGCTCTGGATCACAGAAGGTCTGGGCAGAGCTACAGCATAAGCCACGGCTGAATAGCTCAGAATTGCCTCGGTAGGTGCTTTAAACCAGCTGAGAGAGGGGAGTTGGCATCAGTTCGCTTCCCCCTGAGCTCACGACTCTCTGTTCACTGTTACTGCGACGACAAGCCCACACCTGCCATCGCACCTGCCACAGCCCCGAGCCGCTGGGCCAGGCTCAGCCCGCAGCAGCTGCGCGTTGGGTGACGCAGGAGAGCTGCAGGGGAACAGCGCTGGAGCCCGTAACGGAGACGGCGAGCCGGTCCGACACGTCAGGGGCTGTGGCAGCCCCTCCCAAGGGACACTGAGGCGGCAGCATCACTTGCCTTCTCATTTTGACACTGCCCACATCCGTGTAGAGGTTCAGAAGGGGCCGAATGCAGATGGCCTGGGCCATGATCTCATTCAGCTGGGGCCGCTTGGAAGGATCCAGGTTCAGCATGCTCAGGATGAGCTGGCGCAGGTCGGGGCTGTACCTATCCGATATGGGGGCGAACGTCCCGCTCATGATCTTCAACACTAAGGCAGGAAGATTCTGGAAGGAAAACAAGAGAGAGAGACATACAGTGGCCAGGCAGTCAGAGGTGAGGCCAAGGAGCAAGAAGTTCTCAGCACTGCCCTCTGCCTTCACACCTCCAGGCTCAGCGAGAAGAGTGATCCAAGCATACGTTTTCACCTCTGTAAGAGGCCACGGCTCCCTGCGCTACATGTAAACCAGATCCCTCTTACCGCAGCTTCGAAAGCCCTCTTGAGGCTGGCGAGTTCGTACAGCACACAGCCCAAAGCCCAGATATCACTCTTCTGGTTGTAAGGCTTCCCTTCACAGAGCTCTGGGGAGATGTAGCACGGAGTTCCCACCACCTAGAAGAGACCCAGAAATTTACCGCGGTGCTGTGAAACTGGGGCAGCGAGGTGGCAAGAGAAAGGCTGAGTTCAGAGCCCAGTGCGCAGGCTGGCGAGGGCACCACCAACCAAAGCTGAGCGGAGCTGGGCTTTTGTTCCCTGCTGTCAACATCTGCCTGACAATCTCGGTAAAAAAACCACGAGGATTTGCCTTTCCGGTGACCTCCCTTGCACACAGAGAGATTACCTCTAATTTTGTTCCTATCCACTTGAGAGAATCAGAGCCCAGAGCAATGAGCGTGATATAAAGGCCTAGTCAGATTAGATCAGGTGAGGAACGATACTCAAGTCTCAAGCAGAGAGACGAGATCAAGACAAAGCAGGACGGCACAGGCAGGAATTCGGTTGCCGAGTATGTCAGGCAAGCCTGCAAACACCACCCCTCCCCCTGCGACGGTGGGAGGAACCCTGTCTGCCCTCACCAGTGCGCCCAGACACCCCATCCTCTCGCAGGCTTGGGCAGGCAGGTCTTTCTCACCTTTCTGCGGCCCACAGAGCTTCATAAAACTTGGGCGGGAAGAGATCAGCCGCCAAGGAGCAAAGCAGCATCGTGGCGCGCGGATGTGGCCTACTGCAAGTGTGCTACGCCCAACCTCGCTGCCTACAGCAGCTTCGGTGAGCCAAGTCCAGAGTTTCCAGCCTGCTGCCATGGTGGCAAGTAGCTCCCCTGTAAAGCCAGGCCACTCACCGTGTAGGCTTTACTCTTGCTGCTCAAGATTTTGGAGATGCCAAAGTCTCCGATCTTGACAATCATGCGATGTTTATCCAAGAGGATATTCTGAGTCTTCAGGTCGCGGTGCAGGATCTGCTTGGTGTGCACGTGGTGGAGAGCCAGGAGGATCTGCACGAAGAAGTGCAGGATGGTGTCCTCATCCAGCAAGGAGTTGCAGCGCTTATGAATAAACTCGGCTAGCGTGCCCCCTGCAAAGAGCAACACGGGGCTAGCGGCAAGGGTGGCTGCACAGGGCGGCCCAAACCCAGCCTAAAAGCCGTGGGGATTCAGCCACGGCATCATGACCAGCCAAGTGAAAACCGTGCCCTGGTGGGACACGCAGCACGTCCTCCAACGTTCCCGAGACCGTGTGGAGAACAATGGCAGTGCAGCTGTTAGGACAAAGAAACAGCTAGAAGTTACTGTTGACATTATCAAAGGCAGCAGGAAAAGAAACACTAAAATTACAGCTCTTGGAGAAGGACACAAACCTTAACAGCAGAACAAGATAAGCCTGTTCTGCAAAAAAGAATTCTTGCCGTCCGAGAGGCCACGTGGCACGGAGAGGCCCCTGTTGAGAAGGGGAGGTCCAGAGTCAGGGCTCACATACCACTTTTAACAAACCCTCATGCAAATGTCGATTTCATCTTAAACTCCATGGCAAATCTCGTTAGAGATCACACCTTCCCACACAGAGCTGTGGGAGCAACAGCGTGGCTGAGAGCTGACACAGGGAAACGTATGTGAAACCTAAGCCAAGGGCAGATGGTAGCACACTTATCAGCGACAGAGGTGTCAGAAATCTCTTTGTTTTGGGTATGATTAGCAGGCGTAAGGCATATAACCACAGAATCACAGAAGGGTTGAAGTTGGCAGGGACCTCAGGAGGTCATCTGGTCCAATTCCCTGCTTAAGCGGGGCCACCGACAGCTGGTTGCCCAGGACCATGACCTGTCTTTTGAATATCTCCGAGGATGGTGACTCCACAACCTCTCTGGGCAACCTTTGCCAGTCGTCGGCCACTTGGCTCACAGTCATCTTGGTGTCCACCAGGACCCCCAGAAGAATCTTTTCTGCAAAAATGTCTGTTCAAGAGAGACGTGTTGGGACTCTTTAGGGGTCCAAAGCACAAGATCTTTATGTGGGAGCACAACATGGGGCCATGACCCAAGGAGAGTTGAGGGCTTGACACCCCCTGGACCTGCCGAGGAACCAGCTGCAGACGCTGGGGGAGATCGGGACCCACCTGGGGCGTACTCCATGGCGATCATGAGCGCCTTGTCCTCCAGGAAGTTCTCGTAGTATTCGATGACATTGGGGTGGCTGAGCAGCTTGAGGACCTGGCACTCGTTCTGTGCCGCCAGCCGCTCGTCCTTGCTCATCTGCTCCACCGGGATCTGCTTCAGGATCACCAGCTTCTGGTCGGCCTTGCGCAGGCACAGGTGCACGATGCTGCGGGGTCGGGGACAGGGCCTCAGCGGGGGGCAGGGGGGGACATACACATAACACGATAGGGCCTGGTCACCACCTTGGGGTGACGCATGGCCCCTGCCCCCCCCCATTGCCATGGTAACAGGGTCTGCTCGTCTGCTCGACACCCCCCCCCCACCCCTCCCCAGGGTGTCATGCACCCAGTGCCATGTCACCCTATCGCCATGGCAACAGTCAGGGCCTGGCCACCACCACCACCACCCCCCCCCTCCCGCCCCGCCAGGGTGCCACAAGCCGGCTGACCCCCTCACGTTGCCATGGCAACGCCTTGTTGCCATGGTAACGCGGCCTGCGCTCTTCCACCCCACCCCGCCGTGCCAAACGCCCGGCGACTCCCCCCCCCCGCCACGGTAAAAAGGCCTGGAGACACACTCTCCCCCTTTCCCCCACTCCCGGGGCCCCCGGGGCCGCCCTCACCCGAAGGCCCCTCTCCCCACCACCCGGATCCGCTCGTATTTCTCCATCCCTGTCCCGGCCAGGCCCGGGCTCCTCCCGTCTCCATGGAGACACTTCCGGGAGGTGCTACGGCGGCCGCGGGCGGCCGAAACACCGCGGGCCGCGCCCGTTCCTCACCACCATGTGCGTAGGGCCTGCGGGGTGTTGGGGCGGGGGGGGGGGGGGGAGCAGAGGGCTCCCTCCTCCGGCCAGGAGGGAGGGTAACGCCACCCCAGGGCGGTCTGGCTGAGCCCCCGGCTTGGGTGGGCACCACAGTGCCGCGGGGAGCCACCCCCCGCCCCGGGAAGAGCGGTTTGGGGTGCCCTGAGCCTGCCGCCCCCAGGCTGGGGGGTACCAGCAGGAACCCACACACCGCCCCCCGTACCCCCAGAGAGCGGCGGTGCCCGCAGCAGCCTCCTGCCCCACAGCCCCGAGTCTGGGGGAGCACCCAGCCCGGGTCCCCTCCCTGCTCCCCCCCCCTAAACCCGCTTTAGAACCCCAGGACCACGAGCACCCATGGGGCCGGCCATGGCGGCACCTATAGCATGGGAGGGTGGGTCCGTGCCCTGCACCCAAGGGTGGCTTCCCCTGTCCTGGAGCGGGGACAGGGACAGCGGTGGCAGTGCCACCCCCAGGCCACACCACGTGGTCATGCTGCCATCTAGCGACACCGAGCCCGGCTCACCGCGGAGGGAAAGGGACTGTCAGCCAGCCCCCGCTGTCCTGCACCCGGGGGGGGGGGGGGGGGGGAGTGTGGCAGCGATAGGGGAAGACCCCCACACCAGGACCAGCACCCCGCCGCGTCTCGGTGCCCACAGAGCCGGCCTCACCCTGCTGCCACACGGATATTAGGGGGGCAACTGCCCCCCCCCCCTCCCCCCGTTCCCGGGCCCCCCCCCCTGCCTTCCTGCAGGCTGTTGGTGGGCGCTCGCTGCGCCCACCCAACCGGCGGCGCTCCCAGCCGGTTTTGGCGACTGTTTTCCCAGGACACCGCTGTTTTCCCACCGTGCCCGGGACACGCACACGACGCCCAGGACAGATGTGCGGGGCTCACGCCAGCTGTGCAGCGCCGGGACAGATGTGCAAGGCCCGGCACAACTGTGCACCGCCTGCCACTCGCCCGCTGCGCCCACCCTCCCGTGCTGCACCTGGCACCCACGCGTGCCCTGCCTTGCACACGTGCGTGCAACGCCTTGCACGTACACGCAGCGCCTCGCACGCGTGCGTGCAACGCCCCGCCCGTACCCGCGCGCACACACACACGTACACACGCCCGCTCCCGCGCAGGCGCCCTGCGGGGAAGCGCGGCCCGCGAGGGAGGTGTGGTCACTGAGGGGGCGTGGTCAGCGGAGGAGGCGTGGCCAGAGAGGGAGGCGTAGTCAATGAGAGGCGTGGCCAACGAGGGCGGCTCAGTCAATGGAGAGGCGTAGTCAATGGAGGGCGTGGTCAAAGGGGAGGCGTGGCTCCCCCGGCCCCGCCCGCCCATCCCGCCGGAGCTGGGCGCGATGGGCCCGGGCTGGCGGGCGGCCTCGGCGGCGCTGGTGGGCGGCAGCGTGGCTCTCTTCGGGGGTCTGCGGCGGACGGCTCTAGCCCTACCCCGGCCCGCCGCCGTCCGGAGCCGCCCCGGCCGTGCCTGGCGTTGGGGGAATCTCCTCGTCTCTTTCGCACACTCCGTGCTGGCCGGGCTATGGGCCCTCTTCAGGTACCGGGCGGGGCGGGGGGAGGTGGGCACCGTGGACACCCTGCGAACCGGAGCTCCGGGCCTCCGTGGGAGCACGACCCCGAGCGCTGCCCCCGCCCCCCCCCCCCCCCCCCCCAAGGCGAGGAGGCACGGGGCAGGGTGCTGGGGATCCCCGTGTGTCCCCCATCCCACCGCCCAGGCTGACCCCCTTCCTCCTCTCCTCATCCCCAGCCTCTGGCACTCCCCGGAGCTGCTCTCCAACATCCAGGATGGCTACAGCGTCTCAGGGCACCTGCTGGTCTGCTTCTCCTCAGGTAAGGAGCCAGGCAGGGCGATGGCTGCGGCCACTCCGCCCGGCCTCTGCCCACTCCCTCTTCAGCCTCGCCCGGCACGCTGGCCTGGGCTGAGCCCCGGGTGACTCTCCGCGCTTCCTTGCCTTGATCACGAGCGTGGAGCCCGCAGGCTGCCAACCCCCGGGGCCCAGCTATCTCCCCACGCTCAGCTGGGGCGGAGGCGTTTCTGGCGCCTGGAGCACAGTCACGCCACCCTGCCCCTCCTTGCTGCTCCCCCTCACCGCAGCAGGTGACGGTGTGCAAGCCGGACCCCCTCAACGCTCTCCATCATCCCACAGGCTACTTCATCCATGACAGCCTTGACATCATCTTCAACCACCAGTCCCGCTCCTCCTGGGAGTACCTGGTGCACCATGCCATGGTGAGTACAACTCCAGGGAGGCAAAGGGCTAGCACGGGGGGCTACCACGCACTCCTGGAGCTCAGCCCACGCAGGTTTCGTGCATTACAGTGGGGCAAGCCAGAGCCCTTCCCTCCACCTCACCCTGGCTGCCAGGTAGGCTGCGCATCAACAAGGCGAGGGCAGGATGCCTGCCAGCATCGGCTCGGAGCGCCAGGAGCCAGATAGGCTGCCGCACCGGGCGAGGAAAGAGCTGGAGGCTTCTCCCAGCTCCCCAGCGGAGGGAGTTGTAACTGGTCGTGGGGGAAACTGGCTCTTCAGACTGGTTTTCCCTTGGCTTAGGTGTCTGGAGGGCTGCTGGGATCTCTAGGTGGGGGGGGGGGCAACAGCACCACATATGCCCAAACCCTGGTGGGGAAGGACTTGCCTCCCTCAGGGCAAGGAGAGCTGACCCTGCTGTGTCCCTCCCGCTCCCAGGCCATTTCTGCCTTCATCTCGCTCATCATCACAGGCCGCTTCCTGGTAGCGGCGATGCTACTGCTGCTGGTGGAGGTCAGCAACATCTTCCTCACCATCCGCATGCTGCTGAAGATGAGCAACGTGCCTTCCCCGGCGCTCTATGAGGCCAACAAGTACGTCAACCTGGTGATGTACTTCGCCTTCCGCCTGGCGCCCCAGTCTTACCTCACCTGGTACTTCCTCCGCTACGTGGAGGTGCAGGGCCAGGGTGCCTTCCTCACCGCCAACCTCCTGCTGCTCGACACCATGATCCTCATGTACTTCTCCCGCCTCCTCCGCTCCGATTTTTTCCCCTCCCTGCGCAAGAGCTCTGCGGGGAGAGACGTGGATGGTGAGAAGTTTCTGATAGACTGAGACGTGCGTGCCAAGGGGGACCCAGGCTCTGGCTCGTGGGGGGGTCTTGGCGTCTCCAAACTTGCTCTGATGTGCCTTAGGGATCGCTCCCTGGCCCCGGGCCCTGCCTTCACCCGCTCTGCTGTCTAAAAGCGCTTCCAGGCTGGACCAGCCTGACGGCCTCACCAAGCTGTGGGGACACTACTGAAGCCAGGAGCATGGCTGATGGAGAAGCAGCCCAAGCTGGCTTCTGCACAGGCAGCTGGAGGGCCAGGGGTGGCTGCGTTTCACAGCTGATGGCCTGAGAGGGTTGGGAGGGAAGGGACAAGTCCTTTCCATGGTGATGTTGGGTGTTACGTGCATTAAAATCGGTCTCTTTACTGCTGCCGCAGCACGCCTGGACTGGCTTTTCTGTGGGGCAGAGCAGCATCAGTGGGAGGATGGCGGGGGGGGGGGGGACGGGGACGACAGGGCCATGGGAAAGGATGTGCCCCTGTTCCCAGTGGAGGGCTGGCAGGCTTTCGGGAGGGAAAGGGCACATTTCTGCTGCTCGCTTTCTTCTAGGGACTGCCCAGGGTTGCACTCAAGCCTGCTGGGTCCTACCAGCCCGGCTGCACCGTGCCGAGCCTTAAATAGCAAGTCCACAATCCCTCCCATGGATGGGTCCCTCCCTTCCTCCTCACTCGTCTGCTCTTCCAGAGCCCTAGGGCTGTGCATGGAGCAGGGGAAGGGAGCCAGGAGAGGTACCAAGCCTTGCTGCAGTCCCTGACCTGCCTGCCGGCGAGGAGCCTGGCTGGGCTGCGTGACTCACCGGGCAGCCATGTGAAGTGGAGCTGGCATGGGAAATCCCTGTGAGGCCACTGACTCTTCCTGGAAGGCTATTGCATGCTTGGATCTGCCCCAGAGCGGTCTTCACCAGCACAGCACAGCTCTGGCCCCCCACGAGTGTGCTGGGCCCTCTCCTGCAGCGACAGGACCAAGCTGCCTCCAGCAGCTGCCCCCGCCTCAGAGCGATGGGAGGAGAGAAGGGGTTCAGCTCCCCGGGGGAGCAGGGCCAGAACCAGCCCAGCCGGTCCTGTGGAGCACCAGAGCATCAGGAAGGCAAATCCTGCTGACGTGACAGCTCCAGGATCGCGCCAGACTGGCATAAAGCAGCGGGGCTTTAGAGGGGCTCCTGCCCTGCCCCTGCTCTGGAGCAGGATCTGTCCTACCAACCCCACCACCAGCCCAGCTCAGGTAGAGACAGGTTCTGCGCTTGAAATAAGTGGAAGCAGTGGGAAATCACCCTCCTTCCTTCCAGAGAGCCAGGAAACACTCCACAGGGCTGGGATCCTGCCAGGGCTCCCCAGCGTGGAGCGATACCGGTGCAGGGGGTGCATGCCAGGAACAGCCTGGCAGCCGGAGCGGAGGTGTGAGACTCGGGATGCTGCGTGGGCAGGGACCTACATCAGCTTCCAACCTGCTGCCTCGCCCCTTCCTCGCTCCCAGCGGAGCTCAGCAGCCCCACACCGAGCTGCAGGGAGCCCCGGCAGGGCACAGCCTGACCCTCAGCAGTACATCCCGACGGCTACGCAGCTTCCCAGCTGCAGCTTAAGCCTCGTGGCCTCTCTGCACCGACTCCATCTGCAAATACCCCACCACAACCAAGCCCAAAACTTAAGTTTCCCCTCACCCCGATCGCTGCACCTCTCCCCTTGGAGCAGACACGGCTCTGCCCCAGCGGGTCACAGGGTCAGGGGGACCAGCCCACACTCTCACCACCCTTAGAGCAGCACGGAAGGGTCAGGCATGACAAAGCTTCCCAGAACAGGGAGCCTGCCTCCCCCCCTGCTCCTCTCCTGGCTTCCAGCCGGAGCATCTCCCAGCAGCGCAGCGCTGGCTGGGGCAGCTGTGGGTCAGGCTGGCTGCCGGCCCAGAGCGAGAGGCAAGCGTAAGGACGTGAAGTGCCAGACAGCAGCAGCCACCGGGCTAAGTTGAGGCAGGGTCAGGCAGGGCAGACTGCAAGTCATGCTGATGTGAAATCCCTCCCCAGCCTCCACGCTGCAGCACAAACCCACTCCTCACCCCAGCAGCGATACCAGTGTTGCTGCAAGAAGGGAACTTCTCCCTTGCCACATCCTTCTCAGGGTGACTACAGCTAAGGAGGGGGCACAGGGTTCAGGCAAACCCCCGGAGACCCTGCTGCTGCTGCTTGTCCCCTCCCCAGGCTGCACGCAGGAGGTTGGGTCGGTGCCCTCAACCCCACAGGCCAGCAGAACATCAGACCCGACCCCAGGAGGGAGCGGGGCTGTCCCAGTTCCTCGCACCACCGGACTCCCAGCAGCGGGGCTGTGTCACAGGCGGGGAAGGCTGCCTCTTGCTCAGCCCTACCTGACCCCACACAGCCTCCCAACAGCCCTTGCTCTCCCAGTTTCAAGCCCCTGAGCCAGGCTTGGGGAGGGTGAGAGCCTGGATTTTGGCCTGTGCCCAGGGCGCCAGCAGAGCTCTGATCTGAGCTCTCTCCGAGCACCTGCAGATCAGGAGAGGGACAGGCATCCAGGGAAGCAGGTGGGTTTTCACATCTTACAGCAGGCAGGGAGCATCTCCTGCCTCTCCCCCCCCCCCCCCCCCCCGAGCATCCCGTGGGGCTCAGGGAGAAGGCGGGGTGCACCCAGGCAGCCCCCACATCCAGAAGCAGCCTGACAGCAGCCGCAGTCTGCCCGTGCGAGGGCGAACACACGGGCTTCACAATACCCAGCGCCACCTTCCTTGGACAGTGCACGGGTGCTGGCCTGTCCCTCACCACGTGAAGAGCCTCCAGCCAAGGGCCACCCAACCCAGCACAGATCTTTACCCCTGAAGGCAGCAGCAATTGGGACACTGGACTCTCTCCATCCAGCACCAACCTTCACACGTGTGCGAACCACCACTCCGCGACTCCATCACTCCGTCACTCCCTGCAAGAGGCACGAAGGAGCTTGGTGTCCCACTGCCCAAGAGCTCAATTACCCTGATCAATATTTGGTCACGGCTTTCACCACCTCAGTCGAGCGTTAAGTACACACTTAAGATGATCTGAAGTACCCCTAAAGGCTTACCTGTACTTCACCACCACTCCCTGCTCCCCCAGCGCTCCACATTCTCGTGACTCCCCAAGAGCTCTCAAAAGCCAGTTTCATCTACAGATTTGAGGAAGCAAAAGGCTGCCGAGGCAGCAAGAGCAGCCAGTTTGGGACCAGCCCTGGTGAGGGCTGTGAACCCTGTGTAAGGTTGCAGGCAGCCCAACAGGAACAGCCAGGGCTGTGATTCACACGCTGCAGCGCGGGGAGCGGGGATGGCGCCAGAAAAACGCCCCCACAAAGCCCCCACGATGGCAGCAGCTCGAGGTGTTCGTCAGGTGGAGCTGATACGCTCAGGAAAGGGTGTGACACTCTGCTTGTGCCAGATCTGAACCACTACCACGTTTTTGTGGTGGTTACTACCTGCCTACTCATGGGCCTGCGGTGTGCTCTACGGGGCAGCTACGTAGGACACCGAACACCGATCACAAACACATGCTCACCACACAGGGCAACAAAATACAGAGCTCTCAGGTAAATATCTGAGATTTGAGGGAGCGTCACCTCATATTTACCCGCAGCAGAAAGGTCAGTGACCCAGGAGACCCCATCAGCACTGCCCATCTAGCGCCAGGAAGGGAGGGAGGAACCCCCTTTCCTAAAATGAAGCCCGAAAAGTTTGCTGAGCGCTCTCTTTCACATGGGCTATGCTGTCACAAACCACAAGAGCCCCTCAGTGGTGTCACAGGGTTTATTATCCTGTCTGTACAGTCCTCGGTAGACGCAGTTTAGATGATTCCAATCTGGAAAGAAGCAAAGCACGTTAAAACAGAGGTGACACTGGTGAAAAGGCAGAGCCTCCACCACAGACATCGCTGCCACGGCTGCATCTCCCCAGGATTCCTGTCCTCTGGGGACAGCTTCCTTCCTCCCAGACCTGTCCAGGGCCTTACACAACACTTATTCCAGTGACCCTCGTGCTAAGCCACATTGCTCTACTCCTATTTATACCACTGCTGCCTCCTGCCTACCTCAACCACCTCGAGGACTTAAAACTCTCTGCCACTTCCAGCCACACAGCCACTTCCTCAGTAGAAACCCCTCCTTCCCCCAGGCCGGCAGCGCAGCGGTGCCCCTGCCATCACCTCCCCTGTTCGAGCCAGCTGCCAGCAGCCCTGGCCAAGGTTTCCATGCAGAGGCTCTGCAGGGCAGTTTCTGCATCCTTCCCGTTAATCCTCCGGAGCTCTGTGGAGTGGAGCCCCTCGCTGGAGGAGCTGAAGCACAGCAGCAATTCTCTCTCAGTAACTTTTCCCACTTCACCTTGGGATCTTCCAGGCAGAATGGCAGTTTGCTAGACAACGTGGGCTTGCTCCTCAACACTCGCAGCCTGTCTGACTACCAGGACACCCCACAGAAGCGCCACCACGCTGGAAGCACGAGTACTTCACCTGTACACCAGGAAGAACCGGGTGCAGAAGATACAAGACCACGGGAGCTGCCAAGTTTCAAAGATTTCTCACCTTGTTGGCTACATCCAGCGCATCGTAATCTGGAGCCAGTCGGACATAAGCTTTCTTCTCCCCATCAGGCCTAGAGAGGAACAGGAGGCATCAGCAGAGAGGCACACAGCTCCTCCCACCTGCTCCCCCTTCGTGCTACAGCAGTGTGCATCAGTGGTTCCTTTGGAAACATCACTTTACTCAGTGGTAAAAAAAACGTTCACATCATTTGCACAAGGCTCGCTGGGTGTTAGAAAAGCTCCCTGAGCAAGCTGACCCTCCGGTCTGCCAAACATTTCCCACTTCCACTAAGATGTGCTCAGTCACAAGTTCCATTTCTCAACACTTTTAACACTCAATACGCTGCAGAGCTCAATCCCTGAGAGCAGCCACATCTGCTGAAACTCACACGTGCTCCCATTTCCTGCTAAAAGCCACTCTGGGCTCCTGAAGAACCTCACACCCACCAGTGACCTATTCTCTCCCTCTTCTCACCTAATCAGTGTGTTGACCTTGGCCACATCGATATCGTACAGCTTCTTGACAGCCTGTTTGATCTGGTGCTTGTTTGCCTTGACATCCACGATGAAAACCAGAGTATTGTTATCCTCAATCTTCTTCATCGCCGACTCTGTGGTCAGAGGGAACTTGATAATGGCATAATGGTCCAGCCTGCAGGAGAGACCCTGTGGTTAACAGAAAGCTGGCAGACGCCCCCTCTGCATTTCAGGGGCTTTTCAAATACCACGGGTACCACCTAGTTTGGGGTGCATCAGTCACCAAAAAGGTTCTAATCACAAACTCTCAGGCTTTGGTCGCTTGAAATCATCACCTGCACCCCAAACACCCCTGCCAAGCGCTCTGCCCCCAAGATGTGGGCTCGGCCCCCAGGGCAGCACGCTGGCAAGGTGTCACCCTGGGACCTGCAGCGAGGCCCGCCAGCCCAATGCAGGTGGCTGCTCCCATCCTACAAGCCCTGCAGCAGGGCAGGGCCCAAGGTCCCCACACGTACTTGTTTCTCCGTGGGGCGCTCTTCCGGGGGTACTTGGGCTGCCGTCGCAGTCGCAGGGTCTTGGGCCTGCGGAAGGTGGGTGATGTGCGGATCTTCTTCTTCTTGTGACTGTGGACCCCCTTCAGGACGGCCTTCTTGGCCTTCAGCGCCTTAGCCTTTGCCTCTGTCTTCGGAGGCACAGCTACAATGACAGCTCAGTCAGCACAACCAGCATCTGCAGGACCAGGGGATGCTCTCCTGCCAGCCCTAACGGGCCATGTCACGCAGCTCAATGAACAGCACCCCTCTCAGAGCTCCATGCTCCCTCATCCAACCAAGCCCAACCGCAAAAAGCCCAGCGGCGTTGAAGCTTCCCCCTTCCCGCCCGCAACAATCCAACTTCCCACCTCACCAACGGACGGAGGAACTCATTCCCTCCCCAGCTCCCTCACAGACCACCGCCCCGAGGGCCCCCGAACCGAGACCGGGGCCCACCCTCCCTCAGACAAACCGGGCCAGGCCCGCCGGTGCAGGCCTCTCTCGCCACCTCCACGTGCCCGCGGCCCAGCACCGGGGTGCAGGCCTCCCTCGCCCCTTACACCGCTCAGCCGGCCCCGCGTACACCCGCACCCCGGGGGATGCCCCATCACGCCCCCCTACCCCCAACCCAGAGACCCCGCCGCCCCCAGCCCTCACCCTCCTTCTTCGCCTTGGGCGCCATCTTGGCCAGGCGGAAGCCGAAAGGGGCCTCCCGCGCCGCGCCGCACGGGCTTATAGCCCCAAATCTCGCGAGACTTCTCCCCGTCCTCTCTTTGGATTCCCCCCTAACTCTCGCGATATCTCGGAGCCCGACGGGAATGGTAGTACTCGCTCGCTGCCTCATTCGCGCATGCGCAGGGTTCGCAAGGCACCGCGGCGCCTCATGGGAGTTGTAGTCCAGTGCGGTCCGCCCCCCCCCGCCGCCGCCCCGATGGCGGGGGGCCGGGATGGGCCCCGGGGTGGGGATTACCGGGGACCCGTTGCGTGGGCAGCAGCGCAATGGCCCAGCCCCGGAGGAACCGGCGTCTTGGCCCCTCCCCCGGGGGCGGGGGAGGCGCCAAGACGCCGGTTCCTCCGGGGCTGGGCGTGCAGCGCCGAGCACCGCTACCGGAGAGGGAGGTTCGCGGTAATGCCCCCCACACACACCTCCCCCCGCCGTTTCCCCACGGAGGGGACCGGGACGAGGCGGGGAGGGCTTGGCCGTGAACCGGGATGCGGCGAGGGGGACGCGGGGCGGGGGGGGGGGGACACGGGGACGTGTCCAGGCGGGGAGGGATGGGACACGGGGACGTGGGGACCGATGGGATAACGGGGACGGCCGTGCCCTGGGATGGCACCCCTGGGACAGCTGGGACGTGGGTACAGCGTTACCCCGGGGTGCGGGGACGTGGGGACGGCTGGGACATGGGGACAGCTGTATGCTGGGGTGCGGGGACAGCCACGCTTGGGGACAGCCGCGCTTCACGGGGACAGCTGGGACATGGGGACTGCATTACCCTGGGATGGCACCCACTCGGGATATAGGGATGGCAGGGAAATGGGGACAGCTGGGACATGGGGACATCTGCACCCTAGGGTGCGGGGACAGCCACACTCGGGGATCTCGAGGGGGCTGGGACACGGTGACAGACACGCTTGGGGATGCGAGGACAGCCACAACATGGGGACAGCCATGCCCTGGGGATGCGGAGACAATTGGGATAAGGGGACAGCCCCTCTTGGGGACACAGGGACAGCCCCGCTTGGGGACACAGGGACAGCCGTCTTCCAGGATGCTGTGCATGGGGACGTGGCAACAGCGGGGACACGGGGACATCGCCACTCGCTGCTCCCTCTCTCCCCAGGCCTCCTCGCAGCGACCCTTGGCTCATCCCTGCTCCCCCCCCCCAGGGCCCACCGCGACAGCCCCGCGGGACGATGAACATTTTGGCTCCGGTCCGCAGGGACAGGGTCATCGCCGACCTGCCTACGGTGAGCGGAGGGACATGCCGGCCCGGGGGTTGGCCTCGCCGAGCCTCGGGGTCACCCCCGTGTCCCCCTTGGTCCCCCCTCAGTGTTTTCGGAAGGAGGCCGCCCTGCACGCCCGCTCCGCCTTCCACCCCACGGTGGCCAGCGCCTGCCAGGAGCAGCGGACGGGCACCGTTGGGTGAGTTTGGGGCCGTTTGGGGTCCCCACCCCAGGGCTGCGACGTGGTGACGGGGTGCCCAGGGTCCCACCAGCCCCGGGTGAGAGGGGGGTGTCCCCTGGCGTGGGCGCCTCGTGGCTGCCGGCGCTGCCCCGTGTGCCGAGCCCTGCGTCACGGCGCAGGAATGCGGCGCGGGGGGAACACGGGGGGGAGACACACGGGGGTCCGGGAGGGGTTTCGGTTGGGGGTGGGAAAGCGGGGCTGCAGGGCGCTGCTGGACACGAGGGGGGTGGCTGCGGAGTGATGCCCCCCCCCCCCCCCAACCCCTGTGTCCCCATGGCTAGCTGGGGGGAGGTGGGCGGGGAGCCCCCTGCCCCGCTGAGCCGCTGTGCATCCCCCTGCCCTGCAGGTTTAAGATCTCCAAGATCATCGTGGTGGGGGACCTCTCGGTGGGGAAGACCTGCCTAATCAACCGGTAACGGACCCTCCCCCCCGCCCCGGGAGAGGGTTTGCGGTAGGCGGGGGTGCGGGGGGGCAGGGAAGAGACACCACCCCCCCCCCAAATGGCAGCAGCAGCTTGGGCTGCGCCTGACTCCAGCCAGACACTGGTGCTGGGCACCCGCTGGGGTGGGGGGCGTTGAGCCCCCAGGGGTGGGGCATGGGGGGGGCGAGGGCTGCTGACATCCATCTCCCCCACCCCACCCCCCCCAGCTTTTGCAAGGACACCTTCGACAAGAACTACAAGGCGACCATCGGGGTGGATTTTGAGATGGAGCGGTTCGAGGTGCTGGGGGTGCCCTTCAGCCTGCAGCTGTGAGTAGGCGACAGCCCCCTCCCCACATACCCCTGTGGCCCCCCCTCACCTCCCACCCCCACCCCCCCCCCCTCCAGGTGGGACACAGCCGGCCAGGAGCGCTTCAAGTGCATCGCCTCCACCTACTACCGGGGAGCGCAAGGTGAGGTCCCCACCGCGTCCCGCCAAACTGGCTGTCCCCATCCCCGTCTCACCCCTCCTTCCCTCCCCCCAGCCATCATCATCGTCTTCGATGTCAACGATGTGGCGTCCCTGGAGCACACGCGGTAGGTGACCCACAGCCAAGGGGCCCAGGTGGGACTGGGGATGAGCATGGGGGGCAGCGGGGCTGGATGGAGAGGTGGGAGCCAGGCAGGACGGCGTGGGGCTGCTGGCAGCACTGCGGTGTGCGAGCAAGAGGGTAGTGCTTGGCCACCAGCCGGTGACGGTAGCCCCCCGCAGGCAGTGGCTGGCTGATGCCCTGAAGGAGAACGACCCATCCAACGTGATCCTCTTCCTGGTGGGCTCCAAAAAGGACTTAAGTGTGAGTCTGTCCCCCTTCCCGCGGCTCCCTGCACCCCGGCTTGCTGGGGCCATCCCCGTCACCCACCCGCTCCCCCGGCTCGGTTGGCAGACGCCGGCGCAGTACAGCCTGATGGAGAAGGATGCTCTCAAGGTGGCCCAGGAGATGCAGGCGGAATATTGGGCTGTCTCCTCACTCACCGGTGGGTCCCTGGCTGGGTGGGGGGGGGATGCAGACCCCAGTGTCTGGCTGGGTGAGGGGGCACTTAGGGGGTCTCATCCTGCGGGGCAGGGGAGAACGTGCGGGATTTCTTCTTCCGTGTGGCGGCGCTGACCTTCGAGAGCAGCGTGTTGGCCGAGCTGGAGCGCAGCAGTGCCCGCAAGATCGGTGACACCGTGAGTGAGTACCCCCAGCCTGCCCCACATGGGTGCTCCCCCCTTTAGCTCCCCCCGCCTCCCCCACCCACTCTCCTTCTGCCCCTCTAGGGATCAGCAGCAACGAGAGCGACCTGTACCTGTCGGCGCCCCGCAAGAAACCCAAGTGCTGCCAGTGAGGGGGCAGCCCACGACCCCCCACCACACTCACACCTCTGGACCAAAGAGGGGCAGCCCCGGCTGGCCCCGAGGAGCCGTCCCTGCCGCCCCCTCAACCCCCCACCTGCCTGGGCACCCACAGCCAGGGCGGGCAGGAGTACCCGTGCGGCTCCCTTAGCTATGCAAACCCAGGTACTGCTCACAGGGGGAGACACCCCCGGGCTCCCATTTGTCTTAATAAAACCTTTTTTATGCTTTTTAAGAAAGGCGTGGGGCTGGGGGCCGGGGCTGGCTGTGGCTTCCCCTGCCCCCGGGTGCAGCGCCCAGGCTCCTGGGCAGGCGGGAGGATGGAGCCAGGGGAGGATGGCTGCCACCGAGGAGGGGTTACCGTCTCGGGTACGGCAAAAGCCAAACCAGGGGGTAGATACCCGGGGCAGCCCTGCCCCGAAGAGCCAGCAGCGCTGTGCCCCACGAGGGGATGCAGGGGACAGGCGAGGTGCCAGCCTCCCGTCAGTCCCAGCCAAGCTGGTGGCGGTCGAAGCGGGGCTGCAGGCGGGGAGGGACACAGTGGGCGCACTTGTAGCGCTCCTGGATCCACCGCCCGCCCTCGCTGTCCTCGATGCAGATGGCGGCGACACCTGCGGGGACACAGGGTGGGCTCAGTGCTGACCACCGCGGGGTATGGGGACGGTGGTTCCACTCCGCCCACGGGTGCGCGGCACCTCCACTCCTACCTGCCACGACCCCCCCCCAGCCGCTCCACCAGCTGGATGGCCGCTCGCATGGTGCCCCCAGTTTCAACCCACTGGTCCACGAGGAGGATGCGCAGACCTGCGAGGGGGCAGAGGCTGTGGCTGAGCGCCCGGTGCCCACACTGGCAGCCCTCCCCCCCCCCGCCTAAGACGGGACCACCCCGCTGGCTCACCCGGCGAGATGGTGTCGGTGCGGACCTCCATCACCTTCTCTCGGCCCGAGTAGTCGGTGTAGGGCTGCGCCAGCGTCTGCACGCAGAGGTGCCCGGCTTTGCGGACGGCCAGGAAGCCTTTCCGCAGCACGGCGGCGGCGGCAGCGCCTGGGGGTGGGCACAGCACCGTCAGGCGCCGCGGGGACAAGGGACGAGGGCTCTGGGCTCACCCGTGTCCCCGCTCACCCAGGATGAAGCCCATGGCATCGATGCCAGCCACCATGTCGATGGGGTCTCCCTGGAAGGGCTGCAGCAGGTCGGCCACGCAGTCCTGCAAGCCCTGGGGGGGGGAAAGCGGAGGTGCTGGGTGCCCGCAGCCCATCATGGGCACCTGCAGCCCGTGTGCCGGTGCCCGTGGGCACTGCTGGGTGCCCCGGCAGCCCCAAGGAGGCACAGCCCACCCCAGCACCCCCGCGGGTGCCACCCGCCCCAGGCGCTGGGTACTTGCGGGTGGCAGTAGAGCCGGGAGGGGTCCAGCCAGGCATAGTTGGGACCCTTGACGTTGGGGGCCATCAGCGCCAGGTACCAGCCCTTCTCCCGGGTGGCGGGGACGTGGCACAGGTCCATGTGTGGGGACCTCAGGTGCTGCAAGCACTGAGCATGCAATGGGGGTGAGAATCCCCACCCAAAGTCCCCACAGGGCTCCTCCGTACCCGCCCACCCTCCCACACCCACACATGGGCACCCCGGGGTCCCAGCATGCCCGAGTCGGCTCCATACCTGGGTGCCGGCGGTGAGGCTGAGCCGAGCAGGACGGTCATGGGGAGCGTCACAGACAGCGACAGCTGAGCGGGGGCAGCCCCCGTGGCGCTGGGCCCCTGCCAGCACCCTCAGCCAGCTGGGCCCTGGGACGGTGGCCGGCGGGAGCCCTGCCCATGGGCTGGCGATGCCCCCTGCCCATGGGGCTCTGCTGTCCTAGCCAGGCAGTTGCATGGTGGGGAGCACCGGGGCCGAGGCATTCGCACCCCACGTAGGTGTCCCCAGCACCCGGCCACCTGCACCAGCAGTGCCAGGGCACGGTGCGGGTGGCACAGCGCTCGAGGGACCCCATGGGTGCAAGGGTCAGCAAGCCAGGGTGGTGATGCTCAGGGTGCAGCCCCACAGCTTGTGGGGTCTCGGGCAGCGCAGGCACTTTCCAAGGCAGTGCACGTCCCCGTTGGGGGTGCCCAGGCACCGTCCTGCCCCACTGAGCGCTGGCTCTCTCGGCCACCCAGCCTGCCAGATCCGTGTCTGGGGTGTCAATGGGCTCTGTGGCAGGGGAGCCAGCCAAGGGGGCGAGCCCTGGCAGCCGTGCCGGGAGTTGCCGGGTGCCTGTGGGCTGCCAGCCCTGGCTGGGCACGGGGCACCAGGGCTGTCGTGTGAAAGGCACCGTCGGGCATCTGTGGGATGGGGACACGGGGCTGTGGGGAGCATCTGTGGGATGGGGACACGAGGCTGTGGGGAGCATCTGTGGGATGGGGACACGGGGCTGTGGGGAGCATCCGTGGGATGGGGACACGGGCCCACAGGGAGCATCCTTCTCCCGTCGGGGGCTGCTCCGGGGCCGAGGACCGTGCGGTGCGTCACGGGGCGGGCGCGTTGGGGCCGGCGCGTTACCGACCCCGGCACATCACCCCACCGGCTGCCACAGCAACGGGGCCCGGCCCCACCGGGAAGGTTAACCCCTTCCCCTCGAGCTGCGAGGCGCGGGATGAGCCGCGGAGCGGCTCCAGCACCCCGTCTCTCCGGGACCCTCCGCGCGGCGCCGAGCCGTGCCGAGCCGAGCCGTGCCGAGCCGAGCCGAGCCGAGCCGTGCCGAGCCGTGCCGAGCCGTGCCGTGCCGAGCCGAGCCGAGCCGAGCCGTGCCGTGCCGAGCCGTGCCGAGCCGAGCCGTCGTGCCGTGCCTTGCCGAGCCGTGCCGTGCCGAGCCGAGCCGAGCCGTGCCGTGCCGAGCCGTGCCGTGCCGAGTCGTGTCGTGCCGAGCCGAGCCGTGCCGTGCCGTGCCCTGCCGAGCCGAGCCGTGCCGTGCCGAGCCTTGCCCTACCGAGCCGCCCCGCGTGGGCGGGCTGGACGGGACCCCAGTCCTAGCCCAGTGCAGACCCAGTCCAGCCCCGATCCCAAACCTCTCCAGCCCCAGCCTGTGCATCAGGCATCCCCCAGCCCTGCCTGCACCCCGTGCCGTGCCGAGTCGTGCCGTGCCCTGCCGAGCCGTGCCGAGCCGAGCCGAGCCGTGCCGCCCCGCGTGGGCGGGCTGGACGGCGCTATAAAGGCGACCCCACGGCAGCCAGCGGTGCGGTGCCATGGGCGCCCCGGGGCTGCGCTGCCGCCTCCTCCTCTTCCTCCTCCTGCTGGCAGCCGCCCCCGGAGCGCTTCCCGGCACCGGAGCGGCCCCGCCGGGACGGCCCCGCGCCCGCCGGGGGCTCACCTACCCCGGGACGCTGTGGTGCGGCGCGGGAAGCAACGCAGATGCCTACGAGCAGCTGGGTGAGGGCGGCGGGGCCGCTGCTACCTCTTCTTCCCGTCCCTTCCCTTCCCCATCCCCATCCCCATCCCCATCCCCATCCCCATCCCCATCCCCTTCTCCATCCTCATCCTCATCCCCATCCCCAACCCCATCCCCATCCCCATTCTGGTGCTGATCCTCCCCAGCCCAATCCTGGTCCCCAACCCAGTACCGGGTCAGTCCCCATGACTGCTAGTCCAGTCCCCATCCCTGTCACAGTTCAGTCCCTCTTGGTCCCAGTCCACACACCCCCCGCAGTGCTCTTCCAGTCCCAGTCCACCAGTTCACCTCTGTCTAGTCCCCATCACAGGGCTGGTCCATCCCGCTCCCCATTCTGGTGCTGCTCCAGTCCTGATCCACCTTCTCTCCCCCACCTGTTCCCTGCTTCATCCTCCTCCCATTCCGGTCCCCACCCTACTGCTGGTCCAGTCCTGCTCCACCCAAGTCCACTCCCGATTCTAGTGCTGGTCCAACCTGGTCCAGTCCCAATTCCTGTCCTGATCCCAGCCTAGTCACGCTCTTGGTCCTGGTCCGGGCCTGGTCCCCATCCTGATCCCAAGCTAGTCCCACCTCATCCCCACTGTGGTGCTGGTGCAGCCCCTGTCTCCATCCCAGTGCCGCTCCAGTCCCAGCCCCTACCCATCCTGGCCTCATCCCGGTCTTGCCTCAGTTCGATCTAACTCTGACCCCAGTCCTAGCCCAGTGCAGACCCAGCCCAGCCCCGATCCCAAACCTCTCCAGCCCCAGCCTGTGCATCAGGCATCCCCCAGTCCTGCCTGCACCCCGTGCCTTCCCTGCAGGAGAACACCGGGACACAGACCGGTGCTGCCGGGACCACGACCACTGCCAGCATGTCATCCACCCCTTCACCGCCCGCTACGGCTACCGCAACCTGCGCTGGCACACCATCAGCCACTGCGACTGCGACCGCCGGTGAGCGGCCCCGCGCTCGGCCGTGCCCCGCAGCATCCCTCCACCCCGGGGACTGGGGATCCCTGGGGCAGTGTCTGTCCCCTCCCCCTCCCCGGCCCCCCTTCACCCTACCTGCGCCCCACGGCAGGTTGAAGGAGTGCCTGCGGCAGGTGAACGACACGGCCTCGCGGGTGGTGGGCCAGGCCTTCTTCAACGTCATCCAGGTGCCCTGCTTCGAGTTCGCCTACAAGGAGGAGTGCGTGGAGCCCTACCTCTATGTCTGGTGAGTGCCCCCCGCCGTGGGGACCGGCCCACCCTGCCTCGGCCCCGCCAGGGCTGGCCTCACCCCGCTCTCCGCAGGTGCAGGGCGTACAACACTGTGGCCGTCGCGGTGCCCAGGGAGCCGGTGCTGTACGAGTTCGGTGGGGAGCTGATCGACCGGGCAGCGAGGCCCAGGGGGGTCCCTCGGAGCCCTCCATGGAGCAGCGCGGGTGGAGGAGCCGTCCCAGTGGAGCATCACGCACCCACCCACCCGCTGTCCGCCCGTAAGGCAGCCAAGAAAGAGAGGAAGGGGAAGAAGACAGACAAGAAAAAGAAGGGGAAAGGTCTGAAAAAGAAAGGCCCTTCCGAAAACGGGGAGCCGAGCCATTCCGCAGCCACTGTCCCCACGGGGCAGGACCCACAGGCCCCGCTGCCAGATTTGGGGGAAGCAGCTAACACCATCCTGAGTGACGCCCCGGCACGGGAGGTCTTGGGCGGGGAGCCAGCGCTGGCCACCCCATCCCTGGTCCCCACCACCAGCGGGAAGAGGAGGAGGAAGGAGAGAAACAGAAAGAAGAGGCTGAAAAACCAAGCTGAGGCAGAGCCTGCATGAGAGCCGTGGCCCTGACTCCCCCGGCGCGGGTCTTGGCTGTGTAATAAAGTTGGTCGCTCGAGCAGATGGTGCAGCCTCAGCCCCGTCTCTGTGGGGAGAAAGGATCACACCGGGGGCGGCTTCCAGGGGAAATTGTGGGACTGATCCCACTTGTGGGGCCGCGGGAGGGGAAGGACCCAGAACCGGGTGGGTATTGAAAGGGGTTGAGCTGTTCCTCACCAGCTCATGTCGTCTTCTGGGCGCTGGAGGCGGCGAGTCGCTGCTCTGGCTGGGGACACAGCTCCCGTCCCCATCCCGGCACAGGGCAGGGCCCCGATTTTAGCTGCCCTGCCACAGAGAGCTGAGCTCCAGCTCCCTAGGGGTGTATTTCTCTGGAGGACCAGTTAATGAATTGCACCATCCCAGCTCCCTCCTCTCTGCTTAACCTGTTGCCTTTTCCCAGGCTGGAAGCAGCACGGTGCTCCCACACCGGTACCCACTCCTTCTCCAGCCCCCAGCAACGGCAGGGAGCAGCAGGGGCGGCTCTGGGAGGAGCGGGGGCCTTGTCCCTCCCTGGAGGCTCCTCAAACTCCTTACAAGAGCTCTCTGGAGTGGGATAATAGAAGCTTTTCCAGCCCTGAAACAAAGGCAGAAGCTGCCCATGGCCCTGCCTGGCGGGTGGGGATCCCAGCCCGACTGGTTCCCCTCGCCGCTAACCGGGCTCCTGGAGCAGGGGTTGAGGGCAGTGCCCCGAAACAGGGCAGTGTCCCCAGCTCCCGCAAAGTGCTTCTGAGTGAGGAGCATGGCTCGGCCCAGCACCCCCTCTCCCACCCCGTACGGCCATAGAGAGATCTCCCCACACCAGCACCGAATTCCAGAATTGGGAAAAGCTGGAGCGACAGGAGCTGAGCGCCGTCTCCCGTTTTCCCACAGCCTTGAGAGATCAGACAGCACCGAGGCCCGGAGAGCAGAGCTGCCCCACGCAAACCCCTCTGTTCCCGGAGGAGCAGGGGGTGCAATCCCAAATCCCCAAATCCCTGAAATAAACGGACCACAAGAGCCCAGGGGGGAAATACCAAGGTTGTAGCGAGGCATCATCACACCCTCTGAGCGCTGCTCCTGGGTGCAAAGTCCTTGAGGCCACCACAGCGTCACCGCGGGAAGCACAGACAGGGGGCACGCGGGAAGCACAGACAGGGGGCACGCGGGCAGCTTCCCAAAAGTAGAATTTTTATTGACGGTAAGGGAAAAACTAAAAACAAAGAGAGCCAAAAAGGAGCTGACAACACACAACTAGCCCCCCACCCCCCCCCCAACCCCAGATGGGTTCGACATCCCTGGTAAGGAGCTGCTCCCAGTCAGATTCCCGTCATACAGATTTTGATAAAATTAAAAAAAAAAAAAAATAGCGTTAAGGTTAGTACACCTGCAGCCTACGGCAGCCCTGCGCCCCAGTGCAGGGTCCTGGGGCCTGGCCTGGGTAGAACAGGACTGTGTCAGCCCCCCAGCAGTGCTGAGGAGACGGTGATGAAGCCAGGACCTGCATTTCTCTGTGGAAACAGCTCTGCTTTGTCTCCAGGGTTGCTGCCATTCTTCAGGAGCATTTACATGCAAAAAAAAAAAAAAAAAAAAAAAAAAGACCTTTGTTTCTTAAGATGTGCTGTTCTTGCTCATTTCCTAGCGAGAGGAGGCTAACCAGGAGCACTTGGAAGGAACAAAGACTCTGCCTCCATAGAAAATCCCTGCTAACAAAGCAGGAGAGAGGAAAGTGTGTGCAGCAGGAACTTTCCAGTTCAGAAACGGCTCTCAGCGCTGGCAGGCGCTCTGCAGTACTGCAGCGGGCTGTTTCGGACATGATCAAAGTTATTATCTGCCCCACTCCCAGGCCCCCCAACATCTTTCCCAGCCAGAGAGACACGGGCCTCCGGGAGGTGCCCTGGTTGTCGGTGCGATGTCTCTATACAACGCATTCAAAACAAAGCACTATTCTTTATCAGCTCCACAGAAATCAGCTTCTCTGTGAAAAGTTTCAGCACACAGAGGGCAACTCCAAGCAACAAAGGAAGAAGGAGCATCGGCTTTCACCACCGAACTCTGCTTCTAAGCAAACCCACTGCTAAGAGGAGAGGGCAGGCAGGCAGCACAGGGTGCAGGCAGAAAACCTCTCCACTAGCGTTCAGTAGAAACACTATTTATTCACCCCTCGTGGTTACAAGCGGGCAGGGATAAGCGGATACGGAGGAGGATGCCATGCACTCCTGGCTGCTTCGCGTTCTCCACCACAGGAGCGGCTGCTCTTGCAGTGTTTTAGCCCATGTGTCTGTCCCGCGCTCAGGAAAAGCTGCCCTGGGCTGGCGTTTCGCTGCGCAGTCTGATTAAAAAAAAAAAAAAAAAAATCATCATCAAAACTAAAATAAATATTGTTCCAAAAGAAGCCAGAGGAGAGAGCAAGCCTTTGGTACGCCAGCTGCATTTCTCTCCAGCAAGACCCCGAGCCCCGGCGCTGCTGTGCTAGACCCCTGCGAACCCAGCTGGGGGTTGGCACAGACTCCGCAGAGCCTGTTACGCGCGAAACCACGGAGCAAACCAACCACAGAAGGTTTTGTTTTGTTTTTTTTTTTTTCTTTTTGAGAACTCGGGTTTGCTTGTCACAACCCCTGCGACACCGCTTTGTGCTCTCAGGACGAGGAGAGGCGACTGTCAGGGTTTAGGAGAATCCAAATGGAAGGAGCTCGCTCCAGGCCGACGGTCTGCGCTTCTTCCAGCTGCGTTTGCTTCCCAGTCTTTGCGGCGAAAGCAGACTGCTGTGCACGTACAAGGACAGGCTCGTTTGACCTCATAATTGCTTTGCCGAGCTTCCAAAGTGGTGAACCAGGGCCTGGAGCGCAGAGGCCGCCGCAGCGTCCGTTCCTATGATATATTTTTATATATATAGCATATGTATTTAGACCAGCCCTGCCAAGGCTATTAATTCGCTCAGGTGCGTGTCACCAAGAGTCATTTCCCACCATCTCATGACGTATAAAACAGGAGTTATGTGGCTAAGGGAAGGGAAGTTGTTTTCAACTGTTTACTCTCCCTTCCCCTTCCTAGAGGGGAGAGCGGAGGTGACGGGTCAGGTCCAGCACGGCCTATCGATCCATCTCATCCAGCAGCGGCGTGGCGTCCCCAGCGATGGACATGGGCGTGCTCTCAATCATGGGGCTGGGAGAGGGGCGAGGAGTCAACCTCTGCTTCTGTTTCCTCCGTTCGGCCTCCTTCTCCTGCAGCCACTGCTCGGCCATCTTCCCCCAGTCGATCGCAGCGTGGCTGTTGGTCCTGCAACGACACGGGCAGAAGGTGAGACGTGCTGGTGAGACAGTTTCCCGGCCCTCCCATGGATGGTATCCCCACCACGCTGGTTCCCCAAAAATCAACAAAAGCAATCACAATGGGACACAGACGGAACACGTGCGCCCGGCGCCGGAGTCACTCACTTTGGCTGCTGCCTCTGCCTGGAGCTGGACGATGGTTGCGACTGTGTCTGCGACTGGGTGGACTGGGGCGTGGTGTTGGCCTGGAGCTGGTACTGGGGTGTTGTAATCGGCTGGCTGGGGGTAGTGTAGGAGTAACTGGGGGTCATCAGAGGGGTGGCCACCGGTTGCTGTGCTGGAGTAGTGAAGACCTGCAGAGAGCAGATATCGTCAGGGGACAGCCCTGGGCTGCGAGGCAGAGGTTCTGCATTGCCCCACTCGCCCAGGGGGCTGGTGCACACCCCCCAGTCCTGCTGGAGCCCCTCCTCTGGGCAAGGAGAGGTTTGCAGCGACCATTGCCCAGGGAATGAGGGGCTGCAGGGCAGAAGGAGCAACACCCTGCTGAGCACAGGACGCTTCTTCCCCTCAGAGTCCTCGATCGCCCCCCCAACCTGGGCCAGCAGGGCCACCGCAGCCTGCCTGCCTTGCTCACCCCAGACAGGGTGCAAGGGGAGGTGATTAAGCCAAGCCAAGCAAGAGATGGGCACAAGAGACACCTGGGGCAAGCCAGCAGAAATGACATCCTGCAGTGGGCATGAAGAACAGACAAATTCTTCCCCTGCGGGCTGCAGAGAAGGCGCAGCAGCTCCCAAGACGGCTCCCTCCCACGTCCCAAGCCAGCTGGGCTCACCGTTTGTCCAACGGAGTGCCTAGTCTCTTTGCCTCCCGGTGTTCACCTCCCTTTTCCTTCAGGTTGTCTTGATGATTAATATACATTGGGTTATCCACAGTCCCTGCCTAGCCCCAGCTCAGCATTTGCTGTGCCAAACTCCGTGAAAGCCTCCCAAGGTGGTCTGAAAGAGGATCGCTCCTCCCTGCAAGCCTTGTCTTGCAGCATCTCTTCATTAGGTGTCTCTAACAGCTGGGTGTGTTTTTTGCACCCAGGCACCTCCGTCCTTCTGCAGCTGGATTTAGCCTCAGTGTCAGCTGGGGAGCTGGGAGGAGGTAGGTACCAGCACACATGAGGAAAAGCTTCAGCGTGAGCCGAAACCGTCCAGTTCCACCTTATTCCCCGCAAAGCCTCCGGGCGTTCGGTCAGGCTGAGGCGTTCGCCTGCCGGTGCAGCTCGGCGCTTAGCACGCTGAGCCGAAAAGCCCTGCAAACTCAGCGCATAGTTTCACAGCTTAATCTCTTCCCCTGGCAGCTCACGCCGCCCATTCCGGGG
Organism: Leptosomus discolor; assembly: GCF_034619465.1. Classification (NCBI taxonomy): domain Eukaryota; kingdom Metazoa; phylum Chordata; class Aves; order Leptosomiformes; family Leptosomidae; genus Leptosomus; species Leptosomus discolor. Next base: position 10,514,606 of record NC_141408.1, read on the forward strand.
CACAATCGGAAGGTTGTGTGCCCTCACCGCTGGATCCCACCTCTCCACCCTGCCACATTCCTTGGGGGCCCGAGCAATTTCCTACTTGCTTCAGCTCTCCCCGGAGCAGGGCTGTATTACACGCCTCATTTCCTCAGCCGCAGGAGGCAAGAAGAAACGTGGTCTAAGAACCCAGCCAGGCTCGCCCGTGCAGCGCCACAGGTACACGACTAGGACTGGATGATCCCAGGCAATGAATAACCCCCCAGGCTCCCAGTGGAGCCCCCACGGGATGGTTTCTAGGAGCAAGGAGAAGCCATGCAGCACCTCCTCTCAGAAACCGAAGTGACACCTACGTGGTACGCGCTGCTGCCGCCTCCGCTGCCTCCGTAGCCGTACTGGCTGGACGCCCACTGCGCAGGGGTGGCGTTTGGGTTCTGCCCCTGGCCCGTCACAGCAGCGATGGCACTGAACATCTGGGAGGTCATGTTCTGCGGTAAAGCGTTCACCGCCCGGGTCAGGTCTGCAAGAAAGACTCATCTAGTGAGACAAAGCAGAGCCTGGAGAAGGAGTTCGCATCCTGATTCCAACCACTGACCTGCCAGGTTAATGTTAGCTGGAGTAGCGTTAATGGAGGCTGGAGTCCTGGTCCGACTGCTACTGCTGGGGGTAATACCTGTGTAAAGTACAAACCAAGAGAGATGGGTCAGTTCTAGAAGAGCAGATGTTGGCCTGAAACTCAGGATTTGAAAAAAAAATGCAGGCAACACTCGTGCTGACAGGATGTTGTGTTACCAGGGAACGGTGTGTGCAGGATTGTACAGTGAGGGAGGCTAAGGGAGAGGAAAGGGACAAGCCCAGCCTTTGCTGCACGGATGAAAGATCAGCTCTCAGTGGGTCCGTGGAAGTGTTGCTTTGAAACTTCCCCCACACAGAAAATCCTAGGACACATTTCAGGGACAAAGAACATCAAATTCTCCTTTAATAACTGTCCCTATGGGTGACACCAAGGAAACAAACAGCTGAGGCACGCAAGTTTTGGGGTGTTTACCTGGAACAGGGTCCTGATAATGATCCTTAAACCACCGGAAGAGTCCGTTCACAGTAGGGAAGACCTGGCCCCGGTAGCGGAATCCTTCTGGTGTCACTGTCACATACTCTATCCTGTGAGGAGCAGTGAACGCAGGAGAGCACAAGAGATCAGAGGCTGCTGCACAGCCGTACCTGCCATTGTACAACACCCTCACACTAACGGGTCACAGTCCGAACAGACAGGGCCTACAAACTCCGGCGATGGCCGTACCGATAGTGAACGGACAGACCTGCCCCAGACACTTCCGTTTTCTTTTCAAACAATTGCTCCAAAATACCACACTTTTCCATGCAAAACTCTACCAATCACTGCCTAAACTCCCGTGACAGCCTCTGCACAGGGCAGTGCTGCTTGTCCTGGGGTCTCCTGGGTGAGATTTACTGCTAGACACGGGTCCTCTACTGCCAGGAGGCCAAACCCTGGGTAAGGGGAGGCATGACTTATGCGGATACTGGCAGAGCTGGAAGAAAAACTAGCAGCAATAAGCTGAGGTGTGGTGCTGGTAGAACTCAGCTGCAGATGCCAGGCTTGCCTTTCACCTACCTTGGTTTGCCTCGGGGCTGATATCCCAAGAGGAACTTGCCAGGTAGATCTTTACAGGCACTGATAAAGTAGGGAATAAATGTGGGCTTCTCTTTCTTGGTCTTTATCAGCAGCTCTTCCAGCTTCTAATTAGAGAGAGAGAGAGAAAGAAGAGAAATGCTCAAGGAGCGCCTACATTTCCAGCAACACACTGGGCCTGCAGATATCTCCCTGCATGCTGTGGTCAGCCCTTTTTCCCTGAGCCCTGATGCCAGCGCTCCAACAAAGACCACCAACTGCACCGTTCCCACGTAGGGTTGGTGCACAAATGTCACCGGGTCGCAGAAAGCCAATACTCTCCCTTCAGTGGTATTTGCTGGCAGGGCAACCCTCTGCTGCTCTGACACACTGCTGTAGCACATCACACTTCCATGTCCTACCTCAGCTGCTCTGAGACAGAATCCCCAGGCACCTACATCTGGAAAGTGACTGCCAAGCCCAAAGCAACAAGAGGAAGATCAGACAGCTCAGTCCAGCAGCGGCTCAGACCAGACTCACAGTTTAAGACCCGTCCTGAGATAAAGAAACTTCTACTATGCTCCTTCACCTCCCACACAAGCTACCACAGCCTGGGACAGACTCACCTTCTTGTCTCCACCATTGCAGTCCTGATAGTATTTGTGATTCAACAGGTCTCTGGCAAAAGAAGCCATTGGCTGGACGTAGCGAGCGACAATTTCATCCAGGTCTTCAAACTCCTTTGGACACACACATTTAAAGAGATATTTAGGGTGCACGATGAGGAACTCTCATTCTAATACACAGCTCTCAGTCATACACTCTGCACAGCAAGGCTGGATGTTTTGAGAAAAAAAGATGAATGAAGAGCTGAGTGTCGTCTAAGAATCTGGAGGACCGCAATGGAAGCTACTCTCCAACAGCCTGAAAGCAGCTGCAAGGCCAGAAAGGCTGTGCCAACCTGTCTCCTTCCCCACCAACTCCTTCCCAGGCACGCTCTGCAGGGCTCTTACCTCAGTGTTAATCCAAAGCATGGAGCCCAGGCTGAAGGCGTTCTCCTTGCCCTCTTCTCGGACATCCACGTGCTGGTAAATCCCATCGTTCACCTTCCAGGTGACAGTCAGGTGGTTCTCCCCTTTGCTACTCGGCCGAATAATCACATCCCCTTGGTCCATGGTCTCCATCATCTTCTCAGCTTGCTTGAAGCTAATGTTGTGGAATGATGGGTGAGCGATTACCCTCTTGATGTAGGCTAGGGGACAAAGCAGAGTGTTTGGGCTTTCAAGAGGAACTGCTTTATGGCAACCACATGTCGAACCATGCTTATTCTCCTGAAGCACCCTGGGCAGGCTGGCATGACGAGGGAGAGGAACATTAGAGACTCACTTGTCCGCTGCTGCTTTCTTTTCAGGTCTTCTTCCTGTTTGTGATCTGCTGCTTCAGTGTCAAAGTCATAGTAGGTGTCTTTAGGCAGTTTCCACTCATTGTTCTTATCCATCAGGTCTGAGGTCCTGCAGGTCAGGTCTGCACTGAACTTCTCAATGTCAATCTTCATAATCCTGCAGTGAACGGTCATTCCCACCTACGGGAGAGGGGCAGGCAAAGCTGATCAGCAGGTTCAGCTGATACCCCAGCCTCCCTGCACTACAGAGCAATCACGCTGCCAATGAGGAGGTGCAAATTACCTCACCTACTTCAGACTGATACAGCCTTTAAAAGTGATCCTTCCATTCCAACCTCAAATCAACTGATCCCCAAGATGACTAGCATCAAAAGAGATTAAAGGAAAAACAGACAGTTCTCCAGCCTGTCTACTACCTATGCTCCATAACACACAGCAAACTGCACGTCTGGAGGCTGAGGACAATTAAGTTTGATATGTTACATCTCTTTAATAATGGAAGCAGCAAAACTGGACTTCAAGATGCGCAAGAAAGCAGTTAAGTCTGTTCAGAAACACAGTGGAAGACACCCAAAGGACTGCTCTAATAAAATGGGAAACAGAAAATACAGCACAAAACCTGTAAAGTCTTAGTCCAGTTAACCGTGCTGAAATTAATGGCTCTTTAAGAAATGGTAAGAGACCTCTAAGCTTACAGGATTATCCATCACCTGCAGACTGTCACGGGGATTCCAAAAGAGAGCAAAGATGTTAAAGCTCTATTTTATCACGTGATAGAAATACGTGATTCTGTTTCTTTCAGAAGCCCAACCCCTGTCCTGAGCGAGACCGGTAACTCTGATGACCCCCACAAATGAATTGAGACAGAAGAAAAAGCTATGAGAGAGGGAAAGTGACCCTTGCATATCTAACAGCAGTCCTGTGAACTCTTTAGAAAGCCAGAAACAAAGGGCAGCTCTGCATTAGAATGCCTTCTGGTCTCCTAAACCCAGACTTTAGCCAGACTATAAGAAATCCTCCTGCAGTGCGACTTGTTAACTGATTAACATGGTTCTCACCAGCTGCCAAGAGAGATTTGCACTGTGGGAGAAGGCCACTAACCAGAACCTGAACTCGCTGCTGATTTAAAGTCCTTAAATGAAAATAAGGTTTGAAAAGTCCTTTAGGGAACAGTGTCATTAACCAAACTTTGAATCTTATTGGCTCCAGGCTCTTCCAGCTCTTGCTGGAGATGTGAAAATCCACTGCTTTCATACCTTCACCCTTTCTTCTGGCCGCTTGACCACCTTATCACTAAGAAATTTTGTTGGGATGAAGCCAGCGACACCATTATCCAGACGTGTCTTCACTCCAATGGCCTGACCTGGGCAGGAACCACTGTCAAAGTGGTTCCAAACCTTGAGAAAGGCAAAAGGAAAAGTCATTCAGCATGGAAACAAAACAGCCCCGGCAGCTCACACTCAAACAAGTCTAAAGCTGTGTCAGCAAACTGGCACAGCCAGCAGAAACACATGGAAGTGTAGGTGACAGAGGACTTCAATGATTGCTACCCAGTAAGGCAATCTTCCTACTTCGGTTCTGCTCAGCTCATGGGGCTTCTCAACAAGGAAGGTCAGAACATTTTTAGAGCCTGAACACAAGCTTGCAGCTAGGGCTTGTTTCTAATGAATGCTATAGGGTTTTAGTGTCATGGATTACCAAGGCTGGAATTCAGCAGTGTTTAGAAGAGACCTAAAGTACAGCTGCATTAAGCAGCAGGGAGTCCAGGTAAGTTCTTAAAATTGAGAAGGTGGCAGAATAACCCTCTGTTCTCAGCGTCACAGGCAGTTTCTGTGCGTAAAACGCAATCCCAGAGCACAAACAAGCCTGCTTTATGTATTTGCAAAGAACGGGTCAGCTTAGCCCCAGGTCCGTTTCACTCCTAGCCCAGCTCACTCAAATCCATAATGCAGCCATAAAGGACCTGCCAAATCTATACTGAAGCACTTGGTCAAAGATTATATTTGCAGCCAAAGGCCACGTTCAGGTTGGGATCCTGGGGCACTGCAGACACAATCTTGGCTCTGACACCTTGTCTCCCAAGAACCCTACAAAACACTCAAGCCTGCCGACAGCAGACTCCTGACAAAGGCAGGCCCCTCAGGAGAAGCAGCCCCACCTCGCTGAGCTCTGGGAAGTTATCCTGCTGACAGAAAGGGCACTGCCAAAGGCCAGTTTCATCGTTCCGTATCGCCTGGTCGTAGCTCTCTCCTTGTGGCCGCCTGTGGGCTATCCCAGTCACATTGCAGATGATCATTTTCCCTGTGGAGCGATGGGAGAGGAGCAGGAAAGAATGAAAAACTGAAAGCCAACTGCAGGGCCAGGCAGTTCTCCTGATCTAAGGCAGATGGGCGTGAAGGTGTCAGGAGACTACCCAGCTACTTGAAAAGCTGCTTCACATACGTGCAACCATAGCACCATCCCACCATCCCACTCACCAAGATCCCTCTGCCCCACCTTTACACCTCCTAAGTCAATTTAGGATGACAGAAATCAGGGATGTAAACAGGGATGTACCTATATAAAAAGTCTCTGGAGTTTCTTTGGTCAGCATATTGAAGACCTCTTCTGTGTTTGGAGAACGGTATGGGGTTCTCAGGTCCTTGTACCTGCAGCTTAGTTCAGCTCGAATGTCGTATAAAGTGATATGCTTGTCACCGTAGCCCTGTGTGGTATTCAAAGGTTATAAAGCCATGAGCAGCAGGAAGGAGGTGAGTAGGGAATCCAGTACAAGTTATGAAAGAACTCAAGGAACTTACTGAACAGCAAATTTAAGAAAGAGGACTGAACAGGACACCACAGTCACAGGATGTTGAGGAGGTCAAAAGTACCAACACATTCAGAAAAAAAGTTAGATCGTTTCAAGGAGAACAGCTTAAACGGTCTAATTGCTGTCTCCTGCCTGCTTCCTCCCTCTGCCCCAAGCATTCTTTCTGTAAGCATTTACTACATGCCATCGTCAGACCCTGAATACTCATCATGGCTGTTTATACGTTTTAAAACGGCAACAGCTAAATCCTCAGCTCCTAAAAAGGATAAGAATCACCAGCCAGAAAATGTAAGAAACTGAGCCAGACAGCAGAGCTTCTCCTCTGTTTCTCAGCACCAGGAACCCCCAGCGCACCTGTCTTTCCAGTTCTTCAGCAAAGGCATCAAGATCCAGGTCTTTCAGACGCTCAGGGTTCTCTAAGATCTCCTCCAGAGCTCCTGCAGGATTAGCATCCTCTGCAGACTCATCGTATTCCAAGGCATCCACTGCCATTTTTCTTGCCCATTCATAAGTTTCAGGATGGACCCTAGACCCATCTAGGACTTCGATGTAGGAATCAGTACTGAAATAAAACCAAAGCAATGTTCAGATAAGGACTCTGCAGGGTTCCAGAGTCACCTCCTTCAGCTCAGGAATAAAGCACCCTGTTGAGCGCCACCACTGGCTGCGTGGCTTTGTCACCGCTGCCCTCCACGGAACAAACGGCTCTAAAAAGGACACAATGAACTCCTCATCGCTAAATCAACGGGAGCCAGGGCAAGACAGGACAGATTCCAGCCTGCAGCTCCTGCGCTGCAGAGGTACAGCCAGGCATTTTGGATGCCAGGTAGATTGGATCACTCTGTACTACAGCTGCCCTACGAGCACCCAGCGCTCTACAGTTTCTCTCCTCACACAAAGGAAGTGTCGCCGACTGGCAGCGCAACCATCTGCATCTAGCAGGGGCCAACACGTAGCCTCATCCCAACAGCATCTCTGGGACTTGAGATATCCCCTGCCCGAACCAGGGACCTAGTGGGGTCGGATCACTCAGCGTAAGGATTCAGCCAGCTGTCCTTTCTCAGACTGCTTCTCAAAGGCAAGAAGGATTCCATGGCAGCCCTAGAGAAAGCACATTTCCAACAAGCGACCCTTCCGTGCAAAGCAGTTCGGGATTTAGAAACTAGGTTACCACTGCCCTCCAAACACACATCTCTTGTTTAGTTACCAGCAACCTAATGCTCTACAAATTTCCCAGTATTGCTACGACTTTAAGAGGAAGCTAAACTGCCAAGTTATGGCTCAAGTTTGAAACTTTAGAAAAATAAAATACTGCTGGTAGGACTAGGCAGAAACTAAGCAAAACTGCACACGGGTTACTGACAGATGTCGATGTTAGGGAACAACTGTATTCAGTTTAGTTCCTCTTGACCACAAAGGGTCTTTCAAACCATAGCAAGCTATATAATGAATGTTCTGCAGCTCACATTGCTGGGCGAGTTTAGCTGCCCTTAAGAATCAGATTAACCACCAGCAATATCTGAACTTGGCCAGAGATCAGAGGGGCCACACAAACTCCCGGGAACACGGGCTCCACGGATTCAGCCTGTCGCTCACGCTGACTCCACACCCGCTCCGACACTGAACGCGACCCAATACCCACCTATCGCCCAGCGAGGCTGTGTCAATTTTGATGAAGCCAGCACAGTTGATAAACACCTTGGGTCCCATGTGACACATCGTAACCAGCTGGGTCCTGTTCTCCAGCCGTGTGTTGTTTTGTTTTAAGATCTGGAGAGAGAGGTAATAGTACAAACCTCGCTATTCAAACAGAAGGGTTCTCCGGGAAAAGCAGAGGACTCACACCGGACGCTGCGGTGTTCAAAGCCTCTGACATAATCAAGCCCATCACAGCTCATAAATTGCTGCCTGGGTCTCAGCATTGCATGGAAGGAGATGATTCCACGTGGAACAGCTCCAACTCTCGGGAAAAGCGTTGGCTTTTTGCCCTGTGTTTTCTACAGCACGGAGGCGTCTTGATTCTGTAACAGCGCACCCGTTCCTGTGGGTTCGGGAGCTAGCTAGGACTGACAGCTCTGCTGAGCTGCTTGGGTCTATCCAGGACACAAGGGCACGCATAGCTTCGGGGTCAGGCGCAGTGAGATTACGCATCGTAAAACACACATCAACGGAGCTGTCAGCTGCATCTGGCACACGGGACCCTGACTCACCTCCTAACAGCACTGCCATCAGCTCAACTCGCACGTTATGGGTGATGTGTTGCTTTTGTAGGCAGGGGCAGAAGGCTCCTTACCTTGAGCAGATGCGTGCCCTTGCGTGGGCCCAGGCCACACACGTACTGCAGCAAAGCCTGGCTGTGAGGGTGAGCGATCGCCCGATTGACGTCCACTCCCACCTCGTTCACGCGGTTGATGAATTCGCAGTAGAGGGCATTCAGCAGCTCCTCCTTCACCACGTGCTCCTGACAGAAAGGAGAGGAGTTAGCCTCGCACAGAGACTTTTCCACCAGCAAGCTGAGCCAAACACCCTCTCGGAGTCACCCCTGCAACCAGCCTAAAGGCAGGAGGCAGATGAGCTAAAGGAAGCAAAACACAAGGTGCCGCGTAGCCTGAATACAGCATGGAACAGGCAGAACTCGCACCAGTTCAACTTGGAATACTTTTCCTTGACAGCAAACTGTGCCAGGCCACTTTCTCTTGTAGAGAGGGATCTTCCTCGCCCAAGGATCTCACGAGGAAAAGTTACCTGCAGCGGGTGGAGTTTCAGGCAGAGAATATCCTCATCGGAGCTGCAGACCTGGGCAAACTCTATGAGGGGATCCTGAATGCGGCGAGCGAGGGAGACGGCTTGACGCAGCAGGGGTGGGTAATCCCGGAACTCATTCTGCAAGAGGCCAGAGAATCAGGGAAAAACCCAACGGTGTTTTCACACTTTGTAGCACAAGTAGCAAAGACACATCAGACAGGAGTTGGAACAAGGGAAGCATTTGGTGCTCAGGGCAGAGAGAGACGAGGTCAAAGGCTCCCAGGAGCTCTGCTGCAACCAGGAAAGAAAGAACCTCGTTCGCTCAGCTGAGCAAGATTCATTTCGGATTACATCAATATCCACTTTGTACATCTGCTGGTGCTGATCTCTTCAGGGAAGCCTAAATGTTTTGCCTTGATCCAAAGATCAGTACGTCACTGTCTAGATGGATCACGTGAGGCAGCGGATGATGCCAGGCAGGGCCAGCACAACAAATGGAGGATGAGACAGCACAAATGAGCAACAGACTAAGGGACAGCTGGAATAACAGAAGGTTCACCTCAGATTTCTTGCTGTTCATGTAGAGAATGGCCAGTTCATTGTCCACCAGCTCCACCCCGATAGACGACAGCTGCTGCCCTTGATCCAGCTCGTGAACAATTCTCTTTACATCCTCCATCAGCATCTGAGCATCCCTAGGGAGAGATGGCCAAGGGGATTGAGGGGACAGTGCAAAGCTGGGTCCTGGAATCACTTTGGGAAAGAACCCCAACAGGTTACCTCACACCACGAGCAGGAACAGGGAAATGTGGACAGGCATGAGGAAAGGACTGCAAAGAGAGTGGGAAGTGGAAGGAACACGAAGACTGACCTGTTCTCGCCTGCAATTGTCACCACATGAGGCTTCTTGTTCAGGAGGAATTTTTTCAAGGTTTCAATATCCTGGGCCTGGAAAGGAAAGTGAGACAGGTCAGAGCAGAAGAGCTAGAGGGTTTCTGTACTGAGCTAGCTACCTGGGTTCCTGTTTCACAGGGCAAACCCTCCCCCACTGCCACGCTGATCTGCCACCATGACATGAACATCAAACATCTTTTCCACAGGCCAGCCTTGCAGCTCCTGACTGCTATAAGGACAAACAGGAAAGCTCTGCAGGGGAAAGCATGGCATCATGCTCTGATGTTAGAGGAAATCAGTGCAAGTAGGGAATGGAAGTCAAAAGCCTGCCCCAGGCTTCAGTAGGTCCCACAGCCTCTTGTCATTATAACATGACCAGGGAAATGGGAGAAAAATTCTGTAGCTGTGAGCACAGAAGCTCACAAACCCCCTACCAGCAGAACTCAGGAATAGCAAGACCTTTAACAGGAGCAGAAGAGATGAATTGGAATCTAACTGGCAGCAACTGTTCTGCCAGAATAATTACAGGGTGGGAAAAAGGCACTATTCTTGCATGCAAGAGTGACAAGGCCTGAGCTGTCTTCAGACTGTTCCTCTCCAGCCCACAGGGGATTGCACGGTACCAAAAGCAACGTGCAGACATTCATCTCGACAGCAGCTGCACCAAGGCTCACCTTCTTTTCCCTCTCTTCCTCACGCCAGGCGTTCCTTCTCTTTGTGAAATGGGGCAACCGGAGGAAGTCTGTAACCTCACCCTCTCCATTAACAAGGGCACAAAACACGGGGTGGTCCCTGCAAAACAGAGATCACTCAGACACGGAGGACTGATAAAGCTGTACATGGATCCAGAAGCAATTCCTTTCCTCCTACCTGGCTGAGGAAAATGCAATGCCTAGCACCCGAATCCCTTTCCCTTGGTTTTCATCCATGAAATCATCATCTTCCTCCACTTGCTGATCAGGACGGTATGAAGCTACTTTTAGCCAGTTGTACAGTTTCCGACTGCAAGACTGGTAGAACAGAGAGAGGAGTGAGAAGATCCACTGCAGGTGCTTTGGCATAGCCCTTCTCCGGAGGGGAGGCTGTGGACTGCTCAAGGCAGCAAGACACTATATGCTGCCAGGGTTTTGGGATGAGCTGTCCAGTACCATGGAGCCCATCTTCCCACCGAGATATCTGCTTTTCTCTCTATCCTTGGGAAAGAACCAGACTCAGGCCCCTGCCTGCCTCCTCCTCCTTCCCAAGAGGCTGTGTATGGCCTGTCCGCAGCTCTCCCCAGCACGCTGCAGGACTGTTAGCATTTGCAACCCCAGGTCTGACTCAAACCCACCTTGAGGACATACTCCTTGGCCTCCACCAACAGCTTGTTCTTCAACTCTTTAGCCATCTGCACGTAGAGGAACTGGTTGAGGGACCGCTCAATGGCCATCGTACGCTGCCGGTTCCACTCTTGCACCTGGTGGCTGAACTCATCCCGATAATAGAACTGTTTGATTTCCTCAAAGTACGTCTGGTCGCTACCATAACTGCAAGAAATGAGAGGAGGAGATCCAGAAAGGCTCCAGATTGCCACTACCACTGGCAGATTTTTTGCCCAGGGATGTAATAGCAGCACCTCAGAATCAGGGAGCTGCCTGGAAAATTTACAGAAGAGCCAATCCTCCCATCAAACACTCCTTTAGCTGCAAAAGCTGTGCTGCTGGACAGATTGCAGCTGAACGCCCTGCTGGCAGTTGGCCTGACCAGTGCAACATGGGACAGCCCACAGCCACTCCAGCGCACCCATATTGCACAGTGTGGCTACTCAGATGTGCAGGGAGCACGTACTGTGGGTGGCTGGCTGGGAAACAAGCATCCTCTTTCACAGAAATCCTAAAGGCTTCAGGGTTTGCCTTCAAACGAATAAGACAGATGTCTGCTAAAGTTTTCACTAAGATGAAGAAAAAAAGCAAGACCCTGAAAGGCTCCTTGACTTTTAAGGCACAGAAAACCACCAGGCCATGACTTCCAGGAGCAGTTTGGGTTACAGAAGAGCTCTAACAGCACGACAGCACTGGATAAACGAGCTCTGCCAAGGCGTGCATCGCACAACCAGCGAGGACTCACCCTTCCACTCCTTTCATGTCGATGCTGATATCTATAGTGAGCAGTGCCTCCTCCTCTGCCAGGCTCATTTTCAGGAATTGGTCATCTCGCAGCTCCTTCACAGGCTTGTTCTTCAAGTATTTAAAGGAATAGGCATAGTGGGCTTCATCAATATCCTGGGAGAGGGGAGAGACAGTCAGCATGCATGCAGGGCATTCATGAAGAAAGACCCTTCTGTATACCACAGCAGACAATGGTTTTTATTCAATACCCCTTCACCCCTATGCCTGCCAGTCTGCATTTCCTTCCCCAGCAGGACACAGTGGAATTCCTACCAAGTCCCAGAGAAACAGAGTCTGTTCCAATAACTGAAGGCAACATCTCAACAGCAAGAATCAGGTCTGATGAAACACTGAGACTAAAAATGCAGCATGCTGCTGAGCTGGCCTCTGCAACAGCCCAGCTCACATGCTGCTCTGAGATTTATTCAGAGTTGCCACTGACACGGGGGGAGTTTCCAGATACAAAAATGTGCACTTGTATGTTATTTAGATCCTTCCCTGAATTGACCCACAGAGTCAGAGCTCCCTTCCTTACCTTCTTCCCCTTTTTAGTTGGCGAGATGTTGATTTTAGCTCGCTCTTGGAAAGTCTGTCTCAGGACCTGCCTGACCAAAGGCTCCCTGGCTATCTGCAAAGCCACCATGTACCGAGCTCCTTCCAGCACAGCTTCAGGGCTTGGGAATTGACTAAAAGCAAAAAGGCAACATGAAGGCTTAGGACTTGAGAATCATAGAATCATTTTGGTTGGAATGCCCCTGGATCCCCTCCCCTGGGTCACATCCGCAGGACCTCCACAAAGATCCCCTCGCCACTGACCTACACACATAATCCTTGGCCAGCTCCAGGGGCTCTGCCGGGAACTGCTCCGTCTCGTGACGCTGGTAACTGTCTCGAAGGTTCTCTCCAAACTGCTCAGGTGTCAGACCAAATTTCTTAGCCAGGCCATCTGGTAAAAAAAAAAAATAAGAAGAAAAATAAAAATCAAACACAAAACCAATGAGGATGAGGGTACTGTAGCTTACACTGAGCAAAACTATCAGTTCTCCTTCTACAGGTAATCCACGCCACCCCAAAGAGCATGTGGGTTAGGCCACTGCAAGCTCAGCATGACAGAGGACAGCCCTTACCCAGCCCAGCTGTTTGACAGATGGTGTACATATCCCGACGGGAAGCCTGCTTCAGCTCAGGTCCTTTCTGCTCATCATCTTCTGCATCCTCCCCTTCACCTATGGGAAGGATATGTCTAGCCAGGCCCCTTTACAGAGGCATCCAGACAACAGCAGTGTGCCAGAAGCACTGCAAAGGGATTAAACACAACCTACATTGTGCAACAGAGCCCCTACATTCCACAAACACATCTCAAAGGTCACAGTAGCCTTAAAGTTATTCAGGGTTAGAAAGAAACACCCTGAAAATGCTAGCTTCTCTCCAGTTTCACTCTTTTGCAGTTTTAACAGCAGTACCTCTGGGTTGCACGTTAAAACACACATCAAGGTGGCCGATTCTTGCTTTGGCCCCTGCCATGAGGGGTGGTGTTCAGGCCATCAGAAAGCAGCACCTTGTGTAGCAAACTTTAAGATTTTTTCAGAGATGCCTGGAAGACCTGGGACTAACTTGAGAGAGAAGCGAACAGCGGAGATCCTCCGTGCAAGCACATGGGCTTTTCAACAAACTTTCTTACTATTCTTTTGAACCAGGATTTTCAACCAGCCCACCATTAGGAGACTAAGGACAAACCTTCCTCCTCTTCGCCATCCTCTCGGATACGCTTTTGCTTCTTTCGAGCAGCCTTGGCAGCGTTCTGCATCTTGGGGATGTCTCGCCCATAGTACAGCAGGAAGTGATTATACACGTCCTTCAGCTCGTCCATGGACTGCACGTCCTTCAGCCTATGGCATGCAAAGCCAGCATGTTACAGAGCACTCGAGGAACCTGCTCTGGTGCAGGTCAGGCAGAAAGAGCACTTGGGCTCATCTTCCAAAAGAGTTTTAAATCTCATTTCTGGCTTTGTGGGGAGGCCAAAGCCAATGCACTGCAGGGGCCAGAGCGCCTGTGCTGTTTGGGCAAGTTAATGTGCATTTTAAGTAGTTTTGGAATGAACAGAAGAAAGTCACGGCACCGTACCTCTCCATGTCAGTAGTATCCAGGGCCCTTATTCCATCTGCCAAGGGCTTGTCTGGGTCAGCAGAGATTTGTTCGTACTGATAAGCCTGCATCTTCTCAAACAGCCGTGTCAGGTTCTGCTTGCGGATCTTCAGCTGGGTCCACTAACATGAGAAGAAAAGGCTCGCAGTGAAACGCACCCTCATGGTGTGTCACATCTGTCTCCTCCCTTCCCAAGCAGGGGCTCCCAGGATCTTGGGATATTTGTCATAAAAAAAAAAAAATAGTCATCAAAGTCTTCACCCACAGCCAAGCCCAGATGTGACACGTGACAGGTCTCATCTCAGAGATGGATTATATTGACAGAAAAGAAAAAAAAATCAATGTTTTAGTAGAGGAGGAACCTGCACTCCTTGCAGGAAAGATAACTACACAAAAGGAACTCAGTGAAGGGGAAGGACTGTTTTGAATCCTCTTTTGTCAGATAACCCTTTGCCACCACGTGTTAGTAAACATACAAAAAACCATGGGTAAAAAAAGCAAACAAGGTCTCCACAGCCAAAGCAGAATCTGCTGAAAGTATCAGGCTAGGTGGGAAGACCTATTAAGTGTCGGTGGGATGACAAACAGTGAAACGCTCCTCACCTTCTCATCCCACTGCCAGACCCTCCACAGGTCGTTGATGTGCAGCTCTGGCTCCACGTACTCCTTTCGGTAGAAGGCGATGAACGGGACCTGGGTCAGAAATGAGACTCATCAGCACGATGAAGGAGACTAGGCTGTTCCTGGCAGCCAGGAGACCAGAGAATGCTTCCATTCCATGTGGATGAACAAGCTAATGGGGCAGCAGTGTGGGTGATGGACCAAGCCATGCCCCAGCTCTTAAAACTGTTCCACCAATCACATAGACCAAAGAGCTTCTGCAACATCAGGCAACACCTCAGAGAACAGGTTGAAAGGACCAAACAAGGCTCAAGAGACTCTGAAATTCCTCCACCTCATCAATTTGTCCAGGATCAGGGAAATATGATGATAGCAGGCCCATCGAACAGGCCTTAAAAACCTGTGTTGCCACAGCACACATAAGATCAGCTGCACCTTCCAGTGAAGCACCATTTTCTCCACAGGAGAGGCAACCAGGTATGGTATCTCAGCCCCTTCTAGTTTGCTGCCCTAAATGCTTCCAGCAGCCCCTCTGCTAATCCTGCCTGGATGAGGAGACAGCACCTCAGACCTTATCTTGGCAACGAAGCCGAGTTGTGAATTACCTCAAAATGTTGATTTCTCATAAAATTCAGGGCTTCTTTAATCTTCTGGATGGTGCTGGGCCCCTTGCGGCTGAAGCTGCTGCTGGCTTGCCCACGGTCAAGGTAGTCAGAACTTTCCTAAAAAGGACAAACACATTGCATTGATTGAAGTCCCGAGCTGACCCCCTAAAAGATCAGCCCAGGCTAAGGCTGGAAAGCAGTGGTCCTTTAGTTAGCTGGGAATGCAGGCTTAGCTACACGCCCTGATTTTAGACCACAAAAAAGCATCCTAGGCCTGACTGGCTTAAAGGAAAACGGAGCAGCAGCATTTGGCCAAGGTAACTGATGGTTAAAAGCAGATCGTGGCTAATACTAGTTTAGTCCTAAGTGCACAGTAGCTCGGAGATCTTTCAATCATTCTTGACAATTATTCTTGCAACTTCTCCGTGTTCCTTTTTGTCCTGTTTTATGGATGCAAAAATGAAGACATGTGCATGTTAAATGACCCGCTCAAAAACCAGAAAGAAAGGTATATTGGGCACCACATTCCTCTGAGCAGACTCCTGGAACAATGTCTCCAGGCTGGAAATCTGCAGCACCTTGAAGTCCTCTTAGGACAGAAGTTGCAGGCATAGTCCTTTACCTGCAAGGAGATGGTGGGCGTTGCAAATGCGTTCCTGTAAATCCAGTCAGCTTCTTCCTCCAGCTCATCATCTTCAGCACTCTTCACCGGGATGGATCGCAACTGTGAAACGACAACAGGATGAGCAGAGGCATGTGCAACACCAGGGCTTGTGCTACCACATCTTCAAGCAGCCTGGAAATTACTGGTTTGAGCTGCAGGTTGCTTATGGGGTCTCAGTACCTCCCCCACCCCCAGGGCTTTGCTGAGGATAGCACTTCAAAGTCTGCACCTTCTGAGCACACAGGAAACCTGCATCAGCTTTACACTAGGTAAAGGCAGCTAACAATTCTGTCACAGGCTTGTGGAAAGGCCTGTGATGGTGCAAAACCTTTCACAACGATCAAGTCAGGGTACCCCCACTTCCTACCAGACTCCCAAACCCTCTGCACTATATCCTCTATTCCAATCCATCTGTGCCTGTTCTAGCCTTGTTATCACTTTTATTGCTGCAGCCATAGAATAACAGAACATAAAGCAGCTCCAAACCTTCTCTGGGCATTTAGTCCCAGCCAACCCTCTTTCAGAGTTGCTCTAATCATCACTGACATCCATGAAGATGACCAAATGTCTTCACAGGCTACATATGGCCAGAAGACGTTAGACACAGCGTTCCCTTGTGCTGTGCACACTGGCATGGGAAAAAAGGTCCTTCTGAAAAGCCGGCAGCTTCAGACGTCCCATTTTACAAAGGAGGGTAACAAGCCTCTGCACAGAATTACATTAACATACGCTTAAGGGAGACCGAGGAACATGGACTGTTCAGGGAAAACCTCATTATGGGGTAAAATTGACTCAAAAATACGAGATACCAGAATGATTCCTAGCAGCACAAACGGGAACCCACACTGAGAGCAGTGTAAGTCCCAGTCGCTTGGATTAAAGTGTGTTACAGAAACACCTCGTATGGCACAGTTACGTGTGGACTGGCATACAGGTAGCCTAGAAAATCCTAGTAAACCTTCTCCAGCACTGCTATCCAGAGCTAAAATTCATGGGAACACAAACCTGCTACCATGGGATCATAATCTTGCTATCCAGAGTGAAAATTCATGGGATCACAAACAGCATCCAGCATAAAGGACATCTCAGCAGAGCACAAGCCCCGCCACACTCCCAGGAGTGCAACACCGGCACCCAGTGGCCAAAGAGAAACTACGACCAGTGCTAAAACCAGGCTTACACAGACAGAACAGTTCACAACGTCACCGATCTGCTCGAATGCAGAGTTTTAGCCTATACATTTGACAGGTGGGATCTTCAAAGAGGGAAAAAGGGATGCCAAAATCCAGCCAGCAGCCAGGTGAGAAAGCTGGCCTGCAGGCCCCAGGCCTGCTGTACTCGGTGGGAGCTGGAATGCTTTCTGCCTGGACACCGGCACCCTCTTCCCTCACCTGGAACCTCTCCGGCATGTCTGTCATGCGGATCTCGTTGTCCTGGTCCGTGAGGTGACTGCTCTCCAGCTCACTAGGCTCATACATCTCAAAGATGCTACGCCGACTGACGCGCTTCTTGGTAGTCTTTTTGGGTCGTACACGGGTCTCCCCTTCAGCTTCTTCATCCTCGTACTCATATTCCTCCTCCATCTCCTCATCGTACTCATTGTATTTCTCAAACTCATCATAGTCGAAGTCCACACCAAAGATTTCCTGGGCTTCCTGCAAAGCACTGAAAAGGCAAAAACTATTGTTCAGCCCCATGGTGCAGTTCACAGAACACCTTTCCAGCCGCACAGAGGAGGCCACAGTAAGTCTAAGCTTTAGTTTTGCACTGAAGCTAAAAAATCATGGATAAGAAACACAACTCTCTGAGCTTTACATACAAATACTTCTCTTAAAGGACTGGGTTTGGTATGCCTATAAAAAAGAAGTCAGGGCAGAAAAGACTTCAGACATTTAAGAAATCACAGACTAAAAGCTCCGTGTTTAAATCTACCAGGCTCCTTTGGGAATAGAGACCAGCGGTATCCAACCACAAGCTGAATCACTCTGCAGTTGCAAGATCAAGTAAGCTGAGCACAGTTTTTGAGGCTTCAGGCCAATTTCTAATCAATACTTACGCATCTGTGTATCCAGGGAGCTTCTTTCGCCATTTTGGCTTCTTCAGAGGTTGTCCATCGTCATCCACAATGAAGTCATCGATGTCTGGACATCAAGAAACAATTTAGTGGTCAGGACACTTGCATATTCAACCGGTACCACTAACAAAGCTCAGCTCAGCCAGTGCAACTATGAGCCTCCACCACAGACTTAGGCTGCTGCTGCTGGCTGTCGGTCTGCCCAGCTACCCACAGCATCCCCTACACCAATCTCAGACATTCCAGGAGCCTGAGCCACAATAACAAGCTAGAAAGAACTTCCAGACACAGGCAACACATTCTGGCAACTACCTGCAGTTCAGTGCACCAAAAATGCAGTCAGAAAAGGCCTTGCTGCTTCGGACAGTAAGCAGAAAGAATTCTTGAAACGCTTTCAGTTTGGTACTAGCAGTGGTGATGGGCTGATGCTGACGAGAAGCAGGGCAGGCATGCACTGTGCTACCAAGAACTAAACGGTGCCTTAACTTATTTCCTTCAAAGCATTTCCATTTTGGAGGCAGCTTAGAGGAGACGTCCAACACCTCAGCACACGTAATGTGCTTCTGGACAAAGCAGTTTAGACAGACAAACTAAACCTGCCACCCAGACATGTTTAGTTCTAAACACTGTGCTAATCAGACCAGCAAGAGCTTGACCACAACAGGGCTCAGCCTTTAGTTACTTACAGCTCAAAAAAAAATCCTAACTTGGTTCCTGTGCTTTAATCCTAGGACAAACTTTGGATGTAACTGACCATCTGCACTCACCAGACTCGTCTTCCTCTTCCTCTTCCTCCTCTTCCGGTGGAGCAACAGGAGCTTCCACAGCTTCCCCTCCCTCCTCGCCTTCGCCATCCTGAAAGATTTCTTCAGCGATGGCTTCCTTCTCATGTTCTTCTTTTCCATAGTCTTCCTCTTCGTCATCCTCATCGTCGGACATTTTCCGCACGCGCCTGAATTTTTGCTGCAAGCGAACAGGCTCGTTAGCGCCCCAATTCCTGGCACAGACACTCAAGCTCAGTGTGGTTTCTGCCAGGCCAGAACTGCACTTCCTCTGCAGGCACCTGAGAGGGAGCAGGATGGAGCCCAGCACAGGCACAGAGGGAAGAAAAGCCCCCCCCCCTCGGAGCCAGGCTGCAGGTGCTGCCACGAAACCGCCCGCTGAGGACTGCCCTGTGTCGCTGGCATGCTGTCACCACCAGCGTTAGCCTGCCTTGAGGTGCCTCTAGAGAGCTACGGAAGGAGCTTTAGAGCCTGAGCTGACTTGGAGGTTAGCACCATGCAGGAGAAAGTTATTGCAAGACAGGCTCCTCCGAGACTGCCCTGCAGAAGTGGGAAGGGAGGAGCACAGCAGGCTTTGGGAACCAGAATAAAGTGTTTTGCAAACTCGAGGAAGCCAGTCCCCTGGGCAGGGAGAGATCCTGCTCCCTTCAAGCACTCAGCACTCCCAGAAGGGCAGTGGCAGACAGGAGGCACCACTCGCTCGCTCCAGGCAGAAACCCACCCTCCTTCGGGCTAAGACACACCACACCATTAACAGCAGCATGGGAACAACTCACTCTTTTGACTTTAACGCCCAAGTTCTCTTCAATGAGGTCAAAATCATCATCCTCCAGGCGGTCATCAAAAGCTAAGAGGAGGAAGCAGAGAGGGGGTTACACTCTCCCTTTACTAATCTGGGAATGGACCAACCAGTGAGAAAGGTACAGCTCGCCCAGGCCATGCAGACACCCAGGGCAGAGGGAGAGCTCTGCTCTCCGGCAGGGCAGCGTGAGAGCACGACGCTGTGGCCCGCTACGAACAGTCGTCGTGAAACTTACTGCGCTTTCTTTTTTTGTGGCCAACGTCATCCTCAGAGTCTCCAGAGTCGCTGGCTTCTTCCTCCTCTTCCTCATCGTCATCGTCGTTAATGAACCCTTTCAGGTTCCCCTGCTCATCTTGATCATCAAGATTCAGCTCCTCCTCTTCCTCATCTGGGGTGGAGAGCAGCAAGCGTTAGACATTTACTCACTTGTTATCTGCGAGATTCCTTGTTGGCTCTGTGCAAACAGCATCTTCTGTCACACTATCCACACAGAGCGTTTTAACTGAACACTTTGGCACAGAAACCAGCCAGCTGCTCGTGCCAGAATCCCACTTCTTGTCTCCTGGTCTCGTGCTCTCTCTGCAGAGGGAACAGGTGGAGCGGTCACACTGGGAGAATTCCTCTGCTTTTACCGTTTATTATCAAGTTGTGTGACTGCATGTCCCACGGGGGTGAAGGAGTGTATTTTCTATTGCCAAATATAAAACCCACCTAATCACCTTGAGGAAGGGAAGTACTTAAACAGCTGAGATTATTGACTACAGATGGCCATGCTATTATAGCGCAGTTATTGCTCCATCTGCAGAGTCACGGGATGTAAAATACAGCAGCAAGGAACACAGACAATTCAGCAAACTCAGGGCAGGCAGACTCACCATCCTCATCTTCCTCTACAAACTTCTTGGTTACTCTGGGTACAACCTCCCCATCCTGGTTGTACTCCTCCTCCGACTCCTCCGCTTCACTTTCTACAAAGTCAGACATGGCTGCAGTGTCTCACACACGGCTCCGCAGGAACTGGGGAAAGAGGAGACATCCATCACACCAGCTGAGCGAGCAAAAGACAAGCACTTCCCCCTACCACGTTTTGGAGAGAAGACACCTAAGGCAATTTCAAATTATCTATCAAGACCTTAAATTACCCAGCATCCACCTTGCCTGGACATCCCTGTCACCAGAGATCAGGCCAGCGAAGCCAGCAGCCAAGTGCTGCGAGCTCCTGTCAACCCGTGTCTCAGCGAGCGGGACAGGACCTGTCACAGCAGCTTTCGTGACACAGCCCAGCTCCCGGCCGCGGCTGAAATGGCGCACGCAGCCAAAGCCCTTCACCCCATCCGTACCCTCCCTCGCGGCCAAGAAAGCAACCCCACGCTGCCACCGACGCCGCACGGTGTTAGCCACGCAGTCCAACCCATTAGGATCTTAATATGATTAATCCTCACTCAATTAATGAAGCCAGGGCGACCCTGAAAAGGGCCTTGACTGAGTTGCAACCGCAAGGCTCTGCGGAGCCCCACGGAGCAAACAGGAGAGAGGCCTGGGGGGTGCTGCACGGTCGGGGCTGGGGGCTGTTGGCCGCCCAACTCCACCGCCCCACACAGCCGGAGCTGCAGGTGGGGTGTTCCAGGCCAGGGGCCTCTGTACAAGAGAGTACAGAAACAGGGCGTTCTCTACATCCAGAACCTTTTGTTTGATGTTTTTCCCCAACTGGGGCTTCTGGAAGCAGGATAAATCAAGCTTGGCACAAAGAAAAGCGTGTGTCCATAAAGACACGGCTCAAGTTCTGTCTCTCTCAGCCTTCCATTTCCTGTGGTTATAAAACTTGCTGTCACTTTTAGAATTTTCAAAGGTTGTTTTTTTAGTTCCTTTTTACGTACACAAAAACAACAGAACCTTACAGAAGTCAGCTATAAGAAAAAACAAATCAATTCCTCAAATGGCTGTGAAGATGAAAGCGCCAGCCCAGGAAGAAGAACCAGTCTTTGGGAAGGTACAAAAAGAAACTCAGAGGAGGTGTCAGATCTAAAGCCAAAACCTCCATGTCAAATTACATCTGATGTAATTTAACATAAAAAAAAAAAAAAAAAAAAAAAAAAAAAAGAGAGAGAGAAAAAGATGAGAAAAGAACTCTAGATGCCAGGGAACAATACCTAGACAAACACGCTTCAAAATGTTCCCATCATCATTTCCCCACTGCAAACAAACAGCTGAAGGAAATCAGCCCCATACAGGACAACCTGATCAAGGCTTTGCCATGACACTTCTCGTGTGCGTGACTTCTGGTTCTGCCCCGAGATCCACACATCTGGTGCACAACTTCGAGAAAACCAGGGACTCATTTTTCAGTTAAAGAAAAAAACAAACAAACAAACAACAACAAAACATGCAAGGCCGATCTTGGAGAATCTTAAAATACTCCAAAGGAATGTGTTGGCCGTACCTCATTAAAGAAAGCCCACAACAAAACAAGGGAAAGACCTCTGCCAGATTTTAGACGCGAGCAGATAACAGCTCATAGTCCTTGGCTGCAGATTACGTGGCTGTGGCCAACATCTATCTGCAATGCTCCAAACAGGCAGAAATCACAGTGGGCCAAGGCTACTGCTCTGCACCCAAACAGGACACGGCTGCTCTGGCTTGACACCTGGGCACGGCGTGATCCCTGCCCTCGAGAGGATGCTGTAGAAGTCACACACGTGTATTTAAGCATCCCTCTCAGAAATAACGCTTCAGAGGGCGGTACAGAAGCTAGTTAAATACACGTTCCTGAAGCCAATGCCGATGATGAATTGTGTAACTACATATGGTAGAGGAACAGGCATTTTCACCAGCCTGTGTATGAATATTATGTCAACTTTACGCCTTCTCACCAATTCTTCTTCCACACGTATCCATCGCGGTGTATTAACATACACAAAACTGCAGGCTAAGTGACTTTCTCTAGAGCGTTCCCAAGTCTAATAACCTCATTTCTCTCCTGTCCACGACCAACACAAATCCAGCAAGAAAATCCCCTTGTCATAGCCCCATGTACAATTTTACTCTCCTCTGCCAGTGAAGCGTTTCGCTCGCGATTCCACCTTTCCTCCTCATCACTAGTTCTGTAATTTCCTGGCAATTTCAGTTCATGTCAAATCAAATTTGTCTGGACACAGGGAACAGCTAAGACCTAGGAAACCCATTTCATTTAAAATATCCAGCCGAGCAGGTTCCACACAAGCCAACCACCCACAAAACCGGGTGCTTTGAGCTCCAGTGAAATCCACCTCAGGACAGCAGGGATGTCACTTAGCTATTACCAAGGATAAGTTGAATCAGATATGGACTAAAGGTGCCTCTCCCACCCTCTGCTTCAGAGAGGCCTTCGAAACAGAACAGGCCAGGGAGGGAGGCAGAGGTGCAGAGGCAGAGCTCAGACCAGCACTGCTGCCTGCCAGGAGCCCCCCAAGCAGTCGGTCACAGAGGGGGAGCCCTGCTCTAGCAGCACCGATTGTCTGGCTTGGGGAGTGTTTAAAGTCTCCAGACTGAGGAGTGTTGAGCCAGCCCAGCCGTATCGCGCCATGGGCCTTTCCTCGGAGCAGCACAGCAGCATCCCTGCTCCTGTACCACTCCCAGGAGAGGGTCAGGGATTGCAGCAAGTACTAAATTGCACTAGAGCACCAAAAAGGCAGGGAGACCCTGCCTAACCCCGCACGCTTACCTGTACACAAGCAGACAGGCTCCTATAGGCGATACAGATATAGCTGTACCCCAAAGATACCCTACGGCCACTAGACACTGACCAAGACGGACCAAAGACAAGGGCAATGCAGCCAGCAGCGCTGCGACGGCACCGCGGCAGCGGGCGAGGGAAACGCAGGTGCCTCCATGTCGAGCGTGGCCTCTCCCGCGCGGCAGCGGCGCCGGAACAGCTCCGGGCTGAGCGACGACACGACCTCTGCTTTCGACCAGCGTCGTCCGCACTTTGCTCAGCTCAAAGGCACAATGGCAGTTGTCCAGAGTCCACAAGCTCCTTTTAACTGGGACGACCCTGAGCAGATAGGTCTCTTCGCCATCATCACCGAGACCGTACGGCTCTGAGCCGGTCGGCAGGACCGAGCTGGACACGGGCTGCAGGCACAGCCCCGGGTGGGTGAGGCAGTCCCTTTAGAATAAGTGCTGCTTTGTGATGGACCCGTGAATTCTGGAAACCAGACTTTCAAATACCTATAAAGGCTTGGCCACGCACCCAGGTACCTGCTGGCTGCTCAGGACTGCAAAACATCGCAGCGCTGGAGGCAGACGCAGCTTTGAGCATCGTACACCAGCTAAATTTAACTCACGAGGTTTAGAAATGGAGATAGGCTGCAAGTACCTGCAAAATAACAGAAGAACTCCTGCAGCTTGCCAGCTACGGTGGCGCTCCGGCAAGCCAAGGGACACAACCACGTGCAGGATGGCATCGGGAATGGCAGCGCCCCACCGGAGCTTCACAGCCTGAGCAGGTGTGGGGGGAGGGGAACCAGAAGCATCTCACAATCTCCCGGCACAGGGATGCCAACTAAGGCATCAGACCCCAGCGGTGCTCACAAAATAACCAAGGAGTGTCCTCGCAGTGACATACACATATTATTCAGCAATCAATCAGCCCCAGGATATCGGTATCGATGCACAAATCACAAAACCAAGTGCTAAACCGAGGCTTCACTACAGCATGGGTGCAAGTCCTTGACTTCTCCCCATCCTTTGTGGGAGAAACTACATGCAGGCCCTGACTCGCGCTAATACTGGTTTTGAGGGTTTTTTTCCAGGGGACGAGGGTTTGGGCAGGGATTGTTTTAATGTCTGCCATTTCATGGTTCAACTCACAGTCCACTCGAGTTCACGTCGGTCCATGGAACCACATGGCCACCACTGAGCAGTTTTGCTCAGTTCTCATGTCTACACTTCAAAGAGAAAAGTTAAGTTGCAGAGGATTCAGAAAGCTCTGTGCGAATAAGAAGGGAAACTTGACTCAATTAAAATGTAGAGCCTAAGGAGGCCCAGTCTATTCACTTCATCAATTAAATGCTCACAAAATTAATTCTGGCACGGCCCGAGTATGTCCACAGGAGTAAAAGACTGCGACAACAAATGGCTCATTAGGAAAAACCCAAACGAACTGCAAAGGTAACGCCACCATTCTACCCCCCGAAGCTCTCATAATGAAATCAATTTTGGTTTTCTTAAAAAAAAAAAGAAAAAACAAAACCCAAACCAAAAAACCCCAAGCCATGGCTGAGCTGGAACATGGGGATTTAACACTAATCACTTAGCAATGATCTTCAGGCTTCATCCCACCACAGAATTCAGACAAGATCACGTTGGCATCTTTTAATTTGAAGCTTATGAGCCCAAGGACAACATCCCCGTGAAGCACCGCAAGGCACTCGCACCGCAAGAAACTACCCTCACCGGCACCCTGTCAGCACCGAGGTCCCCCCCAGAGCCACTCCTTGGGGCGGGCAGGGACTTCTACAGGGCCAATCTCTGCCAGGGCCTGCCAGCCCTGATAGAGCACCAGCAACATAGAGTTTTGCATTTAGCTTTTACAGCTGTTTTACGAATTCCTGAAGTCGGGACCTAAACCAGACACCCCCACCCTCCTCAGTGGTAGGTGTGCAAAGGAGCACAGGGGCAAAACAACGACTGAAGGCCAACGATGCTGCGACAGGGAAAGTCCAGCCAGCCAGCCGCTGCAGCTCAGGAACTTCCCATACCTGCTGCGTTAGTTTTAATGCTCCCCGTTGGTCCCACCGCCCCCGACACCGCCGGGCGGTGGAGCAGCCCGTGGCAGAGTGCCACAGTTTAATAGCACGTTGTGTGAAAAAGCACTTCCGCCTGTTTATTTTAGACCTGCTGCATCATAATTTCCTGTAAGAAACAGAAAATTGATGTTCCCTCCTTGCTTTCTCTGACCTGCCCATGACTTCACGCACCTGCACGGTATCTCCCGTCAGCAAGCTCCTCCCCTAAGGTGAGAAAAGCGAAGGCATCGCTTGCCCAGAAACCTGCTCTGTGCTGCTCCTACCCCTGCCTTTTCCAGTGCTCCCCTTTGAGAGGGGTTAACCAGAACTGCCAGCAACAGCCAGGGCACAAACCGCCAAGCATTTACACGGCAGCATAATGCTGTCTTCTGCTTTGTTCTCTGTTCCTTTAAAGTAATTCCAAAATATCCTTTTTTAGGCTACGGCAGGGTGTTGAAAAGATGGTTTTAAAAGAAACAATTGCTGAGATACCAACAGCTCTTTCCTGAATAGTAAAAGCTGATGCAGAGCCAATTGCTGCGGTGTTTGTTACCTTGATGACACATGTCGCTGTCATACCTCGTTTACCACACTAGCACCCAGCCATGGAGTATTATCTGGTCTCTGCAACTTCCCACAATCTGCTTTAGCTATCCTAAATAATTTAGGATCAAATTTTCCTTCTCTACATCACCATATTCAGAAAAAAAAAAACAAAACAAACCAAACAAAGCAGCAGAGATAACCACGAAACGCCACAATAACCTCACTCCACTGCGAGCACCAATCATTCATCCCTACCTTTTTTTGCCACCCTTTAGTCAGCTATTAATCCCCAAAAGGGCCTTCCCAGGCTGCTGCCCCTCGGCTTTTCAAAGAGGACCTTGTCAGAAGTCGGCCCAACCAAACGCAGCGCTCCGGGAATCACACCTGCGGAGCGGGGCGATCCAGACCACCGGCGGACCTGAGGAACAAAGGTCAGACCCTTTCTCCCCCCCCCCCCCCCCCCCCCGCCTCCAGAAAACCAGCCCGACGCTCTCCATGTCCACAACCACACATCTACCAGCTTTTCCTACCGTGTCAGCGATATTCCGCAGCCCCCGGCTCCGCTGCCGCCTCTGCCACGGGAGAACCGGGCCGCTCCGGCGGGGGTGGGTGCGGTGGTGCTGCGGCACCCTCCCGTTCCCGGGAAAGCAGCCCCCCACCCCAGCCGCTGGCCCCCTGCCCACCGCCTCGCCTTCCCCTCGTCCTCCCCGGGCGCTCTACGCCCCAGCCCGGGTCACCCCAACCCGGGGGGGGGGGGGGGGGGTCCCCACTCCGGGAGGCTCTTGCTGCCGCCAGCCCCACCCGCGGCCGGCAACAGGGAGCGGAGGAGCCGCCTCCGCCTCCACCCCCAACCGGGGCCCGCGGCCTAGCCCGTCGCCAACGCCGGGGGATGTCCCTGCCGCCCTTACCGAGGCCCAGGCCCGCCGGAGACGCCCAGCCCAAGAGGCCTCGTAGCCGCCCCGGGCCCGGCGCGTCTCCACTGTTCCCCTGGCAACGGCCCCCCCCGGCCCGTACCACGGCGGCGCGAGCTTTACCGGCGCCGCCCCCCACCCGCCGCTCGCCCCCGCCCGGCCCGTCGCAGCCCCCGTCTCGCCCGGTGCGGCCTTACCCGTGGGGCCGAGGGAAAATGGAGGCCTCCGCGGCGGCGGCGGCGAGCGAGGGACGGGGGGGGGGGGGCGCGGGGGGGGGGCGGAGCAGACGAGAGGCGACCTCCGGGCGGGCGGAGCGGCGCCACATCCGCTTCCGGCGGCGGTGATGGGGGCGGCGGCGGCGGCGGCCAGGCGGGTGCTGCCGGTTTTGGTGCCGGTGCTGGTGCTGGGCGCGGTGGTACGCGGCGGCCCCGGGCCCGTCACTTGCGGCTCCGTGGTGAAGCTGCTCAACGTGCGGCATAACGTCCGTCTGCACTCGCACGACGTGCGCTACGGCTCCGGTAACCGGGAACACTCTCACCCCCGCCGGTACCGGCACCGCGGCCGCATGGCCGGGCCGATCCTGAGCGCGGTTTTCCCCTTCCGCAGGCAGCGGGCAGCAGTCGGTGACCGGGGTGTCGGCGGCGGATGACGGGAACAGCTACTGGCGGGTGCGGGGCCGCACGGCGGCCGTCTGCGAGCGGGGCACGCCGGTGCGGTGCGGGCAGGCCATCCGCCTCACGCACCTGGGCACCGGCCGCAACCTCCACAGCCACCGCTTCGCCTCCCCGCTCTCCGGAAACCAGGTACCCGCCGGGACCCCCCGCCTGACCGCGTTCCCCCCCTTGTCAGCCGGGCCCAGCCCCTTTCCCCGGGCACAACCGGGATCCCCCCTTGTCAGCCGGGTCCCCTGAGACCCTGACAGGTTCTCCCTGTCCCTGCCAGTCCTCACTGGGTCCCTCTTGTCCCTGCCAGCCCCATCTTGTTCTGCATGTGCCTACATGATTCTCCATATCCCTGCACCTCCCTGCCAGTCCCTCCCCAGTTGAGACTGGGACCCTCTTGTCCCCCGTGTCCCTACCAGCACTGCCTTGTTCCCTGGTCCCGACCAGGTCCCCTGTGTCTTTGCCAGTCCCACCTTATCCCCCATGTCCCTACCAGGTTCTCCCTGCCCCTACCAGTCCCAAACGGGTCGCCCATGTCCCTACCAGGTCTGTCTTGTCCCTCAGTCCAGACTGGGTCCCCCATGTCCCTGCCAGTTCCACCTTGTTCCCCAGTTCAGACTGGGTCCCCCTTGCACTCCCAGCACTCAAGTCCCAACCAGACCCTCCAAATTCTAACAGAACCCCTGTCCCAACCAGGTCCCTCCTCACCCCACAAGCCCAGACCCTCCCTCTGCCCCCGCTACTTGCTCTCTGGGCCCAACACAACACCCCCCCGCCCCCCCATCTTTCATCCCAGCCCCCAAAACGAGCTCTCTTTCACCCACAGGAGGTGAGCGCGTTTGGGGAGGCCGGCGAGGGCGACTACCTGGACGACTGGACGGTGGTGTGCAGCGGGACCTACTGGGCGCGGGATGGCGAGGTGCGCTTCCAGCACACCTCCACCGACGTCTTCCTCTCGGTGACGGGAGAGCAGTACGGGCGGCCCATCCACGGGCAGAAGGAGGTGCACGGCATGGCCGCCTCCAGCCAGAATAACTACTGGAAGGTGATGGAGGGCATCTTCATGCAGCCCAGCGAGGTCTTCAGAGCGGAGCAGTACCATGCGGAGTTGTGACGGACACACAGACTGCCACCGAGCTGCTGGGCGCTGCCCGGCGGTGTTTGGGGTCACTTCACCCGGGGGGACAGCCCCTGTCCCCACCAGGGTCTGACACACTCCGGGACGCTGAGCCCCAAATCCAACACGAAGCAGATCCCAACGTCCTGAATTCGATGCAGAGCAGATCCTGGTGTCCCAAATCTGACATGAAGCAGATCCCAATGTCCACACCTGACCCAAAGCAGAGCCCAACATCCAAGATCCAGCCCGAAGCAGATCCCCATGCCCTAAATCCAGCCCGAAGCAGATCCCCCATGCCCTAAATCCAGCCCGAAGCAGATCCCCATGCCCTAAGTCCAGCCCGAAGCAGATCCCCATGCCCTAAGTCCAGCCCGAAGCAGATCCCCATGCCCTAAATCCAGCCCGAAGCAGATCCCCCATGCCCTAAGTCCAGCCCGAAGCAGATCCCCATGCCCTAAATCCAGCCCGAAGCAGATCCCCCATGCCCTAAGTCCAGCCCGAAGCAGATCCCCATGCCCTAAGTTCAGCCCGAAGCAGATCCCCATGCCCTAAGTCCAGCCCGAAGCAGATCCCCATGCCCTAAATCCAGCCCAAAGCAGATCCCCCATGCCCTAAGTCCAGCCCGAAGCAGATCCCCATGCCCTAAGTCCAGCCCGAAGCAGATCCCCATGCCCTAAATCCAGCCCGAAGCAGATCCCCCATGCCCTAAGTCCAGCCCGAAGCAGATCCCCATGCCCTAAGTCCAGCCCGAAGCAGATCCCCATGCCCTAAGTCCAGCCCGAAGCAGATCCCCATGCCCTAAATCCAGCCCGAAGCAGATCCCCATGCCCTAAATCCAGCCCGAAGCAGATCCCCATGCCCTAAGTCCAGCCCGAAGCAGATCCTAATGTCCAGACCTGACCCAAAGCCAAGCCTAACACCCAGACCTGACCCAGAGCAGATCCCCAAAATCCCCAACCCTTCCCTGGTTGCTCCCTCCCCTCCCAAGACACCACCACCCCACCCCACCCCCCCCGCGAAGGGCTGGCTGTGCCCCGGTACCCCCCGCCACTCGCTGTACCCCAAACCCCTTTCCCCACACCCGGCGGGGCCCTGGGGGCCATAAAAGAGCTGAATTCCACGCACACACCCCTCCCCCCCCCGGCTCCCCGCGTTGTCGTGTGGCTGTTTGCGCCGAGGGGCGGCCCCGGTGCGTGTTTCCCCGCCGCCGCCGCCGCCGCCGCCGCCGCCGCCTATCCCGCTGCTCGCCTCGGCGGGGCGCTGCCGCTCACTCCGGGAAAGCACCGCTCGGCCCCGCCGAGCCGCCCGCCCCGCCCCGCCCCGCCCCGCCCCTCCCCGCCCCTCCCAGCGGGCACTCCGGGTGCGCGGGCGGTTGGCCCCTCCGGGCGGCGGCGGCGGCGGCGGCGGCGGGGCTGGGGTGGGAGGGTGGGACGCGGATATACACACACGCACACCGCCCCACCGGGGCCGGGGGCCGCCATGCCGCCGCCGCCGCTGCCCGCCGTGCTGCTCGGCCTCGTCGTCGTCGCGCTGCTCGCCGGGCTGCTGGCGCGGTCAGGGCCTGGGGGGGGGGGGGAGGGTGGCGGGGGGGGGGGGGGTTGGGGGCGTGGGGGTGCCCACGGGGACTAGGGGGTGGGGGTGGGGGTGACAGGGCTGAGGGGGTGCCCGCAAGGGTCGTGGAGGTTCCCTCGGGGCTGGCAGTGGGGTGTAGGGGGACCCGCAGGTGTTTGGGGGGGGGTGACAGGGCTGGGGAGGGGGGGACACGGACTCGCAAGGGTCAAGGGGGGGGCCCTCGGGGCTGGCAGTGGGGTGTTAGCGGGTTTTGGGGGCCCGCAGGGGTTTTGGGGGGGATGACAGTGCTGGCTGGGGTAGTGGCAGGAGTGGAAGGGGCTTATGGGGCTGGCACTGGGGTGTTAGGGGGTTTTGGGGGCCCGCAGGGTTTTTTTTGGGGGGGTGACAGTGCTGGCTGGGGTAGTGGCAGGAGTGGAAGGGGCTTATGGGGCTGGCACTGGGGTGTTAGGGGGTTTTGGGGGCCCGCAGGGGTTTTGGGGGGGATGACAGTGCTGGCTGGGGTAGTGGCAGGAGTGGAAGGGGCTTATGGGGCTGGCACTGGGGTGTTAGGGGGTTTTGGGGGCCCGCAGGGTTTTTTTTGGGGGGGTGACAGTGCTGGCTGGGGTAGTGGCAGGAGTGGAAGGGGCCTATGGGGCTGGCACTGGGGTGTTAGGGGGTTTTGGGGGCCCGCAGGGTTTTTGTTGGGGGGGTGACAGTGCTGGCTGGGGTAGTGTCAGGGGTAGAGTGGGCCTACGGGGCTGCATGGGGGCTGCCAGGGGAGTGGGGGGGACCCACAGGGCTGAGGATGAGGTGTTGGGGGTCTGGGGGAGGGCAGCAGGGGTTAAGGGGGGCAAAGAGAGCTTGGAGGGGGTGTCAGGAGTTTGGAGTGGCTCGCAGGGCTGGGAGAGTGGTGTTTGGGGTCTGAAGGAGGAACTTGCAGGGGTTTGGGGGGGGGGTCTAGGGCTGAAGGGATGGCGTACAGGGGCTGCGGGGGTTTGGGAGGGCGTACAGGGGCTGCGGGGGTTTGGGAGGGCCCACAGGGCTGGGTGGGAGGGTGTGAGGGGGTTGGGGGTTTACAGGAGTCCAGGAGTGGGCATGGGGTGTTAGAGGGGTGTGCAGGTCAAACCCTCTGGGTTTAGGGGGGGGCGGGGTGTCAGGGCTTGTGGGGGGGTGACCCTGCAGGGTCTCTGCCCCAGCCCTGGGAGCTCCCATCCAGCCGTGGGTGCTGGAGCTGGTGCTTGAAGGGCAAAGAGGGTCCCCAGCCCCAGCGAGGAGGCTGACCCTGGCCTTCCGCCTGTCCCCGCAGGTGGCTGGCGTGTCGCCTGGCCGTCACCTGGTGCCGGCAGAAGCTTCGTGCGGAGCTCAAGATTGGCTCCTTCGGCTTCTTCTGGGCACAGAACATCAGCCTCAAGTTCCAGCAGGAGCAGCAGACTGTGGTGGGTACCTGGGTGAGGGGCGGTGGCTGGCAGATAAGGGCAGGCAGGGCGGCTGTGGTCACTTCCAGGCTGGCAGCAAATCCCTGCAGCCAAGCTCCCGTTGTGCAGCGCCGTAGCTGGTGCCAGGTTCTTCCTCTTATGGCCAAACTTGGGGTTTTTGGCTGTTCCTGCATGATGCCAGGCATGGGGAGTGGAGCAGGAGCAGCGGGCTGAGCCTCACAAGGCAGAGCCTGGTTGTTTCTTCTCTGACCTCCCTGTGCCTCCTTGCAGGAGATCGACAACGTCTGGATCTCCAGTAAACTGAGCCGGGAGCTGCCGTACGTACCCCTGCCCCAGCTCCCTCCCTGTTCTCTCAGGGGGGGGTCTGGCTCATCCCTGATCCCACTGACTGTGGTTCTGCTGCCTTTACACCTTTCTGCAGTCCCTATTTCCCCATGGTCTGCTCTGTGTAGGCGTGAATCGCCCTTCTTTGAGGTGGCAGTGTCTTGTAGATGCCCTTGTGCCGGTCCTGCACGTCCCCAGGGCGGGAGGCATCCCTGGTGATGGGGTTGGACGTGCCATATGCGAGCTCTTGTAAGAGTTGCCCGTGCTGGTTTTCCTCAGGCGCTACTTTGAGCTGTGTTTCGGCGAGG
Organism: Leptosomus discolor; assembly: GCF_034619465.1. Lineage (NCBI taxonomy): Eukaryota > Metazoa > Chordata > Aves > Leptosomiformes > Leptosomidae > Leptosomus > Leptosomus discolor. The sequence continues at coordinate 10,546,531 of NC_141408.1, forward strand.
TGCGAATCCGCACGGATCTCCAGAAGGGTCCTGGGTTCCAGCCGTCCGTCCCGGAGGCTCCCAGAGAAGACGATGGAAACGAAAGCAGAGCAGACCTGACTCTTAAACCCTCCCTGCTGAGGCTCCTTAGCCAGGTGAGGCGCTGGCTCGGTGAGAGGCTGTTGTGGGCTGCGCTGCTGTCAGACATCCCTCACGGTAGCACCTTCCTCCCAGCTCTTTTCCATCCACATGGACTCCATCAATGTCATGGTTCTGCACGCGGCCACCTCAGAGTCTCTCTGGCACATCCAGGCCAGCAAGACACGTCTCCTCCTGAATGGCAATGGGAAGAGGTAACGCTGTGCTTATGCCCTGCTCTGCTTCTCCAGCCTGGCCCTGGGTCCCAGGAAAGCTCCTCTGACCCCAGCCTGGTGTCTCGCCTCTCTCTGTCCTGCTCAGCAGCATCTCATGTCACCTGTGATGTGACACATTAACCTCCTCTGACGGTGGCCTGGCCCCTTTTCCCTTCACGGGAAGCTCAAGTTGTGTGTTCTCTAATATATGAGTTGCTGCACTGTGCATGGAGTTAGGGTGTGCTCTGCTTTTGGGAGGACTTGGAGCCTGGGGTCCCTGTGTCTCTCAGAAAAGAGAGGGCAGGGACTTGTTTCGGAGGCAGCAGGGCCCACGTCCTCCATCTATTCTCTGCTCTCCCCAGCCTGACCTGCGAGGTGAGCCTGTCAAAGGTGAACAGCAAAGTCCTCCGGAGCAGCCAGCTGGTGAGTGCTGGGGAAGGGAGAAATTCAACCCTTTAAGCCCAGGCACTGGCTCTCTGGGACACCCTGAGGACCTGTTCCAGCGTGTCCCCAAGGCTGGGCGATGCTGCAAGGCTCTGGGCTCCGTGCTGTGCCCAGCACTTCAGCATCTGCTGGCGGGGAGTTGGGCGACTCCCTGCGCACTCCTTGCCCGTGTCCCCGCACAGGATGACACCTGCCTGGCAGAGCTGGCCCTGGCGCTCTCCCTCTCGCTGGAGATCAGCAGCAAGCGGCGGCTGGTGGGCGTCAGGCTGCGTGTCCGGACCCTGCAGGCCGAGCTGCACGAAGGGCTTTTCTGCAGCCCCCTGCTGCGCCGCGTCGCTGCCGGGGCCCAGTGCAGCAGCGCGGGGGAACAGCCTGGCGCAGGTCAGGGATGGGGACAGGGACAAGCTCTGGGCAGGGCAGGGGCTGGTAGCCCCCATACTTGCACTGAAGCCAGAGGGATTTGGCTGTGCCATCGCTCCCTCCCGCTGCAGGGTGTGGGGGTTTGGGCAAGAGCCTCCCTGTGACTCGGTGTGTCCCTTTCCAGACGCGGGGGAGCCCCTGAAGTCCCTGTCTGTGCTGAGCAGGGACACGCTGCAGCTCATCCCCAGGAGGGTGGAGGTGAAGCTGGAGAACACCAGCACGGTGCTGTCTATGAACAGCCAGAAGAGGTAAGGAGGCAGGTGGAGGGGGAGGCTGTCCCAGCCCCAGTTAGCGCTGGGGACACAGATTTGGGGACAACTGTGCCATTCCCTCCTTGTCCTCTGCTGTGGCAGACCACAGAGTGAGTTCTAGAGCCCACCCCAGTGGGAAGGACTGAGCTTGGCCCGGGACTGGGCTTTTGGGGAAGGAGGAAGGCATGTGAGCTCGTTGTCCAGTAGGAAAACTGATGGGATCCTCTGCTGATGGGATGAGAGTGCTGGGCTGGCGTCTTTGTCTGTGCCAGCGTGCTGGTCAGCTGGGGATGAAGGTGGGGAGATGGAGGACGTGACGGTGCAGTTCCCTTCTGGCAGTGACTCCCTGCTTCTTTACAGGCACCTCACCTGGAGCCTGAAGCTGCTGCAGTTTCTATATCAGCGTGAAGAGGAGCAGATCCCGCTGCGCAACTTCACGCCCACCTCAGACCTGGACCAAATGAGTGTAGACCTCCAGCTGGAGGGCAAGTAGCCAGGAGGGTGCCCATGGAACAGGGCTGCCGTCGCTGCCCTCCGCCACCCCTCTCACTTCTGCTCCTCTCTCCCCCCAGACGGCCTTCTCCTGTCCCAGAGCCGCCAGCGCATCGTGTGCCTCAACTCCCTGAAGACCAGCGTGCAGGTGAGTGAGCGCTGGGCCCGCTCCCGTCCCCCAGGGTTGACTGGTTCGGCTCCTGGCACGAGTTTTTTTTGCCACCCGGCCCTCTCCCTGCTCTAGGTCACAGCCATTGACCTCTCAGCTGCTGTGCTGCTCAACACCTGCATCATCCACTACCGCCACCAAGAGTTTTCGCACTGGCTGGGCCTGTTGGCACAGGAATACAGGTGCCGGGCGGTGCCTGTCCCCAGCCAAGGGCACAAGGGAAGGTAAACTCGGCCTCAGTGCAGCTGCTGGTATCGCAGCTTCTTTCCTCTTTGCCGGCCACGCTCTGACAGGGTGCCTGGGCACCCAGCACTTTCTCTGCCCTGTGCACGGCCTGCGGGGTGGGGAGGCTGGTACGAAAGGTGGCAGGCGGTTGTGGGGGGCCCCTGTGGAGAGGGTGTCCCTCTGGACCTGCTCTCTGCCAGTCTCCGTGGCGTGCAGTGCCCCAGTAACAGCCCGTCCCTGCTTATCCTGCGCAGGAGCTATCCCCAAATCATAGCGCCCATCATCCTGTGTGCCTCGCTGTCCAACGTCAACGTGTCGGTGCAGCTGGGGGACACGCCACCCTTCGCCTTGGGCTTCAACTCCATCTCTGCAGGTACAGGCCGGCAGCTGGCACCAGGACGGCTGCTGGGCTCTTCTTGGGGGTTGGTGGCTCCGCCAGAGAGGCGCCAGGATGGGGATGGGGAGGGCCGTGCCACCTCTGTGCTTGCCCGTGTCTGTGTCTGGCCAGGGGCTGTGGACCTCTGCCTGGCTGTGTCGGGGTTGCCCCGGCTCAGGAGCAGCCGAGCAGGCAGCAGCGAGCCCTGCCTGCGCTCACCCCCTCCTCCCTGCCCGCAGACTACCAGCACCTGCGGCCACAGAGCGTGCACCAGCGAGCGGTGCTGGCCGTGGACCACCTCTGCTGGCGCGTGGGCAACGACTCGCACATCCAGCGTGCCCCGCATCCCCCCAACATGCACGTGTGGGGAGAAGCCCTCATCCTCGACTCCTTCAACCTGCAGGTGAGGGGCACGAGCCGAGGGGGCGAGAGGTGGCTCATGGAGGGGGGGCGGATGCCTGTTTCCAACTTCATGCAGGTGGCATGGGGACATCTTGCAGCCTGAGAGTGACCGTCCCGTTTGTCCTACAGGGCAGCTACAACCAGCCCCTGGGCATGTCCAGCGCCCAGTCGGACACACTCTTCCTGGACTGCACCATCCGGGGGTTGCAAGTGGAGTCGTCGGACACCTGCACCGAGTGCCTGGCCAGGGTCCTGCCCCTGTTCTGCCTGCGGCCCAGCGGGGCTGAGCTTGCCAAGCAACCCCCCTCTGCCTCAACTGAGCCCTGGGGGCTGCTCTGGAAGGTGGATCTGAAGGTGGAGGATGTGAACCTTTTCACACTCTCAGCCCTGGTGGGTAAGTAGCATCCAGGGTGATCCCAGATGGCTGTCCTGGAACAGCCCCGGCAGTCAGAGGAACCTGGCACGTCATAGCATGCTTCCTCCATGCCGCCAGCGCTGACATGCCATCTCTCTAGGTGCCCTGGAGCTGCGGCTGGACACGCTGACCATCCTGGGGAGCGCCGAGAGCTGCACGGTCAGCGTCCAGGGCATGGTGCTGGCCTTGGTGAAGAGCATCACGGAGAAGATGCAGCCGTGCTGCAAAGCTCCTGCCATTCCCAACCCGGTGGCCAACCTCTCCATGCTCTCTGTCACTTACCACAGCAGCATCCGCTCCCTGGAGGTTGGTCTGGGCCTTAGGTCTCACCTTTATCCTGTACTGGCTGGACTGGGATGGTTGGGGGAGGGTTGGTTGGCACTGAAAGGTGCTGGAGAGGAGAACGGGGCTGTGCCGTGCCGGACCTGGCGGTGACTTGGTACCTGCGCGTTCCCTCTGGTGTAGGTGCAGTGCGGTGAGGGGCTGGCAGTGCTGTGGAGCCCGCCCGACCACATGCGCTTGTACCATCACACCCTGGCCACCCTGCAGTGCCACGAAGCCTTGCGGAGCGCCCTCAGCCAGAGGACACCTCATTCCCTGCCCCCAGAGAGCCCAGCGTCCCACCCGGCCACCCCTCCTGAGACACCGGGTCCCCTCCAGCCAGATGGGACCCCCCCCAAAAGACTCCTGTCCCTGTCACTGGAGCTGAGCTCTGCCAAGCTCACAGCCTTTGTCTCCGAGGCCAACTACATCAGCCTGGCTGCCGAGCGGACCTCCGTGAGCTGGCACGGCGGCGCCCTGCACGGCTACTGCCCCGAGCTGGCAGCCGGCTTTGACGGACACAGCATCTTCAGCTTCAAGGAGGTGGAGGTGAAGCTGCTGCCAGAGCTGGAGGAGGTCATCTTGCACCGCTGCGCCTTCCCCACCCTGCGTACCCTCCGCAACCGTGGGTGGGCCTTCTCCTTTGCCAGCGTGACCATCGAGTTCCCCTACCAGTACGACTTCTCCCACACGCTGGACGCTGCCGTGGGCGTGCAGAAGTGGCTGAAAGGCCTGCACCGGCGCGGGCGCCCTGCCAGCGCGGCGCTGCCCCCCGACCTCCTGCTCAAAGTCACGCACTTCTCCTGGGTCTTCCTGGATGACGTCTTTGAAGTCAAGTTACGAGATAACTACGAGCTGATGAAGGATGAGAGCAAGGAGAGCGCCAAGCGCCTGCAGCTGCTGGACGCCAAGGTGGCGGCGCTGCGCAAGCAGCACGGCGAGCTGCTGCCTGCCCGCAAGATCGAGGAGCTTTACGCCTCGCTGGAGAAGAAGAACATCGAGATCTACATCCAGCGCTCGCGGCGCCTCTATGCCAACACGCCCATGAGGAGGGCTCTCCTCACCTGGACCCTGGCCCACTTGGAGCTGGTGGCCATGGCCGACGAGTCCTTCCACGGCACGGAACGTGTGTTGGAGCAGATGAGGGACCTGGATGGCGTCAGCCCGTTCCCCCCAGAGGGTCTGGAGATGGTCACCCAGTGGTGCCGCATGATGAAGGGCAGAGTTGGCAGCTTCTTTGGTGAGTTGCTTCGTGTGAGGGTGCCTGTGGAGGACAGCACGGTGCCTGCATGGCTCCCAGGACGGGAGTGCCAGGGATGTGCTGGCACTGTATGGTGTGTAACCAAGCAGGGGCAATGATTTTTGGAGGTTCAAGGGAGTGGGAAGGGAGCAGAGAGATGTCACAGGACAGCGGCTCCTGCCATGGCCCAGAGTGGGGGACGGGGGCAGCGTCCCTTCGCTGCCCCATCTCTCAGCCCTTCCTCTGCCCTGCAGTGCGGATCCGTGACTACCCTCGCTACCTCTTTGAGATCCGGAACTGGCAGCTCTCCGGCCGGCTGATCGGAGCCGAGCAGTGCGGCCAGGCCTGCTCCCGGCGCCGCCAGGTCCTGAAGCTGGGGCCGCCCTGGGGGGATGCAACGGTGGAAAGGAACATGCCACCCTTGAAGTTCTACCACGATTTCCACTGTAAGAGCTGGAGGGACAGGGGGGGCTCTGTGCTGGGGTGGGGACGGGGCTGTGTGGGACATGCAAAGGGCTGAGCCAACCTGTATGTCCCCAGCTGAGATCTCCCAGTACACCATCGTGTGGGGGCCCTGCTGGGACCCAGCCTGGACGCTGATCGGCCAGTGCGTGGATCTCCTCACCAAGCCCTCAGAGGACCCCAGCGCCCCGTTGCCCTGGTGGGACAAGAGCCGCCTTCTCTTCCACGGGGACTGGCACATGGACATCGAACAGGCCAACTTGCACCAGCTGGCTACCGAGGTGGGTGCCGCCAGGGTAGGGTGCAGAGGACGGCGTGGGGTCAGCTCACACCTGCCTCTCCCCACGCTTGTCCTTGCAGGACCCCTACAACACCACGGAGAACATGCACTGGGAGTGGAGCCACCTCTCCTTCCACTGGAAGCCGGGGCAGTTTGTCTTCAAGGGCAACCTGGACATCAACGTCCGGACAGCCTCCAAGTGAGCGTGGGCCCAGGAGCGTGGGGGCTGCCACCAGTGCTGGGGGGTAACTGGGGTCTCTTTCCCCATTCAGGTACGACGACTGCTGCTTCCTGCACCTGCCTGACCTGTGCATGACGCTGGACCTGCAGTGGCTGTGCCACGGGAACCCCCATGACCACCACGGCGTGGTGCTGCGCTCCCCGGAGTTCCTGCCCGAGGTGCCAGTGGGGCAGCAGTATGATTCCTACCGTGCCTTCCGCTCCGAGAACCTCAACCTCTCCATCCGGATGGACCTGACACGGCCCAGTGAGGGTGGGTAACAGCACCCCGGGGATCCCTCGGGGCCAGGGCAGGGCTTGCCGGTTTTAGCAGCCCTTGTGGGTCCTGCGTTGGGTGCTGCCGTGTCCCCGCGGCGTTGGCTGATGGCAGGTGTATTCTCAGAGCACTCCCAGCCCCGGATCCTGCTCTACAGCAGCACCCTCCGCTGGATGCAGAACTTCTGGGCCACGTGGACCAGCGTGACGCGCCCCATCTGCCGCGGGAAGCTCTTCAACAACATGAAACCCAGTAAGAAGAAGCTGGGGCAGCATTACAAGCAGTTGTCTTACACTGCGCTCTTCCCCCGGCTGCAGGCAAGTCCTGGGGGTGGGGGTCCGGGGTTACCTCCCCGCTCTGCCTGCGCTGGGCTCTCAGCCCCTGCTGTCTGCTCCCTCGCAGGTGCATTACTGGGCCTCCTTTGCCCAGCAGCGGGGGATCCAGGTGGAGTGCTGCCAGGGGCACATCTTCACTCGTGGCACCCAGAGGCTCATCCCACAAGGTGAGTGGGAACCCTGCCGGCAGCGCTTCCAGGCAGGGCAGGGGTCCCCCGGTTGATCCCCTTTCCCTGTCCCCCAGCCGGCACGGTGATGCGACGCCTCATTTCGGAGTGGAGCATCACGCAGATGGTGAGCGACCTGAGCCAGGTCACCGTGCACCTCATGGCCTCCACTTGTGACGAGAATGCCGACCACCGGCTCGACACCCTGGTGAAGAAAACCCATCTGCTGAGCCTGTCCTCCCTCGCCTACCAGCGGCACAGCAACCGCACGGCTGAGGAGGTACCGCTGCAAACACACCCGGGGCACGGCGGCCTGTGCTGGCATCCTGATGGCGTCCCCCTGGCACAAGGGGACCTTGGTCTTTGGCTGTAATGGGGGAGGGATTTGGCTGGAGAGGAGGCAGACCTGCAGGGCCTCTGATCTCCTGAGCGCTTGGCCAGAGGGAGGCCTTGTTCCAGCCGCAGCATCCCTGGTACGGGTCCCTGGTGAGGGCTCTGGGGCGGTCCGCCAGACTCTGGTCCCCCCACGCTCTGCCCGCAGGGTTCCCAGCCCCTCTGTGTGAGGCCCCTGGGCAGGGGGTGGCTTTGCTGTGCTGAGGCTCTGACCCCTCTATGCCCAGGAGCTTCCCCTGCGGGATGGGGACGATGGTTTCCACACGCACCAGCTGCACTTGGTGGACCTGCGAGCATCCTGGACCACCACCAACCGGGACATCGCCTTCGGCCTCTACGACGGCTACAAGAAAGCGGCTGTGCTCAAGCGCAACCTGTCCACCGAGGCCCTGAAGGGGCTGAAGATCGACACGCAGCTGCAAGCCAAGAAGCTGAAGCGGGGCCCACTCTCTGCTCATTCCGTCCCTGCCAGAGTCACCGCTCCCATCACCAGCGGCCGCCCTGAGAGAGCCTCCTCGGGGGGTGAGCGCGGCAGGGAGGGGAAACTCACGGCCAGCGATGTGCATGCTAGCCCAGGGCCATGCCTGCCTTCACCTTGTCACCCCCAGCCAGCCCCCCGCAGCCTTGCACTGACCCTTTCTCCTCCCTCAGGGGCCTACATGCTGCAGAAGCTCATTGAGGAGACGGACAAGTTCGTGGTCTTCACGGAGGAGGAGTCGGGGGCGAGCGAGCAGCTCTGCGGCATCGCCGCCTGCCAAACCGACGACATCTACAACCGCAACTGCCTCATCGAGCTGGTCAACTGCCAGGTACCTGCCCTGGGCCAGCCTGCCTGTCCCCACGCTCTCTGCTCCCCGCGGCCTCGCTGTGAGAGGGGCCGTGCCGGCCCCCCAAAGGGCTCGTCTGACCCACAGGGTCTCTCCCCCCGCAGATGGTGCTGCGCGGCGCCGAGACGGAAGGCTGCGTGATTGTGTCCGCCGCGAAGGCCCAGCTGCTGCAGTGCCAGCACCACCCCGCCTGGTACGGGGACACGCTGAAGCAGAAGACATCCTGGACCTGCTTGCTGGATGGCATGCAGTATTTTGCCACGACGGAGAGCAGCCCCACCGAGAGGGAGCACGGGCAGCTCTGGCTGGAGGTGAGTGGCTGGGGGGGAGCTGTGACGGGGGAGCTGCATGGGGGGCAGGCAACCCTGCCGATGTCCCGGCCAAGGGACAGCCAGCGGTGTCTCCTTGCCTCCCCAGGTGAAAAATATTGAGGAGCATCGGCAACGGAGCCTGGACTCGGTGCAGGAGCTGATGGAGAGCGGGCAGGCGGTGGGGGGCATGGTCAGCACCACCACAGGTACTGCCCGCAGAGCTGGATGCTGTGCCTGCCCCCCTCCTGCTCCTGTGTGACCCCCAAGGCTGGTGAAGCTGAGAGCGCCTGGCCCGTCCTCAGACGGCTCCAGGAGCTGGCTGATGCTCTGAGCTCTGCGCCGTGGGGTCCCGAACGCACTGGGACAGGGTACTCTGACTGTGGTCCCCCTTCCCAGACTGGAACCAGCCCTCGGAAGCCCAGCAGACCCAGCAGGTGCAGAGGATCATCTCTCGCTGCAGTTGCCGCATGTACTATATCAGCTACAGCCACGACATCGACCCCGAGCTGGCCACGCAGATAAAGCCCCCTGAGACTCCTGCCAACCAGGAGAAGGAGGACCTGCTGAAGAAGCAGGAGGGTGGGTACATCCAGGCAGTGTGTCTCGGGTGGGTAGAGCTGTGAGCTGACCCACAGGTGCCACCTAAATCCAGGGATGGTCGGGTTTGGCCCTGCTGAAATGCGAGGGGTGCATACAGGAGGGGTCCCCAGCCACGTGGCAGTGCACCAGATGATGCCGGACATGCTGTGCCTGCTGGAGCCAGTGTAACCACCTTGGCTTGTTTCCCATCCCTCTCCATCTCTGGCTGGCCCCCACACGCCTCCCATTTCTGTCCGTGCTGAGGCCCCACTTGCCCTCTGTGTGGCCCTGCAGGAGCTGTGGATACGTTCACACTGATCCACCACGATCTGGAGATCTCCACCAACCCTGCGCAGTATGCCATGATCCTTGACATCGTCAACAACCTGCTGCTGCACGTGGAGCCCAAACGCAAGGTACCCACGAGGCTTCGGGTCGCCGTGTCCCTCACTGCACCTAGGGCCATCCTAACCTTCCCCTATCCCCGTTGTCCAGGAGCACAGCGAGAAGAAACAGCGGGTGCGCTTCCAGCTGGAAATCTCCAGCAACCCCGAGGAGCAGCGCAGCAGTATCCTACACTTGCAAGAGGCCGTGAGGCAGCACGTCGCCCAGATCCGGCAGCTGGAGAAGCAGATGTACTCCAACGTGAAGGTGAGCCCGCATCCAGGCAGGGCCTGGCTTCCCCGGGGTCCCTGCTCTGGGTTGTTGAGGGTTTTCTGTCCTTCAGTCCCTGCAGGACGACAGCAAAAATGAGAGCCTGCTTGATCTCAACCACAGGCTGCAGCAGCAGCTGAGCCAGGAGAAAGCTGACCTGCAGCTGGAGAGCGAGGAGCTGAACATACTGATCAGGTAGGGGCCATCTCTGGCTTCCCCAGTGTTGTGTCCCCCTTATTCCAGTGCTCCCACATCCCAGCGTTCCCCTCTCTGCTGCAGGTGCTTCAAGGACTTCCAGCTGCAGCGAGCCAACAAGATGGAGCTGCGAAAGCAGCCGGAGGACGTGAGCGTGGCACGGCGGACGGAGTTCTACTTCGCCCAGGCACGCTGGCGCCTGACCGAGGAGGACGGGCAGCTGGGCATAGCCGAGCTGGAGCTCCAGCGCTTCCTCTACAGCAAGGTACCGAGCTGGCTGGTGGCACCTGCAGCCCTCGAGCCAGGGCCCTGGGACACGCGGGGCTGACGGGTCTGTGTGTGCAGGTCAACAAGTCTGACGACACGGCCGAGCATCTGCTGGAACTGGGCTGGGTCACGATGAACAACCTCCTGCCCAACGCTGTGTACAAGGCAAGCAGCAGCCTGGGGGAGCAGCCCTGCACCCTTGGGGACCTATAGGTGACGTAGCCAGGGTGGCCTGTCCTCCCCCCAGCCACCCATCCTCTTCCCTGCAGGTGGTGCTGCGTCCCCAGAGCTCCTGCCAGTCCGGACGGCAGCTGGCACTGAGGATTTTCAGCAAAGTCCGGCCACCCGTGGGAGGCATCTCCATCAAGGAGCACTTCGAGGTGCTGGGGCCGGGTGGGGCGGTGGCAGGGTCCCCGTGGGGTGTGGGCAGCGCGTGCCTGGCTCTGACCGTGCCTCTCTTCCCCGCAGGTGAACGTGGTACCCCTCACCATCCAGCTCACCCACCAGTTCTTCCACAGGATGATGGGTTTCTTCTTCCCTGGCCGCAATGTGGAGGAGGAGGAGGTGGGGGATGAGGAAGACAAGTCCAAGCTGGTGACGACAGGTAGGAGGCTCATGGTCACCCTCCTTCCTGGCACCCGAGCCATGTCACGGAGCAGCTCTGGCTGCGTGTCCAGGATATGTTGGTGGGCAGCTGCTGCTGGGCCACACATCGAGGAACAGGGACTTGGGGTCTCCCCTGTGGGCCGCTGGGGAGAGCAGCGAAGCTGGCAGGGGTCTGGGTCACAGCTAAGCCCCAGCCCGATGCCAGCCACCACCTCCCGCCCTGTTTGTGCCAGGGATCCCCGTGGTGAAGCCGCGGCAGCTGATCGTGGCCGATGACTCGCTGGGCCCAGGGAAGGGGGTCGCTCAGGGACTGAATCGGACGTCAGGGGTCAGAAGATCATTCCGAAAAGCACCCGAGGTACCTGCTGCTGCCTTGAGGGGGGAATCTGGGAGAGCCCTGCTGTGGAGCCAGACTGTTTTCCCTCGGCTGCAGGGTTGGGCAGCCTCGTCCTCCCCCACTCGCCTGTCCGTTTTCTCCTGCTCCCTCCCTCCTTGCATCCTTTACAACCAAGCACCTGCACGCTTGTCATGATCCCTGCAGCATCTCATTTTCCTAACACCGTGCCAGAGCAGCTCTCACCTCTCGCTGGTGAAGCAATGCCATGGCCTAGTGCCCGGCTGTCCCTTCCCCGCTGGTTCCTGGCTGTGTCCCTTCTCCTTCCCTTCTGCTCATGGCTCCTGCTCTGGCCCCAGCATCCCGTAGATGACATCGACAAGATGAAGGAGCGAGCGGCCATGAACAACTCCTTCATCTACATCAAGATCCCGCAGGTGCCGCTCTGCGTCAGCTACAAGGTGCGGGGCCGGCGGGACGAGGCGTGCTGGGGAGGGGGCACCGTCCCTCGGGCTGGGGGTGGCCTGGGGCGTCATCCCCTGCTGCCTGACACCCTTGTCACCCAGGGCGAGAAGAACAGCGTGGACTGGGGCGACCTGAACCTGGTGCTGCCGTGCCTGGAGTACCACAACAACACGTGGACGTGGCTGGACTTTGCCATGGCGGTGAAGAGGGACAGCCGCAAAGCCTTGGTGGCACAGGTACGTGGGACCCCATCCCTCAGCGCCTCCTTCCCGCTGCCAGGGAAGCTGCCGGAGCTGCTCTGCCCAGGCTGGAGGTGGTAACCCCACAGCGGGCAGCACCTTCTCCAGGGCGGGAAGCAGCCACGCTGCCTCAGCAGCTCAGGCTCTCACCCCCGTCGAGGGGCCTGGGTGCAGCCGTGGGGGAGCTGAGCCCCCTAAATCTTGGGGCAGGTGATCAAAGAGAAGCTACGCCTGAAGCCGGCGGCGGGCGCAGAGGCCCGGGGGAAGCTGGAGAACAAATCGGACGGGACCATCCAGCAGCAGGAGGAGGACGAGAAGGCGCGTCTGCTCATCGGGCTGAGCGTGGGCGAGAAGAACCCCAGCAAGAAGTCGATCTTCGGCAGGCGCAAATGATGGCAGCACCCGGCAGGCCGGGAAGGGATTGGGGTGCCCTGTGCTCCCCCCTCTGGCGGGGCACCCCTGTGGTGGGGGGAGGACACACACACACACACGCTCACTGCTCGGTGCAGCGCTGCCCGAGGCGGGGGTTAGCCACGCACAGGCCCTCGGCAGCCCCGTTGCTGCGGGGCAGGGGCGCAGCAGCACGGGGAGCTGGGGCGCAGCGTGCTCCGGGGCCGCTTCGTGGGGCGCAGACCCCCCCGTGCCAAGGGCTCCCGTGAGTTTCGCCCCTCCCTGCTGTGTGGGTGCTTGGCCCAGCCCCTGGGCCTGGTGAAGCAGCAGGGTCATTGCTCCAGGCTGGGAGAAAGGGGAACGGGAGAGAGTTTAAATAAAGAGTTTTTAATTTGGAACAGTCTTGGGCCAGTGGCTCATTACTTCACTCCCCATTCACAGCGCCAGGCTCAGCGCTGTCCCCCTCTATGCTCAGCAGCACCCGCTGTGACATTTCCCCTGGGGCCTGCTCGCGGCACCCGCTTTTAGGGGCTCGGGGGCTCCCTTGCAGCACCTGCATCTCCCCGGGCTAAGCGCTTGTGCTCATCCCTCTCCGGGTCTTCTCCGTGAGTTCCCCGGGGTTCAGCGTGCATTGCAGGTAGCCCACGGGGGGGGGGGGGGGGGGGGGGCGGGCTGCGGCAAGTGGAGTGCAAAGAGAAGATGAGCGGTTGAAGGGGGAACCCCAAAATATGCAAGGGGGAGGGGGTGTCCCGGAGGGGGTGCCCTGCCTAGAAGGCGGGGGCGGGGGGGGGGGGAATCAGTCACGGGTGGGTGCGCACCCGGTGCAAGGGGGAGCCCCGATGCAGGGGGGCTGTCCCGGGGGTGCACTCCCGGTGCAAGGGGGCAGCTCCGGCTGCCGGCCCCGAGGCGGGGGGTGGTCGCGCCCGGGCGGGGCGGGGCGGGGCGGGGCGGCGGGGTTATGTAAGGCGGTGGATTACCGGGGCCCGGGCCCGGGGCGCGGCCGGGCGGCGCCGCGATGGGAGCAACGAGCAGCGGCCCCGAGCCGGCCCCGGTGCAGACCCCCCAGGTGCGTGCGGTGGTGGTCGCGGCGGCGGTGGCCCCGGGGGTCCCCCCCGGTCCTGGGCACCCCCCGTCCCGGGGTCCCTCCGCCGCTCCGCTGACGCTGCCCCCGGTTCCGCAGAGCCGCGCCGTGGGGTCGTGGGTGCGGGCGCTGCTGGGCCGCGCCGGGCCGGTACCGGTACCGGGTTCGGGGCTCGTCCTGGCCCCGCGGGGCCCCACCGAGGAGCCGCCGCTGCCCGGGTGGCCGCTGCCGCAGCTCGTCTCGCTTTTCCTGCCGGAATTCCCCGTCCGCCCCTCCGCCCGCCAGCAGCAGCTCAAGGTGCCGTCCCGGGACCCCCACCCTCCTACCGGGGTCCCGGTGCATCCTAACGGGGTCCCCGACCGTCTTCCCGGGGAACCCGCGTATCCCGCCCTGGCAGCCCCGAGCGTCCTAAACGGGTCCCCTCGCACCTCGTACCGGGGTCCCCGCACGTCCTACCTGGGTCCCCGCACGTCCTACCGGGGTCCCCCAGCGCCCCGTGCATCCTCCCGCACCGTTCACGCGCCGCCATCCCGGGATCGCCGACCGTCTTACCGGCTCTCCTCGCACGCCGTGCCCGGTCCCTCCGCATCCTACCGACATCCCCGGGCCGTCCAACCGGGTCCCCTTCTACCCCCACCACGTCCCTGTGCCCCGTGTGGAGTCTCTGTGCGTTTTACCGGGGTCCTTCTGCACCCGAATGGGGTCCCCAGGCGTCCCCCCGTGGTCCTTATTGTCGTCCCTATGTGTCCCCACCGCCTGCCTTGGGTGCCCTGTGCCGCCCCACGCAGGACCCCACACCCTGCCCCACCTCGAATACCCTCAGCCCGTCTCCATGGGGTGCTCAGACCCTGATATCCCACCCCCCCTCCCCCACCCCCCCTCACACACCCCCGCAGATTCTGGGCTTCGTGGCCAAAGGCTCCTTCGGGACCATCCTCAAAGTGCTGGACTGCGGACGGGAGAAGGTCTGCGCCGTGAAGGTGGGTGCTGCCCCCGGGGCCCGTGGGTGCCCCCGCCTACCCTCGCCCCCCCCCCCGACATCCCTTCACCCCCTCTGCCCCCAGGTCGTGCCCAAAGTGGAGGTGCTGCGCCGCGACACCCTCAAGCAGTGCAAGGAAGAAGTCAGCATCCAGGTTAGGGGGGGGGGTCGGGGGGGGTCAGAGGGGACCCCAGCCCATGGGAGGGGGGGTTGGGGTGGCTGTGGGGGGTGGCAGGAGGCCGACGGGGTTGCAGAAGGAGGGTGGCAGGAGCGGGGTCCCCGGCACCCCCCTGGCCCCCCACCCCTGGGGCCGCTCACCCTCTCTGCTCTGTGTCCCCAGAGACAGGTCAGGCACCCGTTTGTCCACGGGCTGGGGGACAGCTGGCAGGGCCAACGCCACCTCTTCATCAGTGAGTGACCATCTGCCCGCGGGCTCGCCTCAGCCCCCCCCTTGCCCGCGCACGTGTCCCCGCCACCCGCACACGTGTCCCCGCACACGCGCGCTCCCCCCGCGCTGCCCCGTGGGGATCCGGGCGCTCGGCTGCTGGCTCCCACCGCGGGGATGGGGGGACAGGGATGGGGACAAGCCACAGCGGGGCAGGGACCAGCGCGGGGGTGAACGAGGCGCCCCAGCCCCGGTGGCCCTGCTGGCTGTGCCACCTCGGTGCCCATGTAGCTTGCGTGTTCGCAGCGCCTGTGTGACCCCGGGGACTGTGTCACTTCGGTACCCATGGGGTCATGGTGCCTGTGCCACCCTGCAGCTCATGTGGCCCTGGTGCTTGCGTATTCCCAGTGCCCACATGGCTCTGGTGCCCATGTTACCACGCTACGTGGCCCCGGTACTTGCATGTTCCCGTGCCACCTTTGTCATGCCCGTGTCACCTTCGTATGTGGCCCTGGCGCCCATATTGCCCTGGTGTTTGTGCCAGCTTGGTGCCAGTGTGGTCCTTGCGCTTGTGCCACCTCGCTGCCCTTATGTCCCCAGGGCGTGCATCACCTCAATGCACGGCCACAGCGCCTGTGTCACCTTGGTGCATGGCCCCAGTGACCCACCCGGCCCCCCGTGCCCGTGCCACCCCGGTGCCCATGCCCCTCGTGCCAGCCCGGCAAGCAGCCCGTCGGTAAGGCACGTCACCCGTCCCGGCAGTGTGCACCTACTGCAGCACGGGAGACCTGCATGCCCTGTGGCGCGCCGCCGGGCGCTTCGCCGAGGCCACCGTCCGCCTGTTCGCCGCCGAGCTGGTGCTGGTGCTGGGTGAGTGGCCTGCTATGCCAGGGACAGCCACCGCTGTCCCTACCGATGGGGACCTGCTGCCAGGGTCAGCCATCCCCGGGGGTGGGCAGCTGCCTGACGGGTGCCGTGGGGGTGGCAGCAGGCACCCTGGCGGGAGGGGACCCACCGCTCTGACATCCCCATCTTCTCCCCAGTGTACCTCCATGACCTGGGCATCATGCACAGAGACGTGAAGGTGGGTGGCAGCGGGGCCGGGGGGCCAGAGGATGGGGTGGGGGGGTTCCCAAACCCCCCGACATGGAGAGGCCACCCCAGCGCCTGTCTCATTTCAGATGGAGAATATCCTCCTGGATGAGAGAGGTAAGAGTCTGGTGGCACTGGCTTGGGGATGCCCCATCCGTGGGGACACCCCATTTGTGGGGACACCCCATCCACGGGTCTCCACACAGTGTCCCGCCCCACAGGGCACCTCAAGCTCACCGACTTCGGCCTCTCCCGGCACCTGCGGTGGGGCGAGCGAGCCCACACCATCTGTGGCACCCTGCAGTACATGGGTAAGGGGGCAGCGGGGGGCTGTGGCGTGGGGCATGCCCCCCCCCCCCCCCCCAGCACTCACCCAGTCATTCCTGCAGCCCCAGAGGTGCTGAGTGGGGGGCCCTACAGCCACGCAGCCGACTGGTGGTCCCTGGGAGTCCTGCTCTTCGCCCTGGCCAGCGGGGAGGTGAGGACCACGGGGTGGGGGCAGATAAAGGCACCCCATGGAGCCCCTAAATCCACTTCTTGCCCCCCCCCCAGTTCCCCGTGGCACCGGCGGGGGACCATGTGGCCATGCTGGAGCGCGTCAAGGAATGCAGCTACGAGAGCCCACCCGCTTTCAGCCCCGCGCTGGCCCGGCTGCTTGCCGAGGTATCCCTCCCGCCTGGATTTTGGGGGCCCCGTCGGCCCTCCGGTCTGGATTTTGGGTCCTCACCACTCACTGTCCTCCCTCCGTCCCCAGCTGCTGTGCCACAACCCCCTGCGCCGCCTGCGCTACCTCCACCACTTCCAGGGCCACCCCTTCTTCCGTGGGGTGGCCTTCGACGCCGACCTGCTGCAGAAGGACCCGGTGGCGGTGGCGGTGGCCCCGCGCCCCCCCGAGCAGCCCCCGCCTGACCCCTCCACCTTCGCTGACTTCGACTGCGACCTCGCCGCCCCCCCGGGCAGGCCCTGGCCTGGCTGAGCCACCGTGGCTGGGACGCCCCCGGCATCGCTCAGGGACATCACCCCTCCACCCCGGCAGCGGGTCGGACCCTGCTGGCCCGGGTCCCCCTTACCCCGACGCTGTACCTCTCCCCGTGGGAGCAATAAACCCCAGAGCCGCGGGCGCCGTTGACGGCTGCTGACTCCTGTGGGACCCCCGGGGAAAAAGCGGGACCCCCGGGGGTGGGTGGGGGCTGGTGTCACCCCCTTCCCTCGGGTGGGGGTCGGGGCAGGTCTGGGGGACTGGTTCTCCGGGGGCAGGCGTTGGGGAGGCCCCGGGGCTGGGGGGAGCTGGGCTGGGCTCATTCCTTTCCTTCCCCCCCCCCCCCCCCCCCCAAAAGTGCTGCGCAGCCCGGTGCTCGGCGCTGCACAAGCCCCCCCCCGTAGGGGCGGGGCTTCGCCCGCAACCACGCCCACTCTCCGCCCACTGCCCGCCATAGCCCCGCCTCTAACAACCTCCCCGGTGGGGTGACGCGCGCGCGGAGCAGCCAATCAGAGCGGCGCGTGGTTTTCAAACGGGCGGCGGCGCGCGGGGAGCGGCTGGACACGATCGCGACCGGGGAGTGAGACCGAAACCGGGAGCGGGGCCGAGCTGGGCTGAGCCGGGCCGGGCCGGGCCGGGCCATGCGGGCTGCCCACACCCCCGCCGTGAGTGCGGGCCGGGGTCGGCACGGTGGTGGGCACCGGTTTGGGCGTCCGGTGCGGGCGGCGGGGAAAGCCCCGGGAGGGGGGGCCCGACCCCGGTGGGGCGGCCCCGACCATGCGGGGCTGCTTTGGGGGGGGGTTGGGGGGTGGCGAGTCCGGTGCAGGAGCGCTCCCGGGGTGTGCGTGTGGTTGTGTGCGTGTGGTTGTGTTGCCGTCGGTGCCGCCGGTAACACCCGGTGCCGCCCCCCCCCCCCCCCCCCCGCCCCCCAGGCACAGCAGCGGCCCCGGCGCGCCCCCCTGCAGGAGCTGCAGCTGCAGCTGGGCACCGACCGCACCAGCCTCACCCCGCTGTTCCGTCGTCTGCGGCTCAAGGTCGGTGCGGGGGTGGAGGTGTGAGAGGGAGGGAACTGGGGTGGGAGACACCGGGAAGGGATGCTGGGGTGTACCGGAGCTGGGAACACTGGAGTGGGGTACCAGGGCAGTGGGAGGACAGGTGTATCTGCTGGCGCGGGGTAAATGGGGAAGGGGCAAAAGGCTACGGGGTGCTGGGAGGGGGGGGGGAAGGGCAGGGCAGCCCTGACCCTCCCTCTCCCATTCCTCCAAATGTCCTGTAGGACTATGACTGCGCCACTCCAGTGTCCTGCACCCGGGGGACTCCCAGCAGGGTCACCACCGTGCCCCGCACCCCAGGACCCCCCAGAAGTACTATCCGGCTCCCCCTAAGCCGCACCACCCTAATGCCTTGCACCCCGGGGCCCCCCAGCATGTGCACCATCCTGGAGCCCCCTGGGACTCCCACCCTGGGCCCTAGTGCCTTGGAGCCCCCTGGGACTCCTACCCAGGTGCCTGGTGCCCTGGAGTCCCCCAGCAGCACCAGCCCAGAGCCCCCTGGCAGTCCCACCGCAGAGCTCCCCAGCAACTCTGTGCCAGCCCCCCTGTGCAGCCCCCTCCCAGGGCCCAGCACCCCAGAGCCTCCCAGCAGCCCTGTGCCAGCCTCCCTGTGCAGCCCCCTCCCACGGCCCAGCACCCCAGAGCCCCCCAGCAGCCCTGTGCCAGCCCCCCTGTGCAGCCCCCTCCCAGGGCCCAGCACCCCAGAGCCCCCCAGCAGCCCTGTGCCAGCCCCCCTGTGCAGCCCCCTCCCACAGCCCAGCACCCCAGAGCCCCCCAGCAGCCCTGTGCCAGCCCCCCTGTGCAGCCCCCTCCCAGGGCCCAGCACCCCAGAGCCCCCCAGCAGCCCTGTGCCAGCCTCCCTGTGCAGCCCCCTCCCAGGGCCCAGCACCCCAGAGCCCCCCAGCAGCCCTGTGCCAGCCCCCCTGTGCAGCCCCCTCCCAGGGCCCAGCACCCCAGAGCCCCCCAGCAGCCCTGTGCCAGCCCCCCTGTGCAGCGCCCTCCCACGGCCCAGCACCCCAGAGCCCCCCAGCAGCCTTGTGCCAGCCCCCTTGTGCAGCACAGTCCTGGGGTTGCGTACCCCAGAGCCCCCTGGCAGCACCACCCCAGTGCCATGCACCCTTGGGGCCCCCAGCATCGTCAGCTCAGTGCCTTGCACCCCAAAATCCCCAGGCAGCACTGCTCTAGCACCCTGCATCCCTGGGCCCCCTGGCAGTGCCAGCCTGGCCTCCTGCACCCCAGGGCCCCCTGGAACTAGCTCCACCCCGCAGGAAGCTCCCTTCCATGGGTGGCGAGTGGCTCCTCCTGACCTCTCCTGCAGCCCCGTGGCCCCCGAGCCCCTGGCTGGAGATGGAGGTGCTGGTCCCTTACCTTGCCAAGGCACCCCTAAAGGAGATGAGTCCCCAGAGCAGGGCACTCCTGGACTCTCTCCCACTGAGGCAGGTAGGACAGAGCCTGCCAGGTCAGAAACAGCAGCCACCCCTGTTCCCTCGCCCGAGGCGGCCCCGGGTGCCGTGTCCTGGATGTTGCCACTGATGTGGTTGGAAAAGAGCCTCAGCTCCTCGTCCCTGCTGGAGTCCCTGCGGCACAGCCTGCCCCTGCCCACGCTGAGGTGGGATGCCGGCACCAGCGTCACCCCTGTGCCCACCGTGGCCGCCGGCACCAGCGTCACCCCTGTGCCCACCGTAGCCGCCGGCACCAGCGTCACCCCTGTGCCCACCGTGGCCATCGGCACCAGCATCACCCCTGTGCCCACCGTGGCCATCGGCACCAGCATCACCCCTGTGCCCACCACGGTCACTGGCACCTTCATGACCCCCCGGGACCTGCGGGAGAGGAGCATGAACACATCTGCGGGTGGCCTCCCCTGCGCCAAGGACAGCGCTGCCGAAACGGACTCCCTGCTCTGGCAGTAAGTGTGGGGACGTGCCCCCCTGGACAAGGCTGTGGCACCTATGGGCTGTCCCTGCCCCAAGCCCTCTCTCTGTCCCCAGTTGTCCCCGGGAGCAGCTGAAGTCCCTGCCGCGGGCAGAGCTGGAGGGGCGGCTGGAGAGCACCCTCATCATCATCGAAGCCCTCTCGCTCCAGCTGCGCGACTGGCAGGAGAGCCAGCGACCGCTGCCCGGCGTGGGGCCGGCTGAACAGAGGGATGCGCTCATTCAGACGGACATCACCCACCCCAAAGGGGTAAGAGTCCTCACTGGGACGATGACACCCCATTCCCAGTGGCCTTGGTGCTGTGACAGGGCCCACGTGCCGCCGGCAGGACGGTGGCCCCGTCTGGACCGCAGCCCAGCGGAGCGGAAGTAAAGCGGGGCTGCTGCGGCGCGGCGCAGCATCACGCGCCCGGCTCAACCCGCTGAGTTGGCTGGATTTGAGCCCTTTGTGCGGGGTGACATCCCTGGCAGGCGCAGTGGGAGGATGGGAGGTGTCATGGCTAGCCAGCCAGCTCTTGCTGGACCCCAGGGTGGAGCGGGGCTTGTGCGAAGCCCCCTCCGCTCTGCTGGGATGCCCTTAGGAGGAGGAGATCTACCGCCACCTCTACCTCGAGCTGTGGAGGAAAACGGAGGCTCTGCAGCGGCAGCGGGGAGCGGAGCAGGACCTGCAGCGGGAGCTGGAGCTGGCTGCCGCGGGGACGGTGCGTCTCAGCCGGCTGGCGTGCGATGAGCGCGCCGGGTCTCAGCCATGCGTGCGCCTGGTGCTGACCTGTGCCAGCTCCGGGAGTGCCGCCTGAGTGCCAGCGCCCTTGTCCCTTCCCTAGAGCGCCTGGAGCGAGCAGTGCCTCCTGTTTCGGGGTCTCGCGGATGCCGCCTTTCAGAGCTTGCAGGATGAGCAGGGAGCCCTTGCGCAGGAGGTGAGCCCCTGCACAGCCGGGCTGGGCCCCCTTTCCCCCAGGTTTTGGGAGACCCTGGTGCTGCCGGCGCAGAGTAGCCATTGGCTATACCCAGTGCCTCCCGGCGCCGTCTCCTCTTGCAGCAGGAGCAGGCGAGGGCCCTGGTGTCCCGGTGCCGGGCCGTGCTGGAGAGTATGCCCGGCAAGCTGCGGAGCTGCCTGGAGGAGCGGGATGCCATGAGGCAGCGAGCGAACGAAGCCCTCCGAGCCAAGGAGGAGGTAGGGGAGCAGCTGGTGGGGGGATTAGGGCAGTCTCTGCTTGTCCTCGTGCCTTTGATGGGGCATCCTGCATCTCTACCCATCTCTGAGGGGTGAAGGTCTCCCTGGCATCCCAGGGGCAAAGCCCGATGTGGCCCTGAAAAGCCAGAAGTGCTTGTGGCTGCCCGGGGTGGCTGGAGCTCTCTGGATGGGTTTTTAGCTCGGGCTGTGTCCTGCTGGGAGCAGGAGCCCTGGGCTGCAGCAGCATGTGGGCACAGCTCCTGGGGATTGCCCCTTGTGCGACACCATGCCTGGAGCAGCATCCTTCCCTTGGCAGGGAGATCGCTTCCTGGAGGCCTTCCGTGCCCATGCCAGTGCCCAGATCGGTGCCCGTGACCAGAGCCTGGCCTCCCAGCGAGTGCTGGGCACGCTGCTGGCGGATGCCATCAAGCAGCAGGTACTGAGCGGGTGGGACCCTCCAGCTGCCTCCCACCTGGGTCTCCAGGGGGCTGGGAGGGCATCCCCATGTCCTGAGCTTGGGGGATGCTCTGAGCAACGGTCTGTGATGGGCTTGGGTCCACCAGAGGTTTCTTGGTGCTGCTGCTGGGAAGCTGTTGTGGATCTGGCCTCGGGGCTGACACTTACCTTCCTCCATGGCCATTGAATGTGGCTTTTCCACCACAGCAGCACTGGCCCCTCTCTCCTGCCCCACACAGGCATCCCTGGCTGCCGAGGCTCAGCCTTTCCGGGAATTCGTAGATGTCACCTTTGAAAATCTGGAGGAGGAAAGGAGAGCCCTGTATGCGGAGGTGAGGGGTGTCCCACTGGGGACCGTCGGTGGGCTCAGCCCTTCTCCTCCCTGCCAGTGTGGTCCAGGCTGGCGTCATTTCGCTCTATCTCGGAGCGCATTGTGCCCTGGGTACCGTGGGCAGCCTGGCTGCCAGACCTGTCCCTGGTCACACAGTGGGGCAGTGCCACCAACTCCGAGGCTGGCAGTGCCATACAGAGCTGTGCCCGGCACTGTCTCCCCTTGCAGTGGGAGCAGGCGAGGGCCCTGGTGTCCCGGTGCCAGGCCGTGCTGGAGAGCGTGCCCGGCAAGCTGCGGAGTTGCCTGGAGGAGCGGGATGCCATGAGGCAGCGAGCGGACGAAGCTCTTCAAGCCAAGGAGGAGGTAGGGGGTTGCCGAGTGGTGCCTGGGGGTGTCTGGGGTGCTCCCTTGCAGCTTGGCTGATCCAGGCACAGGGTGACTTGGAGCACTCCATGGGGAAGAGCAGCTCAAAGCAAGCCAAGAGGGCACCGTGTCTCTGCAGGCATCCTGCCAGCTGGAGGAGACCTCGGTGGCCTTGCGGGATGCGGTGGCTCAGCAGGAGCAGCTGATGGTGGCCAACTCACGCCTCAGCACAGGTAGGCATGGGTGATGTTGGGGAGTGTAGCTGCTCCGTCCCCGCTGCTCCCCCATCGTCATACCCCCACGCTGATGGCTCTGCCGCTCGCAGATCTG
Organism: Leptosomus discolor; assembly: GCF_034619465.1. Classification (NCBI taxonomy): domain Eukaryota; kingdom Metazoa; phylum Chordata; class Aves; order Leptosomiformes; family Leptosomidae; genus Leptosomus; species Leptosomus discolor. The sequence continues at coordinate 10,568,774 of NC_141408.1, forward strand.
AGCTCCCTGATGACGAATCTGGCCAACCTGGAGCAAGAGCGGGATGCGCTGCAGCAGGAGAACGAGAAGCAGTGGGAGGAGATGGCCTGGTGGGTCTGAGCCCTTAGGCAGGGCATTGCGCGCCCCTCTCAGCCACCCCTCACCCCCCAAAATCTGGCACCTCCTGACCCCATCCCGTCCCTGCAGGCTGGCGCAGAAGAGGGACGCCCTGCAGCGGGAGCGCAACGGGCTGTGCCAGGAGCTGCGGGAGGCCACCGAGTGCCGGGAGGTAGGAGCTGCCTGACCCTGCCGGTGCCATCACGCGCTGCTGGCCCTGTCATGGCCTTGTAGGATCGCTGGCGGCCGGCCAGGAGCGGGATTAGCCCTCCCGCAGGCGTGGGGGTAGGCACGGGTGAGGGTGGTTGACATCCCGCACGTAGCGCAGCTTTCCGTCCTGCCCGGGAGCGATTCCCAGGGAAGGGGGCGGGCAGCTCTCCGAGATAATTTTCCCCTGGCTGTAGGCGTGGTGCTGTCCCCAAGCCTGTCCTACGTCCCCGATAAACTGCTCGTCTCCAGGGGTTGGTTTGCTGTGGCAAAGCCACCGCTAATTGGAAACAGCGCCCTGAGGCGTGGGAGGGACTGTGCTGGGGGTCCCAACGGGCCCCCTCATGTCTCCCTCTGGGCACTCATGGCTGTGTTGTTGTGTCCCCCGCCTTCTTATAGTTTCTTGATCAGGAGAACCAGATGTCCCGCACGCAGCTGCTGGAGGTGGAGGCCAAGCTGAAGTCCACGCTGGCCGCCCTGCAGGAGCGCAGCCTGCAGTACGAGGAGCTGATGGATTCCCACCAGCGCCTGCGGTACTGACCCTGCTCACCACCTGTGCTTGAACACTTCTATTTTTGGGAAATTGAACCCCTCTTAGGGGTGGGGGACATACAGGGGGATGTGGCTCTAGTCGCTGCTGCCCCAGCCAAGTGTGGTTGCTCAGGCAGGTGAAAGAGGGTGTGGGGAAGCCCAGCAGACCCTCTCTTGGGGGAAGCTGCCTAAATCCGCAGAGTTTGCATCACCCCTGGGTCACAGTGGGAGGCGGTCATGGGAGTGTCCCCATCCCAGTGGGAACACTGCTCCTACTGAGGCTGATGCTATCCCGTAGGGAAGAGCAGGCTACCCTCTGCAAGGAGCTGGAGAGCACCAAGGCAAAGCTCCTCGACTTGCAGCTCAAGAGGGACAAAGTCTCTTGGTGCTCTACGGACATCGCCGAGAGCAAGGTGCGGCTGCAGGAGCTCGCCGACTGCCTCAGGGCTGCTCTGCAAGAGGAGGTAGGAGCCCTGCCCTGGGGACAAGGATGAGGGGGTGGCCACGGTGGGGTCAGACACCTGTGGTGGTCCATGGCATGGCTTCAAGACCCTGCTGCTCGTCAGAGCAGTGCAGAGCTGTCACAAGCCATGCTCTGCTGCTGTGCTCTCCCCTCTGAAGGACAATGATGCCCTGTCAAGAAGCAAAGCCTGGACCCCGGCTCCACGGACACCGGGTTGGCGGACTCCAGGCTGGCAGACACCCCGGCGTGCCTGGACCCCCGCCTGCCGCACACCAGCGTGCCGCACCCCGTACCACGCTGGAGGCTCCTTTGTGGGCAGCGTCCTGAAAGCGGTGTCAGGGAAAGGTGAGCTGGCACCCGCTGTCTGGGGGCTGGGGATCGCTCCCTCCTGTGCTGGGGGTGTGCACTGGTGCTTGGGCAAGGAGATCCTAGTGCCATCCCTGTGCCCTTCCCTGTGGATTCCTTGGTTGTTCCCTTGTGGCAGCCATGGGTTGGACCACAGCTCCTGCGAGCGGCCGGGGTTTTCTCTGGGCTTGCCGGGGCAGATGGGTGCATGAATGAGCTCTGGCCATGCAGAGCTGAGCACAGCACCTCTGCCCTCTCTTCTCGCAGATGCCGATGAAGCCACCGGAGGTGGGACCGCATTTACCAAGGACAGACCTGCCTCTACACCGAAGCCAATAGGTGCTGGGACTGTCACCCTGCCCTAGACCCTGCTCCTGAAGCTACGGGGCTGTCTGCACACGGGGAGGAGCAGGCATGCCTTCCTGCTTGGCTCCATGTCCCCTGGGGCCGACGTTCCCTCTGTGCCGCTCACGACCCTCTCCCCTGCCCGCAGAGCCCGAGGATGGTCTGTTGGAGAGCGTGAAGGAACTGAGAGCCGTGGTCTCCAACCTCACCATGCTGAGCTCCCGCATCCAGGAGCTGGAACAGAGCGAGTTTAAGGCACTGCAGACAGAGATGTGAGTTCAGCGAGGGCTTGCATGGAGGGCTGGGCATGGGGACCGCTCTCCTGGGCATGGCCTCTCCTGCGGGCAGCCTGCCTGGGGTCTGCCTCTTGCCCCAGCCCTGGATTAGACCTCTCCTGCCGTGGCTAGAGGGGCTTTTTCCAGCTGGCCAGGCTGGCGGGTTGGCCTCTCCCACCACAGGGCTGGTGGCATGCCCAGGAGGGGTTTGGGTTCCCACCTGCGCTCCCTAACCCGTTCAGCGTCACTGTCCACTCACAGCTCTGACCTGCAGCACCGTCTGGAGACGGTGACAGCAGAGAGCCAGGAGAAGATAGACGCCCAGGCTGCCACCATCGCCAAGCTGAACAAGGCGCTGAGGGGCAAGCTAGAGGTAAGCTGGTGCCAGAAATGGGCCAGCGCTCACCCCAGGGCAGAGCCGAACTGGGACGGGCGGTGATCTAGGACGCAGAGAAATCTGGGTGACCGGCTCTGGTGATACCCCATGGGTGCTCCTGGCTCGTCTGACCTTCTCAAACATGAGAAACCTGCTCCCCCCCCCCGGGGTGTTGCAGGTGGCCAGGGCTGGGCACTGCCTGACACCGCTTCTTCCCCACTGCAGCATGAGAAGGAGCTGCAGGACGTGGTGAAACAACAGGAAGAGAAGATGCTGCAACTCATCGACAAGAGTGGGGAAGTCACGGTGCGCGATCGGGGCCCGGTTTAGCTGCACGCCTGGCGGGTGCCAGCCGCAGGACCCTTCTCAGCATCTCCTTTCCCCCTGCAGAGGCTGAAGGGAGAGGTTTCCCAGCTGAAGCGCTCGCTCCAGCGTGCAGAAACGGAGGCCAAGGTGCTGTGGGAGGAGATGCGGGGGCAGGAGCCCAAGATGGACGCTGCCTATGTCCAGGAGCGAGTCTTGATGAGGCAGGAGGTGAGGCCAAGGGGCTGCCAGGGCTGAGGGCTCCTTGTGTCACCATCCCTCTGTGGACAGGGGACCTCTCAAGACCTTGCTCCTTGGGCAGGCAACCAGGGGGGTAGCAGGGGAGAGCCCCCCACCCCGGTACTCTTGCCCCACGGTGCTCTCTGTGGTGCTCGCTCACTTTGCAGGTGGACAAACTGCGGCTGCTGCTCCTGGAGAAAGAGGATGAGAATCTGCTGCTCTCTGACAACTACCTGGAACAGGTACGGGGAGCCCCGAGGGGCTGCCCTGGCCCTAGTCCCATCTGCCTCCTGGCCTGTCCCCGTCCAATTTTGGGGCAGGCTCCTGACAGTCTTCTCCCACCACAGGTCCGAGGGCTGGAGCTGAGGCTCTATCACACCCAGAAAGTGCTGAGGACCCACGAGGAGATGCAGGAGAAGATGAAGGAGGTGAGGTTTGCAGTTCATCGCTGTCCCCCTTGCAGTGATTGCAGCAACACAAACCCTCATCCCCAACGCTGTCACTAACGCTGCTCTTGTCCCCAGGTCCTGTTGGCTGTCCCTGATGACATGGCAGCGGGCTGCCAGGAGTTCCACAGCCTGTGGCGGTACTTGGGCCTGAAGCCACGCAGTGGCAGCAAGGAAGCCGCCGAGCCCCTCTGTCCCCAGCCACTCTAGCCCGTCGCCTGAAACCTTCCTGTTCTTAATGTTGTAATTATTTATTGAATAAAGTTTCGTTGGCTTTCGCCCTGCCTTGGGCACGGATACAGGAACCTCCTGGTGCCCTGGGTGCGGACAACTTCTCCAGCCTCCACTGGCTGCTCCCCCTCCATCCCTGTCACAGGGCCATGAGCACGGCTCCCTGCCACCCCAGGGCCTCTCCTTGGCGGGGGACCCATAACCCCCCCGCTGCTGCCAGAGCTTGCGCTCAATAAGGCTCTGCGTTTCCCCAGGCTCCCACCCCGCGGCCCCGGCAGCAGCCAGCGTGCCCGGGCTGACCCAGCTTCCCTCCCCGGGCCCCCCCGCTCCTCCTCCTGCCCTAGATTCCCTCTCCTTCCCCCAGCTGCCTCCTGCCTTCCCCCTGCGGAGGGGTATCGGAGGCTGGATCCTGCACCCCCATCACGGGGCGGTGGGCCACATGCCTGTTGCATGGGGACGGTTCCCCCCTCCCAGCATGGCTCCAGCATGCAGCATCCCCTGGGTCGCTGCGAGCGTTGCTTGCCAGGCACCGGGAGCTCTGCCAGCTCCCAGGCACACACACACACCCCCCACACACCCCCCCCCGCCCGCCCCCTTTGGCCACCGCTGCTGCGTGGGGAGCTGGGGGGGTCCCTGAGGGGCTCCCCGGCTCCCAGCACAGCTCCAGTCTCAACTCCCTCCTTCCCTGCTAGGGCATCTCCTGCGGGATTCCCCCCTCCCGGTGTTGCCGACCCCAGGGATGCTCCCCGCCGCCATGGGGGCCATGCGGCACCTCCCTCCCCTGGCATGGCCCAAAATAGCAGCGTTCAAACAAGTGCTCTGGTTTTTAATGGCCTGTTTCTCCTGCCCGGGGGAGGGGAGGGGGAAATCACCTTCCCTTGCCCTCTGCCGCAGTCCTGTCGCCCTATGCGAGGCGGGTGCTGCGACACCCTGGGTGCTGGCACCTTTATTTACCCCCGCACCCAGGAAATGCTTGTGCCTCTATTTACCGGGTGTGTGGGTGGCTCATGGGGAAATACTCCCTTCCATCATCTCCTTCCGTGCTATGGCTGTGACCCTGCTGGCAGGGGGTCAGATACAGCCCCCCCGAAATGTGAGGGACCCCAGGCTGTGCTTGGCTCTGGGATGCGGGGCGGGGGAGATGCGCTCCCTTCCCTGGATTAGGGCCATGCGGGGCGGCTGAGCCCTCCTTTTACGGCGGGGATTCAGCAAAGCACAGCCCTGGCAGCTGGCCCCACAGGGTGAGCGGGGACACTGTTATTGTCCCTGCGCAGGCTTTTTTTTTTTTTTTGGGGGGGTGTGTGTGTGCTAGTCTCCTGTGGGAGCCCCCACCCTGTCCCAGGGTCTTGGAGCTCTGCGCTGCTGGGGCTTGGCCCCTCGTAGCAGAGGTGATGCAGATGGGGTCCGTAGCACAGCGAGAGTGGGGTCACACGGTGGTCCTCAGCTTGGGGGTGGCACAGGGGGGGGTCCCTGGCCCAGAGGTGACGAAGGGAAGGTCCCTGCCCCTAGTTGACAGTGGCAAAAGGCGGGCACAGCTGGGTCCCCAGCAGCAGCAAGGGGGTGGCAGGAGAAGTCCCTCCCCATAACCAAGAACGGCACAGTGGGGTCGGTGGCACAGAGGGGTCTCCAGCAGCCACGCGGGGGGGGGCACCCTGGGGTGCCTGGGTGATATGGGGGGGGGGGGGGCGGTCCCTGCCCATCACAGGGGGTGACTTAGCTGGGTCCCTGGCCACGGTGGGGAGACACAGAGGGGTCCCCACCAGCACCAGGGGGTTGCAAAGGGGTGGCACAGCGGGGTCCCCAGCCCGGAGTTGTCGCCCTTGGGGGTCCCCACCAGCGGCAGGGGTTGTCGCCGGCGGGGGGGGGGGGGGGTGGTGGTGGTGTTATGTGTTGCGTGCGGAGGCGGCGGCGGGGGGGAGGCGGAGCGGGCCGGGGGGGCCGGTCCTACCGGGTGCCGCCCCGCCGGTCACGTAGCTCTGCGGCAGCGCAGCCCCATTTACCGCGGGGCCGGAGCTCGCAGCCCGCAGTCCGCGCCCGCCGCCGCCCGCCCCGCACGGTAAGGGGGAGCCGGGAGGCCGGGGGCTCCTGGGGGGGGGGGGGGCGGGAGCAACCGGGGGTGCAACGGAGGGATCCCGGCGGCGGGAGCCGGCAGCCCCGCCGAGGCTCCGAAGTGGCTCCGTACGGCGCTGCCGGCATCCCGGGCGTGGGGGGGTTCGGGGCCGAGGGAGCCCCGGGCATGGGGGTGTTTGGGGGTGGTGGGGAGCCCGGAGACACCCCGTGCGCTGGCGCAGCCTGAGCCCAGGCGGTGCTGGCCGGGGGGGGGGGGGGGATCCCCGCCCCGGGGTGGGGGAAGCACCGGCTCCGCGACGGCGCCAGCCCCGGGGTACCCCAAACCCCGGGTACCCCCGGCCCCGCGTAGTGCCGCCCCTGGGGTCTCTCCCTCGCCAGGTAGCGCCATTCCCGGGGTATTTCCGTCCCCCCGCGAGTATCCCCATCCCCGGGCTATCGCCATCCCCCGCCTACCTCCCACTCGCGGTATCCCCGGCCCCGGGGTATCTCCAGCCCCGGCGCCCCCCCCCCCCAGGGCCCATCCCCGGCCCCCCCGGCGGAGCTGCGCTCCCTCAAGATGGCTGGGCTGGGGGCGGGCGAGCAGGCAGCAAAATGGCTGGGAGCTCCCCGGCATCCTCCACGAGGCCCTGCCCGTCCCGGGGTGAGGGCAGCTGCCTGCTTATGCAACGCTGACCGGCAGGACCGGAGGGTCCCAGTCCCGGGCCTGGGGTTCGCCGGTCCCCGCAAGGTGTGGTTGGGTGCATGGCGGAACGGGGGGGGGGGGGGGGGGGCGCATCCCGCCGGTGCGTGACTCAGCCCCGGTCCGCTCGCAGCCGCCACCAGCACCACCAGCACCACCACCACCATGACGCACCAATACCCCGCGCTGACGGCGGAGCAGAAGAAGGAGCTGTCGGACATCGCGTTGCGTATCGTGGCCCCGGGCAAGGGCATCCTGGCCGCCGATGAGTCCGTAGGTCAGTGTTGAAGAGGGGGGAGATCTGTCCCGCCACCCGTTTTCCTCACGCCTGAGGCTGACAAGGGTGCCCGGGTGCCCGTAGGGAGCATGGCGAAGCGCCTCAACCAGATTGGGGTGGAGAACACGGAGGAGAACCGCCGGCTGTACCGCCAGATCCTCTTCAGCGCCGACAGCCGGGTGAAGAAATGCATCGGGGGCGTCATCTTCTTCCACGAGACCATGTACCAGAAGGCTGACGATGGCACCCCCTTCGTGCAGATGATCAAGGACAAGGGCATCGTCGTGGGCATCAAGGTGTGTGGGGGGTCTGGTGGGTTTGTGGGGTGCTGAGAGTGCTCGGAGGGTGCTGGTAGGGCTCAGTGCCACCTTCCCCTTCTCTCCACAGGTGGACAAGGGCGTCGTGCCGCTGGCCGGGACAGATGGCGAGACCACCACGCAGGGTAGGTAGAGCGGGTAGGGGGGCGGGGGCCACGGGATTTGGGGTTGCGGGGCTGGCTGACGTGCTGCCCGGCAGGTCTGGATGGGCTGTCGGAGCGCTGTGCCCAGTATAAGAAGGATGGGGCCGACTTCGCCAAGTGGCGCTGCGTGCTGAAAATTAGTGACAACACCCCCTCTGCACTCGCCATCATGGAGAACGCCAACGTCCTGGCCCGCTACGCCAGCATCTGCCAGCAGGTACCTGTCTGTGGCCAGGCATCGCCCCGTGGGATGGGCATTGACCCATAGGATGGGTGTTGACCTAAGGGGCCAGGTGTTGCCCCAAAGGGGTGGGCACAGATCCATGGGCTTAGCATTGCCCCTGTGCCTGGGTAGCACCTCAGGGGGCTGGACATCAGCTGTGGGCTGGGCAATGCCTCATGTGGGTGGGCATTGACCCCCAGGACCAGGCATTGCCCCATGGGGTGGGCATCACCCCACAAACACAGACGTTGCTCCATGGGGCCAAGAATTGACCCTCCCAGGCTGGGCATCGCCTCATGGGGTCAGGCATCACCCCACTGGGATGGGCATCATCGGCAAGGGTGGGCATTGAACATCGGGGCTGGGCATCGCCCCCCAGCTCCAGGCATTGGCCCTCATTGCCATGGGGCCAGGGAGCTACTCAGGGACATCCCCATGATGGCATCTGCCTGATGTTTGCAGAACGGCATCGTGCCCATCGTGGAGCCGGAGATCCTGCCTGATGGTGACCATGACCTCAAGAGGTGCCAGTATGTGACGGAGAAGGTGAGCGGTGGGGTGGGCAGCAGGGCAGGCACCGTGCCACGCTGTGCCGTGCTGTGCCAGGGGAGTCCACGCCGTCTGTCCTCTCCAGGTGCTGGCAGCTGTCTACAAGGCGCTGAGCGACCACCACGTCTACTTGGAGGGGACCCTGCTGAAGCCAAACATGGTGACCCCCGGGCACTCCTGCCCCACCAAGTACAGCCCTGAGGAGATCGCCATGGCCACTGTCACTGCCCTGCGCCGCACCGTGCCCCCAGCCGTGCCAGGTACCAGCACCGGGACGTGGAAGGGACCAGGAGGCGGACACCCTGTGGCCCCACCGGTGCCATAACCCCGCTCTCTGCAGGTGTCACCTTCCTGTCCGGGGGTCAGAGTGAGGAGGAGGCTTCCATCAACCTCAACGCCATCAACACGTGCCCGCTGGTGCGGCCGTGGGCCCTCACCTTCTCCTACGGGCGGGCACTGCAGGCGTCGGCGCTCAGTGCCTGGCGCGGGCAGCAGGACAATGCCACCGCTGCCACCGAGGAGTTCATCAAGCGTGCAGAGGTGATGGAGTGACCCCCACGGGAGCGGGGTGCTGCGGGCTGCATCCCCTGGGGTGGTAGGGATGCCGAGGGCTGTGTCCCCGTGGGAGGGGGTACACCAATGACTGTGCCCCTTGGCATAGGGGCATGTCCCACGGGGTGACAGGAGACACCAGGGGCTGTGCCCTACAGGACATGGAATGCCAAGGACCATTGTCCCCATGGAGGGGACACAGTGCTGTCTCCATAGGGGACAGTGAGAGCTGCGTCCCCACAGGGGAATGGGGGATGCCAAGGGCTAGTGTCCCTGTGGGAAGAGGGATGCTAAAAGCCACGTCCCATGGAGTGACAAGGGACACCAAGGGTTGTGCCCGGTGAGATGCAGGATGCTGAGGGCTCTGTCTCCGTGGGAGGGGGATGCCAAGGGCCGTGTTGTTGCAGGGGCACAGGGGACGCTGAGGGCTGTGTTCCCATGAGCTGGGGGACCCAACCCTGAAGGCTGTGTCCCCAGAGACTGGGGGACCCCGAGGGCTGTACCCTACGGGGACCACTGACGTTTCCTTTCCCCGCAGGTGAACGGGCTGGCGGCACTGGGCAAGTACGAGGGCAGCGGGGACGACTCGGGGGCCGCCGGGCAGTCCCTCTACGTGGCCAATCACGCCTACTGAGCCCCAGCCGGGCGCCCCACCGGCCCCGGCCCCCGCCCTGGCCCCCTCCCCGCCATTGCTCACACCCCGCTTCCACCCCAGCCACCCAGGGGAGCCGCCGCGCGGGGAGGGGAAGGGGAGCGCGCCCCGCGGGCTGGCCCCATGCCGCCACGACCGCAGATGAAGTGGGGGGGAGGGCCCGGGTTACCCAGCCCTCGGAGGGAGCCCACCCGGGGGTCCTTTTGGTGGGGGACTCCGGCCAGGCCGGGGCAGGGGGAGGCCCGGCCGCGTGGGGGGCAGGAGGGGAGGCCTGGGGGTGCCCCTGCCCTGCCGTAGCTTTGCAGTCCCGGTCGCTGCCGCCCTTGGGGGCGCCTGTGTTGTGTTCGCCGTGTGCACCCCGTGTACCAAATAGCCTAACAACGAATAAACGGTAGAGACAGCGCTGTGCCGACTCCTCCTTCGCCGCCGGGCGACCCTTTCGTGGGCTTCCTCGTCCCTTCGCCGGCTCTGGGCGTCACGCGCAGCCTGTTGTGCTCACCCATGCAATGAGCTGTGCCTGGTCTCAGCCCCCCCAAACCCAGCGTGAGCCGCGGAGGGGAGTGGCTGGGCTCTCTCCCCATGGGGCGGGTGAGGGGACCCTGTTGCTCGCCCCTTTCCCCCCCCCTTTTTTCCCCGTCCGCGGTGCTCAGCGCTGCACGGCTCTGCCGCTGCGCTCTCTCGTCCCTCCACGGCACCCGTAGAGCCCGCCTCCTCAAGGCCGGTCCGCACTCTCATTGGTCCTGCCGCCCGCCCGTCTGCGCCGCTGCCCTCCGGACTCCACGCCTATTGGCTGTCCTGAGGGCTGGAGGCTCTGAATGGCTGGGCTGGGCGTCAAACCCGCCCTCCCGGCTAGGAGAGGAAGTGAAGATGGCGGCGGCGGCGGCGGTAGCGGCGGATGAAGCAGGTACCGGCGGCGCACGGGTGCTCGCTCGCTGTCCCCCAGCCCCTGACCCCGTGCTGCCCAGTCCCCGCCCGGTGCCTGCCCGGTGCCCGGGGAGCCGGGCCGGTGCTGAGCGCTGTCCCCGCAGAGCGGGCGCGGGGCCGGCGGGCCGCCCTCTCCTTTGCGGCCATCGCCGTGGTGCTGGGGCTGCCGCTGTGGTGGAGGACGACCGAGACCTACCGAGCTGCCCTGCCCTACGCGGACATCGACGGGCTGGGCCAGCTGCCGGTGAGCGGGGACCCGGGGGCAGCGGGGCCCGGGGCTCGGCGGGCCGAGCTGACGCGGCCTTTGCTCAGTTCCAGCTGGCGGTGCCCGTCGCCGTGGTCTTCGCCCCGGGAGCGGTGCCCGGGGACCTGCCGAGGCCGCTGCCGTTCAGGGATGTGCAGGAGATGGAGATTTCCATCAACCGTGAGAGACCCTTCTGGCTGCCCCTGCCCCATCGGTCCCTCCTGGGTGGCCTCGTCCTTCCCCGGGTGGGGGGTCCCCTGCGTACCCGCGTCTTCTCTCCCCGGTGCGGCTGTCAGCCCGGAGCTCCCCGAACCCCAAACCCACGCTCGCCAGCATCATCCTGTCCTGAGCTGGCAGTAGAGGGGAGCAGTGGGGACAGCAAGGTCCCCAGGGTGCTGCAGGGAAGAGACCCGCTCCTCTCTCTGGGGATGGGGGTGATGGCAGCCCTCGGAGAGTGGGATGCGCCCTGGATGGCGTGGGGCTGTCCTGCCTGCCGAGGCCACGCGCCACGGTGGGTCACTCAGCTGAGGTTAGAGCTGGTGCCCGAAGGACCTTGTGACATGTGTCCCCCCGGGGCTGTCCCTTGTCCCTCTTAGCACCCGGCTCCTGGGGGCTGGGATTAGCAGATTCACTCAGGTTTACTTCCCCCTGCAGTGAGAACCAGCGTCACATCCCGCTATGAGATGGTCTATCGCAGCACCACGGCTCAGGAGGAAGCAGCGCTGGATGCAGCTACGGCACGAGGTGCCGGCAGGAGGGATTGCGGTAGCTGGGGGAGCTCCGTAGGGGAGCAGGCTCCTTTTTCTGAGGCTGGCTGAGCAGAGGACTCGGCTTTGTTGTGTCTCAGGGTGGGACAGAAATTGGAGTGAAATTCCCAACCCTGCTAATGTTTTTACCCCAGAGGCTGACGCTGCTCTGCGCCCGCTGCAGGACACCTCGTTGGGCTCTCTGACTATGTACGTGGTCCCCGAAACCTCCTCTCTCCTGCCTCAGGTAGGGAGCAGCACCCTGCGGTGCAGGAGCAGCACCCTGCGGTGCCAGCCTCTGTGTACTTCACCCCTCAGAGGTGCCCCGGGGGGAGGTATCCATCCCCAGGCTGTCGCAGGCGGCACCGGTGTGTTGGCAGGAGCCAGCCCTGCTCCCAGCCCTCACCCCTGCCCCTTCCCCAGGGCGTCAGCGTCTACGTGGGGAAGCACCGCAGCGCCCTGGTGAGGGCTGGGGGGGGCCTCGCCGCCCTCCACGCCCGTCTCCGTCAGCTCACGCAGGTGATGTCCTTCACGGCCAGCTCCATGGCCGCCGCCCTCTCGGACCGCGTGCCCGATGGCCAGCTTGGCCCTGATGCCCGGCGGCACTTGAAATCCAGCCTCGGTACGGATTCTGGGGGGCAGATCCCGTTTCTGCTGTACTTCCGTCATCCCCGGATGTCTTCTGGGGTAACAGACCCCAGGGTTTTCCCTTGGCAGCTGCTCTGGGCTGGGATCCGCGCTGTGATGGCTGTGTGTTGGGACCCCACACTGGGGAAGGCCAGGGAGGAGGGGGTTGGGTCCTGCCGCTCTCAGGAGCTCTGTCACAGCTGCGTGCCTGGTGGTGGCGTCAAGAGGCGGTGGCTGTGCCAGTGCCTCACAGGCTGTGGGTCCTCGGCAGGGTACGAGATCACCTTCAGCCTGCTGAACCCCGACCCCAAGTCCCACGCCGTAGACTGGGACATCGAGGACGCCGTGAACCGCTACGTGCAGCCCGTGCTGGACAAACTGAGCTTGGTGGCCAACTTCTCTGTTGACTCGCAGGTGAGAGCTGGGAGAGGCGATAGGGAGAACCCAGCCCTGGGCCTTGCTGGGTGCCCGGGACGTGCTTCTCTGCCAGCAACGTCTTTGCCGTCTACCTGCAGATCCTGTACTATGCCGTCCTAGGAGTGACACCCCGCTTTGACAAGGAGTCCTCCAGCTTCCTCCTGAGCGCTCACAGCCTCCCCCATGTCATCAACCCCGTGGAGGCTCGGCTGGGTGAGCACTGCGCTCCTTACTTGGTTCTCACAGGACCTGGGTTCTGCTAAGGGAGGGGGGACGGCTGTGCCTGTGGCCTGTGCCCCTTCCCTCCCCCACAGCACCGTGCTGGGTGACTGAGGGGGGCGGACGTGCCAGGCTGGCAGTTCTCCTGTGGAAGGAGGAGCCGGGCTGGGCTCTGCCCCAGCCCTGTGTGCGGGCTGTCTGCTCTCGCTGTCCCCGCTGACCTGGGGAGTTCTTTGTCCCGCTGCAGGATCCAGCGCTGCCTCACTCTACCCTGTGCTGAACTTCCTGCTGTACGTGCCAGAGCGCTCCCACTCTCCTCTGTACATCCAGGACAAGGATGGAGCCCCAGTGAGCACCAACGCCTTCCACAGCCCCCGCTGGGGCGGCATCATGGTACGGGGCCGTGGGGGTGCTGGCAGTGCTTGGACAAGGTGACGGCTCCCCATCCCCAGTGAGTGCTGGCGGCCCTGCCAGCCCCAGGGCTCCGGCTGTGCCTCACTGACACGCTCTCCTGCAGGTTTACAATGTTGAAGCCCCTGCTTCCCTTCCAGCCTCCCTCCCGCTGCACGTGGACGTGGACATGGTGCGAGTGATGGAGGTTTTCCTGGCCCAGCTCCGGTGAGGATGCCCTCTTCCCTCCCTGGGCCTCTGTGTGCTCTCGTGGCGCCTGTGGGAATCGGTGGGGTCAGAGCAGGATCTACCCGTGCAGCTCTTTCACTTCTCCATGGGCTCTGGGAGGCTGAGGGTGGCTTTTCATGGCCTTGGAGGTGCTGACCGCTGGCTGGCACTGCTCTCTGGCCAGGGGTGCTGGCGCATGTCCTGTCTCCTGAGGTGGGAGGCTTGTCTTGCCCCGCTGCACATCCAGGAGGCTATTGGGCATGGTTGAGCCCTGCCAGGGCTGAAGGAAGCAGGGAAGGGGAAGAGCAGGGAGCCCATGTGGGACTGCAGGCTTGTGATGTGGGCTGGGACCTTCCCATCTACTCCCAGGTTACTCTTTGGGTTATCTCGGGAGGAGCTGCCCCCCGACTTCTTGCTGGAGAGCCCAGGGAACGAGGGCCTGGCCGACTGGGAGCTGGACCGCCTGCTCTGGGCCCACACCGTGGAGAATATCGCCACTGTGTCCACCACCTTGACCTCGTTGGCGCAGCTCCTGGACAAGATCGGGAACATCGTCATCAAAGACGATGTTGCCTCCGAGGTAGGGCTTGGGGCACCCTGAGGGGGGGAGTGGAGAGAGCTGGGTGTCGCTGTGCAGACTACGAGCTGTTGCTGGCGTGGTGCTGCGAGCGAGGCCCCCAGCCTTGTTTCTGTCCTCCATGGCCGGGGACTGACCGTTGGTGTTGTTCCCGCGCAGGTGTACCGAGCAGTGGCCTCAGCACAGAGCGCCGTGGCCAAGCTGGCCGCAGGCCACCTGCACTCGGCTTTCCAGGCCAGCAAGGAGGCAGTCACCTCCTCAGAGCGGGCCTTCTTTGACCCATCTCTCCTCCATCTTCTCTACTTTCCTGATGACCAGAAATTTGCCATCTACATCCCGCTCTTCCTGCCCATGGCTGTCCCCATTCTCCTCTCCTTGGCCAAGATCATGCGGGAGGCCAGGCAGCGTAAGAAGGAGCCCACCAAGATGGACTGAGCCCATCGTGATGGTGCCCCGTCTCGGGGCTGGGGCTGTCCCTACCTCGTGGAGCGTGTTGTCATGGATCCATAGCCCAAGAAGGCCTCCTAAAATGGTGTTAGGGCCGGGCCTGGCAGCTCAGCTTGGGTCTGCCATGGCCAAGATGCAGGAGTGGGAGGAGAGACTGCTTTGAGGGATGGGAGATGCTCCCAGTCTGGGTCGTGAACCCTCCACCCAGAAAGGTGGAGAGGAGGGAGGGGACTCTGCGCACCCCCTGGCCCTGCACTGTGTTCAGAACAAGCTGCTGTGTAAATAAAGAAAACCCCCGGTTGTTTGGGGGGCTGGGGCTCTGTGACCCTCCTCCCCTGCTCGGCTCTTAGCCCTCCCCATGGGTGTCCGTGTCCCTGCCTGCCCCTGTGCCCCCCTAGTGCTTGATGGCATCTGACAGGTATCGTTGTGGGGGGCAGTTACGGGGTTCAGCTGTTGGGGGGCAGTTCTTAGTGGGGTCTCTGTTGTTGATGGGTATTGAGGCAGAGCCTCCTGGGATGGGGGGGGGGCACTTACACCTAAATAGGGTCCAGCTCCTCCTTCCATTCGGTCTATTAGCCTTAGGGGGGTGGTTATGCCCCCCCCCCCCCCCCATTAGGGGCCCCCTTGCTCTCAGGGGCAGGTATGGGGTCTGTCCCCACAACACCTGCGGTTCTGGGGGGGGCTCCTGGGATCTGACACACACCCCACACCCCCCCCCATCCTGACGGGGGTTTGGGGGCAGGGGGGTGGGGGGAAGAGTGCTGCCCTCTCCCCTCCTCCAGTGAAGCGGTTTGCCCTGAGGCCCTCGGAACAGCCATGCCATGTCCCCGTGTCCCCACCCCCCCCCCCCCCCCCACCCCCCTCCCGGGGCCGGGCGGTGCTGTGCTGGGCCGGGCGGGGGGCGGGCCGTGGGGCGGGCGGGGCGGTGGCGATGCCCCTCCCGGTGCGGCGGGGCCGGCGGCGGCGCGCAGCGGGGCCGGGGCCGCTCACACCGGCGGCGGCGGAGGCGGCGGTGGGGCCATGAAGGTGAAGAAGAGCGCCGGGGCCGGGGCCGGGGCCGCGGCGGCGGCGGCGGCGGCTGCGCGCACCGAGGAGGAGCTGGGCCGCAAAGCGCTCATCGGGCCCGACGACGTGCTGGGGCTGCAGCGGGTCACCAGCGGTGCGTACCGGGGAGGAGGGGGCTGCCCCGGGGCGGGGGGGGGGGGGGGTGTGTGTGGAGGGCCGACCCGCAGGGGATGGGGACCGCGTCCCCCTTGGGGATGCTTCGGCTGGTGAGAGGGAGGGGGACAGGGGGGGAGCTGGTCCCCCCCCTCCGCGGGGGACAAGGATGGGGATGCGGTACCGCAGGGGGATAGGGTCACCCCGGGGATGTGGTACCCCTGGGGTTTGGGTGCCGGCGAAGCAGCAGGGGATGGCCGGACCTGAGAGGCTCAGGGGGATGCTGCCCCCCACCCCGGGGTGCACAGGCTGTGGAGCAGCAGCAGCAGCACCCCCTCTCCCCCGGGGGGGTCGAAGGTCAGTGGTGAGATGCTCCTCGGTGCTCTCGCCGTTGTCCCTTGCTTGTGTTTCTACCCCTACACGCAGGACTGAGCCCATAGCTTGTGCCCACAGCGGTGGGGCAGGCTACATCCATGGCTGCAGCGTGGGCTTCACTGAAGACCCCTCCTGCAGCCCTCCCACCCTCCCAGTTTCTCTTTCCCCAGTATAGCAGCACTGGTCTTGAGAGCATCCTCAGGGGCTGGCGGGGAGCGTGCCAGCTGGAGGGTTTGTTGTGCTTGGCAGAACAGCTTGGTGGGGACCAGCCTTGGACCTGTCGGGATTGCAGCGTGCTGGGCTGGGAGAAGGCATGTGCCTCAGGCCAGCCTGGCCTCAGCAATGCCCAGGGGTGGTCTCCCCTACTGCACCCCAAAAAAAGTCTTTGTGCGTGTCCTGGGACCTTTGGGTCACGTCTCTGCGGGCAGCAGGTTGGGCAGGGGGAGAAGTCTTTTGGCAGGGAGGAGGGGGCTGGCCTGGGTGCCCGGCTGTGCTCCTTGGAGCGCTCTGCGATGTGGCGTTAGAGCAGGTTTCGTGTCGCAGGCTGGGGCTGTGCGATGTGACAAGCCCTGGAGAGGAAGGATGCGGCTTTGGGTATCGGGGCGTGCAGGCAGCCCCGTGGGCCTGCGGGTGGTGAGCAGGGTGGAAGGGAGGGTAGGAGGAAAGCCCTGCAGGGACTCAGTGTTTGCCCTCAGGAAGAGGTTAGGGAGGCTCCTCTGAACGAGGGGCCCCTGTTGCTGGGGGGGTGTCTTTGGGTCCCATTCTCTGATGCTCTGATGAGCTGCAGCAGTGTGATTCACTGCCCAGGCCCAGAAATCCCTGTAGCAGGGAGAGCTGTGCAGCAGGCACTGAAGTGTGCTGCCGGCGTACTCGGAGGAGCAGCGGTTAGGCGGTGAATCTGAGCGATGGCTGCATTAGACACTTTGCCTGCTTGCTTTGTGGTAGCCTGCATGTCCCTGCCTTCGGCAGTGCTGTCTGGAGCGGCTGCCGGCACACGGCCACCTCACTGCCGGGGTGTGCAGACCTCACGTGGCATTCCTCCGGCCAGCGGGGATGGCACATGGCTCTTGGTAAGCACCTGTGTAAGCACCTCACGGAAGGCTGAGCTGGTCGTTCTGGCTTCAGAGCCAGGTTGGGAGCAGAGCTGGTTGTCGCCTGCCTCTTCTAACCACAGGGCAGCGCGCTCTAGAGCACAGGGAAGATGTGAAATGCGTGAAAACCTTTTGCTCCCCTCCTGCTATGAGACTTGCTGCTGTGAGGGTAGCGCAGGGGGTACGGATGGGTCGTGTCGAACAAGAACCAGGCGCTGGGATGAGCCATGGGTAATGCCTCCCCGTGGGAAGTGTTTGTCCTGCTGGGTACATGGGAGCCAGCAAATGCTCTCTGCACCTGAAATCCTCGGTGTGCGTTTGGGGGATACAGGTGTACAGTACATCCACGCTGAGTGTGTTGTATCTTATTACCTAGGAATGTTTTGCAGCACCCCTCTCAAGCTTGGTTTTCCACCTGGTTTAACACAGAGAGCAAAGATACGAGACTGTTTTCCTGATCCTTAACACATAATGATTATTTGGGGCATTCTGTGGCCTTTTCTCATTTCCACGTGCCGCAGCAAGCTCTTAAAAGCAGATTGTCAAAAATATCAGTGTGAAAGCATTCCAGTCTTCTGCTCCAAGCAGAAGGTGCTGCAGGGAGGAGGAAGGACCAGACTGTGTGAGAGAAGTTCATGTCTACCCCAGCTTCTCCCTTGGAATTGCTGAGTTGGGGCAGACACGACACCCAATTTGAGCACTTCTGTTTTGATGTCCAAAGTTGTGGTGCTCCTGACAGTTTGAAGTTGAAGGAAGAGTTAGTGATGGGGTTGTAGCAGAAATGTCCTGGTGCCCTGGATGTCCTTTGTTGTTCCAGATGGAGTATAATCCATCTTTATCCAAACTCATGGGCCAGTAACACGGTAGCTTGCGCTGTTGAGGGACTGCGTTTAAGCTGTGTGCTGCCCAGGGATCTGGGCACGTTTTAACATTGCTTCTTCAGCAAACAAAGCCCGGGATAAAACATGTTAGAGGAGGGCTTGGTACTGCAGGAACATGTGTTTTAGAAACGCTCGCACCACGAGTAGCCTGTGTGTTTCTGAATGGCCTTCCAGTTTGTACGGGGAGAAGCAGAATCCTAGCTGCTGTATGGAGAGCAGCGTGGATCCAGTTACCAAAAGGACTCCGTAGCGTGGCTGCCTGTGGCAGCAGGGCACCATGCTCACACCCGGGAGGGCCCTTGCAGCCCTGCATGAGCTTGGGCTGTGCTGATCTCACAGATGCTCTTTTGGAGCCAGGATTTGCCATGTTATGCTCTGCCTGCTGCGGAGCTCCTCGATGCTTCCTGATACAGTGGGCAAATCTGCTCACGCTTCAGTGCTGGAAGAGCTGGGTCTCTGTGGAGCCAAATCGCTGCTTGTGGTTGCTACCTGTTGACCGGGCAGCGAGTGGGCAAGCTGCAGGCAGGCTGTTAGCCCTGCTCTGGCCTTTGGGTCTAGGGAAAGCCCTTGCTTTTGCATCAAGAAGCAGAGCTGGGCTTTCCTCTCCCAATAGGTACAGATGATAAGTGACCAAGTGTTAAGTGCCTCAGGCTGGGAGGGTGGAGATGCAGGATGTGGCCGTGGCAAAAGTGCGCTTACTGCTAACCCAGAGAAACCCCATCTGTAACCAGCCAGAAGAGCCAGCTGGGCTCTGCTCTTAATGTGCTTTTAATAAGCTTAAAGGGTGAGTTGTGCAAACTGTCCTGCATATGCTGCGTCCTTTCAATGTTAAATTCTCTAGCAGCTCCAGGGCCATAACGTTTCTGGGCACGCTAGGGTCCAGCCTGACAGATCTGGGGTGCTGCCCTGGAATATCTGGGCCTTTTGGCTGGGCTGGCCCTGGCGCTGCTCCAGCTGGATTAGGTGTAAGGAAGGCAAATGGGCCATTTTCTTTGCAATTAGCAAGATTTGTTACTTGCTGACATAACTGCGGTTCCAAAAAGAGGAAAAAACCTTACGACGTGATTAATTTGGGATTAGCAAAGGAGTGGGGCAGAGCTCGGTTCAAATTGCAATTAATTACCGAAGCAGCCAGAGGATCGGAGGAGTCTCTCTGCAGTTATTGGGATGTCAGTGTCTGCGAATGCCACATCCTGCGTCACGGAGCGAGCTGGGGCCTGTTGCCCCCAGGCACTGTCCCTCGTGTCTTTGACCGTGCTGCTTCTTGCAGCTTTGCTGGGTCACGCTGTGCTGCTCCCACCTTAGCTGCAGGGCAAGGTTTATTCAAGCAGAGCTTTAATTTCTTCCTCCATCTTTGGGGTTAGGGTCATTGGTGGTCAGCAGAAAGATGATATTACAGCCCCCCTAATGCATCCCCTTTTGCCAGTGTGCGGTAGTACTGGGCTTCAAACTGATGCGTAACGAAAGGCAAGCTTCAGCCTCTGAGACTGCCCTGCTTATCACGGCTTCAGGCACCTGCACAGTTTGTCTGTAATACTAGATTAAAGCTTATATTGTAAGCTTTATTCGAAAGCTTATTTTATTTTGGCAAACCAAAGGGTTAAATAATTGATTACATACCTGGAAACAATTACAAAACAAAACCTAAAAATAAGAAACACTCACTTAATCATTTTTGAAACTAATCTCTTCCCTGAGCTGTCATCTAGGATTTCCCTGAGACTTCTCTTAGCAGCTTTAACTAAAGGCCAGCTTGGCAGAGGGTGCCTGGACGGGTCGGTCAGGGCAGACCCTTCGTGGGTGACTTTTATACCAGTTTCCGTGTAACCTTAACAGGAAGCTGTTGTGTGCAACTCAATCTTCAAAGCTGCTCCTGGACCATGACTTTCCTTTCCTTCCCCAATTAATTGGGAAAATGTATTGTATTAGGAGCTCTGATAGCTGGGGGTGTTTGTGAGGGGGTTAGTGAATTGCTGTTCTGAGTTGTGCAGGGCTGTGATGTGTAAAAACGTTTTGATACGCTCATTTCTCATCGCAGAGTGATATCCCAGAGCTGTGTCAAGCTGCTCTCACCTCCTTTCCTCGGCAGCACCGTGTGTGTTATGTACCTTTTCAAGGCTTTGTGATAACGCGCAACTCGAAGTGTTGTGTAGATGAGGAGGTTTTTAGGAGTCTCGCAGTACGATATGGGCCGTGAGGATTTCCAGGGGCAGCACACATGGCGTGTGTGTAGCACAGGGTGCTGGGCTGGCAGCTGAGTGGGTTCCTCCTTCTGCCAGTGTTGTGGTTGGGCCATCCCTGGTGGGAATGGCAAAGGTAAGAGGAAAGCTGTGGCGTATGCTGGGAGAGTCAGCCTGGGGGTTCGGGCAGGGCCTGATTGCTGTGGCTTATAAGAGCAAAGCGAGCTGATTTTATTGATGTTGTGCACGTGGTTTCAGACTTGGAGTGCAATCGGCGTGAGTGAGGAGACAGGAAAGAGCGTTTGGATGCATTGGGGATGGGGGAAGAGCAGCTCTGTCCTTCCTGAACAAGGCCTGGAGGGCTGCGATCAAATTAATTCTGAGAGGGTGAAGTCTGGAAAGCTCTAGCTGAAAAAAAAAAAAAAAAAGATGATGGTCAGGCTGCCACAAAAAGCAGAGCCTGGTGAGCTGTGCAGTAGCACTCAGTGCGTGGCGTGGCAAGGCTGGGTACAGCTCACGGGCTGCGGGCACCTTTGTAAATGCCCCGGCTTAGAGCCCGCTGCGGGGGGTGCGCCCCCCTGCTCCCTTCGCAGCCTTGGTCAGTAAATGTGCCGCTGCAGAAAAACTCCTGTGGGATCCTCCTGGTGTGAGATTTTTTTTTTTTTTTTTTTTTTCCTCAGCCTAACTGCTGAGCTGGGCGGGAAGGCTGCAGGTGCCTCCCTCCCCTTTCGCCCCCACTGCCTTTGCTTATCCAAACCCCACGGCTTTAGAGATGGATCCTGGCTGGCTTAGCTTGTTTCTCTGCCCCGCTCTTTACGGGACTTGAACTGCTGAGGCAGAGGGCAGGGGAAATGGTTTAGTTCTTTCTTTAACTGAACTCCAGTCGTCTAAGCAGGCGTATCGATACCACTTGAAACTTGCCCTGCCTTCCCCTCGAGGTCTTGCACTCTGTCCTGCGTCACTGCTCTGCACCTTCACGCGGTTCCTGCTATTTTTGCTCGCTTCCTCCTGAGACTCTTCAATCTGATAATCTCCTAATCTCCAGCTCCTGGCAATTCATCTGCAGTTGTCTTTGCTTTATACCTGGCTTATGTCTTGGGAGTTGTCGTCAAAATAGCATCTGACCTTGTTGGCTAATGCATGTTAAGAAATAGGCCTGCAGAGCTACAGGAGCCTCCTCATTCCCCAAATTCTTGTTGTTGCCTGCGCTGGGGAGAGACACCCCTATCACAAGTCATTGCTGTTGCATCGGTTTCTTGTACAGCATCCTCCTGATTTACACCCATTTTCATGACCAGTTTTTGAGTTGTTTCTTACCAGAGGTGCACTCTGCTTTCCTTTGTGGGCTGTCGAGGCCTTAAAATAGGAGCTGCCTGATCTGAGCTTAGACGCTTGGATGAGCACCACAGAAATACCTGTCACGTCTGTGAGAGGGGACACGTGCATTCTCCTGGTTGCAGAGAAGGAGAAGGGGTCTTGAAAGGAGCACAACAAGGAGTGCTAACCCTATTGCACGTGAACTCCTTTCGATAAAATGTGCCTGGTGGGGGGGTTACAAAGGAAATTTGAAAATATAGGGTCAACTTTTAGCTTTCTCTGATGAGGATCAAACACCTAATCTCATCCATTGGATAACTGAAATAAAAGGGAGAGGGCAGGAGGAGAAAGTGCCTTCGTTAGCTTTCTTCTTGTATTATCTAGCACTGTATTATCCCTCACCTTTTGTGCTCCTTTGTAACACCAGCTCACTAAAGTACATGGCTGGAAATACACACCAGGGTTCACAGTGTACCACTGCTCACAAGAGAGTAGGCAGTGCCTCTGTCATTGTCTAGGCTGTTTTGCCGGTTTCTTTTGCAATCTGGGTTATTCTTGGGAGGGGAGGAAGGTTTCCTGGATGACAACCGGCTCTTCTCTGGATTGGACAGCAGAGGTACCACCTCCGAACTGTAAACTAGGAATGAGCATCCACAGCTTCCGATAACGAAGCTGGAGAGCTCTTAGCGAATGCCTTGCTACAGATTACTGTTTGGGGTTGTTTTTTTTTTTTGAATCACTTTTTTATACAAAGGGAATAGGAGAATTCGTGAAGGAATCCATTGTGTCTGGCTCAGGAAGGCTGTCACCTCTGCTGCTTCCTGAGACCACCACAGTGTTGCTAGTTGTGCTTCCAAACTATGGTATGTTTCCAGATAGAAGATGTCTCCAATAGTGGGGAGTTGCAGATCTTTAGGCATGATACAGAGATTCGGAGAAAGCAGCTGCAGGGGCACCAGCAGGAAGAGAGATGTGAGTGAAGTAGCTGCTAATACAAGGCTTGGGCAAGTTGCAAGAGTTTGCTCTCTGCTTGAGAGCAGTTCAACTCAGTTGGTGAACTCTTTCCAGGAAGAGTTTGGGTATGAAGGTCTGGGGTATGGCAATTCACTGGGCTTTAGGAAGGAGTAGGAAATGCTCCTCTTTTGTGACCTGTTTGTGCGCTACTTAGTGTGGTACTTCTTGGACAAAAGCCAATCTGTTGGGTTTCCGAAGACAGTGCTGACGTGTCCATCCCTTCAGCCCTTGTTCAGCGTCTGCTCTCTGTCAGCCCTGAATCAGGTGGGTACTGAGGGCCTGTTCAGGGACGTGCTGAGATTGTTTGGTTATTAACGGGGAAACAGCACAGCTTGCTTCAGGGGAAGTGGAAGAAACGAAAAAATGTTCTGTCCTGAGAGACCAAGCCTTCCTTTCTTGTAATGATCCACTTCACTCAATGGAGGTTTGAGCTGCCTTATGCTAACTAAAATAGACATGGATGCTGCCTCCATTCCCCAAACTGTAGTGACGGTGAATTAGGATAATGAAAGCGAATGATACATTTAAGTGCGTCACAGAAGTGTGGGCAACTGGGCCCTACAGTGGTTTAAAAATAAGTGTGTATGGGATGAGATTAGCAAATTTGGCAGTGCTCAGCTAAGCGGAAGTATCTGCCAATTGCAAGCAGCCCATTCCCAGTAAGACCTGCCAGTGTAGCCGCGGGCTTCTGTTATGTGTGGAGGAAAAAACCAGCACGTGGCTACTTTGATTTTTGAATGGGAATTGCAGCAAGCAAATGTAATACAGCCTGAGAGGAATATATATATACCTCTTTTTTTTTTCCTGCTAGGAGACTGGGCACTGCCAGAGGAGGAAAAAGCACTTGACTGCAGTACTCTGGCAGCTAATCTTCCCAGATGTCATCCAGTTAGATACTGGCATGTTGATTTTAAAAAAAAAAAAAAAAAAAGAAGTTTAAAATATTTTCAGTGCAAAAAGAGCTGGAAAATATAGTGCAGGGGTGCAAACATCAATGAGCAGGAGCCTGGTGGTGATTCGGCGCGGGGTTTACTCCTCTTCGGTGGCTCTGCTTGGCTCTCCTCTCTTCCAGATGAGTCATGGACACTGTTACTGCAGCAACACTGCTGCCAGGGAGGGGGATAAAGCTGTTGCCATGGTGCTGGATGGGCAGGAATTCTGCAGGAGGAAAAACACTTAATAATTAACTTGCAGGCAAATGCAGCTTCAGACTTTGCGTGCTCTAGGGAAGGTGTCCCGGGTTCCCAGGCGACCACCAGCCTGTTCTGGTACAGCCCCCTGCCTTCATGGAGAGCAGCTGGTCCGAGCGTGGCCGTGAGCGGTGAAGCCAGGACTCTGGGAAGCTGTGCCCGCTTCTGTCAGTTTGTGTTTTGGATGTGGCTGCTTGGAGCGGGGAAGTTGTGGGATGGGTTAAGAACTTGGGCTGGCTGGTGCGTTAGAACCTAAAATCATCGTGTAATTGCAGGACACCTACCTGAGGATTGCTAAACGTCGGGGCTTAAGGCAAGGGGTTGGTTTGAGTTTGTGTCCTGTCTCCTTGGCTACTGTTAAAGATGGAAAAGAAGATTTTGTGCGGTTCTTGGGTTATTTCGTCTAACACTGGGCTTGCATTTTTCTTGTGGTAGTAAAAAGGTTGAGCTTTTTATCTTGTTCTTCCTGCTAGTGTGGGCACTGGTGTTAGTTTTCCTTTGTGCTGTGTTGATAGGAAAAGGAAACCTCCCTGCCAAATGCCAGAGATGCTTCAAACACAGTCCTCTCTCTCAAAGCCCGTTCCTTTGAGCATTCACGGTCTGGTAATGGTGATGGAGAGCAGTAAAACCATCCGGAGAGTACGTCTGACGTCTCTGTTCCTTGTAGCGGTGAGCACTCGGACAGTTCTCCAAGTTAAGGAGATTTGCAAAGAATAAAAGTCTTCCGGGGACGTGCAGGTGCTAGATGTGCAGTTCGTGCTCAGCAGCACCTAGGAGCAATCTTCCGTGGAGCTTTGCCTCTCCCTGCAGAGGGGCCTGATTTCTGTAATTACAGATCCCAGCACAAGGGCCTCGCTGTCTGGTGGTTGCAGTGTGTGGCGTTTGGGATGTTCTCTTACCGCACCGCAGCAATCTTTTATTAACTCCTTGTCTGTGGGATGTGCTAACCTCTGCCCATGAACCATAATCCCCAACCATAATGTAGGTTCCCGGTTTGTAATACGGGCGCTGGAGTGGGGGATGTAATGTGCAGGTACGATCTCTGAGTGCGCTGGAGCTTGTTTTCATAGAGTCAATGAATAAGCCTTAGGTGGACGGGGGTATTTGAATTTTAAAAACAGGAAAGCAGACGGAAGTAAGTGATTGACTCAGACTAACAGCAGGAATTAGTAGCTGAGAAAAGGCTTAGAATTAGAATGTTAAAGTGTTACTTTCACCTTAGAAGCTCCAAAACAAGTCTCCTACAACATGCAGATGCACAGTTGGTCAAAAGCTGACCTGGCTTGTGTACGTATAACCTTCACCTAGATGTGTCAGGATAAACTAAGTTGTTTGAGCAGCTTTCAATCTGCGCTGGTATGTGCACTGAAAACGAAGTGCCACTGCTCTTTCCCCAGAGAGAAGGCTGTAACCTGGGCCAAGAAGCTGTCTCGGGGCACAGCAAGGCTGAAGCCAGAAACAATGACTTTCTCCCAAAGACACCGACTCTGGTGGAAGCAGGGAAGGGCTCTGTTCCCAGACTGGTTTCCTAACACAGGGAAAGGCTTCAACACCATTTTTAGTGCTGAGGGGGAAAAAAAATTCCTTGCATGGGACAAGCATCGTTGGAGAGAAGAGGCCATCCTTTGTTTGCAGAGGGCTGGAGATAGGGGATGGTGGCTCAAGGGAGGACACTCCTGTTCCAGTTAAGTGCAGTCGGCTTAGTGCTCACAAAGCTGCTTAGCACTTGCATTCTGCCAGAGGGCAGTTTTTAAAACAGGCAAAGCCTCTTACACTGAAAAGGCTAGGATTTGATGGAGGTGCTGACTATTCTCAACACCCTGTGGGGAAATGGATGCAGAAGATGCTGGCACAGGGTTGGAAAAAGGTGATGACCTCTGAGTGCTGGGGGAGAGAAACTTTTTCCCTGTCCTGTCTAAGCAGGGCGGTGTGAGCATTCAGAACTGAGACTGTCTTCATAGACCTTAGTTTTGGATTAAAACCAGGGTGGTAGTGGAGATGCATTTGGGCTGCTCTCACTGCTGGTTGTGCCCTCCAAAAAGTAGCCAGAAATACCTGGTAATTCTGAGCAGCCTTTGTTTAAATTTGCTTTCTTCTGCAGATTATTTGTGCACTCCAGAGGAGAATGTTTACAAGATAGACTTCACCAGGTTCAAAATCCGGGACATGGAATCTGGCACCGTCTTGTTTGAAATCACCAAACCAGCAGCTTCAGGTGAGCGCGCACACAAAATACTGTTTCCGTGAACAAACAAACGCAAGTGCCTCCTTCCTTTTGCCTTTGCCCACTCCTTTTACTCAACACATTTCCCCAAAACAGGAGGTGCTCTCACCTGCAAGAGGGCTAGAGTCTCAGCTTGCAGCAGAAATACTATTCAGGTGGCCCCTTGTACCAGTGAACAGAACTCGTTGCCACTGTATTCTTACGATTGCCATCTGTGATGAGAAAGGACAGATGGGTGTTGTAAACAGAAGCAGCGGAGGAGGAGGAGATCACCGTGTGTTCGTTTCTTGGCTGTTCATCAGCTAGAGTCCCCCTGTACGTAGTTTAATTGTTAGTCTAACATCTTTCACTTGGGAGTCAGGAAAATGGTGTTTCCAAAAGGGAGAAACTTTGTCGATTGTGCAAAGTAGCCAAACTGAAAATTTGCTTTTAGTTTTTATTCTTTGTAATTTTGAGGTCTTACTTGTAACCATCAAAGTGTTACCTGTTGCCAGTGGTAATAAAAACCCAGGGCAACTGTTCTTTTCCTGACCAAGCACTCTTTCCCCATCTCCCTGCCGGTGAGAGGAAGGTTTCTGTAGCTTATAGATAACGAACCAGACATGCTCAGGTGAAATGGCTTGTTCAGAGTCACACTGCAATCCTGGGTCAGAGGTAGGAGCAGTAAGTCACTTCAGGAGATGAGAAGTGTATCAAACCAAAGAGCCATCTTGCAATACTCTGTCTCTGAGTGACCAGTAGTGGATGCCTTAGAGAGGCTAGGAAGAGGGGTAAGCACATCGGGCTCTCTCAGAATAGTTTCCTGGCTTACATGACTCAATAATGTGGGATTGCAAGTATTTTCACTGAGTTTCTGTTTCTCAGAGGACTATGACGGAGCTTTACTTTGCGCTTTTCCAGAACGTGAACACAATGACAAGAAGGACATTGACCCCAATGCTGGACGGTTTGTACGCTATCAGTTTACCCCAGCTTTTCTTAGACTTCGGCAAGTGGGAGCCACGTAAGTAATTGCTCTTGTGCTGCTTTTTCTAGTAGGGGAAAACAACTGAAATCTTATAAAAAAATGGCTCTTGCTTGTTGATCCTGTCAGGAAGTTGGTTTAATAGGGATCTTTTGTTATTATGAGGATCTCCAAAAATCTTTGCAGGATGCCTGGCTTTCTCCATCCCTTTATGTTGTTTATTTACCTCAGGAATAGGCATGGCATTGAAGAGATTAATGCTGAAAGGAGCGAAATAAGGTGGACAGACCACACAGATAATTCCAGCTCTTTTCTGCACGTTATAGTTTGTTTGTCAGAGGCTCTGCCAGCTTCAGAAGATGTGTCTGCAGCCTTGCACGTTGCATTCCCCAAAAAACATAATTCCATAGAGGAACATGAAATGGTGAAGTAACGTTTGATGCTTTATGTGCCGGAATCGTCTTTGATGTGTCTGGTAGTACTGCTTGCATCTGTCAATAAACCACACCAAAATGAGACACCTAAAGTATCTTTCTCTTTAGGCCGAAGTTATTGCTACGGTAATACAGGTGACAGAGTGTATTGTTCCTTTAGTAAAAGTTAGTAGTAGTTACTACTAACTACATGCATGCAGAGATGCAATTTTCAGCTTGTATTTCCTCTCCTGGCCCTCCAAAGAGCAGACTGGTGGGCTTCTTTGTCTTTGCTGGGTATTTTAGAAGGATATTGGGTCATAGCATGGCAAATTCTTTGCTATTTTTGTTTTCCTTTACATTCACTTAAGTTTAAATTAGTAGATTTAATCAAGAGCTTTATGCCCATTGCTATTATGTCATTAAGTCCATCATCCTGTAATCGAGCATCAGTGCCAGTTTCCAGCACAAAGCTGTTTGTTTCAGGTACATAGAAATCATTAGTTTGGGTTCATGTTGGAGTGCAGCTTGACAGATCCCTTCAGCAGCAAATGTGTGTTTCGCAAGAACTCATGTACAGTAGCCTTGCTTAAAAAAACCCAACAAACTATTTTTGAGATCTTGATTACCATTCAGCATTTGGTTATGCTGCAAAAGAGTTAAAATTTGTTGTTAGAGAACGTATTTAGAGCAAGGTTGCACCTTACCACTTCCTGCTAAACCTAAAGAAGCCCACCATTTAGATTTTGGAAGAAAGGTTAAAGTTATGTATCAGTGAGCACCTCTTTGGCCGCTATTTGGTTAAAATGGTAAATACCCAACTTGCCATTTGTGCCAAACTAGTAACAGTGTCTTCCTGGCTTACTCACAGCGTATGGTATGTAAGGAATACCTATCCTTCTCCAAGAGGTCATGTTTCTTGGCAAGAGAAACTTGAATATAGTGCTGGCTGAAACTTGTCTCTCTTTACCACTTACAAAGCAGGAACAGAAGAAAGACCATCTTCTGTAGATCTGCCTTTTTTTTTGGTACCCACCAGAAGAATTAAAATCACTTGTATAAAAATCCAGTGCAGTAAGGAACATCTAGTGAGTGATCTAGTGAAGTGCCTGTCTAGTATAGTTGGAGGGATCTTTTCTTCGTTGAAGATGAGTTCAAGGTTGTAGAGTTGTCTTGCATGTCTTTTTTTTTGAGTAAAAAGAATCAAAATATAGTATAATCTATGATTTGTAATGCTATGCTGTGTCCCTGTAGCATACTCTAAGAGGAAATGATAATTTGGTTAGTATCATTGCTTTGGGTTTTGGTGGTGGTTTTTTTTTTGTTTTTTTTTTTTTTTTTAGAAGAGCTCTTCTGCTTTTCAGGAATTGTTGCAAATCTTGCTTAAGCAAGAGAACTCATTTCAATCTTCTCCTTCTTTTTCAGGGTGGAATTCACAGTAGGGGACAAACCCATCAATAACTTCCGCATGATTGAGAGACACTACTTCCGGGATCAATTGCTTAAAAGTTTTGATTTTGAATTTGGGTTCTGCATCCCCAGCAGTAAAAATACTTGTGAGCACATCTATGAATTCCCACAGCTCTCTGAGGATCTCAGTAAGCTCTCTTTAATTATGGGTTACCACACAGTGATGTTAATCTAAGGTGCTCTGAGGAAGCCCTTTCTTAAAAGGTGTCTGTAGCAAGTGGGTAGGGTAGAACACTTTCAGGTGGTTTTGTATCTGTCTTAATACAGGTTTTGTTTTCTAGTAGTATGTATCTTGTCACCCACCAGACGGTTGCTTTTTTGTTAACTCATAAAAGGGAAGCTTGGGTGTCAG
The DNA here is from genome assembly GCF_034619465.1 of Leptosomus discolor. NCBI lineage: Eukaryota > Metazoa > Chordata > Aves > Leptosomiformes > Leptosomidae > Leptosomus > Leptosomus discolor. Next base: position 10,597,542 of record NC_141408.1, read on the forward strand.
GGAGAAAAAAGATAATTATGAAACAACAACAAAAAAACCAGGATTAAAAAGATGTCCAATAAATGGATGACTTAAATGTTATGTTCTGTTTTAATGGTTGGTGTGCTATATTGGTAGCTTGAGAGGCTTTAGTTTTAGTATGAATGTAACTTTTATTTTCTCTTCTCTCTCCCAAGATACGATAGCATGACTACTAAATCTGTGTGAACTTGCATTCTTTACAACCTCTAATCAGCACTAATATTGCAGCCTGTGGGAAATGCAGTGATGCACTGCTGCTTGCTTACTCTCACACCAGAACAAAGGTCTTTTGACTTTGCTGTTTTATCACTTTTTTAAAAACAAAACAAAACCCCTCAAACTCCAGTGTGATATTGTTTTGAGGCCAGGTAGAGCACTTACACTTTATATGGGCCTTGACATATTTGGATTATGTTGGAGTTCTTTGCAAGGTACTGTCGGGGAATGGTTTGGGCAGGTTCCCGTTTTGGTTTTTCACTTGAGAGCTTGCTGCTGTCTGAGCAAGGCTGTTAAACGTAACTGAAACCCAGTGCAGAGCGTTGCTTCGGTAGGACTTCGGTGTAACGTGATTAATGTTTTGGGTTTCTTTTTTCCCGCTGCAGTTCGAGAGATGATCCTTCATCCATACGAGACGCAGTCGGACAGTTTCTACTTTGTAGACAACAAGCTGGTGATGCACAACAAGGCAGATTATTCATACAGTGGAGGACCTTGAGCACAGGATGAGCAGCCAACCTGCGCTGGCCTTCCCTTTCCTCTCGAAGTCGTCAGGGATACCAACACCTTCAGTTCCGTTGCCTACAATGTCAACTGGACAAGGATCCACAAACCAAGGACTCTTTGCCGCAGTAGGAGTTTCATGACTAAATTTGCCAGTCTCATCTTTTTTGAGCTTTGAAGCAGACCCAGTTCTTCAGAACTTTAAGCGGTTCTACAATGCTAAATGGTCTTTGGATACCACTTCCCTAAGTTCTTTAAGTGTCTGCTTTGAAAATGGCCTTGTGGGACCTGGGGGATTTTGCCCTAATGCTGTGGATTGGTGTTCTTGCCCTCAAGTATCTTTTAGGACGTGCTTGCTTTCTCAGAGAGTGTGATCTGAGAAACAGCACGAGTGGAGATGGATGTAAATGCAGAGTTTTGTTTATTTGTTTCTCTTTCTGAGCGTTTCAAAGGCACCGCCGATTTAACTTGTACATCCAGTTGAAAATGTCGAGCATAACGTCTTACAAAAGCAAGTTTCATCTTTAGATAAGTTCTCTAAATAAGTATTTCATCCTTTAGTTTTGTTCCTTCTATGTAATATTGTGTTTAATCTCAGAAACACTGAGACTCGCAATGAAGACCAGTAGTTCCATGACAGAGCTGTTTTTAGTCCAGTACTGTCCTTTTGCATTTCAGACAAAGGCAGAATAGCATTGAGGGTCTATGAACCTCAATAAGTGTTTTCCATTAATTTCAGTTTTTGCAAACTGATTGCAGAATAACCAGGAAAAGTTGAAGGATTTTAGCTTTATTTAATGTTTTTGCATAGCTAACATTTAGCCTATTCATGCTATACGTTTTTCATATCTATTTTCTTTCATCTCTGCTCAATACCAAGGTAAGGGCTTCAGCACTGCTTGTTAGAGCAACACTTTCATTTGTCCAGGGCAGTTGGAGAGCGTGGAATTTCCAATTTTCCATTTGTATCTGAATTTGAAGAATGTTCTGACAGTGTTTTCCCTTTGTTCCCAATGCTTCGCGTCGGATATTAGCACAGGTGAAACAGTAAGCCTACTAATGTAGGACTTTAAGGCACAGCGAAAATTTAGCGAAAGCTCTTTCTTCAGTAAATGTAAGAAGTTTAAGACCAGTTTTGCCCAAGTTTCTCAGCATGTGCTTCTTAGAAAGGTAGAAGTGCAAAGAAGTGGCAACACGAACAGGCAAAACAAAACTCGCAGAGGCTGTGTGGGGTAGCCTGGTGTCATGAAACCCTTACTCTAAAGGTCAGTTCACTGATACTTTAAAAAAAACACAAGGCAGTTGCAGTTTGTAGATATTTCTATAAATACTTGATGTCTCCATATCTAATTCTGTGAGTTTAAATGGAACTTTATATGTTAGCCTCAGATGGGTGTGATTGTAATAATTTTTACGAAATACCATTTCCAGTCGTGATTAACGTCTCTCTAGTCACAGCCTAGGTCAGAGAGAACTACAAATGGTTCCAAATGTAGCCATCTGCCTAAGAACAGGGAGGGGTTTGTGCTCTTACTGGGGTTGTGATCACTGTTAAACGTGTGACCATTTGTATTTGGCTTGGCTTTCTTTACTTCAGAAAGAGGATTCATTTTCTAAAGAAAATGCAGTGAATTTAGGTTACAGCACAGAAATTTTTATTAAGATTGATAGGCAAGAAAGTATGTAAAGTTCACTGATTTTACACAGCTAGTATCTTCTTGTAATTATTATCACAATGAGACTTGTATTTATCACTATTTTTTGTCTCTAGTGTATTAAATCATACAATTAGCCTGTGGCTGACTTACCTGTTTGAGAGTTACAAAGAATTTCCTCATTATTTGTACAATGCTTTGAGCTACTGAACGTTAAGTTTTATAGCACAATAGTTACTAAAGGTGAAAATAGTTTCGAAAAGTCTAGGTCTGCCCCCTTCCCCCCCTTTTTTTTTCATCGAGGCTGTTAAACTATTTATATATTCAATGAAATTTTGCTACAAATAACAACTTCTGATTCTTAAACAAAGGCAAATAACAAAACTTTCTGTGGGAAGTGTCATGAAGGTGCTTTTTTCTGTATTCCACTGCAAGTTATCACTGTTCTCTCTGCTCCGCTTGGAAGCAGATTGTTGGCATTTCTTTAGGGTCGTCTGCACCCACAGTGTTTTACAAACACGTGGGAATCGCTGTCCGAGGGGGAGGTTCCCTTCCCTTTCTGCCTGTTTGTGCAGCAGTGTAATGTGTAGTGTTGACGTGAGACGTTATATTGTTGCACATAAACAGCGCTAGAAGGGTCTTTCTTCAAAAACTGTTCTAATGCCACTTTGGTCCTTGTTTTGCATTAAAACGACGTGCAAGATTTAATGTTAAAGACCACGCTTGTACACCGCTGAACAACTTCAGCTTTCACCTGAAAGGGAGCTGAGAACTCTGAGGTCAGTTGTGAAATGAAACCCATATTTTTTCCCCTTGAATTGGCAGATGATTCTTATTATAAACCACTTGAAAATCCAATCTTAACGGCATTGTTCACAGAAGAATTTGTTAGTCTCCTTGACTTGTTATTATTTTGTATTTTAATATTAATCATTATTGGGTTTGCTTTGGAAGTTCATCTCCAAAGTCACCAAATACTGGCTCTGGAAAAATAATTCTTGATTTTTTTTCTTTGGTCTCCTCTAAAAAATGATTTTAATTAGCACTACAGCGCTGTTTAATGAGCCAGTCTGGAAATTTGGGATCTGACTTTCTGAAAGTGAAGGAAACATCTAAGAGCTAACCAAGATTATCTGCTAATAAGGACTAGCTGTTTCCTGTTGTAAAACAGGATTATATGAGTGCTTTACAGAGTGAATTAATCTTGAAAAAGAAACTAAGTCTCTAAGTGAGCGCTATTAGTGACATAATTTTTCTGAGACACATGGAAATTGTAACTTGACACATTCTTTCACTTGTTCAGTCTTGGATTCCTTTAAACTTCAGGTTTTTTAAACAAAGGCAACAGTAATACATTTGTGGTTAGCTGTCATGCTGCATGGTCTAATAGTTCACAGACTTTAGTGGCAGAAAGAGAACAATTTATTTTAAAAATAAACACATTAAAAATCATTTAAATTCTAGAAACTTTGTTCTCAGATCAGTGACAAAAGCCAAAATTGTTTCTGTGAATGTATCTTTTATGTGGTGACATTTATGAAATAACTGAATAATCCACACTCCCCAACTCAGAAGAATTTTTTTTTTTTTTAATGTATAAAGTCTCTTCTGGTTTGAAAGCAAGGTGTCGGGGTTTAGTTCTTGCTCATAACCTCTTACTGCATCTTGGTTTTGAGCAGGTCAGTGAGCTCTATTTATTTGCCACCTCTGTCAAAAACTTGTGTAGAGTGTCAAAGTGGTAGCTCTCTGTGTGTGAAACATTGCAGGCTGCCAAGTTGCAAAATCCTTCATTTCAAGCAGACACACTTAAAGTATTTTGAGAAATAGCGCTACGTGTTGACCCATAAAAACTAAATTCTGATCTTCATGACAAAAATTAAAGGGAGCTCTTGTTCATACTAAGATTATTTGGGCTATTTAAAAGAAGAAAATACTAATATCTAACTCTTGTACTTAATAAGTATTATAAAAATGTTCTATTAATTATTCATAACCTGAAAAAAAAATCCGTTTAACAGCTCAATTTTAATTAGATCTAGGTAGGAATGAAACTATAGAGATTATTGCTATCCCTTGGGGGTGGTGGGGGAGAGCAGCTAGAACTGTCTGTGTTGCACAAAAGCCAGACAAGTTTACGTGCATTGACTCTAGTGTTAAAGGTTATTCTTGAGAAAAAGTGAGGGAGAGGGACAAGGACAGGAAAAGAGTTAATTTGAGCTAATTGGAACCAAGAGCTTTAAGGCCATGGTAAGTGTAAATGCTTTTTCTCTTGAGTTCGCGGTAGCTGGTAGCTTTGTTCTTTTCTATACCCCCAGTATAAGCGCGACCTAAGTTTTTACAAATGTTTCAATATTAATCAGATATTAAATCTCAGTGACAGTTCATATAATTTTTCTAAACATGGAAATATATTTGAAGGCCTCAAGTTGCAGCTCAGTTCATTTCTAAATCACAGGACAGTCTGACTAAGCGGGTGAAGTTGTGTGTTTGTGTATCTGTTCACGAGCTGTAGTTTACCACCTCCCTAGAGTCACTGTGTTGATGCCTACTGTGATGTCTGCTTGTATCTTAATGCTACACTGAGAAAACCTGTTTGAATGTGACATTGACTTTTTTGCATAGAATCAGAATTGTCTGTATTAAAATGTATTTATAAAAAAATATATTTTTTGTGGAAGGAAAGTAGGATTCTAGTTAATATACAATTGGGAAAATGTTAGACACATTTTTACCAAGTTCATTTATAATTCTTTGTATCTTGTTAGTTACCTGATTTGTTTCCTATAAGAACGTCCACTGTGGCCCGTTTAGTGGCGATGCAATGCACTGTCATGCAGAGAATCTGGTTTTCAGAAAACTGGGAGTCTTTTGTTTCCTTTTGGGACAGTAGGAAACCGAGTAGGTTGCCAGGAGAAAAAGGAACCTTGGCACCAAATCTGCTTCTGTGGCTTTGGCTTCAGTAACTGGTCTGTTGGACTTGTTTGCAGATAGATGAGTAGTGAGAGCAAAGATTGGGACTTCAGCATAAAGAAAATTAGATGCTACAATTTAGTCTTCCTGTAGGAGAAGGAGAGTATTAAAAGTAATTTCTACAAGGATTAAATAGGGAGTACACTTGCCTAAAATTATTTAATATTGGCATCTTAGTCAGAAGTGTGCATACTAGGAAATATGCTTAACTTTTTCCATTACCTTGGAAAATGGTTAAAAAAACATGTCACTTTCATTAGCAAGTGTTTCTCCTCCTGTAACAAATGGCAAAATGTAAAAAAAAAAAAACCTGAAATAAATTATTGATCCTAGAAATGAGGGTGATCGTCTATTTTATTTATATTAGCACATGAAAAACAGTAAATATTTCATTTCAGATGTTTTCCATCAATATTTGAACTCCAGTTTTGTGCAAATTTATGTAACTGGCTTCACTTTCTGATGATAAACTAAGCAATGCCCACGTGAAAACTCTGCAGTGGTTTGTGTAGTTACATGAGTAAAATGATTGCATTAAAAGTGTTTAAATGGGATTCAGCTTTCTGATTGGCGAAAATATCTTGGGGCATAATTAAAATAAATTATTTGCAAAGTACATTAACAGAACTTTGGAGTTCCACAGATCACAGTTATGCACCAGGTTGTGCTTTTGAAAAACCTGCCGGCTGCACGATGGAGAATCCATTTTTGAAATTAATATACCACCGGCAATTGCTGTCTGCTGTATTGCCTGAAAGTGAAACATCTGCTCAGACTGAAGTGAGTCGTATTGGGGTAATTCCATCTTGATGTTTCTGATATTTTAGTCAAAAATTCATGGAAACGTCTCTGTGTTTCTCTGTGAAGCAGAACAGCTTACCTACTCTCTGAGGAAAAGTAGTATAATCTTTTTGTTTGAAACTATCTGCTGTAACTCATTTTGATTCCCCAGAATTATTGGGGATGCCTTAGTAATGCAGTATCCAGCAGAACAATTGTTGTGTCCTGGAACTCGCAGAAGAAATGTATTAACACAAGGCTTTAACTTTTGGAGTATTACTCGGAGCTGCGTGAAATACTTGCACTGACTTCTGCAATAAGGTGATGACCTGAGCACGGGTTTATAACGTGATTATTGTTCAGCTGTCACTGAAACTTGCAATGAAGATATGCTCAAAGTCTGACATCAGTTCTCTTACAGGCTCTTCTAAATCAGAGGATAGTTTCTGGGTTTGCCTGTACAGGTTCTCTGTGGTTAGATGCTCTCTCCTGATTAAGCTTACTCTCGGAATTACCCGAACTACACGAAGCATCAGGTCTATTTTCTTAGAATTCTTGAAAGGTGATGCTGATTTCACTGCACAACTACACAGAAGAGGTAACAAAATCAGTACTAAAAACCAATAAGGCAGGTTAAACAGTCTGGCTGATTTTGATGCTCAAGTATGATTACCTGGACTGGTTGCAAAACTTCTGGAGTTGAAAAGAACCTTTAAAAATAAATAAATAAAATCCAAATTTTATTCAAGAGAAAATTTCCCAGTGTTAAATGTCTGCCAAAAATATCCTGCATTACCAATGCTTTTTCATTCTTTTTTCCTTAGCTAGTATGTCAGTCTCATTTATTAATAAACAAGCCAAATCACCCTGGAGATGTTCTGAGGATCTCTTCTCAGATTCTGTTTTCTTAGGGCATTTGTCAGCTGCTTAGCTATTATTACTATGGCAAATCTTACGTATTCACACCGTGCTTCTAATTCTTTTGTCGTTGTTCAAGGGCGTGCATCTCTCTGACTTGCACTCCCTTAACATTTCTTAACTGTAGTAAGAAGAATTCTCAGTGATACACTATTCCAAGTTTCCCAGTGTATACCTTTAAGACAATCTATCTTATTTTTAAAGAAAATTTTAGAGATTGCAGAAGTCTTTATCATTGCATGCTAGGATAAAACAAAGGTATTTATTCTACCTATTTAAGTGAAGAAAAACCGAAAGGAGTAATTGCCTCACAGAGGTTTGTTTTTTTTTTTCCTTAACCAGTGCTGTATGAGAAGTTAAAACAGGAGGTGAAATCATGCTGGATAATGTATTTTAATTAAAACTACAAAGAGAATTTAGGTAGGTAGAGCATAATTGCGATTGGATGATTCCCAGCCATTATTCTGAAAACTGACATGGGACCTTAAATAACAAAGGCCTGTTTTATTTAATAATAATTTAATTATTCTAGCAGAGGGTGTAAACCATGTTAATGAAGCTTGCATATGAAAGTAATTTGTAGCAAGAAGTAAAAACAGTCGGGGAAGTTACAAACAGCAACATAGAAAACACATAATGAAATGCACTTAACAAAAGGAAGTTAACACATACAGGAAAGAAAAATTCTGAGCAGTTTCAGTTCTTCCTCTCCTGCTGAGCGACAGAAGGAATCAGAAGAGGGGAATAGCAATCTGGTTATTTTGTAATCTTTATAGTTTTGCTATACAGAATAAAAAATTAGTCCAGATGATGAATTATTGGAATATGCTGGTTTTACCACATTTACTGGAACAGTTATGCACACAGTTGTACTTCTGGTACTTGCTTGGCTACAGAGGCGTATGTAGCTGTTGTTTTTTCAGAAAAGGCAAGACAAAAACTAGAGTAGTGAAGCTTGGGCAAAGGGAACTGCCTGGCAGTTACAGGTAAAATACCAAACTTACATTTATGCACCAGCTACTAGTCCTGCATGTGCTGTAAAGTGTCCTTCCCCACGCATGCGGCCGGGCAGTCTTTGAGCACGTGTATGCAGACCTGCTTTCACTGTGAGAGGTGTTACATGCACCAGACCTGAAAGCTAGAAATATCTAGAACCTATCTTAGAAAAACAAAACAAATGAAACACCAAAACTCAAACCTAAAACATATTCTCTGTGAATGATGATGTGATTCGTACAGTGTACTGCAGTTACGTGAATGTTACTCTCTTCACTGGCATCCAACTAGTTTTGAAAATCATGTTTTTATTTCCCAAATGCACACCTTACCACCCTTATATATAATTAAGCGTCTGATTAAACCTGCTGACTGCTTTGATGTCTGTACAGTTTCACAAGTCAGGAGAACAGAGGGTATACTGTGTCCCCTGAAATTAAAGCATGTGCAGAGACCTGATTATAAGCTCAAAGGAAATAAAACTTTCTGGCCCAGACATGCCAAGTCTCTTTTGCACCGAGATGCCCTGTACCTTTTAAAGACGTTCCCCTGCCAGAGTTCATCAGCCAGCATTTGTCATAAACTAAATCTGAAATAACAGTCCAGAGGTGTTCTTTGCAGCTGACAAATAGATGTGTACGCTTCCCGTGGCTGCCCTGGCAAGAGATGCTTGCAGGAAACACAAGTGTCACCACTTAGATGACTTTAATGACTATTATTTCAGCTACTATTTAATTTCCTGTAAGATAAGTTAAAATGAGAAAGATGACTTCCAGCCAAAGCCTGCATTAAAATCATAGCAGTTTATCCCCTTAGATTAACTGGCTATTTGGTACAAAATATTTTTCTGTAAGTTTGGGGTTTTTTTGGTTTTGATGTTCTAAAGTTAAAGGTAAGTATCACGAATGCCTTAAGTAACCATTTAAGCCTGCTGCCTCAGACAAGCACAAGCATGCTGGGCTTATTCATGTGGTCGAAATTAAATTCTTCAGCAGCTGCCTGATGAACGAGATCTGAAATTCTTTGTTCATCCAAATCACATAAACTCCCTCCTCCAGTGGGTTTTGTGGGGGTTTTTTGGTACTGATTTGCTTCTACCTCAGAGCTCGGTGCGTGGCTCCTTGCAGCCCCCTACTTCAACAGCGCCAATCTTCTGGGCAACCGCCTCCCTGGGGGCTTCTGGCGAGGAAGGCGAGGCCCGCAGCAGCCACACCTGCCTGCTTGCCAGCCCATGACTCACCCCAGCCCTTTCACCTTGACTTTCAGCGCACGAAACGCGCCGTTCCCGGCACCACAAGAGCCCCCCCCGCCCCGCCGCCCCTCGCCCGGGGCTGAGGCGGCGAACGCCGCTCTTCCCGCCTTCCCCTTCAAATCCCAACGGCCGCGGCGGCGCGGCCAATCAGCGGGCGGGGCTCGGCGTCCCGCGCTCCACGGCCGCCGGCTCGCGCGGTGAGGCGGCCGCCTCCGCCTCAGCCTCAGCCTCCGCTCGGGAGCCGCCGGCGGGCGCCGGGCACGGCCGCTGCGGGACGAGGGAGGCGGCACCGGGGAGACGGACGAGCCGCGGGCAGGGGCGGCTCCGCGGGCACGGCGGCCGGCCGAGGGGCGGGGAAGCGCTGCCGGCCAGGTGGGTCTCGGTAAATCACCTCAGCGCTGGCCGGGAAGGCTGTCATCCGCCCCGCCTGTGCCTGCTGCTCGTTAGCTGACGTAATTAGCTTTCCGGTGACGGTCGTGTGAATAAGAAATTTGAGTAATGCGGCTAATGACGGTCTTCGCGGGGCAGCCGGGCCTAATCGGTTTTGTCCGGAATAAATGATTAATGGTTTTACTCGCCTCTTCTGTGCCCAGGTCACTAATCGATATATTCGGAATCGGAAGCCTTCAGTTCCCCTAAGCAGCAAAATATTTCAGCGCTTTGTTGCTCAGATGGCTGAAACACGGAGGTTTAATAGCAGCTGCAGCCAGCTCATCGGTATTTGTTGGCCTTGAGGCACGTAGCACACTGTCTATACGTAAAAACCATTTGCAGCGAAGTTGGTGTGACCTCAGTAGTTCCTGGAAACGAATTGCAGCGCTTGCTGGCATCTCGTGGCCCTTCGTGATTCAGAGAGATTAAGCCTAGGAAAGACTGGTAGGTTGTCTGGCTTCCTGCTTATCTGTGTCCCCCACTGTAGTGAGCCCCAACTTAAAAATCCGTAACTAAAGGGTACTAAAAAGGTATCCAGCCTTGATGTGGAGTTAACAACAACAAAAATATTGGTACAAAATGCTGAATAGCACTGACACCAGCTTAGCAGCAGGCAGGCTCTTATTGGGTGATGGTTTCACATTGATGGCTCTTTGCTGAGATCTGGCAGTTCATAACCCATTCAACAGTTGTTGTATTGATATCTAGGATCTGAGATTTTTCATCGACGTGCTCCTGACTGAGAAGCACCCGGGGAAATAAATCCAATATGCATTAATGGTGTTCCTACTGCTCTTCATTTTCAGTTTAAACAAGTATTGTTTGTGTGTGTTTCTTTGTATGGACCAAAAAAAATGACCTCCTCTGCTTCTCAAAAGGACTGGATTTAAATTGTGTTGTATGAACTAACTCCATCATTCGTTATTTTAGTGAAGAACAAATCAGTAGTTTTTGCTATGGCCACACATGGGAATGGCTGCTTTAAAGCTTCCATTTACATTATTGCAGTGAGGGGATGCCTGGCAAACCATACGGTTCTTCAGCTAGTGAGTGTTGTGGTTTTGTCTGCCTTAGACTAGAAATGGATTAAGAGGTCAGAAAACGCTTATGTAAGAGTGTTTACCGGTTTTGATATTAGTAGTCTAAACACAAACATGTACATACAGATCTGGAAGTCTGATTGGAGTACAAAAATGGACCGTCAGCACTGATGAAGTTCTGGAATCCAAATATTTGTTACAGGCAGTTGTTCAAACGTATTGGAAAGTGCCAATAAGTCGGTGGCACTTTCCAAGCTTTGTGTACAAAGTTAGAGACCTAAAGTAACGCTGATGTGCTATTTAATGCTTTGTCTGTTCCATAGTACCTATCAATCACTGTCGTTTTTAAGTAGCATAGTGCTGTGCCAGGGTTTTGAAAGGTTGTGCAAAGATATGAACGTCTCTGAAAAGAACTGTATCAACAAAAGCAAATAAATCTTCAGGGGTGATGGTTTTATACCGAGAACAGGAAAACACATGGGAGGCAGCCTGCTTTAGCCAGAGGTCTTGCAGCAGTAAATTTGGGCTCATGTCAAGAAAAAAAATCCTTGAAAATATAGTTCCAAGATAAATTGCTATTATTTGAATTTTCTGAAGCTTAAATGAAATGTACAATAAAAAAAAGGTTAAACTAATAAATACTAAACTTTAGAATGCAAATTTTTCCTAATCATATGTTGTAGAGGGCAATAGTGAACACTTTTTTCTGTTTGGTAATAAGGTATTTTTATGGTAATTACACTTAAGATTGTTGTTGTTTTTTTTTTTTCCCCTAGAGAGATACAGCTGTTTGCATAACGTGTTTGGTTTAGGCTGAGTAAGCAAACATCATTAGTCTTGGACTGGGAAAGCTTCATTCTTTGCCTCCTTTCTCCCCGTTTTCAGGGTACTACTTAACATGGTCTTTGATGCAAATGTATCTTAAATAGATTTGCAACGTGTGCAAAATACTTATTTTATGATAGGTACAAAGTAAGGTGTCACCAGCTCTACAAGTTCCAAGAAAATGTTTACTGTGCTGTCAGTGACTCTGTCAAAAATGGTTTTAAAAGTGCAAGATAAGGATTGCACAAGATAAGGATTATTCTTCTACATAAACTTAAATAAAAGTAGTTAAATAAATATAGGGTTTTACTCTTTTAAAAATAATTGTTCCGGAATATTAATTTATAGTATGACTCTTTCCTCATGCACCCATATTTCAATGGGTTTTTTTTGTGTGTACCAGAATTACTAATGCTACACTGGAGGAAGACAATAAAATTCTGGATGTAAGAGCCTGAAGGGGGGGGTGGGGAGGGAAACGCAGACAATTTGTATTAGTTAATAACTTGCAGTCTTTTTTTTTTAATTATTTAAACATTGCTCTCTTTTAATGTAAGAAAGTCATGGAATGACTTATAACTTACGTGAAATGTCCAACCATGTTAAATATGGAATGCATTGGAGGAAATACTTTAAGGTGCTTAGAATAAATAACTTTATATAGGGAGGACAAAGCTCTCGTGTGTAGATACAGCATGTCAAGAAAATCAAGCAAAACAAGAAAAAACATGTTCGAGTGTTCTTTTCCCTTTTGTTCTTTATGTCTGATCATTCGTCAAAGACTTATTACCAGGAGAAGGGTAGAATACAGTATGACAGATTTCTCTCTCTCTGCCTTCCTCCCCCTCCACCCTGTGATCACATGTGCAGTCACAAGCGTGGAATATGTTGGTGCATCTGAGAGAATGCCCTCGCCTGTTAAACACGGATCATGGAGTATATGAATGACACCCAGGAATGTACAAATCATGAATGAATTGTTGTGCCCCATGAATTACAAGTCTTTAACACTGAAAAAGAAGCTTAGCTTTTCTTGATTTAAAATCTGTGAAGTTTGAGTTTCTGTAGCAGATATTTAGCTCATCGTGGTAAAGTGTTGTCCAGAATCATACTGTCGAGTTTAATGGCTTTGTCATGTGCCATGAATTTGCTTTAGTCACAAATATTTTACTACAATTTTGCTATGTTTTTAGAGTGACAGACCTTCCTGCTGCCCTTCATCTGGTATGTTTTCACGCGTTTTCTTGTCGTCGCCTCCCTCTGCCGCATATAAAATATTGGGAGGATTATTAATTCTGTTGGGTAATACCCTGCAAAGGTCTGTATCATTCTGCGTGCTGGCCATGATGTGGTTCACTGTATTCACTGTATGCTACTCAGTGTGTATCGTTATAAGGATTTTAAAAAGGGCTAAAAGAATTTGATGCAAATGGTGATTGAAAGTAATTGAGAACTGAGTATCTCACCCTTTTAGGCCTCTGAAATTTTGATCTGTGTACCAACTCTTTGCTGTTTGCAGCAAAGACGGAGAGAGTCTTATCCTGAAAGGTCCTTGAGGATAGGGGTAGCTGTGTGCAGAAGTCCTGCGGCCGTCAGAGGGGCCGTTCACTGGAGTTAAGCAAATATATTTGAGGAATTTGAGAGGGTCTGGACAGATGGTCCCACCCCAGCGGTGGGGGGTGCTGGCACAGTCGTGCTGTCTTCTGTTGAAGTCAGAGAGCATACAACCCCACAGAGCCGCAGAACCAATCTGTCAGCACAAGCCAGATCTGTTGCAAACAGTCTAGTATTTGTAGATAACATTATTTACCAAATATTATTGTTATTTTTGGCTTAAGAGTGATGTTGATGTATTTTAAGGATTAACAGTAGCTCTGTGTTGCAGAGCCAGTGGGGTACAAAAATGTGCTGCTGGAGCGTAGGGCAGGGGGTTGGTTTGCTTTTGCTTTGCCTCGGTGCATGATTATATTAGGATATATATTTGTTTGATTCTTTTTTCAAAAAGGTATCTAGAACAGTGTTATTGCTCTTAAAGTTTTTGAACTTGGTAGGTGTTTATTTGTAACTTGGTAACTCTTAAGTTACACTGAATAGAATATTTAGCAGCTTTATACTTACTGTACGCTTTAGGCTTATACTTAATATGCACATTTCTAGGGATTTGACATACTTAATTTTTTCCTTATTTCTTTATCTAAATGTTAGGATGGTCAAGAATTGACTCACCCAGCTCTAGTATGTTTGCATAACTCTCTTCCTGCTGTGTGATTGTTTTTTTTTTTGTGTAGAACAGCTTGGCAAACTCTGCAGTTCTCACCCTGTGTATCTGTTTGCAGGAGCGCAGAGGCAGAGGGGCTCCAGTCAAGAGAGGATTTCTTGATAGCTGCGTGAGGGATTACCAAGTTGGATCCCATGTGTTCTTCCTAAGGCTTCTCTATCCGTCTGCCCCTAATCTGATTCTGTTTTAAGGCCGGGCTAGCAGGCATGGTTGGGGGTGTGGATTGGAACCTGGGCTTGGCTTCAGTCGTAGCTGGCAGGACTCCCACCTCGCTGTGAGAAAGCGGCTAACTGAACCGGCGGGTGTTAATATTTTAACTATACTGTCTTGCTGTTCTACCTGGTCTGCCCTTTTCCTTGTAATTCCTTGCTGCTTTTTCATAGTGTAAGTGACCCAATCTGACTCAAATTTTAACCTCCTTTGTTTCTTCTCAGTTTCCATAATACGTGAGCAGTGATGTCATTCAAGGCACTTTGATCTTTTTTTGGTTTGTAGACTATTTTCCTTAGTGTTGTTAAAGGTTCCTGCTCCAGCTTGCTTTGGTTTTAGATTGCTTCACTCAAAATAAAACACTGTTCTGTCGTGTCACAAGCAGCACCTTTGTGGTAAATCAGAGAGAAGTGTGGTCCTGAGAAACTGGCCACTGAAACGCCTCAGTTTGGTTCACGTTAGGAGCCATACGCTACCCTAGTGCAGGGGCTAGTTCAGCATCTCAGCATCACAATAAACCCTGCTGGATGTATCAGATGTCAGCTGGGTGTTAAGATAGAGAAGTTCTCTGGATTTGGTTAACTGCAACAATTATTGTTCTCTATTTTTTTTTTTTTAAATTAGCATTTTTCAAAATCTTGATTTAATGGTTAATTTAATTCATCTTATTCAGCTTATGTGGACAAAAGCAGAGGAATGAATGTGAATAATTTCCAGGCAAGGAAAAATTCTACTAAATTGTTTTGTTCTTTTTTATTAAAAAAGCAGAGTTTTAAATTTCTTTTTAAACACAGTAAAACTTAGATTTTTGTTTGTTTGTTTGTTTTTTCACTAAAGTATATCTGTTGCTTTGGTTTAGTCTGTCAGCAGCTAGTCCTCTATCTTCTAATACTTTCAGATTTTCAGTTTATGTTCTTGTTTACCAAAACCCAGAAAGTCTTTCAAGGGGACTATAAATGTTTTAATATGCAGATTTTTTTTTGAGTGGTCTGTGCAGATGTTGTTGCCATCATTGGCTCCAAGAAATAAGTTAGATTATTGTGTGCTTTAACTTCTGTGTTCATTTGCAAGCAGCTTTCATTAAAAAAAAAAAAAAAAGTCAATCATTTGTTTTCCTGTCGTAGTCATTTGTTTCCAGAAGATGAAGAAGATGAGTGGGTTGATAAAATGGTGTTGACCAGTTCAGCTGTTAACAACATTATCTTTAAATAGTTTAAAAAAATTTCTTTTTTTTAGTATCTGTCTGTAGAAAATTATCATAGTAAAGCTACATATCCTGCGGGCGAGTTCTGGAAAAAGATTATTCTTATTCCGATGGACACAGTTTCAGCTGACATAAATCAGATAGGTGAGTGTGTGTGATGGTAAGGGCTGTATTTAGACACAATAATAATAATAATTAGGTTGGTGCGTGGTTCACATCAGTGCTATAGGTTTGGATCCAGAATTACTTAGATAGGCGGGAGACACTGTATCCAATTCCATAAAGGCAGAGTAAAGAGTAGTGAGCTGTAGGTCGGGTAAGTTGCTGTGTGGAGTTCCGTTTTGGATGTTGGTGTTGCCGCCGCTGCTGTTCTCCATCTGGCAGTGAGAAGGGAAACACTGGGAAGACATTGGGGATGATGAAATGAGAACTAAGGGGTCCACAGCTAGGCTGTCATCTTTCAGCTCCTCCCAAAGATTTCCTGTAACAACAAAGCAAAATGCGTTGATTCAACTTTATATGTGCTTTTTGAAACATCGTCTTACAGGAGAGGTCGTCATTATGCGGTTCTGTATGCTGTATGTGTCGGTACTCTTAATCACTCATGACTGAGAAAGGAAAAAGATTTAGATAGTTATTATTTGTCTGTCTCTGTAATAAATTTGAATCTGGGCAAAAGTAGCATTAATTTAAGAAAATTATTTCACTTGATAATTGGCAAGATTCTGTTGCAAATGTATCCTTGTGAAGCAGAACTTCTAGTTGAAAAGAACCACTGATTTTGAAAGGGGAAGGTGCCTCTTATCTTTAGAAGACATGGAAGAGCTAATGGCGTTTTATGGGACAAATCTGCCAATAATATTACTGCACAACTGGCCACCTCGTATTCTTATGGTGTAGCGTTCTCTGATTTGCAAACTAAATTACTGGATATGTGATTGACCTGACAAATCAAAAGATCTGAAATGTTACTTTTTTTCTAACCTGTACCAAAAAGTTTCTCATCTTTCCATTGAACGTGCATATTGCAGTGAAAGCGTTAAATACGTTACTGCAGGAGGGCTGTATTTTTGATATTCATCACTGCAGATTTCTTGGGGGGGTGGGGTGGTGGCAGGAGCCTGTTGCTCCAGTGATATACCCACCATCTGCAGACTATCAAGTGGGATAATACTTGACCCTTTTTATTTTTTGTTTTTAATTTTTTGTTTAAATCTTATTTTAAAGTGTATGTGTGCGTATAATGATTTTGCTCCAAGTGTACAGGCTTTTTTTTTGAGTTCTAGGACCTCTAATTTGGTAATTTTAGAAAGAAAGAAAGTAAAAAGCTTAGATAAGGTTAAATAAGGTAAAGGGCAAGGACAGAGGGAAGTTGGAACCATACCATACTGGCGAAGCATACAGAATATTCCCAGTACAAATGAGCATGCTCCAGATTAACTGAATAAAGTGGAAAGAGGTTCGGAGAAGTGAACGGGATGTGAGGTCTGGCCGCCTGAAAGAGGAAGAGGCTGAGGGTTGGAAAAACGGTATTGTTAATCTTAGTAAAGCAATCTGGGCATGACAGGATTGCAGAATATTTGTGACAGTACCACGGCAAGGCAACTGCATTCACTGAGTCATGGAGATTGTTGAGACTGCGTGTTGTTTCCCTGTCTTTCAGCTTGCTTCGTGTGCCACTTCTTGCCTGTGCAATTCTTGCATGTTATTTGGTGCAGCAAGAGCTTTAGCATCTGGAACCCACAGGTTTTATTTTATATATATAGACAAATATGTCTATACACACGCACTCACAAACTTGGTGGGGTTTTTTGTCTTATTTTTGCACGGAAAGCTGTATTCTTAGTATTCAAGGTCTATTCCAGATGATCCAATTATTTAATAGAAAAAACTTTACTGTCGGCATTACATGACTAGGTATTTAAGAACACACCTCAGAAAATCGAGTTGTTGAGGGCATAGATCATAGGGATGCCTTGTGAAGGAGTAAGAAGGAGTAAATAGCTTGCTTTTGAGCAGAGATGTGGAAGCTGTTTGAATAAATATTAATAAAGAAAAATGTTAACATGTTAATTCAATCAGAATTATTTCTCTTTGTGCTCCTCACATGACAGTTCTCTTGATATGCGCCAAATAGTTGTGCTTGAGTAGTTTTCAGTGGAAAATGTATCTGAATTTGACAAATACATTCTAAATACTGACTTGCAGTATTTAATATCAGCAGTTGTAGTCAAGAGTAAACAGGTTGTTTTTTTTTTAAACTCCAGATGTAAATCCATAGCTTTCTCGAGAAACTTTTTAACCATAAAATGCAAAATTCCATGTTGTGCAAAATAATGTAACCTAGCGAGCTGGGCTCTGTAGTAGTGGCAAGGACAAGTAGTTAAAAAAGGACATAAATGCATCTTCTGCTGGTTGGCATGTGGTGCAATAAGCCTGACTCTACAAAACAAAAAAGCCTTCGATACCTACCTTGGAGATCAAAATCAGTCAGGGATGGATTAAGAGCATCGATGTCACTGCTGAGATCTCCTTCCTGCATGAGCGTGTCCTGCATTGTCCTGGCTGTCGAGTGCTCTGGCAGCATCTTCGCCCCGCAGATGGGGGGGGTCTGAGCCGGCAGCGGAGAATCCTGAGTGATGCTGGGCTGAGTTCTGAGTTCGCTTTGAGCCTCCCCAGAAGGAAAGAGGGTCTGAGGGTCAGGTGGCTGTTGCATTAATGTACTTGAGATTTGAGGAAAGCCCTGTGGGGATGTGTAGCACGCAGTTTGCTGCCCCCCGAGCAAATTTGGCAGTGGGTTCTTGACAGGTAGAGCTCCCGGTGCGTGGATGCCGTGTACGGGCTGTGGTACAGCGGGGGAAAGAGAGGGCTCGCATAAGGAGTGGGGCTGGACTGCCATCTGCCTGGAGAGGGATGCACTTGCAACACCGGGCGGACTGCAGGACATGATGGAAGATCTCAGCTTTTCACCTTTGTCGCCTATCAGTGTGTCCAGTTCTTCTACAAAACAAGAGAAAAGTCCGTGACTTATCGCTGACAGAGCCTCAATCTTCATAGCTTGCAGCTAGAACTTTAGTGTCGCTCGGGAAATGGGCGAGTGGAATGGCAAACAAGAGTGCTAGCCCACATGGGATAAGAACTCCAAAAGCCTGAAATGTTTTTCTTAATTATCATTGCTGAATTTGTAATAAATTGCATTTTTGTGTTTAAAGGCTGGATACTTATCAGTTAAGTTCAAATTTTTATTCTATAGTACTTATTGCAGTGTTGTTTTTATCTTAAAGCAAGATGTCAAGAGAATGTTCTCTTTGTGAAGCTTCTTTGTGCCTGTTTGGAAGCAGTCCTGCAAAGTCAGGTCTTATTTAATTCTGGTTTTTAGCTTCTTTTCTTGTTTTGCCAATCACTTTATAACCAGGAAAAATTCTTAAATGCTTTCCTAGATCATGTATAAATTCTCTCATACAGCTTGATGCCTATTGCAAAGAAAAGTTCTGGGGACCACTGTTTGAGAACTAATACACTCATGTATTACTGACCTGGCTTTGCCATACTCTTCCTTACAGCAACTGGGTCTTTCCTCTTCCATTTCTGAAGCTCCTCCTGCATCTTATCAATTTTGGCTGGATTCAGAGCCCACAAACAGCCTTTCCGAGAAGAATTGCCTGACTTGTTTTCAACTTTCTCGAAGCATTTGTTCAAAGATAAGTTGTGGCGCACAGAATTCTTCCAGCCATCTGGAGCTGTCTGGAAAAACAAATCCAGTCTAAGAATGGAACTTCAAGGAAACACCAAACAAATATATTTCTCTGTTTTGACTGGTGAGATTATAAGAAATGCTGTTTAGATGATGCTTCCTACAATATGAAACTTGTGCATCAGAAGGAAGCCACAAAAATGTTACAGTCGTGTTGTGTGGGAAGAGAGGAATCAGATAAAATAGTAACTGATCTCCTAAGCAAGAAGGTTGGCCTTTTCAGAAGGGCTGCTGAATTTTTAGGAATGAATTTCCAAATCACAAGAATTAAGTGTGTAAAGAATTAAATACTGTAACTATGAACAATGGGAAATCCATCTTAATCTATTCTAGAACACCTAGAAAAATTTCAGACATTTAACGGAAGGACTGTGTGCTGCTTGGACTCAAATTAAGTGTCCAGGCAGACTTCAAAAGAATTTTAGCATGCTGCTGTAGGTGTAGCTTTGTTTGCTGGCCAATGGTGTAACCAAATGGTTTAATCACGAGCCCTGCAGATGAGATACACGTTTCTGCATCTGATCACTGCCTCTTTTTGCTTTGCATTTATTTTTAACTTAGTGGTGGAAACTGGAAGGTTCTTTCAACTGAACAATACATATAAGCTTCATTAAAATGAACCCCCTGTCTTTATTTAGGCTGTTTCGGATCAATGAGGGAAACAAAATTCCCTCCTTTCCCTGAGAACAGTTTCGCACTCAGCTGCAAGAATGGAAAGAAAAGAAAACCTAGTGCCAACCCTCTATTTATACAATTCAGTTTTTACGACCTTTTTTCTGATTGCTTGTAAAAGAACTTTGAAAATGAACATTGCTGTAAGGGACGAAGAGAGAAATCCCCAGCAGCATGGTCGTGCTCAGATTCTGATGGGAAGTGCCTGTTTGCTTGCTACTCTGAAATACAGATCTTGAAGAAATGGTACTGTATCCTTTTATTGCATAGAAGTTTTTCTGATGTTTGTTTATTTGATTTCACTCATTTCTGCTTACTTAGTCATGCAGCCGGAAGATACTAATTTACAAAGGCTTAATGTGATGGCAGTATGCACGTTCGTATCAGAAGATTCCTATAGTAAATTCCTGATGTGTCACTGCCTTACTTTTCTTTTGGTGGGTACTGTGCGGTGCTGTTTGTTGGATATCTGAGTAGAACTGTCTTAGCTCATTGCCACTGCACTATAATCTTAAAAAAATCCAGAAAAACAAAGGGAGCAGTAAAAGTGACTTGCTACATAATGGTAGGAATCAACCTGAGAAACCCAACTTCACTGTCACAGATGCAACTGCTAGTCCAGCTAGACTTCCCCTGTCATTGTAAGAGCAGTTTAAAAACCGTGGAGCTTTACCTGTGTCAGTCAAATGATATTCTTTCCAAAAGGTCTGTATTTGCAGAGATGAGAAATCTCAAGAGAAAGAGACTTTAGAGCTCATCAGATTACAAAGAATGATCTTCAGTACTACTGTATGTGAGGCCTTTTTTTTTTTTTAAATCAATTTTGGATGCTTTTTCTCTTCTTGTTTCTAAAAAATTCTCATCTGTGTGTTATAAGAATTAAAAGAAATTAAACAACTCTCTGGAAGGTGGGTGAAGTTGTCTATGTGCACTATTCATATTCATGGATGCAAAATATTTGTCATCATAACTGTTTATATTGATCACAGAGAATTGTTGAACAGAGAGCATGAGAAATAAATACGATTTGCCATAGTCTTTTTAAAGAAGTTAAAAATTAAAATTTCCCTTTTATGCGCATTAAGTTTCCTTTACATTCTTATGCTTTATTAATAGGGACCCTTCTCTCGTAGAAAGCCAGCTTTTTGATAGTTTCTCTAATTGTTGCCTAGTGTAAGAGTTCCTCTAAGACCGTCTTTTATAGATGAACTCGTGTCCATATTTGCTTTCACATGATACACCATGAATTTTTGATCATATTTTGACAGAAATTCTACTTTTATTAGGAATGTAAAATCTATTCTTTTCTAGCTTGTGAAGGTCTGTCCTGTGGGTTAAGGTGTTAAAAGCCTTACTGGAGAATTTGAGGGTCAAATTTAATACTTGCTTTCTTTGTTAAAAACATTGATTAGTTGTGGAAGTTAAATGTTTGTTATTCACTGAAAAAGAAAGTATTTTCCCTTTATAGCAGCACAGTTTCTACCCTTTCGGCCCACCTGATGTCAGCATTTCGCTATTCTGTTAGCCAGTCCCAGAGGTGAGACAACGTGCATTTCTATTAAAAAAAACAACAACCACCCAACAAACAACCCAACAAAACCCCCTTTAATACTTCTTCTGCCGTAGGGTAATACTAAAGATGATGAATCAGATTTTCTCCCTTGCAGATCATATTCATGTTGCTTTCTGGCAGTTGCAAAAGTAAATAGAACTGTCCCTCCTAGGTAAGATCGTACTAACCTACTGAATAAGCTGACCTGAAAGAATATTTATGTTTCTTGCCCTGCACATGAGGCTACGTACACCTCGGTCTGTATCTAGACAGGATAATTAGTGTTTCTGCTAAGCACCAGAGAAGATGGGAGTGGCATGTGTTTCTCAGAGGTTTTCAGAATGTGTGGGGGTGTAAACTATGAGATAGTTTTAGAAATGTAAGAGCAAAAAGCACACGGATTTATTCTGGAGACTGCTGCCAAGACTTGAACAGGTTCTTGCATTAAACTTGGTATTGCTGAGCAGCGAAAAATAGTCGTTTACGTAGGTAGGCCCTGAAGGAACACTCGGCAGTGTGTCTGTGTTAGCATTCTGTCACCAGTTTTTTAAGTGAACGTTTGATTGTCTGTTAATGAGCTGAGCTTTGGCTACTGAAGGTGCTCTGGTGTAGTCGGAAGGTCCTTGCTACGGCTCGGTTCTGCCGCTGCGGCACTCAGCATAGTGTGGATGGAGCTGTGTGGAGTCGGACACTGCAAGAGAATACTTGCTGCTGTAAGTTCCGTCAGACCACAGACCTTTCTAACCTCGTGGACCACTGGCAATAATTCCAATTAAGAAGATTAAAGCTTTCTGTTAGACTCACTAATCGCTACAAAGAAAAAAAAGGATGACAAGCAAAAAATATTATTGTACGGACCCATTGATCGTGACCGCCTCTTGAAGTTTAAAGAGTTCAGTGATCTTGCAAAACCCTTTCTCTTTAAATCTAGGTCTCAAGAGAAGGGAGAGGTACATCAAAGAGTAATTCAACTTTAGCTGCGTAGATGTTTTTTTTTTTTTTAGGACGTAGGAGTTGGATTGCTCTGTTTCAACTAGAAATGAGATTGTTGCATCATAGAAACTAAATTTGCTGTGGCAGCGAATACAGGTTAATTTGACTAGGCTTGTATCATCTAATGTCTCCCAGCAAGATTCCGTGTACACTTGTACTCTGCTTCTCTCCAACTTAAATTGCTTCCCCTCCCCCTGTTGTATCCTGCTGTTTGAGTTCTGGTAGTGACAACAAAATGTTCTTTGCTGTTTCTTATATTAATTTATCTTCCTGAAGACTGTTGAAAAAAGGGAGGGTAGAGGATATTAGCTTTTGCTGTACATTGATAATTCTGTGGGCTGCTGTAAAGACCTGAGGCAGACAGGGCTTAGTGCCTGTGTGCATAATATGGCTTGCTTATTTTCCCCTGCTTATTTTAAGGATGTTTGGGATGGAACTATTCAATCATTCGACTGTATTTGTAAGTAAAATGCAAAAATAAAGCTGTCACAAAATAGTGAATGTTCCGGTAGTACCCCCTGCACCAGTCTTTTCCTATAATACATATGACAGCAGTAAACTCATTCGCATCAATTTTTAAATGAATTAAGAAAAAGAAAAGGTTCTGCAAAAAAAAAAACCAAACCAAACCAACAAAAACCCAAACCGCCACCAAAACCCCCTCCCTGTGGAACAGGCAAGTTTTGGTAAGTAAGAAGGGAGAAGTTTAGATTAGATATAAACCAGTTATTTGAAGCTGGTAGAAATATACCCACTGTGCAGGTGGGCGCATGTATACACACACACACAGCCCGACATCACGAGCACACACCTCTCTATGCACATTTAGTCACAAAATATCACGCTATAGACAGTACACAATGGTTACACACAGTATATAGTTGAGGAAGGGATGTGTATCTCCCTAATGCTTCTGCTGTGTCAGAATAACTTTAACCTCAGGCCCAGGAAGGTGGCACCTGGCAGAGCCACAGTCTCGCGTCAGGAATTCTGTGCACGTTGGCAGCAGCAGCGTTCGGTTTGCAAGCTGATGATTAATTTTACGATCGATTGTGTTGTAAGACAAAGGAGGATTAATTTCAGTTTGGTCTGATGAATAAACGTGGACATGCCTGTAAAACTTATTTTTAATATTCCAACCTCTCTGCTTGAAACTCATGCTATCTTTCTAGAAAACAGTAATCCGATAAGAATGCATTACTTTACTGCAGATCACACCATTTGTGCATTATGCTAAGAAGCGTAGTTCTGCAAAATATCAGTTTCAAGGTGTTGTGGCCCAGGACCTTTTTCACAATCCTCAAACTATTTTCCTTTTTATTAATATTTCTTGCAACTAGTGGTAAAGGCATGGGAAATAGAGTTAATACTCTGTTAAGGAGAAAATATAAATCTTGAAATTTATTCTTGTTTTTAAAACGAAAAAAAAATTTACAGCTATGTTCGTGTCATGGCTACTGTGTTCTTGTCGTGTGCCGTTCTACCCTTCTCCCTTTCCCTGTTTTAGTCGATTTCATGTGTATTTAGCCTAAAAATCAGTTGTGTCCCTGTGATCTAAAAAAGTTAAGAGTGTTTTGGCTTTGTTTCAGTGGATTATGACCGGTTGTGTTGTGATGGGAAACTTCTTGAATTACGATGGTAGGTTTCTTTATTTTTTTTCCCTTCTCTTGCTTGTAACAAGTAATAGAGTAGCTAGTGATTCCTTTTGGGGGGTGGAATCTGGAAATACAGAAGGGTAATGGATCGTGACAGATCTTCATGATAACGTGCGTTCTTTTTCTCTGATTACTGACGTGTTCAATTTAAATTTTTTTTTGGTGGGCATTATTTATCCTCAGTGAGTGTCCAAAACCATTGCAAAATTGTATCAGAACTTTTAGTTTTAGTTACTCCTAGTGTTCTTTTCTTAATACAAATATTTGAATTGCCTTTCTGTTGCTGCCTTAAATTTGGTTCAATTACTGCATGTTTATTTGCAGTAAGAAACAGGACAGACTCGTGTTGCTTTATTTTAATTTTTGGGCCTTGCTAACAGTTGCAGGTTACCTGATCTGGACTTATAGTGAGATGTTTTTGAAGAATCAGCAATAATAAAGCTCTGTGTTGAGCAGCAGTTTACGATTCTATTATAGCTCTTTCTCAAATCTTAACTGTAGTTCTTCTGCTCTTGGATCATGTGCTGACTAATCTCTTTCCACTTGCATTCCAAGTGCAATAAACCATTCTCTTACAGCATGGATTTAAATTTCAATATTTTCTGTTGCAAATCATACATCCTCACCTTCCCCAACATTACTGGGTAATTATGAACTTAGTACCGTTTATGGCATGTTATGCTTCTCTTTGTACAGTGCATGCAAGCGATGAAGTTGCCCAAGATGGATATCCCAGCTCCAGAACAGAGCAAGATAACCTTGAACCTCTGCTTCCACATGAGTCTGGAGGTGCTATTGATGGCAGAGGAAGCCACAAGACCAGTTCTGCCTGTATGTGAGATCTGACAGGAAGGAATGGATGAGTTTTAAAAAATATTTATCCTTTTTTTTGAGTTGTTAGTGAGGAATAGCCACAGTTATGTGTGCAAACTCAAAGTTGGAACAGTTCTTAATATCTTTTTGTGTTAAATATTGCCACATACCATGTTCACGTATCTGCCTAGGCCTAAAATGCTGGGTAGTTGGTGATTATGAAGGTATATAGTGTGTAATTGATTGAATATTAATCTGCTAAGAAATTATCCCCTTTCATAGACTGAATTCCCTCCCTTATTCCCTCTGCTGCCAGGTAAGCTTAGAGAGAGATTTCCCCCCCTTCCCTGTGGAACTCACCTTAAAGTAAGGGAAGTGTTCCGTCATGAAATTGTAAATCTCACTGACTGGCAAACTCCCTGTCTTGCTGTTTTTGAGTGCCATGAAGATCAGGATGCTTTAGGGAGAGAAAAAAGCACTTTAGCCAGTTCTGCTTGATTCCTCAGAAGCAGAAAAAAAGACTGTTTTCCATAGCGTGTGTAATTACTCTGGCTTTCACTGTCATAGCATGAATACTGATGATGCTTAGAGGTTCCACTCAGTTGTTTATAAGCTATCTCCTTACACTGCTTAACTTCTAGAGGTAATTCTCAAAACACATATAGAAGGTCCAACCTGGGTTTAAAATAAAGTAATAGGAAGTGGAATCAAGACCACAGCCTTCAAATCCTACTAGTGTGTATCTATTTAAGGTTGTGTTTGAAAGCGTAAACTGGTAAAGGCCACAAAGAGAATATCAAACTGACCGTGACAGAAAGTATAATTAGAATTTGTCTGATCTACTTTGTTAGACTGCGATTTGGGGGCTAAACCTGTGTGGTCACTGGCGTATCTGATATGTTTTCTAGGCATTTCCTTGCCCTAGTAACTGGAGAAAAAAAAAATAGTTTTAATACAGGTTCTGGAAAAGACAACTAAGTATGGTTAGTCTTGTGCTGATGAAATTTGCTATGCCTAGAATTTTGTATTAGAGAAATGTCTAGCTTTTGTGGGGGTGATCAAGACTGTTCACACGCTTTACAACATTTCATTTCCCTCTGCCTTGGCCCCAGAGTCTGGAACATCTTGTGATTCATACAAACAGGACAGAGCACACTGGGAACAAGACAAATAAAAGTAAGCATGTTATTGCAAATTATGCTGGAAATAGGCCATGGGTAAACAGCGTATTTCCTGTAACATTAGGACTTGAAAAAATATTTTATTACCTGTAGGAGTAGATGGGTTTGGGAAATAGAGGCTGCTGGGATTCTTGACTGCTTTGAGGAGCAATTCTTTGGTAAGGATAGTGTGAAGAAGTAATATAAGTCACAGGATAGCTGCCTCCTGAGGGATACTGATGATACAATAAAAAAGATGTTACTTGGCTTAGCAATGAGCTCTCAAAAAAATTTCTTAATAACAGTATTAAACTATTTAGTTCTGAGGATATTGTCCTCTGCCTGCATTTAATAGCTGTTATGTCAAGTCAGACCTGAAGTCTTTCTAGCATGGTATTGGCAAACATTAATATTACTAGTTAGTGCTTAAGAAGTAGAAGAAACAGGGTGTGTATGAGGAGGAGCTCACTGACATGTTGGCTGTTACCAGATCCTGTTGTATTCTGTTCCAAATTGAAGTATGTAAAAAAACCCCCAAAACCAAACTACTATATTATTGCCTGCTATGCCACTGAGTTCTTGTGAAAAATGAGAGTAACTGTACCCTATTTATTGTCTGCAGATAATTCGTAATTTTATAGACCTGAAGCATCTCTCCCTTCAGTCATCTCTTTTGCAGTTAAAGTATCTTAGACTGCTCAGCCTCCCCTGAACAGTGCACTATGCAGACAAGTAAATTAATGGTGCAATTTTATTTATATAAATAAATAACCTCCCCCCCAGAATAAAGTACTTCAAACAATGTGCGCCATAGAAAAATAAGCCTATTAAGTAAAGCTACTAAAAATATAGGCAGAAATAGGAAAGTTTTGACAGAGCATTGTTTGGTTTTGTGTGCTGTTGTTTTGGGGTTTGGGTGGAAAGGGGCACAACAAGGCAAAAATCCCAAGTGTATAAAATCTGCTTCCAAGACACTAGCATCCCAAAGCGTCCATTCAAGTTGCTGTTATCGGACAAGGCAGTTAAAAAAACAACCACCAACAACAAAAGCTGTAGTGGATGAATGGCATCAGAATATATATTAAAGTGAATGTATTATAGAATAAATTAGTAATGTCATTCGGGGGGTCAGGAGAGTGGCATATGAGATGTTTCTCATAGGTGGATTTTCATGTGGCCTGAGTTGTGCTGAAGCTGTGAGGCTGCTCTGTGTAGGTTCCCTCATGGACAACGACAAGAAACAGGCTTCTTCAAGAGGCCAGGAGTTTAAGTACTGTTCACCACCACCTCAAGCAGCTGCTTTTTCTCCATTTTCTATGTCAGAAACCTAAACAGAATAGGTGGGACACCTAAAATCAGATAGTGTTTATGCTACCCTCACCCCACCCCTAGGGACCAGCAGCAGAATGCTACCTGAGACTGAAGCTCTAATCTATCTCTTCAGGAGATCTCTAAGCCTGTCCAGCTCGTGAGACACACGAAAGAAACGGCTGGGCTATCGTGGGATCACCGTGATAGAAATATGCCAATGCAAAAGAAAAGAGGTGAAAGAGGGGAGATAATACATACAGATAGCCTTGATTGCATCAGGGTTTCTGTAGGTTTGCTCTCCATTTTTTAACACAGCAGTTGGTCACCTATTTTTCTTCTCCAAATTACAGTTTAAACCTGCTGGCAAGCAACTTTCAAGAACAAAGAAATACTACCCTGCTAAGGTAAGATACCATCAGTTGGCTCTCCGTGAGGCAAAGGCTCCCACTGAACTCAGAGCTCAGTGTAAGAGGAATTTCTGCCTGTTACAGATGAATCTTTCCAGATGCCAGGGCTAGGGCATGGCCAAAATTAGGAGTTGTGTCATATGCTATTAAAAAATCTACCTGCATGCCTTCCCTGGTACTCAGAGGTTGCTGAGCCCTGTTCTAGTGTTTTACTGCTTAGCTCTACAAGTCCTGTGTCATGAGGTTTTTATAGCTCCTCTGAAAGGCTATAATGTAGCTTTCGAGACTTGTTGGGAAAATTTCCTTGGTAATTAGTTTATACGTCTCCTGTCGTTCCTATTTTTGGACCAATAGCTTCTGTTGCTCTTGGGTTTTGTCCCCTTAAAATGCCTGTGAGAGGTTATCATGTGCTTGCAAAATGTTCATAGTTTATTTATTTATTCTGGATTCTGAATAATTTATTTCAATGTCTTAGTAATTTTATTGTTGTTGCTTGAGTTTTTCCCTGTTTGCTTTTATCGTTCTAACACTGAACTGCCTGAAAATGAATGTGGAAAAACATACTGAATACACTAATTTGTTTGCTATGGTAAGCGGGGTGAAAGAAATGAGATGTACAGAATTAATCACGTCCTCCTGCCTTGTTAAACTAAATACTGGGCAGAACTGCAGTCTCCAGAGCAGCTGTGAACTAATTTCCATGTGCAGTTCTGTGCTGCCTGCTCTGTTGCATTGTGCGTAGGCTTTTTGCCAGAGTAGCAAACTGGGCAATTCATACAATAATTTTGATTTTATTGGTTTTAGTGGCTCTTTGAAAGGAATTAATGCTAAGATGGGACTGGTTGTGATGTCATCACCGAAGGCAAGATCTGGGCGTTTTAAGGATTATTTCTGTTTTATTGGTTTCATTACTCCTTTTTGAGGGAACAGAGGCTGGAGAATGGTCTGGTGTGACAGGCTTGAGCTGGTTTTAAAGTCACACAACTGGCATGAAAGGTGTCCGTGTTTTATGGTGGGTGGGTAAGTGACTTCAGTAAGTGTCTGCTATTTCTTTCAGGTCAATAAGAAGTAATTTTTCTTATGAGTCATCATTTGTTTTCTGTCCAGCAAAGGGGAAGGTGAGGCCATTTTATCATTTGGACAGAGTTAACGTAGGAGTGGATCTCTCTCATCCCTCTAATGAAAAGTGAGGCGTAGTTTGAACATCCTTCACTTCAGGCTAAAGGGCCCGTTCTCTTGAGTGCAACTTCCTAGTGATTTAAATTGCACTGCTCCATTCAAATTTGAAATGTAAAGTATCAATGCCGGAGCTGCTTCATGCAAAAGATGTTATTTCACTTCTTCTCAGTCTTGTATCGCATGTTCTTTCATTTCCCGGTATCTGATTGTGGCACATGGACAGCAATTCTACCTGTTATGACTTTGGCTGCTTACACCTATTGTATTTTTCCCTCTGAGTAGTAGAACACGTTGCCATACTTATAGTATAGTAACATTAAGAAGCACAAATATTGAGAGGTCTAACAAGAACCCTGCTGCATGTAAGAGATCTGTCACAGTGCCAGCCTGCAGGTGGATGGAAGACTTTCCTCTTAGTGCTTGTTGGGTCTTGCCTAGCAACTCCCAGGAGGTGTATTTCAGCTTTAATTTTGTAGTTTTTTTGAATGTGGTTAATGCCAATGTATAGTAATAGTTCTGGTATCAAATCAGCAGTGACAGGGGAAGGGTGCCTGCTTCCGAATAAATAAAGGAATTAAAAAATATTCAAATGAATTAACAAGCTAACTGGAGTTTCTGCTAAAGCAACACACAAACCTGACGTTTATACTGAGATGTATGGTGCTGCAGATGTATGGTGGGTATCCACAATGTCTGTGCTGCAGTCCCCGTGGGAAACTAGTTCATATTTGCAGCAGAGCTTTTGTGGCAAGTTAACCCTTCATCTGGGACCCTTTTCTTCTAAAATAACAACAATAAAATCAATCAATTTGTAAGTTAGGATAGTAGTGTAACATCACCTTTCTTTTTATTCTATTTTAATTTTATTATTACCTTTTATCCCTTCTATTGAGTTTTAGGCTAACAAGAAAAAAGCAAGTAAATTAATTATGGTGGTGTTGATAAGACCTTGAAATATAGTTACCTTTTTGCCACATTATAGGGAAAAGAAAATACTCAGTAAACTCTGGCTAATGGAATGCCAGAGTGATAAGTCAAAGAAAAAGCCAGGAGTGAGATTATTCTCTAGCCATATTTCCTGACTCAGCGAGCAGAACTGCTTCTTTCTGTTAGCTGTGCCTTCTCACGTCTGTTTAACACTGTACACTTCTCAACTTTACAGGGCTACCCACTGAGGACAGTGGATACAAAAAGCCCTTGGTATTGAAACCGTTTGAACTTCAGTAATACCTGGACGCCCCAAACAAGTTGGTCTGTCCTTGTGCAGCACCTACTTGGAGAAGAATCTCTGTGCCCCTGAGTTCCTAAGCTGTTTTAAATCCAAAGTGCAGTTAGTGGTCAGGGGCTGGCCACAGCAGAGGGAAGAGGAAGACAAAGATGACAGTAAGAGGAACCTGATTTTAGAGAAGTTTACTTCATGCAAGTGTTGGTACTTGAGGGCGCTTATTGAGCTGCCTTGCCACACCATCCTGTCGATCATTTTAACTGTCCCAGGCACTGCAAGTTCAGAAAGGCAGTAGGAGCCCCTGAGCTCCCCAAGTGGTTGATACGATTAGTCCCTATTTTATTCCCCTCTGTATCTGAGGGGTTACATACTGTAGTAACGAGACATCTTCCTTTCAGTTTCAGTAGACAGGTGGGGGATTTTGAAGTATAAGAAATACACGCTTAAAAATATGAAAATCCACTACTGAGGTGTGGAATACTTTAATTCTTCCTTAGTTTTACAAAACTCTAGCAGATCAAATTCCTAAGTCATCTGTGATGAATGATACCAGTGATCATAATATTCTAACCAACATCTGTTCGTGTTCGTTATGGTCATTCAGCATCTGCTTTCAGAAGTTACTTAAATTTTCTCTTAAAGAAAATCATGGCAAAAATAACCTTTCTTTTTCCTCATGAGGGACTAAATCCTGACGATGAACGGTGTGATTACTATTTCAGTGACTCGGACTAGTAGCATTGTTAATATGAACTAACAATCCCGACGAAATATCGTATGGTAACCTTTTGTTTTGTTTTGTTTTCTTTGCACAGTTTTAAATCACTGCTCTGTTAGTTACATTTTTTTATACTTCTTGAGCAAGTTGAATGAAATAGTACAGTTGATTCCACAATTTCAGTCATCAGTCACTGGGATCAAAGGAGTCGCAACTCAAGTGTGAGCTTTTATGTTCAAATATTTCATATCTATGCATTTCCTTTAAGTTTAATTTAAATCAGTTCTCATGGTTGAGTGTTTTGGTAGTTGTACACAGATTTCTGCCTATATATCTGAAAAATCCTCATTGCCTTAATTTCACCTTAAATAAGTTTTGGGAGTTTTGGTTATTTTATTTTTTTTTTAAAATAGGGTGTTTCAGGCATATTTTTATCTCCTCAAATGTCTTTCTTACTGAAGATTTTATACATTTCAGATAACTGAGGATAGTTAGGAGGAAAGTTTTGATGCATTGAACAGCACGACCAGTTATAATTAAAGGAAATTATTTAAAGACATTTCAGAGTCGTGACAGTTACTTTCTGTAATACACACCCTCCCTCTATGCCAAGTTTTCAAAGCTCAGTAGACCACACTGGCTAACCTCTGTAAATATGTACTAGGATCACGTGTAAAAGTAAGCTATATATGTATGATTTTACAAAGATACTGTGTGTATACTGCTTTGAAAATACAAAATTACTTGTATTCAGGTGACATCTAAACACACGCAAGAAAAACAAGATGTCAGTTACTGCTGTGCATTTTTAGAACAACCTCAATATTGTGCATTCTTGTCTGTCATCAGCATTATTGTCAATTATGCTTCAGCTGAATAATCTTTTACTGGAGGTGGTGTAACAGTCAAAAGATTGCAAGAGAGATGTTTGTGCCGTCAAGCACAAGGAAATCTAGCATTATCTTGCTATTAAAATTTTGCTTTAAAAGCGTTTTTCTAGGTTTGATCTGAATTTTAAGTATGCAGTCACATATATTTAATTTTTTTATTCTGGAGTTAAAGCCCAGTTAATTCCTCGGGGTCCTGAAATGCCAATAGTTGTGCTAATAATTTATCTGGTTTCAAAGGCAATTTTTGTGAGCATAATGGTGAAAATATAAATAAGCAGTACCAAGATTCCATTTTTATGCATTTTTCTTTTTCTTTTTTTTTCTGGATGACGATTTGAAAATGCATTTAGGTGTTGTTCTTTTAAGATCTCATTGTCATAAATAAAATGTATGTATACAAACATGGTCCCACAAACACAAATTTGGCAGGTATTGCTTCATCTTTTTTTTTTTTCAGTTATTACCATAACTACTATACCATTATAGTGCTAGAAATACAGAGGATTTTAGTCTATATATTGTACTGACCTGATGGAATGGATGTGAGGGGCAGTACATCTGCTGCACTTGAGGCTGATAGCAATACAAACCAGGCTGCCCTTCCAGTGGGGATGTCCTAAGCTTGATGTCTGAATCCTGCTAGAAAATATTTAAGGAAAGAGTTAGAGAAAACACCTCGACTTAAAATAGAATATTCCTGTTAGTTATTGTTCTGATTTGTCTTTCACCATTCTTACTGCTATTTTGGACTTGATTCCGTCACAGTAAGTGTTCATTAGAATTTGTTTTGTATTCTAGTGGTTCAAGAAGAAACATAGTTTTCTGTATTTATATAAATATAAGTTTAAAAAAGGAAATCCCAGTCCAAATTCCTTGCAAAAAGCAATTCAGAAAATTGCACTTTCTGTTTATCTTTTTTCCCTGCATACACAAACTATGTACTCCAGCTTTCATGCCTGAGTGTGCACATGTGTCTCTCTCTTTCATACTTCTTGATTTTATCTTGCAGACTGTCAGTACGTTGAGCTGACGCTGGAGTTTTGTCATTCGGTAGAGGGTGAAGTCTATAATGCACAGGAAAGAGGTGGCAGCAAAGAATCAGACTAGACTGACTAGTGAGTTTGATCAAGGAGATTATCAGGAAATATGGTAAGAATGTGATTTATTTCTGCAACTGCGGAAATAAACACAGAGAAGTTGATCAAGTCTGAATTTCTCACAGGTCTGCCTAGCTGCCTGCCCTGGATTCCACATAGGGCTTGATTCTGTTATGGGCTCAGGCTCCTGGATGTTAAAATGTTGCTGTCTTTCAGGTGGAATGCTGAGCGTACCCTGTGGGGTGTGTGGTGACACTGCCTGCTTTAGAAGAGCAATTCGAACTGCATGTGAAGCAGAGACCTGGGCAGAGCTCTAGCTGGTAATCAACAATGCAGGGAATGGTGTGTCTCAAGCAGTGTCCTTATCTGCGCAGCTGGGGACTGACTTCAGGGTCCTTCCCCCACTTAACTTCGATGGCCAGGAATTCTCTTCTGACAGCTGTTGTTGTAGGTATCTTATTACTTCAAGGAACTGGTAGCAATTACCCTTCTGTTTTAAAGCAAGGTCATAATGACCATCTTTTATGGTATAGATTAGTGTAGGGGTACATATTAGACTTGATTTGATATCCTGGCACATCCAGTGTTAATAAATGTCTGTACTATTTTGGTGACCATAAGATGAAGTTTTTCAGAAATGTCAGCTTGCCAGCAGCGTGTCAGCTGTTCAGGAGCTCTGAAGTTGCACGCTGCCTGAACCAGTGGAGACGTTAACAAGTAGCCAGTCTTTTCCTGAGTAGTCACACGTACTTGGTGAAGGGCTCCTGCAGTGCTGGCTTTACGTTCTCTATATCTTGCAGCCCAGGGATTTGGGAAGAAAATGGGAATTTTTTTCATCGGCTGCTTATAGGTTTTGCATTAAACTCATCTGACCTAGATGAGTATTTAACCAGGAAATAAGATATTTAGACCAATTTCTTCCTTAACCTGAATGGCTTCAATCCCCAGGTATGTACCCTGACAATATCCCTCCATTCCCTGGTAAATTGTCTTAATCCAACTAGGATTTTTTTAAAGGCTTTTTTTTTAACCCCTCTTTCTTGAACCCCTCTTTCTTTTGGTAACCCTCAAACTCTTTGCCTCACAGCGATATAGAACCAGTGGTTAGAGCCCTCTCCTGGCAGATGTAGTCATTGTTTTTGTCTCCACTAGATGATGAAGATATGCCTTACACTTTGGATAACAGCAGAGATACCTTGTGGAGATACTGGAGGGTAATTTACCTTGCTTTTCAGGGATCTCTGTGCTGCCCTAAATAGGCAGTTACCTCTATCCAGTATGTGAATCACCCCAGGTACTTTTACACTGCACGTACCACAAACAGATCTTGTATTCAATTTTAAGTAGTACTGATGTCTTAGAGTTTCTCTTCTGTTGGTGTCGAGAAAAATGCAGGTCAGCTGAGGTGTTGTAACAAATCTGACACATGTCCTCATGCTTGAAAAATACTGTTTTGTGAACTTTTGCTCCTTCAGAATACCAGTTGATGGCAACCACTGGCATAAAAACTGTTGTCAGGAAGAATTTGGATATTTAGGATTCATGTATTGTCTAGTGGAAAATCATGTCCTTGTGCACCTTTCTGAGGTGTTTTTCAGTAGGGAGGGAAAGGCCATGAAACAGAGAACTTAGACAAATAAATGTGGATGTCTGTCCCGAGCTCTAGCCTGCAACTTGACAAGAGACTAAATAGCCATGTAGTCACATTAAGAGATAAGAAAATAATTCCAAAAGCATATTTTTTGCCATTGAAATCAGGGAAAAAAAATTAGAAAAAATACTGACCATGACTTGTGAGCTGTGATCTTGACCTGTGGTGCTGTATTGGAGGCTGTTACACCATGGTTGTTCTGTGGAGATATTTGGAATATGTGTAGGAAATGACTCTGACTCGTCAGGACCTGTAGATCCTGGTAGACCCTCAAAACCATCAATGCTTCTAGCATTTTTGAAGGGTGAACCTTCTGGTGGGAGGGCTTGATGAGCTTCCTGGAAGACATCTTCGCTGATCTGCCTCTTGTAAGGGTGAAAGGGGTTTCTGCTGCTCTTGAGAAACCTGTCATAATTTCCGACAGTACTTTCCTCGTAACTGTACCGTCTGAATTTTTCAGTGCTGAAAGACGCTTTAAATTTGTTCTTGCCACAGTGAATTCCTTGGCTTGTAGGATATCTCCCATGAATTTGATCCTGGGCTGGAGAAGCAGGGCTGGGGCTGTGAGAAGACTCTGAACTCTTCCTTTCTGTTCTCACGTCTGACTCGTATGGTTGGCAGTTATAATTGGAATTATCCTGCAATGAATTATTGGCATTTGTTTAGCCTTAGTATGAGCAAATATTTTAGTATTTTCATTATTTACAGAAAAAGTACATTAAAAACATCTTATTGATGAGATGTATAAAATTACTAATCCTAGCCACCTTCATGCAGAGAAGCCCTAAAAGACCTAAAGGGTTACTTGGTATCCAAAACCCTTCAAAGTAAATTAATAAAAGCATTGAGAAGACTGAACTGTGTTGGAAAAACAGGACGTCTTGGGTAACTATTGACTAGTTGGTGTGACAATTTCAGGGAAAAGATGATGTATGACCAAGTGGTGAAAGATTAAATGACAGGAATATGATAAGCGCAAGTCTTGTCATATACAAGTTTAGTCAAATAAGCTTGATCTCATTCTCTGATGGTGTTACAAGCTGCCAGGTGTGTTGCTAGTTACATCACTTCCTTTCATTAACACAGCCACGCTCGTTCTGTGAGACAGGTAGGCTCTGGGCAGACATTTTAACCGTCTTCCTGTCTCATCTCCTCCCTTCCCTTTTGCACTGTAGCAAAAAAGAAAATAACAGCCACTAAAGTGCTCTTTAATCTAGAAGAGAAAAGCTTAACAAGAACCAGTGTCTGGGTCCTGAAGCTGAACACATTCAGCTTAGAAATTATGCATGTTTTCCCTGACATCAAGGATGAGTAACAACTTGGATGCCTTTTGAGAAGACGTGCTTAAGTCAAGAGCAGGTTCTTGAGTTCGGTGAAGGGGAAAGTGTAACGTTCTGTGTTACACAAAAAGTCAGACCAGATTATCAAGTGGTCCCTTTCCTCCTTTCCCTTCCAAATCCAGGTTGGTCTTGCAACATTTACAGCAGAACAGGTAAAGGAATATACGCCTTCACGGAACAGGCAAATTTCAAGAAGTCCCAAAGCGCAGCGAGCATAAAAGCCAGCGCTTTCTGCAGAGTGGAACGTGGCACAGCTTTTTCATTCCCATGGGTCTGTGTGTCAAAGCTATTAATGTTTTGTTCTGTCATGGATTCCTGCAGAAAGCAAATCCGACCTCATGGCTTCTCACGTGAACACAAACTTGCTTAATTCTTACTTCCTCGTTCTCCTCTATAGTCCTAATACGTATGTTTATGATATCTTTTGCTAGATAAGGATTTCAAAACCCCCCTATATTTAGTTATATAAGCTGTAGGAATGACAGTGCTATCAATTCCCCACCCAAAATTTTCGTAATAAAAGTATGCCAATGGTTATTTTGCTGTTGTTTCTGAGGAATTCTGAAGTGCTTGAAGGGTTTCCTCTGCTGGCAGGGAGTACACAAAAAGGTTCTAATGTCTCTCTGTCTGCTTTTTTATTTACTTATTTTAGAAACAGGATGAGAATTACGTTAAATACAGCATTTTTACTGGATTAGTAGCTAGATGGATTCCCTGGTTTTGTTTTTTTTTTTTAAAAAGTAAAAGGATTTTTAAGCAGTCAAATAGGAAATTTAGCATGGGGCTTAAGATTAGTTCAGAAGAATAACTCGGGTTTCTGCTCTTCAAGAATAAAACTTTCGATATTTACTGTATTACCAGTAAAGTATGCTGAGATTTAGTACAGCAGTTGCTGAATATTGTATCGGAACTTGTGCCTCTGAAGAAAGAGAACAGAACTGCGCCATCTTACTCACAGTTTGCTGAACTGGGGATATTGAATCCCCCTGTGTCTTCATGAGGTCTTGTTGGTCCCTTTCCAGAGTGTCCGAAGAAGAAAATTTAATATTAGATTGATCTTGGAGTAGTGAAACCATTACCAAATCCACGTCAGATAGAAATCCTGTTGAGACAAAATCAAATTACAATAAATATTTTCTAAAACTTAAACTGTAAAAGAAACCACCTTGTAACGTGCAGATGACTGGACAGTGTTAGATATGCAGCTGGACAATAACCCATCCTCAAGAATCCTTACCACAGTTGAATTTTTTTGTTAGCTCTGAAAGAAATGTTGCGTAGTGCAACTACAATGAAGATGTGGTACAGAGTTTATATGGATTTACCACACAATTCGATAAAAAGAAGTCGTTACTTCGTTTTCTGTAGGTTCATAAGTTAATGAAAAAGTATTGCTTTGGGGTTATGCAAATGTAGCAATATTGCTTTATCGAGAGATGGTAATATAAATGTACCCCAATTGCTTTCAGTGGGACTATATAAAAGAAAAGGGTTTTTTGCTATCATTGCTTAGACTGATGGCTACTACAGACTTTCATATTTTCGCTTTTGCTTTTTTATTAGTACTAATCCCTTCAGCCTTTTTGTTCTGTTTTGCATAATTAAATGTATCTGAGATATGTAAATAACTTCATTCCATTCCTATTTTTGTTAGCTGTATCTCCTCTCACGTTCCCAATCTTTGATCTGTGGATATATGAGACATACCTGATGGTGTTCTTTGGGTTAAGAGGAATAAATTTAATCTTCTAGTATTTTGTTTTCTGCCATATTTTTTCCCACTCCTTATTCCCCGTAGCCACACAGTAAAACTACAAAAGAACAACTTGCATCCTCTGCTTATGTCACGCACATAATGCTGCACTAAGTGTGTACCTATGTAAAGATGTCTTGTGTTCATAGTTTAGATTAGGGGGAAAGAAAGCCACTTTACTTCAAGAGTTAATTTGCAAGGTCTTTGCCATGTGTTTAAATAGCTGTTAGGTAAATAACTAAGGGGTTTGTTAGGTTTGGTTAACAAAGATATATCACCTGAAAATGTGGAAAACCTTTTTTGCCCTTACAGTTCAAAGAGAATTCTATGTTTATGATGAGTAAGGCTGCACTGCCTGAGGGGATAAAGCACAATGGGGGCTGGAAATAAAGCATGAGGCCTATAGTAGTATATCAGGCAAAAATGTTAGATAAAGGTCAGAAATGTCTTTTCTCCCAGTAGCTTAACTGGAGGCTGATGAGGAGATACACTTCTAACCAATGCTCATCTTGAAAGAAGCAGGTGTGAAAACTGACAACGAGGAGATACAGGTGTGTATATATTTCTAAATGTTCCATGCTGTCTGCCCTCTCAGTGCTGGCTTCCTACTTATCTTCAGGTTATAAAAGCGATGCCTGACCTCTCTTTTATATACCTGCAGTTTTTCAACCCAGCTGCCTAATTTGTGGTCTTAAGCATTAGAATTTTGTTAAAAGCTTCTGTACACTTAGGATTCTTGCCTAATGACTTTTGCATTGCAAGAGGCATTTGACAAATGGTCACAAATAGAGAAAAAGGAGGAGCTTGATTTCAAGAAAATCAGATTAATGAAAATAAGAAAATAGGCTGGTCAAAAAGCTCTGACTGCACAGTATAATAATGCCTGAAGCTTTTCTGTTCTCGTGATGTTTACCGTTAGGATCTGTGACAGAACCAGATAAGAAGAAACATTGTCTAAAGGGTTAATTCAGCAGGTCAGAAGGGTCTGGGTCTGTGTACTGAATACAATCTGACTTCCTTTCTGAAAACAAAGTGAATATATCATGGTTGTTTGGACAGTCAATACAAAAGGTTGAGGAAAACCAAATTATTATTGTCCCTCCCTCCCCTCCAAGACTTTTGCCAGGTTCTGTTTATGAAGTTAATTTTGCTGTCTTGTGGAGGCTGGTAGGAAAGGAGGAGCCTTATTACCGTTTTAATTCTATAAAAATTCCCCCCTGCGTAGTGAAAATGTTTTACTGAGTAATAAATGAAAAGCAGCCTTGTACTAAAACACTGTCAAGCTGATAATGTGCATTCAGTGGTGGTTATTAAATGCCTTTGTCAAGAATCCATTTCAGAGGGATCTCCCATATGGGGAAAAGTCCCAAGTCTATGCTCACAGTGCTGCTTTCTGTTTTCATATGAGGATTGGCACCATTTTGCAGCAGCTCAGTAATAACTGCCTCTCCAAGTTATCCTTATCCTAGAAATGGCATGCTGTGGACATGTCTTGCTGTGAGAGAAAAAACTCTGGCCCTGAACATCTGACTTTCTCATTTTTTCTGGGAGTCCAAACTTCTCACTTCAAAAGCCATTTGCAGCTTTACTTTCATGGATATGTATCACAGCAGGCTCTGAATACAGATAGGTAGAAACTGCCAAATTAGCATACTGAAAAATATTTGCTGTTACTCTTTCTTTAAATCTCTTCTTTTGTTTTCGCCACATCCCTTAGAGACACTAGCTTTGTTTTGTAGAAGAAGTATGTAACAAAAAAAAACAACCCACAGCACTTTGCATTGTTAATATAGATTTTGGCAAAGAGAAATCAGACCCCTTGCTGACAAATCCTTAAAACGTAAGTAATTACAGTCAGTGGACATTGTCAATAATCAGGATTACAATAAATCATTTACAAGAAACTGTTCTTGGGAGTCAGAGAGCTTAAGGAAATTGTGGGTTGCCTAGATGTAGGACATGTCAAAGAAAACAATGATGCTTTGATTTGGAAAAAGGTATCTGGTTATCCCAGAGGTAGCTGGAACCATTTCTCCACAGCCCATGTCATTTTTACTTTTGTAAATGTTGCGTGACAATCCTAGGCTCCTATGATAAGATAACTATCTTAAAAAAAAAAAGAGAGTATAGTGAGAAACTGTAACCTCAGCTGAGCGTTTGAATAAGCAAGGCAGCAACAGCTGATCTATTAGCTCTGCATGACTGGAGTCCTGTGGCAGCAGTCCATAGTTTAAACAATTCTCGGTTTTGTGTCTTTTCTGGATATTGGAGGGCATTTTGCCGGTGATACACTTCATCAGAGCTCGGCACTGGGCCGTCGCAGCAATCCGAACTGCTCTAAACGCTGTATGTTACTGTAAATGCCCTCTCCATCCCGTGGGGCTGAGATCGGTTTTCATGAGAGGAAGGTGTGTTTGGATGTTCCCCAATTTGTAATTCATTCTGCAGGCGTGCCTTCGGCAGCTCGCTCATCCTTGCTTGACACTGGCTTGTGTGATCCACTCTCTTCTCTGCCCCCTCCCCAAAACACTAAATCATCTTTTTCCTCTCCGGATCGCACTGATGTTTTCCAATGTAACAAAGAAGTAACTATTCCTGAGTCTTTTATGAGAAAGGAGTCATAGAAGCCATGAGGTTTTAGAATTCCACTTTTCAGTTTATAGTTACAAATCTGCCCCCCAATAATGTCAAGTTCCAAATATTGTTGAAGTAACCAAAAATTTGTGGCTAATACTTGCCGTGTATACAGGAATATTTCTACATGTAATTAGTTGTATGAGAAACTTTCAGAAGAAAAGGAATTTATTAATGAGAATCAGAAATTTTTGTGGCTTACGGTGAATGCAAGACCTTCTTTCTAAGCTTATTCCTGACGGATTGATGCTGAAGGTTGTGCTGGATCATGGCTGGTGATAATTATGATGGCTTTGTTGATCTCTAACATTCTTGTCACTAAGGCTTGCCCTATTTTCAGGAGCAGGATTTCAATCTGCACAGCACTAAACTCTGGTTTAGCCACACCAATTTCTTACTGCTTTCTTGCTTCTCGTTATAGTATGTGTTGGATCTTGATTATAGGATACTTGAGTAGCTTTTACAGAGCTTCTAAGGACTGTATTTTCTTGTCTTCTGCATTTAGATCTGTTTGTGTTTAATTTAACTATGCTATTTTTGCTTTCTTATTCCAGGGTTCTGAGCTCAGTTCTCTCATGGTTAGCTAGTGGTTACTGCCCACATTTAGCTACCTCTGGAAATAACTTTGCATATTTAGTGGGAGCACATGGAAAATAAGCTTAATTCATGAGGGCTGGAGCAGTGATAATCTCAAGTATGGATGAAGAAGGTTCGCAACCATGAGGCCCTTTCTGTGTCGTGTTACATGAGGTGTGTTTGCTACCCTCTTAATAGTAACTGTCGGGGAGGAAAGGTTTGGCTACGGCTGCGTTACAGCTTGCCTGATGTTACATGTCTCCATGTGAATCAATTCCTATGGAATAGTTATTCTGAGTGATATAAATAACCTGAAAGTTACCACATTGAATGAGTTTACATGTAGGTTGTGGAATAATTCCGTATGAGTTTGGGTTCGAGACTTGTTATGTGAAATGACACTTGACTAGAATAATGATGAACTTAATTTGATAAATCTAAACAGAGCAAGTTGTCCAGTGGGGTCCTTCAGGGTTTAGGATTAACTCTAATGTCATTTATTATTTTCGTTAGAGATTTGAGAGAAAGTAAATTTATTGATGACATGTACATGTAGTAGTAAATTAAGATTGTGCATTGAGACA
The DNA here is from genome assembly GCF_034619465.1 of Leptosomus discolor. Classification (NCBI taxonomy): domain Eukaryota; kingdom Metazoa; phylum Chordata; class Aves; order Leptosomiformes; family Leptosomidae; genus Leptosomus; species Leptosomus discolor. The sequence goes on from NC_141408.1 coordinate 10,638,807, forward strand.
AATATTACTGAAGGGAACTGGGTGCTAGAAACATAGTGGCATTACGAAACAGCAAAAGAGGTAATGACAAATGGAAAAATGATGAAGATGCTGCTGCCTGGATCTAGCAATTCTCCGAAAAATTTAAGAGCGATAGACAGCTTAGTGGTCTGCATTGTCATAGCCCGTTAAGAAGTCTATCAAAATTTCGGGTCACCTACATCAAAGTACTGAATTCACATAAGAGAAGGATGCCATTTTTTATGAGATCATTCCTGAATTACCAGGGTTTATTTCTTTTCATTGAGGGCTGCCTGTAGGCAAGACTGAATACTAACTGATCGCTCTGTTCTCTACGGAGACTTCAGGTAATTGCCACCGTGCCCAGATGTGCTCCTAAGCAGCAGTGGTTAGGAGCTCTAAAACATCCAGGCGCTTCCTCATAGCTGGAGAAAAAAGTGGAGTGTTTGCATGGGCTTTTTAATCTGCTATAGGAACACGTTTATAAAATACTACAACTGTCTGTATAAACAAACTTTTTCAAGAAACAAAGGCAGACATTTTGTCCTAAATCTATTCTATCGGAAAAAAAAAAACAAAACCCGACCATTTTAAGAAGCAGATCCAGGACATTTCTTTGCATGGCTGAACATAGTAAAATATACAGGCAATGTTACTGTCACTGTGGTCTTTAGTCCGGGTTCCCATCCTTACATCAACATTTTTGCTTTTCTATTTATGTTTTATTCTGCATCTGTTACTTCTGACACTAGCTGTGAGGAAGGAGGGGCATGTCTGTCTCTGCAGAGGACTTTATGTTTGTGATTTATTGTGGTTTTGTTATATTTTCCTCTTTTTCTGGGCTGAAACTTCCTTAGTATTTTCTCATCCATTCCAGACCTTTGGTTATACCTGCAGCTCTTCCTTGAACAGCTTCAAGTTCTGCTAACACCTTTCTGGGATGGGAGGACCACAACTACACATAGTGTTCAAGATGTAGGCACGCCATGGTGTTTACAGGGTTTCTCCTCAGCTGCATTGCATATCCTCTTCGTTTGGGGTATGTATTTTATCTCTAATGCTACAGTTTTCATTTATACAGAAACAGAAAACGTGGCAGAAATTCATTGCAGTATGGCTGAGATAACAACACCTTAAGAACTTCCATATTTCTTGTAGACTGGGCAGACCCATCCCTGGAGAAACCCTTGACAGGGAAAAGTCCCTCACAGTTGTTGAACCGATATAATTAGCTCAGCAGAAAGGGAAGTCAGCATTGAACAGAAACCAAGCATGGAAATATTTAGCTAAGAAGGTGAATGAGCTTGTCATTTGGACTTGGTTTTCCCTGCACCTTTTTCCTCATCATAATAAACACTAATACATCTTTCCAACTACACCAGTTACCTCATAAAAAAAAGATGTTAGCTCTCCCTACCAGCTTTGCGACTCTGACAATATTTTCAACACCCTATCCTTTGCATACTCTGCCCTGTTTTCTGGATGAATGATCATGCTGTTTCCTGAATGGGGAGTATGAAATTTCATTGCTTTATACTAGACATCTAAGCATGAAGTCAGACACAGTTCCAAGAGTTGAAGTAGTTAATATGATACAGAAACTGTGTGATTCTTTCATGAATAACCAACTTGGCTGGCAGGTCAAACCAGCACAAGAGATAACGGCGTAGCGTGTTCACGGGCTCATCACAGCAAGCATGTAACTGAATTCTTTGCACTGAATTCAGAGCAAAGCCCATCTGCAGCAGGTCTGGGGAGTGGCAATGTATAGATGCCACAAGTATATTACAGCTATCAGTACAATCATGTGACTTATAAAAAAATCATAGGAAGAAGCAAAGATAAAGCAGCTATAGCTATTAAATTGAACGGTAGACAGAGATATCTTCTTTGATTGAAAAATTCATGAACTGCAGCTTGCTGAAAGCTAGGAGAATATACTAGGGAATGATCACTTTGCTCTTCTGCAGGTATCCCTCACAGTCCCTGTGTCTGTGCATCACTCTTACCTTTTTTTATAGCCCTATTTCGCGTAATGTTTTGTTGCCTTCAGTTCCCTTTCTCCTATCCTTACACAGGTTGTCTCCTTCTAAGTTTTCCTTTATCCATCCTCTTTACTTTCCTCTCCCTGCAATGACAGTCCATGTCACTTTACTTTCTTCTATCAGTTATTAGTTCTTTTCATATATTCCAATGTATCCCTTTCCCTTCTACCATGGCTAGTCTCGTTCCTGGTTTCCAAAGTGGTCTATGAGCGATCCACAGTATTTTCTGCAAGAACTCTTTCTTTTTAGAGATCACCATTACATTTTAATTGAAAGGCAAATGTCAGTTGGTTTTAAAGACAGATGCTAGGAGATGGGATTGGTTAATGTTTCAAAAAACGTGAGAGCCACTGAATGATGCAGTGAGTGACATGGGTCAGGAATTGTCAGCTACTCCGTACCCAACACATAACATGTTGTGACCCTGTTCCTTGCTGCTTATGTGCTAGTGATTAATAGTAAGCTGTTCCCACGAATTACCTGTTGAAGGGCTGTATGCAATGCGGTGTACCCTATTAATCCTCTTTGGGCAACATCATGTAGGGGAACGTGGGGGACACATGGCATAGATCCTTCAGGAGTCTCATAATTTGTTTTATGTTCCTTTTCTCTCTCAGTGAGTCATGCTCATCTCCCTGTGACTTGGGAGTTCATCTTGGGATCTCATGCCATCTTTCTGTCTTTATGAGAAGGTGTGTATGATGATCCACCCTAATGGTTTCTGTTGCTGGCTGTGGCAGCATGTTTTATGATGGGTGTGGTACATTCCCATTTTCTCTGTTGTGCATGTACAGTATTCACCTTGCAGCCCCACCCGTGGCCACTCCCACCCTCCCACTGGGAATCGCCCACAGTAAGCTCTGTAATTACCTTTATTTGATCTGAGGAATGGATTTGGGAATCTTATTTGCACAGTCGTAAGCTGAGTATGTTAAAACAAAAAACAAAAAACCCTTGAATGACTGATTCACTGAGCAGTGATGTGTTAAGTAGAGAAACAAGAGACACAGATAACCAACTTCAGGGGCTATTTAACTGAACTGTTTTTGGAGGTTTTGCTTTGGAAAAGTCTGTCTACACTACAGGTATACAAAGGGGAATTTCACCTATTATCACCTGTTTTGAGTTCTTAATGTTAACAGGCAAAGCTGCTGTAAGTTGCAGTTTTCATTGGAACAGTTTCTGTTAGTTTTACATTGAATTAAACCGAATCAGTGCAAACTGCAGTTTGTACTTGGTTTACATGTTTAGTCTGGGTTATGCAGTGTAGTTTGCACAGGCCTCTAAGACTCTCAGTGAAGAAAAGAAATTGCACGCAGTCAGAAGCAATGCAGCACTAGTTCAAGCATTTAGTTTCTGGGGAAACCTTTGAAAAGAAAAAACAAAAAACCCCAAGACTCAAGCTCCTACTTTGACTTCTTAAGATCAAAGGTCTTTCAGCATCCACCTAGCAACTTGTAACTAATTCAGCTAGCTCATAGAAGCACAGCTGATTTGGAGTGATGTATTCTGCTGACACCTATTCCTAGGCATGCATGAAAAATGTTGCATATAAAGGAGTAAAGATGGAGGAACAGGTAATGGAGAATGATATTTATTTCTTTGGAGGGAACCCACCCTCCAGTCCTACCAATAGCCTTTCTGTCCACAAAACTTAAGTGTTGTTTCTATACGTGCTATGGTCAATACTGGCAAGCCTATTAAAGTATTTCAAACAGCTGTACTGGGGAAATTGGGCTGATAATTTCCTTAGGTTGCCAGAAAGGGCTTTTGACAAGATGCTCTTAAGGGAACTAAATATCCACTGAAATCCTGAATATCCACAGAAAATGTCTTTGCATGGATAAATATTTGGTTAAAAGATAGAAAATGAAAGTTAAAGGTGAGGATCAGTTTTCAGAAGGAAGGAGGTCACCAGTGCTGGGGATGGTCTCTAGGGGTCTGCTGAGACTTCGTGTGGTGTGCTTAATGTATTCACAAAAAAGCTGGAAAAGGAGGTGAAAAGCACCATGACAAAATTTAGAGATGATACTGTTACTCTGAATAGTTATGATGTGGATTAGGTGGGAGGAACAGCAAAAAGACATTGACATTCAGTGATGGGGCATTGTACCTTATGGAAACCTAAAGAGAAAGACAAAAACATTGTTTACCAACATCCTAACTTTTTTTTTAAAAAAAAAAATGGCATTTAGCTGACCGTTAAAACTCAGGAAAGAGTAATGGTGGATGATTCCACAAAAACATTACCTCAATGATAATAGCAATCACAGAAGCGAAGTCAAATGTTGAGAATTGTGAGGGGAAAACCAGAATAAATAGACAAACAGTTTTTCCACAGTATAAAACCATGAAGCCTTGCAGTCTGGAACAGTGTGCAGTTCTGGTTCTCCCTGTCTTGAAAAGGAGACAGTTGTACAGGGTAGGTTGAGGAAAGGGCTGCAAGTCTGATCAAAGCTCTGGATCAGCTTCCATGTAAGGAATGAGTAAGTGGGCTTTGGCCTGGAAAAAAAGATGATCTGTGATGGTGAAAGAAAGAAAGAGGTGTATTAAATCACAGCTGTCATGGAGAGGGTGAACAGGCATGGAAGGCAGTCTTTCTCAGGCACCAACTGCAGCCCATCAAATGAGCCCAGCAGGAGACTCAAAACCAGCAAAATGAGGTGGTTCTTTACACAGCATGTAGCTAAGCTGTGCAAGCCCCTACCACAGGGTGCTGTAAAGGTGAAAACTTGTTTGGATTCACAGGATGGCTGGACAAGTTCATGTAAAGGAAAATCAATTGTGGCTTATTAAATTTATGGACACCAGCTCCAACTTAACAGGTCTGTGACTGACACTCGAGTTGGGGAAAAGGGAGAGAGAAAACATTTTAGGGTGAAGAAATAAATGCCTGATTATCCCCACACTCTTCCCGCCCTGCCCCCCAAATTACAAAGTCATTCACACCCCAGCATCAAGTTGAGAAGTGAGTTTTGTAATTTAAAGCATTGGCTTTGGAATTCCAGAAGAAGCAAGAGACAGACAGACAGACTGAAGAATAAATAAGGGACAGTTTGGAGGATTAAAGAACCTCATGGGAAAATATGACCTGACATTGTTTTGCGAAATGAGTAATATACAAATACGCTAATCCTTTAGGAAGGAATAACTGCTGAGAACAAGATGAGATACAAGGGACTTGAAATAGGGAAGTCTAAAAGAAGAGGGGAGGGGGAAGGAAAAACAAATCTAATATGGTGAACAAAACAAGAAGTCGTGCATGGAGGCATTAAACTTCCCAGGAAGGATTATGTTCGTTCTTTATAAGCCTTGGAAAACTTAATGTCTGCTGTTAATATAAGTACAAAGGACGTTCCGGGGGTGGGGTGGGTGAAGATCTGAAAAGGAGGGAAGTTATGAGAGAATAGGCACAGCTAAAACCATCCCTATTTACAGTTACGAGATATGAGACCAGCACGAGAGTCTCTAAAAACTGTAAACTGGCCATCTCTGACAGACTGAGTTGCACTGAAGTTCATTCACCCAATTAACCTTCTCTCTGCCTCTCTGCAAAGTGACCAATGATTGTTCTGCTCCTTTACCCTCCCCACTTTCCAAGTACTCACTCCTCTGCTACACCCACCTGTTTTCCCAATGCCTAATTTATTCCTAGAGTCTATTCCTCTTTCATAAACTCTGCTTCCTTACTGTTAAAAGCAAAAGTATCACAAACAGCTATTTGATTTTAAAGTTAATTTTATTTAATTCTTCATCTTACGCTATTTTAACTCTTTCAGGAAAATTCTTCAAGCTTTGTGAAAACTTTGTGAAACTTCTTCAAGCTTTCTGAAAGAGGAGCAAAACAAAGCTAAGTTTCTTTCCCTAGTTCTCTTCATGCCTGGTTGTTTAAAAGCACATTGTTCAAGCCAGCATGACTTAAATGCTTGATGTGAAATTTTGGCAAAATAATGTGATTTGTTCATCTGGGATGAACTTTTCAACCAGGTCCATCTGCCTTGTGGAACGTGAGGTGCTTTTATATTCATTTTTTATTTGGCCATTAGCTGACTGAACAGGAGAGCAGTACTAAGTAATTAATGGTCCCTGTGCTCGGAAAAAACCTACTGAAAAGAAAATGCAGGAGTTTGTGGCACGCATGCCTCTCTTTAGGGGCCTAAGTGCACCTCTTCAGGGCTCAAATCTCAAAATTATTCTATTAATAGAGTATCTAAGAAATGGAGATCGTGATAGTAGTCTTTTCCATGCTTAAATATTTTAACTTTTAATGAATATCTGAAGCAACAGAGAATCTCATTCAAGAGCTATGTATGTATTCAAAATAGCGTATCTGCTTTCCACTTGTTTCGTAACAATTTCTGAATTCTATCTGTTTGTGTCTCTGTCCATCTACTGAGTTGGTCCCTTCAGGGTAAGCATGTCTACTATATGGAGAATTGAGACAACAAATATGCTTTTAATTCTTTCTGTCCCAAATTATGGTTAATTAAAATATCTTATGGTAAAGTATTTTAAAAAAATAATTAAAACTAGATTAAATAAACCACAAAAACTAGAAAATGTGAAGTTCACAGCTTTCTAGGAGAAATTCAGTTCTATTACACAATGAGTAGCCTTCCCCACCGCTCACTTATAGGAAGGCCCCAATTACTTTAGAAAATAAAGATTTCTTTCACCACAAAGCATGAGGTAATAATACCCTTGGAGTAAGGATAGGAATTTCACAGAAACAGCAAACATCCAAAAACTGTGTGTAAAGAAAGTTTTGCAATAAACAGTCTGAATAAACAGTCTCTATTTTGTTGAGGAAGCATTATTTAAGCAAGTGTTTTGAATTATATTCACATCCTTGATGCTCTTGCAAAATTCTTAATAGAGGTGAAAACTAGAGACAAGAAAAAGGCTAAAATTAAACAGGAATCATAGAAGTCCTGCATTTTCCCCCTGTACTCTTGTTGCATTTGACACACATATATCATCATGCAGCTCATGAAGCACAAGAGATTCTTCCTGGGAGACTCACACCCCCTCTAACAGGGATTTTGTCCGTTCCCTCCTTAGTGTGAAAAATTAACTCCTTTATTGAAATAGAATCGTACATTTTTGGGAGCAACTAGCTATAACGAGGTTAAAACTATGCTAATTTCTTCTCTTAAGATATTAAATTTCAGTGATACATAAAACATAATTAACTGATCTAAGGGGATTCCCACATTAAAGAAAGAGATGTAAAACAAAACATATTACAAAAACCATTCTGTTTTCCTATACATAAAAAATAATGCAAATTAAGCTTTTTACAGGTGTTTGTTTCCAATGCTTAAAGCACAGCTGATAAAGAATATTCATTAAGGGACTAGAAGTACAGTTTTATAGTGCTGCTAACTCTGTCCTCAGAACAGTAATTTCAGAAGAAAAAAGATAATTGGTATATTAAAATATATTTATATTTTATAAAACCCCCACAAAACTGTATCGACATCGATAACAGCAGCAGCTCAACATTTTACTTCCTCTTAAGGACCTCTATGTGTAATACAGTTTTTCACTTGTTCTAGTGTTTTAGCTTTTCCAGATTGCCTAAACAAGTATAGGACTAAAGTTATAATGGTATAGTATTTTGGGGGACTATGGGCTGTGATGCAAAGCCGGAACATAGTGTTACAGATGCAGTAGAACAAAAAAGATGTCAGCAAGGGAAAGTAGGCTCCTGAACAAAAAGCATGCTGCTTGGAGACTTTTTAGGTATTTATTAATGAAGTAATGTCTCGAAATTAAAGGACATGTTTTATTTTAGACTTTTTTGCATTCACATATTTATGCTCTCTGATTTAATATTTTTTTCTGGTTGAACCCAGAATTTTGTATTGTGGTAGCTATCAGTTACGATGTGTGGAATGTGTTTTATAGTCAAGGAGAAGATTTGTGTTTGGGGATTAGTTTTATCTGAGGCTGTGTGAAATTAATTTCTATATGAGAAGCTTTTGTCAGCTTTAGTTACTCTTTGCTGGTGAAGAGGCCAGCCAGCTACTGGAAGCAACCTCATACTTTGCTTTCTTTGTCAACTTGTTTTGTGGTGACAGTAGCTTCCTATGGCAGATCTCACGCTGTGGTCAACGACCATTTTTCTCTGTGGTCGGGAGTCTGTAGAGCAGAGCTATAAGGTGCCTGGTTTTCACAGCTATCATGTGCAATTCGTAACAAGACCTATATAGCAGAAATACCATTGGAAAGATTCAGAGTCACAGGAAAGCTGAGGGTGGAAGGGACCTCAGGAGATCATCGAGTCCGACTCACCCTGCTCAATGCCAAGTCAGCTTGGTTAAAGTGGAGAGAGGAGCGTCAGCAGGATAACAGCTAAAAAGTAAAAAGCACGTGCCTACTTTCTTCTGTCAGGGAAATCTAGGCCCTATGTCTGTTACAAAAAACCATGCATGTGTGTTTGAACATTAAACATCACTAATGAGCACATCATCAAATCTGACTTGCTAAACTAGGGCAAGGAAGTTTTTCATGTAGGTTCCCTTTATTTGGTTTTCTGTAAAGTGTTCCTTTCCTCCTCTCTTCCCAAGTTAAATATTGCCAGTTGTCGCTTTTCTTACTGTGATTCTTGGCGTATCTTATATTTTCTGAGAAGCTCAGTGCTGCTGGAGTAATGAGTATACAAGAATCACAATTTTTATTTTGTCAGGAATGCGTATTTTTGCATTGGTAGTTACAAAATAAGGGTGGAAACTTAATTCTTAGTGTCTAAACCCATAAGCAAGTATCATAGAACCCTCATACGCTTATTTTTCAGAATTCCAGGATGGGAAGACTTGATTAACCACGTTAAATTCAAGGAGTTCACTCCTGGTCCATCCTACATTCAGTTTCAGTCTATGCGTATTTCCAGTTTCCACATTTTCGTTCTCTTTTAAATTTTACTTTGTCATTCTTTCACAAATCTTTTAGCTTAACAGTGTCTTTATATGTGGGAACATCTTCTATTTGTTTATACCTGATCTTTTCCTATTTTTGTTGAATATCTTTTTAAAATTACTTTTTCTGTGGGGACTTTCAATGATAAGGAGCACCATCACTTTGAACCAAATTTTGCAGAGCCCTTTGCACTTCTCTTAAGCCACTCTGCACATAGATGCATAGATAAATCTGGCTTATTTTCGCTGTTGAGAACAGACCCCTGTGGTATTTTTATAGGGTCAGGGAAGAAAAAAAGACCAGGTGCAACTGAATTATGCTGTGCCCCATTTATTTTTTAGCTAAGTTTGTCTACTGAAAACTACTGCTAGCCAATGCACATGAAATTAGGCTGCAGGGTGTGTGAGGATAGACAGAAATCTAGGAAGCCATTACTAGATTTCTAGTGAGTCTTAACCATTTAATGAAAGTTTTGTGAGGCCAAGTGTTTTTTCCATATGAGTACAGGTATTTTATGCTGTGTACTGAACTGATATATACTTATGGACAGTAAATTTCCATAGATTTAAATAAGTGGTATTATTGCTCAACACCTCAGCAGACTGTGTGCAGACTATCCCAAACAGAGTACCTTACATTAATGGCTAATCTTGAAGATGTTGGTCCTAGTATGTAATTTTTCAGTGCATTGAAAGGTTCCTATGAAAGATGTTAGGCAATAGTATTTCTTGCATGTTACCAGAGTTCAGGTATCACAAAGCTGACCCCAAACCCATATGGTAGATGAGGTGCTCTCTAGACACTCTGCATTTCAAAGAAAGAAAACCCAGCCCAAATCTATTCCTGGGTGGAAAAGTAGGGCATACATTAATTACTGACCTTAAAGCACAATGGAAAACTAACGGGGCAATGCCAAGTCAGAGTATGAGAAATTCTGGAATATTAATGGTGTTTGCCTCTGATCTCACACGTTGAAGAATACGTGTGTTCTCACCTCCCAGAGGCAGGGCTGAGACATTTTGACATCTGCAGGTTCAGTGGCCCCAATTAATTTCATTCTAGTGAATTTAGAGAATCAGCTAAAATTACTGCAGGTCTGCAGGTCTTTGTCTCCGAGAATTCGCTGAGTATAAGTGCCATATACAAGACTGAAAGGAGGTAAATGTGGTGGCTGTCTTGAAACTAGAAAGTATGCAGGAATTGCAGGTGGCAGATTTAACTTTAATTCCCAGAAAAGTACAAAATTTAAACCCCACCGAACTAAGGGAAAAAAGGTAAAAGTAAAAGCCATTATGAATTTGCTAAGAAGAAATTGTCATACCAGTGTAGCTTCCCTGTATACTGGCCTTGCAAGAAGAGGAGGTGTGCAGGTAATACAGCCTGCCATTAGGGAGGCTTCTATGCTGATGTTCTCGTAAGCAAACTAAGAAAACGTATTTTGGGTAAAACTCTGGTAGAGAGGAGGCAAAGCTGGGTGGAATAGAGCATTGAGAGTAGTTACTGACTGTTTGTTGTCAGAATGAAAGGATGTTTTGTGTGGATTTCTTAAATAGTCTGATACTACTTGGTATTTTCACTAATGACTTGCATGATAGACTAGAGAGGAACACTAATCAAATGCGGAGACAGCGTGAAGACGGAAGACTTTGCATATGTATTTAGATGACAAGATTAATATTCAAAAGGAGTCAGGAAAAATGATCTGAAGAAAGTAAAATGCAGTTCAGTAATAATGAAGTTCAACATCTGGGCAGGAACAATAAACCCTGCAGATAGTGAATGAGAACAAGTGACTGGCTAGCGATTCTGCATTAAAAGATCTTGAGGTTTTAGTGGGTTACAAGCTGAACCTAAACCAGCCACATCATGCCATAATGAAAAAGCCAGACATGCTAGCAGGTATGAGGTGCTTACAGAAGTATATTCTGTGAGACTTGTGAAGTTAAGTCCTCATGGTCTTGGTAAAGTATCACCTGAAAGTTTGTGTCCAGTTTTGGTCACTGCATTTTGAAGCAGTGGACTCCAATTTGGAGTCCATAGGAGAGGAGTGAGAACAGTCAAAAGCCTTGGAAATGTGGCTTATGAGGAAAGATTTACAGAATTAAGGTTGTTTAGTCTGGAAGAGAATTTATATTGAAGGACATTCCAGCTTTTTTTTCCCCCCTCTCGTTTGCTCTTCTTTTCTGCAGCTTGGGAGGACAGTGCCTAGCTGTTTAATTATTCCAGCTGGGAAAATAGTAAATTATTTCCTTCTATGAATTACTTACATTCCTGGGAGAACAGGTTCCTGTCTAATATTTCTGGCATCCTACCATTTGCCCACAGAGGGGAATGTTGCAGGGACCTGTCCTGGCAGGTCTGTTGAACCAGCAGTTAAGAGTTTGCAGGGCAGGGATACCTACCCATTCCAGGAGTAAAGTACGGGCTAGGTGTGGAAGTTGTAAGCTGACACTAGATGAGCTCCTTTGAGAGGCTCTAACAAACTGGTGAGGCAGCAGTACAGAGGGAAACAAATTGGGTTAAAATGACAGCATGTTTAGCTTCATTACATGACTCTGATGGAACCTCACCCTATATGCTTCATTCATTTCTGAGCACTTCACCAACAGAAAGATAATAATGCTCTGGATTGCAGTAGCCCTGTTTCATCCAAACATCTTAAAGTGATTTTACATATATTTACTAAGCCTCAAAAGACACTGTTGAGATTTGTAAAGGCTATACAGGGATCACTTTACTAACCACATGTTTAGCAGCTCCCTTCAATACTCATCAACGTTTAACAGAGCACAGAGAATGCAGGTTTCATTTGAAAATGTTGGGGAATGTAGGTAAAATAATACATATTCTTGTTTTGTTTGTATAATGCAAAAGGTAACATTGTTCTGTGGACAACTCTAAAGGTCTTGCATCCCGAATAAAATAAAGAATAATGTATTCTATCGCAGCTGTTTGAAATACGTGGCTCTCTAGTGTTGATTTGAAGGAAGAATAGTGGCATATAGGCCACTTGGGAAGAGTGTGCTTGCCAGAAGCTAGCGAGCGCGGCATGCTGGATGATAGTGAGGGGTCTCAGCTTTCTTGGCATTGTGGAAGAAACCGCTGGCAGTATCTCACCTCAGACCAGGAGACTTAGTTGCACAAGATGGGTGCAAAAAATGGGCTGTGTTATAGAGGACCTAATTGATTTAAAAGAAAACAACAAAACCCCAGGGGTTTGTCTATGAGGTGAGGAGCCAGTTAGGAAAGTAGCAGAGCAGCTGGCTATATGATCGTGAGGTTTGTGAGGACATGACTTGAATTTATGTTTGAAATGGGGCAAAAGGGTTTATTTCCCGAAATGTACTTAAAGTGGCATAGTGTCTTTGATAAATAGAATTGGCCAAGTCCTCAATGTAAGCAGCATCCTGTTGTTACACCATGTTAGGGCATTGATTCAACAGTGACTCAGAAGAAGGAGCAGCACCTCACAGCTCTGCTTCCTAAGGCAGACAGAGTGATGCTGTTCTGCGGTCATTCGTTAGTGGGCTCCTGCTCAGGGTATTCCAGCCGCTTTCAACCTCGCATAGCTTCTGAGGACGGCCGCCTTGCTTCCAAATCCCAACTAAATGAACAGTTGCCTTGGAAAAGATGTGGCACTGACCATACTCACAGGTGTACGAGAGGAGGATTTTATTTGTACCTCTCGCTTAATCTACATTATCTCCATAATTAATCTCTTTGTATTTTGAGCTAATGATTTTTGAGATGCAGGAGAGCAGAGAGGTGTGTGTGACCCAAATCGTGAAGCTCAGGCTTTCTGAGTAACAACAGAGGATGTGGCCACAAACAGTAAATCCTGTCTGCTTGGAAGTTATCTCCATTTACTATTTTTATGGCTTATAGACACTGAACTACCAAATATTGTTTTGCTTATGCCACAACATCCAAACCAACATTTTTCTAACTTTCGAGTGGACACAGTCAGGAAGAGCCAGCTTCCAAAGTTTCTGCATGAGTGAGGCGTAAGCTGCTAGAATATTTGCATCTCTAATTGTTTGGTTTATAAGGAGGACAAAGTAGTAAATGTAAAAATTCTTCATTATACACTTCAGTGCTTTGAGTCCCTACATTTTAAAGGCTAAATATATGGTGGGGTTGGTTTTGTTTTGTTTTTGGGGTCTTTTTTTTTTTCAACTTTATGCCTTTTAAATTTTATGGCATGGATTACTGCAGAACTTCTGACTTCAGATCTAGCTGTGGTCACTCTGGGCTGTAATTAAAAGCTCCTTTTGGTTCTAATGTGAATCAATTATCAATATTTTTTTCAGGACTTGGAAATTTCTGTTTCAGATTATTTGGAGGCCGTATCACTGTCTTCCTGTCCTTGGTCATTTATCAGCCTATGAAAAACTAGGTTATGGGAGTGATTTCCTGATTGAAAGTAGTTCTGCATGAACCACTTCTTGTGTTAAATTTCTGGAGTTTGCGGCCGAAAAGGTTGTTGTTGTGGTTAATGTTTAGTTTCCAGAAATCCTAAACAATTATGTTTTCTTTTTATTTCTGTTTTTAGAAATAGGTGCTCTAAAATGACACAGTGCATTTTCTGTTTGTTTGTTTGTTTGGTTTTTTTTTAATATGTCTTTCTCATCATCCCCTTCAAAAACAGTGTTTGAGCAGCAATCTATTTTCCTAAAAAAGAAAAATCCTGTTATGACAAGGAATGGATCAGAAAGACATTGCTTCACGTAGGTGACCCTCTTTCTACGCTTTCCTCTTTCAGCTCAGCGTTTTGCAGTAATGGCAAATGTCTTCATGTGCTCCTGGCAGGTTCCTATATTACACCTATTACAATGGCACATAGATATTTCCAGTTGCACTCAGGAGTACTCGACTGACTCCTATCTTAGTGACACGTGGCTCCAGTTGTATCTAGGAACACGACAGTGTTATACAAGTATCTACGTTCGTGTACAAGCCAGTAGTTTCTCACACCATACTTTAACGTTTGAGGTGAGTGTAGATGCTCAGGTTACCAGGATGTAGCCCCTTATTTCATTTACGTTAATACTACTACTACTATGTTCATCTCCCCTCACCACCATGTAGGGTAAACAATGTGCTTTAGTTGTATGTTTTCTTGGCTGCATATATAACACAAGGTATCACCTGGCTGAAAGGAAACTACCCAATCCTTTACTTCTTAAGAAATATGCGCTCTAGATATTTAATATTTTTTTGTTCTTCTATGCTCATAATTAGTTATGAACAAAATACATACATTTTCAGCCTAAAACTCATCCAGTTCAATCTACCTCATATCAGTATTCAAGTTAGAAACATAATTCAGATAAACCAAACTGAAACATTTATAGAATAAAGTCTAATTCCCCAAGATTTAATCTGATGTCCAGTAAATTTGCAGGAGGGCCAAGACTGAATGATGGCCAGTTGTTATTTATAGGTTTGATAATTATTGTGTTTGTAAAACAAACAGTTCCTTTCTCGCTGGAAGTCTAACAGTCTGAAACTAAGATGTGAAAAGAAAGCGATATCCTTCCTGTGCATATAAAGAAATAAGAAACAAGTTTCTATTTGCAGTACTTAAATTTAGTCATTTCTGCAGTTAACACATCCTAGCTTCTGTCTGGATGTCACTTCAGTCACCTTTCAATATAGGAGTAAGTCTAAAAAAGTCTCCATCTACTACTACAAAACACACGAGGCAAAAGTAACAGGTTTAAAACAGAGGCCGTAGTAAAAGCAAGCTTGATTTCAAAACATAAAACTTCCTGAGTTTTTCATTTGCTCTTGGAAAAGTTTGAAATAAATCTATTATGAATCTGTCAGACTTGAGACTTCCCACTTTTTTTTAGAAATATTTTTCTTGGTTTGTCTTTCTGTTATTTAATTCCTTCTTTTTGCAGGTAATGGTAAGCACTTCCAGCTTTCTTTGTAACTATAGAACAGAAAGTAGCTTAGATTAAGCTGGTATACACCCAAAACAAGAAGAGCTATTTTTTTTTTCCTTTGGGAAATCACCTACAGTCTTCATTCCTCCCAGTACAAGACCAATGGATCTATTAACTTACCTGGTGTTTTCTTGACTCCTTCTCTTGCTACTCTTCACTCGCGGCTGATAAATACCTATAGGAGTTGCCGAGGAACGGGATGTAGGTGCTGACCTTCCCCTTCCCTCAGCCTGACGTGCTTCAAAGTCAGCCTCGGGGACTTCAGATTAAATAGATGAGCCAAGGCAAAAGAGTTCTGCTCCCCCTTCCGTTTGGCTTTCACGGCTGAATTCTAAAAAGCTATATGAAGTTGTCAGAGGTTTCCTCTTACCTTTTTACTGAAGCAAAACGGCGTGCTGCTGCTCCAGGACAGGATTAGGTCATTCAAACAGCCCTGCAGAGAGAGTGGAGGCTCAGCGGTACAGAGTCTCCAAAGGCTGGAAAGATCTGATCTTACATCAGGTGAGAGAAGGCAGCTGGCTAGGCAAGCCAATAATTATGATATCAGCTCTTGTTCGCCTCAGGCAGTCCTGCATTTAATAAGAATACAAATATGACTAAGCTGCAGGTTTTTTTTCCCTTGTTCTCTTGGTAAGTCTTCAGAGAAGCTGGGCAGGTATTGAGCTCTAACTGTCTGGAAAGCAAGTGCTCCCTCTCAACTTCTCTGTTTTTCTTTCGATTTAAAATGCCCATCTGTTACTGTGTTTTGCAAACCTATTATTCACCTGTGGTTATTAAAAACACTCTTCCCTGGCATGGATCTTGCCATACTATCAGAAGGCATTCAGCTACCAGAAATAGGCATTTTTCTTGCATTTGTCCCGTCTGAACTCTTGTCGTGGAAAGGAACTTTGGCTCCGCCATAGAATGTCAAAACATGTTGCACCATTTCAGTGTAAGAGGAACACTACAAGACCAGTATACTCAAGATAATATTCCTTCCCCAAACCAGAGTGCCTTAGCACAGTCATAAAAATAGAACTAGACTGGAGGAGTGTATGCATTTGTGTGGGCAGGTACATATATATATTTATGTGGGGAGGTTTGTTTTTTGTGTGCAGATATGTAGAGAGGAATATGAGTTTAAATGTGCAATTGCAGGAATATGTATTTCTGTTGCCCTTACCTGGCTTTGTGCACACTCTACAGTCCCCTACACAAACCTGATCACACCTACTGTAATAATACTTACCTACCTCATAGGGTGTTGTGAGGATTAATTAATGTTTGTAAAGTGCTTTGAAGATGAAAAGCCTTGAATGAGTGCTAAATATAATTATCGTCATTCCACAAAACAGTAGAAACATCTTTGCGGCCCCCAGGTTATTGTATAGGTACACCCATGTTTATCTCCCACGATTATGGTAAGATACTGAATAAGGTCTTGCAACTTTGATAGAAACATGCTCTCTGCTTTGGAGGACGTATTTATATTCATGTTAAGTTCATGGTATTCATGAAGTGTTTTTGTGATTCCTGTTGCAGAATACTTCACACAGATTTGTGATAGAAAAGATCTACCACGGCATCCACATATCATAATAATAGGACTGGTGGAAGAAAAGCCCTGGTTTTACCCGTGATGAATTATTTCCAATCAAGAGTTTCCCAGCTTGGTTTTATTTGATCTATCAGGAATTTCTGATGCTAGAAATGAAGATTTTGTCAATTTATCTGCTGGATCTTGTAGAGACAGTGGGCATGGAATGTTGGTAGATATGCTCTTTCCTGTCTGGAAGATCTGAAAGATAGTGCTGGATAATGACCTGTCCTTTCCAAGGGCTTTCACATTTGATGTTCCTCAGGGTTCCATGTCTAACGCTGGCAGGGAAGATTGAGTTGTTTTGGGCTACACTAAACATCTTTACTTAATTATTCCCAAATTCTGCACTACCCTTAATTTATCATTCTTGCTCTGATGGCTGAGATAGACAAATCTGAGATGGTTTTATGTTAGTAACTTAGGTACTAACTGCAATAGCCCAGAACCAAAGTAGGCTAATGGCCTGATTATTACCCAGTCTCTGTAGTGAGCTTTGCAGCCTGCCTTGAAATCCAGACTGGTGCAGCTCTGTAGTTATTGGTACCCAAGTTAGCTAGTTTAACATTAACTTGTTGGGTGTGTTTACTTGAGCTGGCGTCACGGGTCGATTGCAGTGCAGAGATAAGATCCTGAATGAAAGTGAACCACTGACTGGCAAGCATTATCTCCCCTTCCCTGGATAACTATCAGGAGGAAATGCCTAGAGGAAAGGGGGGTGTCAGTATTTGCTGCAGACTTTTCCTGTTTCTTACCAGTGTGTGTCGCAGCCTTATATCAACATCCACTTTTGTGGAAAGAAAGAGCGCAGCCCACCTAGCCATCCTGCTTTGTAGCGTTTCTCCTTTTGACTGGCAAGATAGTGGTGTAGAATTTAAAGTCAGGACTGTTTTGTTTGGGTTTTTTCCCTCATAGCTGCCTTATAGATGACTTGAACAGTTTTGTCAAACTAAAACAGCTTGATCTTCAGGAGATGAAGCCATGTGCCACAAGCAAAGGACAGAAGAGATCACAAGGCTTACATCAGAACAAACTTGGTTTTGTCAGATCCAGACTAAACTATTGTAATGAGTTAACTTTATATCTCCTCTTGGTCTGAGCTTGACTGAGACCAGAGTTTGAAGTAATAAGGTCAGCAGGTGGCTCCTATCTACTTTCATGAGGGCTCAGCTGCCCACTGAAGATTACTAAGGGGCAGTGCTCTTTGGTACTTCCATACAGGCAGTACTGGAGGGGGAAAAGACACGACAGTCTGCATAACTGGCATGGCGTGTCTTTGTAAGGTGTCCAGAATGAGTGCCTCAAGAGCCTTCTTCTGTATTTGTTTCCCTCACTTAGGGAGATCCTGCATGATCTGCTTCCTGTAGTGTCACATTTTGGCATCTTGGGTATATGAGGTTATTTTGAAATAGAAGTTGGAAAAATATTATTATCTTCTTATGTTCCACAGTTTGATCCTTGTCTCAAAAGTTTTTGCTGGACTAGCTTCTGCTTTTCAAAGCACAGCGCTGGAAATGGGTAAGCTGAGCTCAACAGTGTGCACGACACTATGTGTCCACTTCAGAAGGTTTGATCAATTTTAACATAAAATGTTCTTGGGCTCCCTTAAACAGAAAACCACTGTTGACCTCATTATAAACCGCTCCTGGTATTTAAAATCAGCAAGAACTGTCTTGTTGATCTGGAAATTTGTTGGTGAGGAGTTCTCCCTATGAACTTACTTAATTTTGTGCCCAACCAGAGCATAAATTCATTCCTTTGATAAAATATTCTTACTTAATTTAGTAGTGGGATAATTGCTTATTTTTAATACATTGTTTATATTTTATTATGCAGTGATGGCAGCAGTATTTGTTATCATAAATAGCTTTGTAGGCTTACAATTTTTGTATCCTAGCATTTGGATGATAAGCTTACAAAATGACTTAAGACATATTCTAACCAGCTATTCTGCCACCATTAAATAGGAAAAGTGGCCTAGCATCTCTCCCTTGGGATCACCTGAGGGAAGACACACCTGGGTGTAACTTAACCGTCTGCTGTGCTGCCTTTAAATAGTAGTCAGGGCTTGCTTTTTATCTTCTGAGATATCCCTAGGGAATACACGCCTTGGTTTAACCTACATACACTTCAGCCCATTTTTGTCCCTAAGAAATGTCCCTAAGTGCATTTATCTGGTAGTTTAATGTGTCTTGAAAAACACGTTGGTCAACTGAACGTATCAATGTCAGCATTCAATATATTTAAGAGAGAATAATTTTCATTCCCTTCTGAGCCTCTTGTTCTGACAAAATATATCTGTCTTTTGCCCTATCGTTGTTATAGCTCAGAGGAGCTGTGAATTGCGGTGGTCAGTTGGGAGACTGGAGGATAAAATTCACTGGAGAGATGTGAATTATAGCCTCCAGATCTGACACACCCATAAGATGCTCTTTTGTTGGCATTTGCAGAAACTTTCTGTTTGTTAATTGTTTAATCTTGAATTAAAATACAAAGAACCATTATTATATATGAAATATCATTTCCTGACCAGTGATTTGGTGTTGCCTATAAAGCATAGCATCTGTAGCAGTGTGACAGCCACTATAAGCTATTATTGTTTTGTTATTTTAGAAATGAGGATGAGCTCAAGACGTGGTGTTAGACTTGACACCGTGCCTTTCTGCTCTAGGTGAAATTCAGGTAGGTGATCTAGACACGTGTTATAGTCATTGTGTCATCTAGCAATATGTTTTGTTTTGCCTTTTTGACAAGACTGCTGTTAGTATGCAACTTCCAATACAGGAGTGAGATAATTAATTTAAGACAGAGATGTTGGGCTAATGGAGTAATAGCCTCTGATTCTCTTCACAGGCTTATTTTGTCTTGTGCTTAGTTATTTGTTCTTATAACTATTCAGTATCATATGCATGTTCGGGACCCTGTATCGTTCCAGGGTGGCTGGACCTTTCTTCTGTCCTTAGGGAGGAATACTCATTCCTCCTTGGAGCTGATCACTGTATGTATGTAAAGTTTCAGACCTCAGAATGAGGTTGAAATGTCCTGTAACATATCATAAACTTTCTTCTTTTCACACAGAACGTAATTGGTGAAGAGTTGGCCGCATTCCGTCAGCTTTCCCTTTTTTGTTGACATTGCACTTTAGAAAAAGTCTTTTGTGATTTTCTTCCTTTTTTTGCTACAAGGTTAACAGAAAGAGAGAAAGCTTTCCTAGCCTGAAGCTGCTGGATAAGTGGTAGGTTGGCAGGCTGTCTTTGTTTGTTTGGTCTTATGCCTTCTTCATTTTTTGGCTGCCAGGCTTTTTCTAACATCACAGGGATGTGCAGAGTGAGGCTATTGGGGGAGTTTTGGTGTCATGGCAATAATAAGGAGAAAGTCTACCTTGCATCGGTTTCTAGAGCGTGGTAATTTGATGAATGCATTCTCTGTCAAAGTCAAGAATGTAGAAGAGTGTGGCCAATGTCAGAAGACAAATGACTGAGTCCTAACAGTGTTTAATTAAGCCGCCTGACAAAGGCACTGGAAACTTTGGTACTGGTATTGGAGAGAGAAGAACAGTTGGCTGATCCTCTGTCTAGTCACCTCTAACCCCTCTATCTAAATAGGACTTTCTAAAGGTCAGACCACACGAGATTCAGAGGAGAATGCTATTGCATTCTGGTTTTAAGGCCCTGAGGGACTGTGGGAGTTTCAAGAACATGTGGAGCTATGAGTGAGCCCTTTGAACTGTATGAGTCTTACAAACCCAATCCTGTCACATTCATGATTCTGAATATGTTACGCAGGTTTGGCCACTTAGCGCTGAGGCATAAGCAATGAAATGATCGCTCATACATTACTTCATATTATTGCTTCTAAGGCTTGCTGCCTGCTCTTCTTCTTTTCCATTTATTTTAAGCTGCAAGATTATTTCAAAGGTGTTGAATAACCCACACCTGCCCCAAATAGTGTGCATCTTCTACCTCTCAGGCCATTTTCTGGTCTGTTCCTCCTTGCTGACGCTCTGTCATGAACATGCAGCATCCTTTCTGGAGCTGTGACAGAGCTTAGAAACTGTCTGTGAATGACATGCAATGTTGCTTTGTGGTACAGAGGAAGCATTTTGGCAATTTACTGTACTTGCTTACTCTGCAACCCAAGATGAAACACATTCCTGCCTTGTTCCTTTAGAGCAGCTGAAGAGAATCTGGTTTGTTCTCTAGTTTGAGGCGCTCTCGTGTAGCGCTCAGAACAGCGGAGTGCACTCAGAACCTGCTGTACTTTCCAGCTTGCAGAACCTCCTATATCCCTTCAAAAAACCTTATGAATCTCCTAAGAACTGGAATATTGCTTTTGTATTTGCCTTGTTCAACATATTTTCTGTAGAATGCCAGGAATACTGCAGCTAGAGGTAAAACAGTACACCTTTTCTGTACCACAACCTTTAACCAAGTTTCTAACCAGTTAGTGACATGATTGGTTCTAAACAGGATGATTAATATTTAGCTAACTAGAAGACAGCTATAACAGTGTTTTACTCCTGCCAGAGGCTTAGGCTAGCACATGATTATCTTCTTATAACTGGCTTGGCAGAAGTGTGTGTGTGTGTGTGTGTTGGTTTGGCTTTTTTGTTGTTTTTTTTTTTTTTTTTTCCCAGCCTCTTAACCATGTCTAATAACCAGTACAACTGGTCTGTCTTCTTCCTTTCTTGGAGTGTGCTTGGAGGTTCCTAACTACAGTGCTCCATAAGCAGCTAGTGCCAATACATGCACGCCCTTTCAGCATTTCTCCACTTCCGTAGACTTTGGGGGAACATTTGTCCCAAGCTTCCCAAAATACAATATTAATGGGAGAAATACAGATGCATAAACAGGCTTAGTACAGTTGTATTGCAGAAAAACTGTTTTAGGACTACAACTCAAATTTAGGTCTTGAAACGTGAGTTTCTTACGAGCTCACTAAGAGAACATAGTTGTATCTGCAGTGTTTATAGGCAAAGTTGACAGGTGCTTAATATCACCACTCCAAGGTGTTGTTTCAAATTCTACCAGCTATTATTGTACCGATTTTGAAACAGAAAGAAAAAGTGGGAAGAGTTTACTTGGGACATTCATAAGGACTAGAATACTTGGGTTTTCTTAGCTAATTATGATGCAAACGCAGCCTGGGATGAATTATTTGACAGAGTCTAGGGCGTTGCTTGGATTTGGGGAAATCTGCAGCATATTCAGCAGGAAGGTTATGGAGCTATACCTGGCTGGTAGTCAGGGTTCTGAGCTGACCTTCCTAGCTCCTGTATGCCAGACTTTAGAGTCATCAGGTCAGTAATCAGAACTATATGAGAGAGGTTTCCACCATCCTGTCCAAAACCTTTTCACATCTTGCTTGGGCAATCCTTCCTTCATCTTTATCTTCACACACAATAGTGGAAAACATAAAACCTTGTGCTTCCGCAAACAGCAGTTGAAATCATCCCAGAGGTATTATCTTAGAAAATAGAAAATGATTCAATGAAAGGAGGAATGAATCATATAAATACTCAAAGTGTTGTACCTCAGCAATGTCCCTCCCTTCTTAGTACAAAGCAAAGAACAAAAGCAGGCTGCTGCCTGGCATGGGCCCCTCCTAGATGACTTACTGGCACTGTGAAATCATCAGAAGCCTCAGAAAGAAGTGCTTATGCAGCGTTTATGACTTGATTTTCTTCTCTTCTGTTCTCTGTAAGCATGGAACCGGTAGCTGTGTTGTTCTCTTGAATGCCTGCCTGTACTCTAGAAGATGGACGAGGAGGGGCATGGACTGAAGCAAATGTTTTAAGTTCTCAGATTTCTCAGTGGCTTTTACATTTCAGAAACTGAAAATGGATTTTTAGAGATGAAACATATTGCATGGAAGAGGGGCATAAACACTGTAAGGTCATGAAAATATGAAACCGCATTTTCATTGCTGAGGATGATTTTAAACACTCTCTTAGAAAACAAGTAATGTGAAATTGTGTGGTCTGTTCAAGTGGAAAGTTATAATGGGAGGTTAGAAATCCTGAACAGGCCATTAATTCCTATTTGGCAGACAAACTGAGATTGCTTTAGCACTTAGAGGGACTTCAGTGAGAACGAAATATTGATCTCAGATTGCCAGATTTAGAATTAAATGTGTGAGATACACAGTAACCCACTATAGAAAATAGTCAGTGCAAATTATTTTACGAAAGATCATTGCACAAATGATGAAAAGAATTGAGGAGCATAAAAAGAAGTCACTGCAAGTGAAGTTTTAATTCCAAATTCTGTTTAAAATGTTTCATCTTCTCAAGCAAGTATTATGAGTTCATGTGATTCTCCAACACTCCAGTCTGTAAGGTTTCGCAGTAAGCAATAGGATTGGTTCACCTTCACTGTCAGCTCTTCGTAAGTCCTTCGTTTTAATGGTTTGTTCAGTAAAATGAGAACACACTGCAGGTACTCGATGTTGCTTGAAAGTCTCTTTGCCAGTGGGGTTTTTTTTGCCTTATTTTTTACTCTCTCTTGTTTTTTTGCACAGTATGCTTTTCACTCAGGCTCTTGTGACATCAGTGGCGAATGTCTGTGAGGAATTGCCTCAGGCCAGTGTGACTTTCAAAGGATAAAACAATTTGTTACCTTGCCAATGAACAGTTTATTACATTTCTAATTATTGTTATTAGTCTGACAGGTGGTGCCATGCACGATAGTTTTACAACTGCCAAAGATGCAGGTACTTCTTTCATGACGAAAAATAACCTGAGTAAGATTTAAAGAAAAAGCGTGTTTGGTAATTTTTTGCGCTAACATGGTGTGTACGGCACTTGGCTATTTTTAAATCTTAAGCTGAAACGTACTGACTCGTGAAAGGTTTTGTTGTGAGACCGATTGTAATTAGAGTGTCTTAGCAGCCTAAGTTAGATACGAAGGTATGTCTCCCTCCCTCCCTCTCAAGCTCTTTCCTCTAATCTTTATTACTCTACTTGTTGTGTAAATTAAAGACTCATCATATTTATAAACTGTAACTCACAGTTCATGTTAATCACCACCTAA
Organism: Leptosomus discolor; assembly: GCF_034619465.1. NCBI lineage: Eukaryota > Metazoa > Chordata > Aves > Leptosomiformes > Leptosomidae > Leptosomus > Leptosomus discolor. Next base: position 10,662,334 of record NC_141408.1, read on the forward strand.
GAATACTAAATATTCTTTCCCAATGAAGATCCAAGTTCATAAACATAGAGACTCTGCTTTCTCTGGTTTGTAGGCTTGCACAGAAGGGATGGGAACACTATGTGCATTTCGGTACGGGCTAATGCAATGCCATACTATCCCTTCGGAGCAGCACAGTCCAGTTCCACCCATCGCTATCTATACAGAACAGTCGATAAGGCATGTCATGCCTTTGGCTTTGTCATGTGTTGTGTGGCAAAACGTTCTTTCTTAAACACTTTCACGTTGCTTATTCTGCTCCAGTAAATGCTGAATGATTTCATGTCGCACCATTACTAAAGAGAAGAAATTAATTGAAAAGGAAAGGAGCTAGGAAAGAAATTTGCTATTTTCATGGCCAGCGGTATGTTCGTCTCATGTAATCAGTATTGCTAATAGCAGCTACTTTGTTCTTAGTCATGTGGCCACTATCTTAACAGACATGAAGCATGTTTGTCTGACATTCTCACGATACAAAGAAAGTTATTCTTGTAAAAAAAAAAAAAAAAAATTATTCTTTTTATGTATAACCCTCTTTGCTTCTTCCCTGTTTGCTCAGAAGTATCAAACAATCATATTCAGGAGAACCAGATGCTTAGATTTGACACAGTTAATCCAACTGGATTTTACTGTATTATACTTTAGTTTGAGGAACTAAGGAGGCAGGACAGTCATCTTGTCCAGCTCTGTCTCTCTCCCCTACCTTGATGTTTTATAATATGACTACATTGTGAAAAGACAGGTTTCCTTAATGCCACACCTGTGTCCTGTAAAAATGGAACATTAACTGCAAATTAAGTGGTGCGTCCTGAAAGGAAAAGGAATCGATACCATCGTTTAGGCCGAGATCTAGTGTTTTTGTCTTTCTGTGACTTGGAGGAACTGCAGCTGTGCTAGAAGGGTTTCAGGATTTGGCTGACTTATGCATGCACCCGTCAGGGCTCCAGGTAAGAACTGATCTTGCTGGAGCAGAGAGCATGGGCATGTTTTGGAGTCATTCCCTGCAGGGGCTGTTCAGCAGGTACAGTAGGCCAAAAGTGGCACTGATTCAAAATAGTGGCTAGAAAGATATTACATACTTGACTGCACCTGGTGTAGAGGAAACTAAAGATGTCGGTCCCCGCCCCTTTCCCCATCAATTGTCTCATGTTTCTGAGATACAGATGTGTGGTTACACTATAAACAGACCAGAGATTTTTCTTCTAGGCTAATAAGCTCTGCGTTTTTTTTTTTTTTTCTTATAGTATCTCTGCCGAAATATAGAAACATACAGTGTGAACTCCTGCACTTCCACACACCCCGTGCATGCTGAGGAGAAAGACTGTTGGTTCTGGAGCCAGGATGGCAGACAGAACCTGCCCCTCTGACAGCTATACTTCAGTCTTTTCTGAGTATATTCCAGAAATTTATTTTTGCCTTGTCCGTCCACTATCAACTGTCAGAGCACCTTAAATCAAGAGATGGTGCAGGAGCACGGAAGTGGAGTTTGGTTTTTCTGTGCCATTCCCTGACCTTTCTGTTGTGACTAGCCGGAAGGACTGTAGCGCTAGCTGTGGTCGTTGGCTTTCACCACTAATTAGAGGAAAAGCTGTTCTGTCTTCATCCCTAAGCTTGCAAGTCTCTAAAATCTGGACAAATTCTGCTGATGTTACTATTTACTGTGTAGCCTGGATGATAAAGATGTAACATTGAAGGAATTGCAAAGATTATTTCATCGGCTAGGTAGTAGCTTCTGAGACTACTATTTCTATAGCACCGGTCGTAGCAGCTCTTGATACCACAACACCGCTTGCTTAGGTCTAAGGAGAAAAGAAAAAGCACAGGTGTGAGGAAGCCTGCATTGTACAACTGTTATCTGCAGTGCAGACGAATGATTTATGATGGCATGTTTCACGTAGCAGGAATGATATCGCCAGAGGTAAGAATAAGGAGGAAAATTCAAACTCCCTTCAGGTGACAGACATCTTAAAAATAAAGAGGATCCTTTTGAATTTTCTGGCAAGTCTCATCAGGATAGTCCTACAGCAAAAAGGGAAATGTGACTTTCCCTTTGTAGTCGCTGCAACTGCTCCAGAATAACTACTGCTTGCTGCCTAAGATCCCCCAGGAAAACTAGTGCCATAACAGCTAACTGTACCCAGACTGTATTGCCCCTCTGTTTTTGCACGGAACTTGCTCTTCTGACATTGTGCAATGCCATTTTAATACGGATGTTAGTTTCACGGACAGCCCCGACCACTTTTTCTGTAGAGAAAGAAGTGAGAAGCTCTATAATCAGCAGAATTAATGAAATTTGGCATCCTAAGGCTTTCCGTTCCCTTCCAAAGAATGGAAAGCCCTCGGTCCCAGTGGCAGGTATTGGGAAAACTTGAAATTGCTCTGCTTCTCATCGACTGGACAGGGATCAAGGGAAATGAGGAAATTCCTGTAATGCTGCTAGGTTGGCAAGTGAACCTTAATACCGATCTGAAGTCAGCTGCGTAGTATAAACCTGAAGCAGGGTGAAGTTTTGATGGTTTAGCTGCTCATACTTTATGTTAATACTGCAATGCAGTGCCATCTAAAAGTAGTCACGACTAATGCCTTATCAAGATGGATACCTTACTCGGGCGGACAAGGGCTGAGCCTTGAAGCAGCTGCATCTGGTCTGATTGAAATCATGCTTAACAATATATAAGGGTCGAACCCTTAAATTAACTGTTCTGTTCCTTCCCTATTTTCAAGTTAGTTTGTGCTTTGTTTTTTTTTTTTTCCCTTTTTTGACAGTTTGGATCGATTTTATTAATTTTGCAGCTATGCTGTCATGCTCTGCCTTTGAGAAGTGTTCCTCTTGTTCCATTACTTTCCCCTTAGCTATTTAAGGGTGTTTTCTGAGGAAGATCAACACCAGACTAGGTGCTTGGCCTGGATTTAGGAACCTTGGGCATGCCCTTGTGCAGTGTCTGCAGCCACTAGATGGCCCATCGCAAGGGAGTCAGTACATCCCGAATGGCAGCCTGACGTCTGTTAGTATGATGAAAGGATAAATAATATTAAATGTTTCTTTAATAGGAGAAAATGCACAGCATTGACAGTAGTGATTAAGTTCTATTAAACAGTTGTTATTTTGGACACCAGGTGATTAGTACATTCAAACCACTTCATTTCCAGACTTTGGCACCTTGGTCATTACTAACTCAAATCATAAAGTTCAGTGAATCAAGTTGTAAATAGTTTTATTGGTTCCGTGTTGGAAAAAAATTGAGGGTTGTGAAATTCCTTGATGATTTAAAGTTACGTATTTCCTAAGTCCTTGTATTTCTATTTTCTGCTCCTTATTTAGTTATTCAGCATTGCAGAAATTTTACACTCTGTTTCTGCCTTTGCAAACACTAAAACCAACATGCTAATTGAGAGCAAAGAGTTTTATTCCTAGAACAATTATGCCAAATGGAGAGAGCTGGAGTTTTGTGCTAAGATGCGCCCTACTGCCAAGGTGCCATAGTTATCTGGGGGAGGAATTACCTCCAAGGACAAGAGTGGAACTGCTCTTGCAGCTTCTGGAGAAAGGTCTGTATTTACATACATGCTGATGACTGTTGGATAAAACACAGGACCTTCATGTTTCTGTTGGTTTGTATTTTGTTTTCTGAAAATATTTTTCATCTTTCTGAAAATAATTTTATGTCCACTATATGATAAGGCTTCCTCCAAAGCAGGTTTTGTGTTTGGGTGGTTTTTTTTTTTTTTTTTGTTTTTTTTTTTTTTTTTAAATGAAAGCTTAGGAATTAAATTTTAACATCTAGATACATTTCAAGGTTTCAGTGCTATACAACAAGGCTTCCTTAAAGTTCAATTTAATATCTTTTAAATGACTGGGAGCAAGTTTTTGGTTTCTCCAAACCAACTTGAGGTTTAGAAAGACATGTTGGCTTTGTCCTGTTTTGGCTTTAAAGTTGTCATGTGTTCTGTTAAGTGTGCTTATGATTTCAGTGCTTGATGAGGTGACCCTTGCATCACGTACGTGTCACTTTACAAATTTCAATCAAGACGTTTATGATGAAGTACCTTTCATTCTTTCTCAATGAAAAAGCTGTTTTCATTGTTGTATTAGTCTGCTCAAAATGCATCTGGTTTTCTGGTGTGGTCATGCGTTGTAGAAATGTATATGTTTACCAGGATAAGTCTTTCGTACTGTCTTAGGTGTACATGTATGTGCCTGTAGAACTTGTGTGTGTGTGTGCGCGCGTGTGTGTCTGGGCAAGGCAAGGCAAGACAGCACCATAACTTCAGGGAAAATGGAGGAGGTGACTGCGAGTCACCCACTTACTCACTGGCATATACTGTGGGAAACCTGTATTTTGTGGTTTTGTAGAGCACTTGCTTTTTAGAGAAGGCAGGCAAGAAGGCAGACGTCCCCTTCTCATTAACAAATTTATCACTTACAACTCTTATGTAAAACAAACTTAGTGTCAACTCTGAAATGAAGAGCTGCATTGGAAATCACACCTAGCTACAACAGGTGCTGAGCTGGCAGTTTCACAGAAGATTGTGAAATTTGATCACACAATGCGAAATAGAGCCACTCCTTGAGGGCAATATCTGAAACATAATGGGGAACCACCCTTCAGAGGTGATCTGTGTAATAATGGGCCTTAGAAACACTTTCTGCCTGCTTTGCTTAGAAAATTATGAACATTTTAAAAAGTGTTACTGGTTTTTGCACAAGCACACTATATTTAGCTGTACCTCGGCTAGTCCTGCGCTCAGACACGCCCAAGGCAATAAACTGCCCAGCATGTACTTGCTACTACATCACTCCGAGGTGGAAACTATTAATGAGATTTTCTGTTCTCTGTATGTCCCGGTGTTGTTGTTAGCTTGTCTTCTCTGTCCATAGATTACAGCTTTTCATCCATATTCTTCTGGGAGCTGGGCGTTTGTATAACCCTTGAGTAACTTTCGCTGCAGCCATTTTCTGGTAAATCTCTAACCTTTGTAAGCTCATACATGCTAATGAACATGGAACACCCAGCATTATTGCACTGGCCCTATGACACTCCGTGCTACTTGATGTCTCTTTTCTTTCTTCTTGAGATTGCCATAAAGATTGCACCTGTGCTCCTGCATGTACTTATGCACACCACAGCCTCTGAATAATGTAGACTAATAGAAAAGACTTCAAAGAATCATAACACAGTTTTAAAGGGCTGGAAGGAGAGGCTGATGGGAAATGTTATAAGAATTCAACATTTCCTGCTTAGCTAAGCAGTAATTTAGAAGGACATGTAAACTACGTGCAAGTATTTCAAAGAAAACAAAAAGCAAACAAAAGCTGTGCACACTGCCCTGATGCTGTAGACAAAGAGCAGAGAAGGGAGAGGCTTGCAGCAAATCATCTGCTTGAGTTTGTCATTTTTAGGTACTCAGACATAGGGTGAGCACGGTAATGAAAATATGTAGACAGATTTGGATGTTATTTGATAGAGGTAAATGCAAAGGGAAAGAAAATGAGTGGTTTAGCAGTGACCTGAGCAAGTCATTATGTGATTGAAATCAATTACCCAGGAACTCATTAGCAAAAGAAAATAAGTGTCCTTCCTTCTTGTGCTGCGGATACTTTGTTGGATCCCTATCACACATCAAATCAAAACACTATCTTTCAAAGCCACTGAAGGGTTAATACCAGACTGTGCTTTCTGAGACTGGTTTTCCAGAGCAACTGGGCTTGTCAGGCCAATGAAGCTATCAGTGCAAAGGGAACCAGTGATCAGCAGATACCAGCGTTGTCTTGACAGTTGGAACTGGAAAGCAACTACTGCAGGTCAGTGAATCCTAACATTTTATAAATGAAATGGATGCTGCACTTTCTCCTTGTCTCCTAATAATTAGGATAGAGAAGAAAAGAAGAAAGATTTTGAAGAGCATGAATACTATTTTAGAGTGAAATTCACTCACGTTCACTCTCATTGAACCAATATGGTTCAAGTGGGATTTAAGAAACGCAACAGACTTGTTGTGCAGAACTTAGGCAGGCAACAACAGAACAAAGCATTTAGCGCAAAGTTCGGGGGCATGGATTGTACTGATCTGTCTGTACCCAACCTCATTTATGGTACTAAGTGCTTGATTTGGCAAAGTGTCTTTGAATGTTCCAGTATCTTTGTGAGTTTGGTCATTAGGAGTCTATGTGCTACTGAAAGTCAGATTAGGGATTAAATATTTAACAGCATTAGGGGCTTTTGAAAAGGAATATCTTGGTTTTGAGATGCCAAGAAAATTGGACTCAATAATAAAGTAATTATTACTTTAATGATAAGAGAAAATCAATTATGTTAACTTCTCTGATTATTTCAAGATATTTTAAGTTAGCACACAGACAAGCAGTTGATACATGGAAGACTGAAATAGAAGCAGTGATATACAATAAGAAAAGTATCCACAACACGGGGGTACTTAAAAAAAATGTTTAATTCAATCATACATATTTTAGGACACAGGAACTCACCCCTTCTCAAGAGAATATTGCTGTTCTTATCATGACCTTGCAGGCTGTAATCTTACATAAGTAACAATGGGACAGATGTTCTAGGAAAAATGGTCTCAAACTCATAGCAGGTGGGCTGCAAATAAATACATTTCAAAGTAATAGAAGAGGCTGACAGTATGTGATTTGTCTGTAGTCATAGAACACATGCCTTGCTGTGAATGCCCATAGAGTATATAACAATCATGTACATTTTGAACATGTACACAGAGGCCTGTATACTCATATACAGGTGAATAGTCATATTGGTTGTGACAATATACAGATATATGCATGAAATCAGGAACATAGAGTCTCCTTCCATTTATATACACACCTCTCTCTTCTTTCTCACTGCCGATTTCAGGCTTTACAGGTGGAGCTTGAAAAGCTAGCACTCGGGGGGAAAATCTACCCCTGCAGAGACAGAAAGCTAAAGATACCTGGAACGGTTGAAAAGCCAAAGGTTACCTTGTCTTACTGCTGGGGTAACAAAATTGCCTGCTAAACAGCACTGTTAGGCAATTTTATTGCTGTTATCAACTGAATGATTTTGCTTGTAGGTGGCTTGTCCTTTTCCACAGAACAGGTCTGTCTCTTAACCACTGCCTCAGCAAAACTTGTGTAGATGACAGTCTTGCTCTCATTGCAGTTCTAACAGAAAGAGTTGTTGGCTCCCTTCGCCTCTCCAGATTACGGGCAGGTACCTGTCCTGTTTGCCCAAGATGGAAAAGTTTGCAGTTGGAACAAAGATGAAGCCCAGGTGTTGATGGCTAGAGTTATCGTCAGAACTCCTAGGAGGTTGAGTACAAACCCAGCTTTGGCCTAGAATCGTAAGAGAGAAGCGTAGTTAGTTGAACTGAGTACTTTTTTCCCTCCTTGCTGTTTAGGATTGTTTGCATGGTTAGGTTTCCTCTTTGGCCTTTTTTCACAGCTCCAGCAGAACTCCGTCAAATTACATTTAAGCTGGTTTTCTTCACAAATATAATCTGTATTAGGGGAAAATGAGTTTCCATTGGATAGAACTCTTAAACTAGAAGTCCTGAAATCCTTTTAACCCGCTTGTGTAGGACTTTCTCTTCTGACCTGGCATCGTTCTCTAACTTTACTTTGGATTTCTTCTTGGATCAATTATAAATTAGAAAAGTTATCAAGAGACATGGCATCCTTGTCTGCCTTTCCTTAACGTAGTGAGAAAGGGCATCAGGGCAGCCTAGTGAGAAGTGCTAGGCTTTCCCCTAGCCCCTGCAGAAGAACTGTCCCGACTCTGACATCCCTATGATCTACATTTGGGCTTTTTCAAGCAGTTAGACACTGCCATTCCTTATTGACAGCAAGCTCCTGTTGGAACATCTTCAAAAGGCCTCAGCTGTTCTTTAAAATCTCAATAGCATCTCTATAAGGCTCTGAGTATATATTAGAGTTAGTGACACCCTTTATTAATTCACACATGTATGTTCTTCCTTCCATTTGACGTTAGCTGAGCACGGTGAGTTTCCTAACACACTTCCAAGAAGAACCAGTATTAGAAAAAGGAAAGCTCAAAACTGGTGATGAAAATTCTGAAAAGAATGCACTTTTGCTCACCATATCTATAACCTTGAGTTGTCCATATGCGAAGACAATGGCGTTAGGAGGAGTGGCCACTGGGAGCATGAATGCCAATGATGCAGAAAGTGTACAGGGCAGCATGACATAGAGTGGATTGAGGCAGATTGCTTCAGCCTGTGCAAGAAGGGAGAGCAAAGATGATGGTTTCGATGTACAAAAATGCGTAGAAATCTTTTGGCAGAAGACTGAGTGTATGTGTCCATGTCAGAAACCTCATTCTCTCACAGACACTGCAGCCACTCATATTTTGGGTTTGCTTTAGAAACTTCCACCCCATGTCTTTATGCAGCAAATGCAAGAATTGATTTTGTGGCCAGTGCTTTGTGTTCCTGATTGTGGGATCTGATCACTGCTGCAGTATAAATTAATAATAGTGGTTGTGTTCAACTCTAAAACCAGGAAAAAAATGTAAAGTGCCTTCAAACTGATTAAGAAGAAAACTAAATTATCAGAGGAAACAGTATAGCCCAAGCTCTGAAGGTGAGTGGATCAGTTTAGGAGTTTGCTGGAGTCTGTGGCCTATGCAAAAAGATTTTGTTGGAGCTTATTCCAGTTTCTATCTGGAACAAACTTTTCACGCTGCAGAGCTGTGTCTACCCCTGCAATGGGAATCTCCTGTGGAAATGCAAAAGTGTGAATTAGGTCATAGAGCTTGTCTAATGCTATCACCTTCAGAGACTTCTGGAAGGCTAGTGGTCGGAGTGAAATACAGTAATGGAATGTTGCAGGGAAGCAAATGCTGCTGCTGTTGCTGTCTCTCTGCAGAGCAAATAGGAAAAAACAAGTACAGCTGGCAGTGACCTCATGGGGTTGTTTAGGCCAGAAGGCAAAGTCTAATATGCCGGTGAATTTAATCCCTTTACTTTTCATCAGCCATGATTTTAGAAAGGTTGAACTAAGCACAATCTGTGTGAATATATATGCATGCACATACATATATGTATATTTTAAATCTCGTATTCCTGACTGGATACACGAACCAGTGCTTGGCTATGGCAGCCAGTTAGTTTTTATAATTGAGCAGCTGTATGCTTGGAGAAGAGTTGAAATCTGAACCAGAGTATTTCGAAATGCTGGAACTCACCATTGAAGCCAGAATTGGGAGAAAGAGGGTAGTGGTGGCCACATTGCTGGTGCACTCAGTGAAAGTGGCAATAAGGACACACAACAGGAAAGCAATAGCTGGATGAGGGATTTGCTGCGGAGGGGTCAGTTTGCTACCTAACCATGCAGACAGACCAGATTCCTGTAACAGAGGAAAGAGGTCTGTCAGGACAGTAGGCTGGAGAAGAAATAGGCACATCGCAGTCCAATTACATTTCTCATACCAATTCTACCTTCCTTTCATATAGGAGTTCTCATACAAACTGCCTTCTGTAGAAAAACATGTGAGAGGCAATGCTCATAGACACGATAATTCCGTAGGTTAAATAAAAATAAACGCGCTTTCCCTTCCAAAGATTTGAAAGAAGATACTACATTTACAGTACGTTATTGATAGCAAATAATTATTTGTCTGTTCAGGCCATTAGTTGTACATGATCAATATTTGGAGCTTTTTTTGAATCTAAACAAAGATCTTTGAACTCACTTTCATGTATCTTAACAGATTTTCTAGGAATTTAATGTCATTTCATCACATTATCTGAGATCTTGATCAGCTATCTGAAGCTTTTCATGCCTTTCATCCTTCTCAGTCTCTGAAAAATACCAGCATCTTCCCTATCATTCTGGGCTGTAGTTTGGGCATCATTATTATTCAGCCATTCTTCTCAAGAGAACCGTAACTGTAGCTGTCTTGCTGCTTCATGCATTACGGCCTAGCTTTCTTACTGGTTTTGCAACCATTGTTATTCTTCATATGCTCCCTATTTCCTATCTTGGTTACTTTGACCTGTGTCTTCTGATGTTGAAAAATGCTCTCTCACAGGAGGGTTGGAATCCCTCTTGAATGGACTAGCCTAATTCCCTGTCCCAAGGCAGGATCAGCTCTACCTAAATTATTACTGGTACATGCTTTTCAAACTTGTTAAAAATCTCTAGCAATGATGCTTCCAAAATCTCCCCAGATAATTTTTTCAAGTGCTTAACTGTATTTACAGTTGGAATATTTTCATACTGCTTAACCTAAATCTCCTTTGCTGCAATTTAATCCCTTTAGCACCATCAGAATATAAAAAAGTATACTATCTTCCTTTCTGCAGCAGCTTTTATGTGTTTGATGACTTATTCTAGAATAAATTAATGTAATTTCTTGAATCTTTCCTTTTCCAAACATGTTTCCCAGAGATCTGATTGTTCTTACTACCTTCCTCTTCATATAGCCCACGTGTTGTCGAACACCGATATCCCAAACTGAATACACTACTATACCCAAGGACTTAGCAGTCCTGAGTGGAAGGATTATATTTTACATGTCTTATGTATGATGGTACTACCTATAGTTTCCAGTTGTTTGCTTTTTTTTCTCAGTAGCAATACAAAAATATTGACTAGAATAAGGTGTATGAGTCCAGTCATTTCCACATCTTGCATTTGTGACACTTGGTTATTTCTTCCTATTTCCCATATTGAGTTGCATCCTTGTTTTCTGGAAACACTTTTACAGGTCACTGTGATCTTTGAATTCTAAATTAGTATTTCCAGTCACTTGAAGCCTTTTCCAATTTGTTTGTTGTCTATAGATTTAATGGATGTATTGTCTGTTCCATCATCTAAGTCATTACTGAAAAATAATTTCTAGCACTGGACTCCTGGAAGATGCCTGCAGAAGTACATCGGTACATCCCTCAGTCAGCCCGATGTTTTGATCTGCTCCTGAAGGTCCTCTAGCTAGCTCTACGTTTGTCTTCTAGTTTAAATCGTATTTCCATGTGTAGTTTGTTTGAAATAGTTCAGAGACCCATCCTAGGCACATTGTCTCCTCATGCTTACCACACCAATTAAGTTATATTTAATATGACCTTTAATGTGTTTGGGCAGTTTCTTCACCATCCACTTTTCTAGAAACACAGTTAATCATGCTGCCTTCATTGGTAGTACCATCCCAGTTGCACAGGCAAAAATAAAGATCTGTACTAATCACAGGACTCCTCCTAAGGATGGCGAAGTCTGTCCTGCTGCCACTAGCTGAGGAAACGCGTGTTTGGTGCTACCAGCATGCCCTCTTGTGTTCTGGGAGAGTACACATGAAGAGCAAGATGGAAAACACCCAGGAGGACACAAATACAGGTAAGCAGAGGAGTGTTACCTCACTGCCTTTGGCTAAGGCAAAGCCACCTCCCAGCAGAAACACAATGTTCCATGGCATTTTCTGTTGAACTACTTTCCACTCCAAGAGAGCTGGAGGTGCTCGGATCTTTGACTTGCTGCCTAAAATCCAAACAGATTTTGTAAGCCATGTTGCATTCTCCAAAGAAAGGAGGGCTCCTTGGCGGGAGGTGAGTTTGGTCTGAACATCAGGAAACACTTCTGTCAGCAAGATCAAGCAGACTGTGGAATTATCTCCTAAAGCAAATGATGAGAGCCTCGCCAACAAGGATTCTAAAACATGACTTGCAAAAATACTAATGAATGATGTGTAGCTGCTCCAAGAGGCATTGTAGAATGCAGGTAAGAGCGAGTTAAAGTACAGCAACATATCTGCAGAGCTGCGTGTGTTTCTGTTAAGTCATGGATTCTCTCCTGAAGGCTCCAGCTTCAGAACCTTTTATGTCTGTGCATACTAGTGTCTGGAACACTGCTGGGATAAGGGTTTCCTACTTAGCTAAACTACAAGAAACAGAGAACTTTTATGGGACATATGCCTTGCCTAGCCTAAAGCGTACAGCTGTAGCTATGCAGGAAGAGCAGTTTGAAATCTTGTTAATGTTTGAAATTTCCTTTGTAGATCTGAAACTTCCCCTGTACCTATTTTGACAATTGATTTTTTGATGCCTTCAGTAAACTTACCTGTGGGTTGGTTGCCTGTGTCACGGTTAGGAATGTCAGAAGGGATGATGAACAACAAAACTGAAATGAAGATGGCAACTGTAGCATCAGTGACATAGCTGCAACAGATCGATCAGAAATTTAGTCTAGCCATGTTTTTATTCTCATGAAATCTACCCTACTTAATTTTTATTCAAAGTGAGGAGAAAAAATGGTGATACCTTGTATTGTTTTTGTTGAAAAAAACTGTTGCCCAACCTGGAATGAAACCAGGGTCTCTTGTAAACCAGAGAAGTACCAGTAGTACGAAGAGGATCAAAACTGCTATTTCTGCAAATTTCATTGAGCCCAATTTCTTGCACTCTTCCTTGATAATTTCATAGGCCCGTTGCTCCTTAGCCTTGGCAGAGGCATTTGCAGTGCAACCAAAATTTTTGCGAAAACTGGAAGAAAATGCACAGGAAATATCAGAGAAATTTGTCAGGTATCCTCAGAGTTAAGAATCCAAATTTTAGACTCAGTCATACTGTCTCTTAGATATATGTATTTATATACGCATATAGAAATCATGTGTATTATTATCATAGCATCAGCAGCCATAGGTGTCACTGCCTTGTGCTGTGTATTGCCAAGATGATCAGAGAGAAGCTTCCTGCCCCTAAAAGTTCATGATCTAAATATGAACAGGTGTGCTGTCTGGACACACTGGGAAATAATGACAATGTTAGTGTGACTGACACGGCTAAAGTAAACAGTTGCCAAGCTTTTTAAAATGACAGAAAAGGAGAACTTTAAAAGAGGAATTTGAAGATGAAAGTACCATTTCAGGTAGTACAGCACTCTTTCCATTTGAAAGAAAGGAGGTTGAGGATGATACAAAAGTGATAGGCTAAATATTAAACAGGTAGGTAATGCAATCTGGGTGATTAGCTTTGGGAACTGGCACAACACTAATCCTCTAGGTCTGTAGCAACTCTCATCACAAAGGTATTTACCAGCTATATGTAGAAATCAATTTCCTGGTTTGAAGCACAACAATCTTTCAGAACGTGAAAGCAATGCTGTGGAACAGGTTATATGCAGTTATAACTTCCTATTTCCATCTACAGACTGTATTTAACTGGGATTTTATCGGATTCCTTGGAGAAAAAGTTGCAGTATTTTAACAGATACTTAGCATTCTGTTCTGCTAGTCTCTTGTATGTGAGGAGTTTGTCACTTGCTGTCTTGATCTTTCAAGCATAGGCTTATCAATAAAAGTATCACTTGTGTAAAGAGCACTTGATAACAGGCCTGTCAGCTGTATTACGGTGTGTAAAGGGTACTTACTCAAAGCCCAAGTACAGTATCTGCAGCCAAATCCACGCCAAAACCAGTAACACAATCATGGTGGGGAAGGCAAAGGAGAACCAAGAGGCAAAGTTGATGATATTGCCATTTTTAGGAAAGAGCCTGTAAAATGCAGAGGGCTGTTAGCATCCAAAATTCTGCACTATCTTCTGTATTTAGTTAATGATTCAGAAAAGTGGAGGTAACTGTGAGGCCCTCTAAGGCAGAGAAGATAACTTCCTGACAGAGTTACCGAATTGATATTTTCCTTTTCTGTGTTGGCTGGAAGTCAGCTGCAGCACAATGATGCAGTTTAGTGGGTATGGCATCCCGAATTCAACCAGACTTACTCATCAACTTGTCCTTGCAGTACCAGATTTGGTGTTGTCCCAGTCAGAGTTGCAATTCCTCCAATACTGGATGAGTAACAAATACAGAGGGTCATTCCCTTGCAGAGTTTCTTGTGTTTCTCCTCTAGCAGATTTTCACTTCTCTTTCGGTCTTCCTCAATTGTCAGGACATGACTACTGCCTGAGTCCCAAGAGAGGAACAAAAGAGTTACAGAAGATAGACTGGATAGGAAAAGATCTTGTGCCTGTGTAATTCAGTCTTTCAAGGCTAGGACAAAAAACTCAAAGCTGATGCAGCCAAATTTCCTCATTTTAAGGCTGGCATTGTTAATTCTTTGATCTTCTGTCCATTTTCACTGGTTGTCTTGATACAGAGCGGTTTTTCAGAAGAAGTGAAATGTGTGATAAAGTCTGAACATACTGCTGACAGTTCTCGGTGAACTAGCGCAATGTCCAAACTGCCCATGGAGGGGAGAGGGGCAAGAATTCAGGAATGTACACCAGAGTCCGAGGAGTTGGACTGAAGGGAACTCATTCTGTACCAGCACCTGACTGCTGGCCCTGAGATTTACATTCAGAAACACTTAAGTCGTATCAAAGATGGGAAGAGGGAGGGACAGCTGGTAAAGAGATATTGCTGCATGATTGTATATCTTTGGATTAGAAAGATCATTTTAATCCCTAACCTTCTGGCATGAAATAGGCCAGAAATTTTCCCTTGGAAATTCCCTATTACCTGATAAGTTACACAGTAGAGAATAATTGAACTAACATAAATATATAGGAAAATATCAAGCCCAATATAAAGGCTTCAGCTAATGGACAATCCATTTTGTTGTTTTATGGCTTAGTTATCATCTTTTCATATTTTAAATCTATTTCTAACTTCAGCCAAGTCGGTAGATCTTATTGTGCTTTCGTCTGGTTCATGGAAAAGCCTCGTCAATGCTCGTTGATACAGTTGGGATTCTTTAGGTCCATTCTTTTAGAATTTACTAGCAACTGTAATGACAGTGAAGAAGGCATCAGGTTGTCCTCCGTTACCCCAAAGAGAAAAACACCCATAACCCACTCACCTTTTTCCTCCGTTTCTTTGGAGCTATCTGGTTTAATTGACTCTTCCTGCAGTTCAAAGGCTTTATTGATGTTTTCAGATGCTTGGCCAGCTGTGCTAGAATCCATTTCTGATTTGTTCAACTGTTCCAACACTGCTTGTGCTATTGGGACCATCATGGCAGTGGTGGCAGTATTGCTGATCCACATGGACAGGAAGGCGGTCACAATCATGAAACCCATGAGAAGTCTGAAATGAAAAGGTTTGGAAAAGCCAGTTCAGAACTCAGTGCTGCAAAATGCCCTTTTTTTTTTTGTTACATAGCTTTGGTTACAAACGCTGAGTTTGGAACATGGTTAGCAATTCACACCTAGCACTTCCTCTTACCCTGGGCTGCTTTGTGAATGTCACAGGAAGATTTAACGGAAATTTTTCTTTTTGGGATTTCAGCCAATTCTGCTTTTGCATTCTTATGACTAGGAAAGTGGAAGCCGGTATCTTGGAGCAGACAGTTTATCTCATCAGTATCCTGCTTATTCTGCATGCTTCTGAGGAAGAACATACCATCTCAGTAACACATGTTAATGTATTATAATATATTTTGAAGAGGAATTACAAGCTGAATTTGATCCCAAATGGCAATCAGTTTAAGCTATAAGGAAGATGATCTCTTTTTCTTTTCTTTTTTTTTTTTTAATTTTATCCCACTTGTATTATTTAAGATTCTTTTCTTACTCATATAAAATTCTAATCCTTGTTTCAGTATTACTCTGTTATTTGTCTCAAAATTATTCTTTGGATGAGATGTAGATTATATATTAGATGAAAAGGGCTTATCTATGCATTCTTATTCTATCGCTTTGTAATTTCCTTCAGTATTCCCTCTTTGTATGATCTGAGACAAATTAAATACGGCCATGTAGCCTCTGCATAGCTTAAAGTTCTAGTCTGGTAAACATTTGTTGTTCTCAAAACAAGCATCCCTATATTTTCTCTTCTCTTTGCACTCAGTATAACAGTTAGAGAATATATGTTTTCTGTATTTTGGCTGTAGTCTTTCCTGATTGTCTAAAGCTGTGCTTCTGGCCAAGCCTAGCAGCACCCTTGTCTTTTCAGCATTGACTCTCTTGTTGCAATTTCTCCACCTAAAGCCATTTGGAATTCTGAAGAGAGGCACCAGGTCTGTAACACATCAAAAGATCCCCGTTTGCAAGGGTTGCTCAGGCACTAACTCACTTGGACTGTAGAAAAGCATTTGTAAGATGTGATTTGCAGATTCACATAGGAGACTACAGACAACTCTGAGATAGGAACTAATGCCATAAAGTCCTTTATCCCACAGCGTTTTCAGGACTGTTACTCACAGGGCTGGTCTGACACCAGTGATAAGCAAGACCTGCAGAGCAACGCGCTTGTGTAGATGCCAGTTCTCAATAGCAATGGCCATTATCAGTCCCCCAATAAAAAGCATATTGGTGTCCTTCAAGTACTCCCGGCAGACCTGTAACGTGGAACGAGGGAGAGAAAACAGTGACCAGAAGCCAACGTTTAAAGAGAAGGCGCTTTCTGTGGGAGGATCTCGTCCCAAAGACATCAGCACTCAGTTAACTGCGGGTTGCATCTGAACAGTGCATGTGCTTTGGTTTCAGATTGCCAGCTCCACCCAGAGTTCATTCTAGGCTCATGCAAGTTCTGTTCCATGGAAAGGACAGCCGACTCCCTCTGTAACAAGACTGCAATCTTCTCTTCTTTGCGCCACACTCTAGAAATCACCCCGGACACAATCCCAGAATAAGAGAAGCTGACCAATAAATGCATCGGCAAAGATGTATAGAGGAAGAGCTCTTACTGTTGTCGAATCCGTGATATTCATTAGTGGGAACAGCAGGGCAGGAAAGAGACCTGTGACAGCCAATGGCAAGGCTTCCGTGCACCAGAACAGTGCCATCAGTATGATAACATAAGCACATTTGGCCTCCTGACAGAAGAAGAGTACACGCAATCAGAACAGACTGTACGTCTCACTTAGGCTTCGAGAAGGCAACAGCCCGTAATTACATTCATTGCCTGATAAAGGGATTTGAGAAAAAGTTATTTTCTGTCTTTCTCTCCCGTCTGCCCTCCTACCTATGCAGATCCTAATCAAATGACAAACTATTCAGCAACTTTATCAGAACTGTGAGGAAAAGGTGGGGGCCTCCAATGGAGAAACCCAAGAAACTTAGGAAAAGAAACAAATTGATGAGTTTGAACCCTTCATGATAAGGGAATGGCAGCCCCTGCACAGACATCTTGATTTTGCTGATGGTGGCATTTTCTTTTTATATGTTTCTGTCTTTGAGCTGCAGAAATAGTTACTGATCCAGTCAAGGTTTCTCCACCTTTTTCTCCACATGTTTCAGGACATGGCCCAGAAGAACCCCAACTAATTTCAACAGCCTGGTTTCCTTGTACTGTACATATTTTATCTATTTTTAATTGGATTTTTAGCTTAGTACAGACTTTGAAAGGCAGGCTCACTGACAAACTGGTCACAGATCAGTTTCAGCTTCCACTGACTTTGTCTTGTTTCTTTGAAGGCAGTATGATCCCCTGTTTTATGTTACTCTTTTTTTTTTTTTTCTGAGAAAAAAAATGATTTAATTCTGCTTTGGACAACCACTCCAAACTTTATATAAAAATATTTAACTCAGTCCCTGTGCACTAAAAAGTTGCAAAATAACATGTCACAACAGATTTTCATATGTCTGGGCTGATAAAAAAAGCAAGGAAATGTAACGTTGCAGGTTGCAGTATTGTTGTTTAACTCCAGCCGGCAACTAAACACCACGCAGCCGCTCACTCCTCCTCCCTCCCAGTGGGATGGGGAGGAGAATTGGAAAAAAAGACAAAACTCCTGGGTTGAGATAAGAAGAGTTTAATGACTAAAATAAAATAAAATATGATCCTAACAATAATAATAAATTACAATAATAGTAATGAAAAGGAATGTAGCTAAAACACAGAGAAATAAAACCCCAAAGTGATGCACAATGCAGTTGCTCACCACCTGCTGACCGATGCCTGAGCAGCCATCCACCCCCGCAACTGCCTCCCCCCCCCCCCCCCCCCCCCCGTTTATATACTGAGCATGACATCCTATGGTATGGAATATCCCTTTGGCTAGTTCGGGTCAGCTTCCTGGCTATGCTCCCTGCCAGCTTGTGGTGCACCTGCATGCTAGCAAAACGTGGGAAGTTGAATAGTCCTTGATTTCCTAACACAGCTAAACCCATCAGTATATTATGAACATTGTTCTCATAGCAGTTCCCACACTGAATCCATAATGCTGCACTATTCTGCCACTAAGAAGGAAAATCAGGTCTACCCCAGTCGAAACGAGGACAAGTGTCTTCCTCATTTTGGAACTAGCACAGTAATGGGCGCCAGCAAATCCGAAGGAAGAAAAAAGTGGTTGTGTGGTCTTGGATCAAGGATGTCCACTAAAATATACCGGACAGCATGAATGAAAATGTAGTGATGCTTATGGAGGAAACAGTGAAGAGGTGGAAATTATAATGGCTAGATTACAGAGGATTAAACCAAGGAACTGGAATAATGGCTGGCAGGATCAAACCTGTGATGCTTTGGAGCATGGTCAGGACTTCTGAGTGTGGCATGGAAGTTGCAGAACTGGTGAAGGGAAAGGATGAACAGGGGAGCTGAGTAGTCTGGAGGAAAGAAGCAGTCTAAGTGGTAAATTACCAAAGCAAGCAGGGTTGGAGAAGTCAAGATGAAAGAGATTCGTGGAAAGATGGCTTTTTGAGCCTTATTTTTTAATGAGAGCAGTAAGAACTTTAATTATACATCCCATCAAGCACTGAAAGGATCATTTTGATGATCCTTTTCCTCCCATTTTTGTTATTAAGAGATGTCAGTGGGTGCTTTTTGAGACCTAGCAAGTCTTTGGAACATGTATCATAGGCACAGTGCTATTTTCTTCCAGCCTGCTGTGAACAGGCTCTCAGTAAGAGCTGGAACAAGGCTTTTCACAAGGTCAGTTGTCCTGTAAGGATATTCCCGTCTTTAGACGAAATCTTTAGCATTGTTTGCTCTCATTTGTAATAGTTTAGTGTCCAGTGCTATGTCATTATAGGACAAGTTAATAGTTCAACAGAATAGAAAAATGTGAAATTCCATCCTGTAAGTCATCAGCTTACAACTCGGCATGCTGAGGTACTGGCTTTTCCTGCTTAGCAGTACCACAATGCACAATTCTAACACAAGAAATCTTCTTACAGATTGGAAAGGGAAAAGTCCAGGACATTTTAAATTTGTGTGTTGTAGTTGACTACATTGAACCCAGAGAGAGTAATTTTCAAAGAGGGACTGAACCAAGACTGCCAAATCATTCCACAGGCGAAACCAAAGATTTGTATGATAACAGTGACTCTAGCAAGTAAGTTTGAACTCGTGGCCTCAGGCCAAAACAAAAATAATCTTTCTGTCTTTCTGGCTAGTTAGAAATTTTCTGATCCAGATCTCTTAACTTCAGTAACTCTTTTGCCTATGGAAAGTTAACTAGCAAAAAAAGCCAACCAAACAACAAACCCTCTTCTTGTTTTTCTTCTTAGTAAGCTTTTAAGTGATAGTTTAAGCTATTTTATTTGCACGCCAAGGGAATAAGAGGACACGCCTAATCGCTTACCGCATTTCACCTCAAGTGGAATAGATAGTGTGCCACTCTATCGTTCTTGCTTGCAATCCTCTGATCATAGCTCCAAAGTCTCTGATAACACTCAGAGAAAGAGCTGTGAGGAAAAGCGAGCTTTGGGTCAGGCTGCAGAAAAAGACAGGGAAGAGCTAGTGGAGTGAAGAAGGAAGCTTGGCAAAGGAGACCAGAAACGGGGAGTCAGCAGGGAGCAGGAGACAAGAGGCAGGCAGAGACCAGAGGAAAGAGCTAAGACTTGACATCCAGGAGAGGCAGATTGGGACTAGCTATTTAATGGTGCTGGGACTGTAATAAGATACCAAGACCAGAGATTAGATCTGTCTGCGTGAAGAGATTGGGAGTGGGAGAAATAAGCCGGAGTGAAGAAGCAGCAGGACGTTGGCAGTCTGCCTGCTCACAGTGCTGTATTTTAATGATCAATGTCTCAGAAATACCTGCCCCACTGCTACAGGTTTTTGTAGTTAACTTTTTCTAACATCCCAAGCAAGATGCCTTCCAAAACTTGACATTTTAAATTTAAAATCATTGTTTGGAAAGAGTCTTACAGAAATATGCTAAAAAAAAAAAAGGGTGAAATACATATTATTTTATCCTTATATATCAGAACACCTTGTCTGTCTAAGAAAAACGCCTCTTCTATCTGGCAACAACCCAAAGGAAAAAAATAAAAGAAGATGTGGACTGGATACTTTTAGAAAATCAGGAGGGGGCTTAAAATTGAGCCTTAGGTTGTAACTTAGGCTCACACGTATGAGCTTCAGCATAGAAAGTCCTTTGCTAAATCAGTTAGCTGCAAAGCAGAAGTTACAAAATCACGTGTCACTGAGCGTTATTCTAGAACACGCAATCGCAGATGTATCTGTCCTATTGCTCTTACATTCCCCCACTCTCGGTAGTCAAAGGGATCTGCTCAGAAAGAAAAGATTTTCAAGCAATAAATGAAAGGAGTGCCTCTGAGAAAGAATCTGTATGTTCTCTCCAGCTCTGTCACTGAAAAGGAACAACTCTGAGGCAAGATTTGGAGATTTGACTCTCAGATTCGATTTTAAAAGTTCTTACCTTGGTAGGAACAGCCAGCGGCAGGGGAAGAAACAAAAGGGGTACAAGCACTACGATCAGGTACTTCCTGCAGGCCAGGGTCATCTGCAAGAAGCCAGCCATGGTGCTGGAGCTAGCCCAGTGCTGAAAGGTCTGAGCTCTGCTGCTGGAGACTATATAAACACTCGGGAATATTAACCATTGACCTCAGGAGGTTGGGTGTTGTTTTTGGAACTGTAATCAGAGAAAGAAGAAAAGAACAAAGAAGGGAGGGGACAGCAAAAGAGTGTCAGACTGGGAACTTTCTTAAGACAATCTTCCTGATAACTGGTAAATCCAGGAGAGAATTAACTCCTTGTGGGCCAAGAAGGTTTATTAAAAGCATCCTGAAATGACCTACGCTTTTTAAAAAAAGTATCAATGTTTTGGTCTTTAATAATGCCTTCTTTGAATAGGTATTGTTATTCCTCCTATAAAAGAGAGAGACTGCTCCCTCCATAAGAGGTTGAAAATTGTTTTAAAAATCTGTAGAGTGCTGAAAAACTGCAGATGTAATACTTGGAGATTAGAATCATCTACATAAAACATTATATAAACATTCTTTAGGTAGCAAAATCCACTAGAGCAGAGCTCCTGTCACCAGATGCCGTGTCAAGCCTTGATGCAGAAAGGGACTTAGAGTCATTACCACCTGAGAGCAGGGGCACCCATCTTTGTGCGATCCAAGGATGACCCTCGTGACTTTTCTGGTTTCTTCTACTCGAAGAGCAGTAGGGGAAATGTTAAGGTCTGGTCAGAACTCAGTTCCTCCCACACGGCAGCCCAGTGTGTATAGGAAAGGCTTAGGGCCAGAGGGAGAACTTAGTAATTCCTTCTGCCATAGCCCGTTCTATCTCAGTGGTTTGGGAAAGACTTGGCTACAGGGCACCACCTTGCAGACATTATAGGCCCAGGTTTGGTAGCTTGCAGGGTATATTGGGGGGGAGGGGAAGTGCTACTGGGAAATGGCCAGCAATTCTTGCCCCAGTTGCAAAGTACAAGCACTGAATTACTTGGTTCTGTAAATACACAGGAACAGAACTAAGCTTTTTAATTCCAAAGGGAGTGGCTTGTTAATGTCACTTTAATGTCTTTATTTGGTAGATCGTGCAAGTGCATACTTCAGATAATGATGGTAACATTTCCATTTTATTGGTATAAATTGTCTTAGCTCTGTTTATAGTTTAATCATGCAGAGAGAGAGAAAGAGAAGCACAGACATTAGGTCATCTGATGTCAGTTCCACAAAGAGCTTCTGCTGTTTCTCTCTCTCATCTCTTTTCTGCTGGGGCTTGTTTTCTTTCAGCAACGTGCATATGACTGAAAACCAGTCGGGTTTCAGTTGCCAGAGCTGCAAACTCACAGCTCTCTTGCGAGCTTGACTTCGGCATATTGCTCACAAGAAACGGCATCATGTTCCATAACTGGGAATCCTCAGCTTTAGCATTCCACCCTTGCTACAAAAAGAATGAGAAAGAGCTTTCAAATGAATTCTATTACCCCCCATTTTTGCATCCACTTAATGCTGAATTAGTGCCTGAAAAGGTCCAGTGACAAAATCAGCCAATGGCAAAGTAATTTTTCTACTTTCTGCTCTTATGTCCTCAGATTGCAATGAAAATCGAAAAGGAAACGTCGTTTTCACATCTCTGTAACATGAAGGTTGGCCTCCAGCTGCAGCCTTGCCTGTGGGGTGGAAGTGACAACGCAGAAGGGCCTCAGCTAACCTGCCTGTTCGTTAGAGGCAGCACAGCCACAGCGCTTGCTTCCACTGCTACGTGAGTCCCGTGACTTTCAAAGATGCTATAAAAGAGCTCTCTGTGTTACTGCAAAACAAATGGTCTGTGACTTCAGGGGGACTTGTTAGAGCTCCTCCTCTGGCCCAGCAGCGCTCCCTCACTGCTGTCAAAGGAGTGATGCCAATTTACATGGGTTTGGAACCGCTCTAGTTTATACAACGTGTTAATCTGGTGCTCTGAATTGTGTTCTTTGCATCTAAAGAGCAGCTTGGTCTTTGCTTACTGATTTACCCTTCGAGGCCGACCAAACCGAGCAGGAAACCTAATGGTACAGCCAAAACCCGCTGTGTGTTACACTTCAGAAGGTATTTTGCCCTTTAGAAAAGAGAAGTATTTTCTAATGTGCTGTGAATTAATGAAAGTGATCACAACCACAGCATTTCTCAGATCCTAGTGCGTTTAAAATGTTGATTATAACATTCTCTTTGTTTGGGGAGACAAAAAAAAAAAACCCCACCAAACAGGTTTTACGTTCACATTTCTTTAACCATCAATACAGAGCGTTGAAAGTGCCACGTTTTGCAGGACAACGACCCGCAACCCCGCACAACCCCCGTCCCCGGCTCCCTCCGGGCCGCTGCCACCTCCCCGGGGCGGAGCGCCCCGCTCCCCCGCCCCCGCCCCCGCCGCCGCCGCCGCTGCCATGGCCGACCCGCCGCCGGCTCCGCTGCCCCCCGCCCGCCGCTGCCCGCCGCTGCCCGCCGCCGAGCCGCTCCTCTTCCTCGCCACCCTGTCCCTCGGCCTGCAGGGCCCTCTCGCCACCCAGTACCTCTGGGACCGGCTGGGGGCCGAGCGTGGCTACAGCGGCCCCAACGCCAGCAGCCCCGCCGGCTGCGGGAACGGCAGCGCCGGCGACGATCCCCTGCGGCAGGTGGGAGAGCGGGATTGGGGGGGGGGGACGGACGGACGGACGGCGGTGGGGGGCTGCTGTCGCCTCTCCGGGGAGCTCCGGAGCGGTGCTGGGCGCTGCCGGGCCGGGGCCTGAGGTTGCTGTTTCTTTTGCAGGAGGTGGAAGCGCTGGTCTCCCACTGGAACCTCTATATCAACCTCGGAGGCTTCTTCGTTGGTCTCTTCTCCGTGACGCTCTTCGGACCATGGAGCGACAGCGTAGGCCGCCGTCCGGTGCTCATCCTGCCAGCAGTGGGTATGGCCGTGCAAGCGGCCATCTACCTTCTCGTCATGTACCTCCAGCTGCCCGTCGCCTACTTTCTCCTCGGACGCCTTTTGAGTGGCCTCATGGGAGACTACAACCTCATCCTGGCCAGCTGCTTCGCCTACGTGGCCGACACCAGCGACAAACGCGCACGTACCTTTCGTGTCGCCATCCTCGAGGCATGCCTTGGCATCGCGGGCATGCTGGCCAGCATCGGCGGCGGCCAGTGGCGCAAGGCACAAGGGTACATCAACCCCTTTTGGCTCGTGCTTGCTGCCAGTCTTGCTGCCGCCTTCTACGCTGCTTTCTGTCTTCAGGAATCCGTAAAGCAGCAGAAAGCAGCCAAACTGTTCACGCTTAGTCATTACAAAGCTGTGTGCAGGCTGTACACGACCCCAGAACACCTGAGCTCCAGGCGGAAGCTTGCTCTTTACTCCCTGGCTTTCTTTCTTCTTGTCACGGTCCATTTTGGAACCAGGGACCTCTTTGTTTTGTACGAGCTTGGCTCTCCCCTCTGCTGGGCTGCTGACCTCATTGGGTACGGCTCAGCTGCCAGTTACCTGGCGTACCTGAGCAGCCTGGGAGGGCTGCGGCTGCTGCAGCTCTGCCTTGAAGACACCTGGGTGGCAGAGATAGGATTGATCTCCAATATTTCTGGACTGGTTGTGATTTCTCTCGCTGCTACAACACCACTGATGTTTACAGGTGATGCCAAATTCTTAAATCCCCGTATCTCGGGCTCTTAGCTTAGAGATGCCAGTAGATGTGTGCTTCTGGGAGTTCGAGCATGTGGGGGAATTTCTGCCTCCATTTCAGCCCATGTACCAACAAAACTTGGCTTGCTGATAGCAAAGCTGCCCAAACCCTGATGTTGAAAGTGCGACCGTTCAGTTCCTAGAATATGAGCTTTCCCAGAAGCTGTATTACACTGCAGACTCAAGTGCATCATGAGATGCAGGAGGGTGAATTTGGTCTAAATATAGCAGGGAGAAATGGCCTGGAGCTACGGATTTCTGGAATTGACTTTGGGGACATTATTTTTCAGCTGAGCTTTCCCTAATGTGCTGTGTCTTGCTCACAGGTTACGGGATTTTGTTCCTTTCCATGGCAGCCACTCCAGTCATCAGAGCCAAGCTGTCCAAGCTGGTCAGTGAGACGGAGCAGGGTAAGGAGTTAGCCACTGTGCTTGAGCCAGGCCCTGAAACACGATCTTCTTGGAATGTTAAAGCTTCTTTGGGAGGTTAGGACTTCCCCGGCTCCTTTGGACTCCTGTGCCCCTGCATGAACCCTCAGGCCCAGGGTACTATTTTATTTTTTCAGAATAATTGTCAGTCGTCCATTTAGACTTGCTACATTTTCAAGATGAGGACAAGAGAAGAAAAACGAGATTAAAAGTATTGCATTCAAGCTCAGGAATAGTTCATTCATCCATCTATTAATTTCCAAAAATTTTACAGGGAGCAAGAGTTAAAATGTATTATAGAACGAGCAGAAAATAGTGATTTTGCTGACCGTGACTCTTTCCTGTAGATCAGTAACAGTGGGAAGAAACCTACTGTTGTTAGAAGGTTGTATCATTGACCATGTTGAAAGATCATGGATAACCCGTAGGAGGAGCATATTTGTCTTTCTTCCAGTAATTTGTTTGGAGAGCTTGCACTTGCTGCCGAACACTGTGTAGGAATGCTTCTGCAGGCAGGCAGAGGGGAGGAGGGAATTGAGGTGTGACATTGCACAATTTGTGTTTCTTATGTGCACACTCGATATCAGATTTATGATGCTAAATCTATGAAGTGCAGTCTTCTGCTGTACTTAATGTTTAACAAGTGATAAGATGTGCTTGGCAGTAAACAGATCTATATAGCCCCGTCTCAAGCATTTACAATCCAGCTGATACATCATATTGTTGATCAGCTTCGGTGATACAAGTTCTGGAGGTCAGTGAGGTGGTCCTGGCTATAGAGAGGCTGAGCTTGATGGGTTTGGCCTGCCAGGCCAGCACGGTGTGCCTCGTCTCTGCTCCTAGCTCTTGCTGACCCCGCTTGACAATGCAGACACCAATTTTCTGATCGGGAGTGCACACCCTCAGAAAGGTTCACAGAATCCCACTGAAGGTGGTGTGTTAAAGGCGCTTGCAGGCAGGGCCGTCTCACCGTTAACCTCTCGCACGTCTTTTCCAGGTGCTCTCTTTGCTTCCATTGCCTGTGTGGAAGGACTGTGTTCGCTTGTGGCTACAGGAGTGTTCAACTCTCTTTACCCTGCCAGCTTGCACTTCATGAGAGGATTCCCATTTCTCTTTGGGGCTATAATTCTTCTTATTCCAGCAGCTATTATTGGGTAATTTACTTCAGATTTCTAAACTTTGCTATAGGACCTGTGAAGTGTAATATGAAAAGTACTATTGACTCTACTTAGGATAGAGGCTTACCGGTTTTAAGGCATATTTTGAATATTGCTTATGAGAGGGTGTTTAGTGGCCCAGTGAGCAGAGGTGCAGGTCCATTTTTTCTGGCATCTGAATCCTAGCGACAAGCCTGCAGCCCGAGTAGCGTAGCTGCCAACATTCGAAGTCCTTCGAAGTCTTACTCCACCCTCAGAGTAGAATCCAAAATCTGGAGTTGAATT
The DNA here is from genome assembly GCF_034619465.1 of Leptosomus discolor. Taxonomy (NCBI): domain Eukaryota; kingdom Metazoa; phylum Chordata; class Aves; order Leptosomiformes; family Leptosomidae; genus Leptosomus; species Leptosomus discolor. Next base: position 10,688,496 of record NC_141408.1, read on the forward strand.
TGAAAGTCCTCCTTTATGGAAGAGATGGAGCTCTTTTAGCAGTCTCTCTTCCTGTTGTTTCTCTACTAATTAACGGAAAAGTCGTGTCATGATAGAAAACAAATCCCCTGGTAAGCCTTGGGAGACGGAATGTGTTGGGATTTGCAGTAGAAGTGCAACAGCTCCAGTTAGGGTCATTTTCTTCTGTTCTTTTGAAACTTTAAAACTCCCTTCATCCAGCGACATGCCAGTGTGCCTTCGTAGGCTCTAACTGTTCTTTCTTTCCTAGGTGGGTAGAAATCTGGGACTCAAACCATGACTACAGCCACTTCTCAGATGCTTCCCTGTCCCCTGTGGATGGCTGAGCAGCAGCTTGGCAACAAGGAACTGGCTAGCTTGGCAGTGTGCATCTGAAGACTGCTCTTTGTTCTTCCCTTGAAGGACAGATTAGTGTGGGAAGGACACCTTGCTTGACCTTACTAATTCTTAAATGCCAAGTAGTTGGAAATCATGACTCCGACTGCCAATAGGAACTGGATTTGCGGATGTGAATGCCTCCTTGCTGTTGTGTTGGCTCATCTGTCAGAGGAAACCCAAGAGACCCAAAAGCCAATCAAGTGTAAAAGTATTGTTGGCCATTTGCAAGGCCGGTTAGTGGTTTGGGGTTTGGTGGGAAGGGGAGGTTCTGTGGCATGCTTTTAGTGGTGAGAGAGGACTGGATTCTGGTTTAATTGCCCAACATGGTCCCCTCTGAGTACTGCAGCGTGCACAGATGAGCGGTGGGCGTGGGCGAGGCCCAGCCCAAAGCCCGCAGAGCGAGACTGAAGCAGAGGTGCCCAGCAGCGTGCTGCCGAGGAGGAAGATCTGGGCTCCAAATCAGTGTGTTGTCAATAAAAGTCACACAAATGTCACATGCCAGACCGGGCTCCTGCAGAAATCCTCACGGTGAGTGGTAGTTTACCACAGGAGTGCTCTTGCCATCCTACTGACTAAACTATCCTTAGCTTTGCAAGTTAGAGGAGAGAATCTAAGTGCTTGGAGGAAGGAGTGCCAGTGGCATGTCCTGCAGCTCAGCCCAGGATTACTGCTTTTGAGAAGTAGTAGCTCCTGTGAGAGTACTAAGGTGCAAGTAGGTGAATTGACAGTTGCCCAAACTGATGAAGTTAAGGCTAAAATTGACAAAATTGGGCCCCTCTAACTGAAGACCTTCCCACTATAAATTTGAAGCCCCAGCTTTGATAAGTGTGCCCTAGTGTCGTGTGAAATCATTGCTCAGCTTGTGGCAGAGCCAGGAGCAGTCCTTCCTCATCTGGTGGGATGAGCTGGTGTGGGGACAGGACTAGTGTTTTGGAGATAAAATTATGTCCCAAATTTTTGTGTCAGTGGCCTCACTTCTGCTGCCCTTCTCAGGGTACGTTGATGCCAGCAAGCAAACCCCATGTTCAAGGTTCTTGTAATGGTTCTTTTCAAAGGGTTAACTGTATTGCCTCGGTCCTTTTTTCTTCAAACTACCATAAACCATCAGTCCCGTGTACGTTGCATGACACACGCTGTTCAGATGCATGCGATCGTGTCCTTAACTGAAATTGCTTAGCAGACGTGTTACTTTCAGAATGAATAAAAACTGCATTCTCTTTTATGGTTCATAAAAAGATAGCTTTTCTCGTACAGCTGCTGGTGTAATTTGTCCTTGCCTCCTCCTGTGCTTCTCTCCATTATTTTCATGTGTCTTCCTTTACTGAAGACTCTGCAGTAGAGCAGCAGCAGGAAGTTACCTGCCTTGTGGAGAATGAGCACGTGAGGGTCTTGAGTCAGGAAAAACGCAGGTTTGGGACTCGCCAGCAGCCAAAGCTTGCTTTTCCTGAACAGTGGAGTAAAGCTTGCGGGGATACTTAGTCTTGTAGCCTGTCCTTCAGTGAAAAACGTGTAAAGTGCTTGTATACAGCTTTGTTCCCTGTCAGTTAGGAGTTTGTGATAAAAGCAAGAGAATTGAGGAGCAGAGAAGCAGGAGGTGGAGAAGTAGAGAGGCTTTAAGGACTTGGTGTTATGCCACTAGATCCGTGTAGTTACACCAGTGGACGTAGGCATGAGTTGTGTGTCTGATTGACGAGCTAAGCCCGGAATTAGCCTCAAGGAACAGGGCATGCTGTGACTGTTGCATCAGATGTTTGTAGCTGAACTGATTGTGGACTAAGTTTTCTCTACCAACAGACTCCATGGGCGCCAATGCTAGCAGCTGCTCTGTGTTGTGCAGTGAGGTGAAACCTGTGTACTGGCTCTGCTTGCCTGGTGTGTCAGCGTGCTTGCAAAGGAGGAGTTCAATAGGAACTATTATGCTCTGTTAAAAAAATTAAAGTTTTTCTAGGCTGTCCTCCAAGAACTGCAACCGTGAAGCAAATACACGATCCGTGCATCGTGATTGTGGGCAGCAGGTAGAGAGTCCCTGAGGATACAGTGAGCTACATCAGTCCATGCAAAGATGAGGGTGAAGTGTGAGTCCCTGCAGAGAACTGGAGAATGTCAATTCTGGTGCCACTTCAGAAGATGAGAAAGCATGATGGCATGAGAGAGCAAGTGTGAGAAGGCTGCAGGGAGAGAAGCATGTGACATAAAGAGAAAAGAGGTGGGGATTTAGGGTATAAACCAAATTTATTAATAATGTGTGATAGAACAACTTTAACCACTTTCTGACATGACACAGCAAAGGAATAAGGAAGGGTGAGAACAGAAGGATTCATTTCCTTGAGACGGTCTGCTCAGGCTGGAAGGGACTGAGATGTTTTGTCAAGAGCAGGGCGAGTTCATTAGGGTGAAGATAACTGAATGGTGGGGAAACACAGAGCCGCAGTCTGGGCAGCTGAAGCATGAGGTGGGATCTCATTGCAGGTGAGACACCTAAGCTGTAGAGAACAAGTAAATCTCTACATGGAATGGTGGGTGAGGAGGTTAATTGCTAGAGAACTCCTGGGAAACAAGACGCAATAACCTTACTGTGTGTTATTGTGGAGGGGAAAAATCCTTGGGACTGTTTGTGTGGGACTCCTTTAGTGGCCATGGAGGCCTTGACATTCAATCAGTTACTCAAGGCTTTTCCCTGAAGCAGCTCACAAGTGGCTTTTATCCTTTGGCAGGTTCACCTTTGGGCTCATCTGCTGGCTTCCTTGCATTTAATCTGGAGATTAGATAGATTCTATTTCTGATGAGTGCTGGGCAGGTATAGCTATTAACCTTTCATTGGAGAGCCATTAACTGTGAGCTGATAAGAACTATCTGTAAAGCTGCTATTAAGGACCAGAATTTAACTTCCCTTTTTTCTCAAACATTCATGGATCTAAGCCAAAAGGAAATGGTGTTTGTGTTCCTGCCAGTTAAGGACTGAGACTCCTCATCACCTCCTGAAAGAGTTATCTTGAGCAGGGACGGGCAGAGGAACCTGCTCCTTCTGCAGGGTGGTGCGTCGGCCTGGTCTCCAGAGCGTCAGGTGCTTCCTCCTGTGTGTGCTCTGAACAAGGATGTCTTTTTGCATTATTCACTTTGCTCTGCATCAAAAAAGACAAACTCAGGTAGGAGCTGCAATTTCTGGTCCTAATTGCAAAACGGCATGTTGTTGAGAGCCTGCTCAGCCTCCAAGCAGCTGTGAGAAGCAGGACAAGGCTGGGAGTGCCGAATTCAGGGGAGGCGTGTCAGGGTGCCCGTGGTTCCTCACCTGCAGCGCTCCCAGCCGGTGCTCACACTGAGCAGCCTCCGCCTGCCCTTTGCGTTGACTTCATTCATTCCTGATATTTCAGGGTGAGTAGCTGCAAAAAGACCTGGTGAGTGTTGAGAAGAGGTCGGTAGAAAGAAACAAATGCTGCTTGGTATTGCATCCAGCAGAGAGCAGGGACAACCCTGAGGAGCTTAGCCAGGGCTGGCAGGGGTGAGCAGTAGTCAGCAAAGAGATATGCTGTGGAACAGACCACGAGAGATCTGCTGTGGAGCAGAATAAAACACAGCCGGTGTATAATAACTCCGCAAGTACAATACAGCAATTAGCATCTTCTGTATCCACATGGATATATGTTTTCCAGAGTCACAGCCCAGCTTCCTATGCCCTGTAAGTATAGACCTGATAAAGTGGTAAAGCCGAGACATCAGGTGGAGGGAAGGGGCTTGTTTTAAAAGCACTTTTTGCAAAGATCTTGCAGAAACTTCACGTGATATAACCCCAAACTTCCATCGCCAAAGTTAAGAGCACAAAGCGGTTTTGCAGCATTAGGAGGTGAAAGGCCCCTCAAGGAGGAAGTGAGCTCCTGTGATAAAGGGGCATTACTGGGAAAGAGAAAGCTTCTGCTGAGCAGTTTAGGAGCCTCTGCGTGTTATCTTTCCCAAACACGTGGATTATGTTAGTGCTTAGCTTTTATTTGCCCTTTCCTGCTCTCAGCTTCTGACTGCGGTGATATTCCAGTGGCACCCAGCAGAGGCCATACGATGCTTATGGGCTGTTCCCTCTCAACAGCTCTTCTCTCTCGCCTGTCCTCTTGTGTTGTACCCCTTGCTAATTCCCCAGGTTTCGGTCCTCAGAAGATCCCTCCTCTTCAGACGTGTTTCTGGGGGAAGGCGCAGCCGTTTGCAGGGGTCTGGACAGCGTCGGTCTCCCTCGCACCCCCTGCATGGCGGGAGGCCCAGCCTGCGTGTCCTGCCACCCCAAGGGATGGTGTGGAAGACAGCTCGTTCATCCCAGAGTCCGCTCTGGCTTGGCTCACCAGGCACTGTGTGAGTACTGACCTTTTAGCGCCAGGAGCTTGCATTTGGAGGATGGACGGGGGGCAAATGAGCCACAGCCTTGTCTCAAGTCAGGGTACTAAGGTGGGGAAAAGTCTAGAGGGAGAAATTTGGCCCCACATAAAAAAGGGGTCACCTGGGAAGTCTCTGGAGGGGATGAGGCAGCTGTGGCGGTTCTAGGTCTGCCCCAGGGAGGGCAAGCAGTCCAGGCCGTTCTCTGATCCAGCCGAGGAGTCCCGGGAGGAACGGCCCTGGAGAAAGCGGATGATTTTGTCGATGGTGGCCTCCTGGTACTCGTGGGACCACCTGTGTTTGAGGGGAAAATTTGATTTAATTTTTCCGTTGTGTGAGATGCCACAAGATAGCCCAGTTCATTTGGTCCGGGAGCCAGAGACTCCCCTCCTCCACCCCAGCTCTCTAGGAGCACCCCTTTTCCCCATGGAAAGTGGAGTTACACTGGATTCCACAGGGAAGTGCCTTCCCTTGTGCCCTGCCAGGCTGGAGGGCTATGAGCAGGTTGGGATGCTGCTGCACGAAGGGGAAGCAGGAGGTGAGACGAACTCAGGCGAGCTGTGAAACCTGCCAGCATCACTCCTGCCTGGAGGGCTGGGGGCACGAGGATGGGCATCCTCGCAGCGGTGACGGGGTGGTGAGCTCTGTTACCCAGAGGAGCCCCAAGCACAAAAAGAGCAGAAGGGTTATGGTGGGGACCTTTGCTCCCTTCATGCTCTGGAGTACCAGAAGTGACTCACCTCTCTCCTTCGGCCTGTTCTGCCTCCCTCATCTGTTTCTCCCAATTTCCTTGTGCTCTTTGCTACTGGTTATGCAAGCCGTTCTCTCCGGGTGTCAAGGAACCCTGTGGCACAGGTTCCTTTTACTTACTTGATACCATTAAATTTCAGGACAGCCCTCATGTCCTTGGGAAGTGTTTCTGGGTCCGGCCACTCAAAATGATCTGTAACAGGTACAATGTTCTTTCCAGAGTTCAAGGCTGTCACAATCTCCTGCAGGAACATGCGAGTGCTCAGGCTATGGCCTGTGTCGGCCCACCACCAGCCCCTTCCAGCTCCAACATCCACCAAGCTGCCCCCTGATGGCATCTCCTACCTTGTGCACCCAGTCCTTGCACTCGGGGTCTCCCATGCATTTATCCAGGGCGTTTGGTGAAAGGACCAGCACAAAATTGCGGGCACTCATGACGCTCTGGGTCAGCTTGTCCTCAAACTTCCCTGCCTCCAGCTTCTCTACATCGATGAAGACGCTGAAGCCGTGCAGCTGCAGGTGGACCTTCAGCAGGCTGGTGGCAAGGAGGGACAGCGCCGTGAGGAGAACGGCTGCCAGCGCCTGGGTTTCGTGTGCTCTCCCACCGTATTGGCCAAGACATGGTGAGACAGAGGAGCGGCAAACGGGCTCCCGCAGAGGACGGCACGGTCCTTGCGACACCAGCTGCCAGCCCAGCCTGCTTACAGGTGCCTGGGCCCACGCAGAAAACATGGGGAGCCAGACATTAGCTCCCTGCTGCGATCCCCCGCAGCCCTACGAGCACAGTGTGAGGGAAGGGTAAGTCAGTGTCAAAGAGGGACAGCGTGGCAGGGACAGGACTGGGAATGCGCCTGTCCACCGTGCAGCTCATGGCACGTGCTGTCCGCATTCGCACTGCAGCTTTTGGCAGCCTCTCCCTCCTCCCTGCTGCAGCCTGCAGCTCTCCGGGCTCCACGCTCTTCCCACAACTGATCACCCGCCTTCCCTCTGGGCTTCAGCCCAGCACCGTATCGTTGCCTGCAGGACTCACCTGGCCAGCTGCGACCCGGTGCTCCTCCGGTAGCTGATAAATACATCAGTCCCATCAGATGCAGTTTGCAGCGTTATAGGGGAGTGAAGCATTTCTAGGCAGAGCAAAGAGCCACCCAAAGTTAAAAGTACCCAACAGCTCGTCCCAAACCACCCTCGAGACTTGCCCCCACCCGCCTGCTCCGGCACAGCGCGCCCCGCACCCCTTGCAGCGGTGAGGATGCGGACGCGGTGGAAGCCCGTGTTGATGTGGCAGTCCTCCTGCAGCTGCTGCTCCGTCACCCGGTGCAAGAAGTTGCGGTTGATGCCGCATGTCAGCAGGTTGTACGTGTACTGACGAAACCTGGGGTCGATGCCGCCCAGCCAGTCGGCCAGGTTGCTTCGGTCGCAGGTGGAATAGTTTGCGAAGGTCTTCAGCTCTGTCAGCTCCCGGAAAAACCTGGCAGGGAAACAAATGAAAGTGTGCAGCGGAAAAGGGGAGGCTGCTGGACCAGGCAGGACCTAGAGACATTTGCTACCACATCTTTCATCTGCACAGGAGAGAGTGCAGCTACATGCCGTGGTGAAGAATGAGCTAAAGGAATAGAAAAAGAGAAGAACAGCTGCATGACTGCAGGAGTGTTGGTCCTCGGGACACGGAGGTATGAGGAGCTCGGCTAAGGGAGGAGAATCTCCGGTAAATTCCCATCTTTCTGGGCTAACTTGTAGGATTCCACCTCCCCTGTGCCATAGGTGGTCTCTCCCGTTCTTTGCCTCCATTGCAGGAGTCCCTCTGGGACTGCGTACTGCGCTGGAAAAGCTCTGGCAGCCCAGCTTTTGCATTTTGAGGACCTTTGCCCTTGTCTTTGCCAGAAGGGAAAGGCACAGACCTTTTACCTGGCTCTACCACTGTGGTGATGACCATGAGAGAGGCCAGCATGCCCTGGTGGTGGTCCTACCTTTTCCGAGTGATGCTGGAGTCCATCCCCAAATCCTCCTGCAGCTCCTTCTCTGTCAGCCTCAGGAGAATGTCCCCATCCACCTGGTGGTCCTGCCAAGAGAAATCCAGGCTGGAAAGGTCCCAGGAAAAGCTGTTGGGTGAGATGCTCACATCTCTGCTGTGAGATGGGGCAAAAGGGCCCATCCAGGTGTCCCTGGCACACAGCCCTACCAGGAAGCTCTGGCAGTATGTGTTGAATCCGATCTGCTGCAGCCACGTCTGCACCTCGCAGGCCTTCCAGTTGGGAACCGTGGGCAGGATGCGCCGAGGAACCTCCTCCCCTATCATGCGCAGCACCTTTTTAGCCAGGGAGGAGGTGGTGCTGCTGGTGGAGTAGCACACTACCCTCTTCAGGCTCTGCGTAGCCCCAGTCTCGCCAAAAATCTAGGGACACAAAGGGAGGAGACGTCACTTTGCTTTCCCTCCTTCTTCCCTCAGCCTGTGCCAGGCCGGCTGAGGACCAGGGTACTTGGTGAGCTCGTAGGGGAGCAAAAGATATCCAGGTGCAGTTGTGGCAACCCTGCCCTTTTACATCTCCTTCCTTGAGGCCAGCCTACACTTTACCTTTGTTTTCTTCTGCCTGATTTTGATGGCAGCCTCCGTGCAGAGGTAGAAGGCAGCGATGCATTGGGCTTCCAGCCTCGAGCTGTCCAGCAAGGGCACCAGCCGCTGCAGGTCATCCGCTGTCCTCCCCTGGCTGTTGTCACTGCTGCCCAACATCTCACAGGCGAACTGCTCTGGATCCAGTGAGGCGATGAATGGCTCCACCAGAGCCAGGGTCCCCGAGCGCTCCACCTCCTTCTCGATTTCTTTGTTGGTGGCCAGCACCGTGATGGCCAGGCACGCGTGCAGGCGGATTAGTTCATCATCTCTTGAGAACACCAGTGGGAAAAGCCACTCTGCCGTCCTCTTCTCGATCATCAGGCGTTGGTTGGCCTGCCCTCCGTACATGGCACAGTTGGCCAAGGCCATGGCGCAGTGCCGCAGCACGATGGGGTCCGTCCAGCGGCACCAGTAGAGGATAGCATCCAGGCCTCCATCAGAGATGAGCTGGAAACAGGTCTCCTCCGTGTGTTTGAACATGTGCTCCAGGATACCGGAGACGCTCTGCGCCAGCTGGGGAACATCTCGCTCCTTGGCTAAGTTCAGAATCACTCCCAGGCCGATCCGAGCGATCCGATCCCTGCAGGAAGGAGAGGCACAGGCAGCTGAGGGGCGCACGGCTGTGCAGGGGATGAGAACAGCGACCGGCGTGTGAACTCCCCCATGCTTTGGTGGCATTTACCCCATGACAGCCAGATGTTTCCCTGTGCGACATGGTTGCCAGATACGCTGTGAGGCTGCGATGCAGTGAGATGCGATGGGCTGGTGTTGGAAGAACCTGTCTGTGTATGACGGAAGAGCTTGTGATGGGACAGGACCTGGGTGCACGGGACAGGACCACCACGCCAGAGGCTCTCGTGCCCAAGATAAGACGTACATAGCAGTTAACAGCGCAGGGTAGGCTAATGCCAGGCTAGAAATAGATCTGCTTGGTCAGCTTTGCTATGTGTGTGTGAGCTGCTTCGTGTTTGGGGGTTAAAACGCATTTGTCCCTAACCAGTGCTGTCCTCTGGCCGCTCTCCAGATTGGGGCCAAGCCCAGGACAGGGGTTTCACACCTGGCTGAGCAACCACGCAGAACTAGCCACAGGGCATGTGAGAGACTGGGATTTGCCTGTCCTGGGATGGCAGCATGGAGGCGGCTTGGAGGAAAGCTGTGCATTTCCTCAATCCTGCGCTCTCCTAGAAGAGAACAGCAAGAGCCTGGGGGCAGGTAGCCAAGGGCCACCAGCTGCTGCTCGGCCATGGCTGGCCTTGGGAGCCCTGTGCTGCGAATGTGGTCTCAAAACGACACTGGAATGGGGCTGTGCCCTAAAAGTGTAGAGTGAGGAAGGGGGAATTGGTGGGCTCTTGGCTGCCCTCCCATCAACTTGCCTGGGGTGCGGGGGCAGCTCCATCTCTGGCCTTAGAAATGTCACGTTGGTGCCGTGACGGAGCTGCTCCATTCACAAGGCACAAGTGCTGGGGTGGATGCCCCGTGCCGTGCTGCTCGTGAGGGCGCTTGGCTCCCAGCGATGGTGGGGGTTGAAGGCGCGCCAGCCTCTCTGCCCTGACAGGCGGGAAGAGCATTTCTGGGAAGCCTGTGGCCCGCACGGCTCACGCTGACCTTGGGGTGGGTTTGGCAGCAAACGCTGTGGAGAGCTCTGGAAAGAAAAACCCTCAGCCTGGGACTGGCTCCGAGCCCAGACACGGCCGTGGAGCTGGATGACAAACACAACCCCACCAGGTCCTCGGCTCCCCGCAGCCACGGGATGGAGCCAGGACCGGTCCAGCTCCCAGCTAAGCACTGCTGCTGTTGTGCACAGATGCTGGGAGAGGTCTCTAAGCCAGAGGCTTGGACCCAGGGAGGGACCCTACACCTCCCTGCCATCACTTGGAGGTTGACGGTGGGTCAGGCTGTGGGGAGTGAGGGGCTGCTCCAAGACCCTGGCCCATGAACTGGAGCGGAGATGGTGACTCCAGCAGCTGCTTTCTCTTGCCAGGAAGCTAAGCGCTGAATTCAGACTGTGCCAGTGATGTTTCCCGGGATTAATTCCACTCTAATGGACTTTCCTGATTCTTTTCTTTGTGCCTGCCAGTGCATGCAGCAAGGCCCAGCCTGCGAGTCCACAACCTTGCAGCAAGACACGTCGCCCGTGAAGCTGGAGCAAGACTGTAAACTTCAGCCGGGCTTCCCCCCTAGGACCCCACAGCCCTGGCTGGGACCGGCTGGGCTGGGGCACACCGAGGGAGAGCAGAGCCGTGTGTTTGCCTGCGGGATCCCACGAGAGAAAGGCCTGATCCTGACCCAGCTCACGGTGGGTACACGGCTCCTCTCTGGGACCGGCACGCCGCAGGCGGTGCTGCCGGCGCGCGCCGAACAAGACACGGGGTGACGCGGTGAGGTCGCCTGTCGGGGGACCTTGTGGCAGCGCGTTCACGGTGTTTGAAGGGCGAGGTGCGTTTCGATGTGTCGGGTGCCACGTGTGCACGCGCGCCCTCGTACACGCGCTCGTGTATACGCACATACCCCCGCCCCACTTTGTGCTGATGCTTTGGCAGGGCCAGCCCAACGCCTCTCACCTGTCCCGGGGAGAAGCACATGTATCTCCAGCCTCTGAGCTAGGGACCACAGGCTGGGGGGCTCCGAGGGCTGCTGTCCGGCCGGCCCCCTCCTTATGGCCTCACTCCAGCCCTGGTCAGCAGCAGAAAGTCTCTGGGAATGGCTTTGTCTTCCTCCTCCTGCTGCGGTTATGGCTAAGGGGGAGTCACGTCTCGTCCTTCGGGTCAGATGCTCTGGGCCGGCCAAACTGACCGAGCTCAACCACAAAGCGTGTCTTGTCTGGGCGGCTCCAGGCTGAGGGTGGCTACTGAGGACACCCCGATCCTCACCAGCATCCCTGAGCTGGGGCTGGTCCTCCTCCCTCCAGCCTTGGGTGGGGGGGCAGGTCATGCCATTGTCTGGGCGTGACCAGCGAGTCAGGGACCCCTCAGTGCAAGTGCTGGGGGTTGGGGGCTGTGGTGAGGAGCCGAGAGGGTTTGATGCACAAGGAGCACCCAGAGCAGGGAAATTTGGCGGGGGGCGGGTGGGATGGGTGGAGGAAATCCTTGCTGTGCTCAGGACGGCAGGCGAGCCTGCGCTGGGGAGGGCTGTGCCTGGGGCGGGGAAGGGGGGGGGGGGGCTCTTTGCAGACTTACCTGTTTTCTGCCACCAGGATCTGCTCCAGGAGTTTCCCTGCCTGGCATTTGATCTCCATCTCCGCCGTGTACAGCAGGTTCAGCAGCAGGTCCAGGCCCCCCTCCAGGCGGATCACGTCGCACAGCACTTTGGCCACATCCCTCCCCACCGTCGGCATCCCCCAGGCTTCCTCCACCAGCTGGAAGACCTCGGCGATGGCCTTCCTCAGCTCCGCAGGGCCGGCCGCCTGCTTGGCCTGGGCGATGGCCCGGTGCAGGGCGGGCAGGATGCGGTCCAGGACTGCCCGCACATCGGTGTTCACGCCGGGGGAAACCTCCCGGTGCTCCCTGGAGCTGCCCCCGCCTGCCCAGCTGCCCGCCTGGCTCACGCCCTCGGGCACCACCAGCCTCTCCGCACTCGACATGGCGAAGAACCGGCCCAGTTTATAGAGGGAGACGAGCAAGGTGAGCACCATCGGCATCTCCTAGCGCAGCATCCTCCGTCACCTGCCTGCCGGGAGCACCCGGGCAGGGCCACCACGCTCCTTAGGGGGACCCAAGGTGGCCAGAGGGGAGGCGCAGGAGGAGGGGGACAGAGCTGGCCGAGGGTCCAGCCGCAGGGCTGGGCTGCCGGCTCCCGCTCCCCTCCCTGCCCTGCCGGGCTGCGGAGCTGGAAGCGGTGGCAGGAGCTGCCTTCCCAGAGCCAGGCTCAGCATCTCAGGTCCTCAGGGGCTGATGTCACCCTGCGCAGGCGCCGCCTTTCCAAGGAGGGGCTCATCTCTGGGTAGCAGCATCCCCCTCCTCGCTGCAGATGCTCTGGCATCCCCCCAGACCCCTCCTTCCACAGCCCTCCGCCTACCCAGCCTGAACTGGGGCTTGTCCCTCTGTCCCTTGTCCCCCCACTCCTTGCCCAAGCTGCTGCAGAGCCTGTAGTCACCTCCACAGCAGGCAGAGACCCCCACGCTGCTTTTGCAGCAGGTCTCCCTGGGACCCTCTGTGACCAGTGGAGGGGACAGAGGGCCACCCGCCACGGTGGCTGTGGTCCATGGTGTTGTTGTGGCCGTCCTGGCGCTGCATTTTGAACCCATTTGGTATCAGTGCCGGGTGGGGGAGTGGGGGTTGTGTGTGTGCGTGTGTGTAAATAGCTCCCTTTGCATGGCGGAAATTCAGCTCTTCTGGGTGGGCTCGGGATTTGCATGATAAAAGAAAGAGCAGAAGCAGCCGGGGCCCCTTTTATTTTCTTTTTTTCCAGGCCAAACGTGCTCAGGGCAGAAATGCTTTGGGCGCTTCTCGCCTGTGTTGGGAGGAGCAACTCAAATCCTTGGCTCCAAAACCAGGTTGTTGCCAGCTCAGACTGAGACTTAAATTCAAGTTGATGTTTTGATGCCACAGTCGCTCTTAATCCTCTCTGAATCCACTACGCAGGGACAGACGGAGGGAAGGGGCATTAGCTCGTGGCGAAGGACCTGAACAAGGCATCCTGAGCATCACAGTACTGCAGGAGAGGCTCAGCACAGCACCAGTAAGGATTTTCCTGATAAATTACTATTAACGGGGGGGTAACAACACGGGCTGTTGCGATGCAGCACAGCAGAGGGGTTTGCCGCCTCGGAGGAGGCAGCTGCTCGTGGCAGAATTCAAACCATTCCCTTAGGCTTGTCCTGACAAGCCCAGAGTGTTTTGCTTTGCTTTGCTTTAGTTTTGCTTTAGTTTAGTTTCGCTCTGGTTTTGCTTTTTGAGAGGGATTTCCAGCACCAGCAGCCTGGGCTCTGGGAATGGCGGGGGTTCCCAGCCTTGCCCTGAGGGATTAGCCCCATTGCCTGAGCTCTCTTTGGCTGGCTCTGCTCAGCCCTTGGCTGCAAGGGCTCCCCAGGGCCCCGTTACCTGAACCAGCTCCTCTCCCCGGGGTCTCCTCCTGCCATGCTTTGAGCACAGCAGCCAGCTAAGGGCTCGCCGAGCCTTCGTGGGTCTGCAGTCGCTGGTGGTTGGGAGCCTGGAGCAGCAGGAGGGAGCTTTGTCTCAGCCGATCAGCAAAAGCAGCTCAGACACTGCCCAGCCCTTCTCCCCCCGAGCCTCCCCGCAAGCCTGAGTCCTCTCAGGGCACTTGTCCCCCAGGCTCGATTCAACAGGGATGGGATGAAGCTTTGGTGCAACGCTGGGCTGGTGCTTGCACCCGGGGAAGACGCCAGCCCCGCCATAGCCGAAGCCAGGGGTCAAGGAGGGTGGTGATGGGGCTGTGGGAGAAGTCCTCCCCCAGCAGCCCACGTCTGGTGGCTGCCCTTGGCTCGCCAGGGCTTTGCAGGTGGGAATGTCTCTCTCAACACCAAACCAAAGCCTTTTCCCAGCAAGGGTGGGAGCAGTCGATGCTGGGAACTGCCTGTGTGCGAGCTGGCAGAGGCGAGGCTCCTGGAGAAGCGAGCACCCTGCACGGGTTCTTCTCTCCCCAAATCTTCTGTCACTTATTAAAGCCCAGAGCTGTGCTGCTCCCGCCCTGGGGCTGGGACGGACCCCACGGGTCCCCGGCCCCAACAGTGCCACAGCAACAGAGACAGCCGTAGGCAGTATCTCTGTAGCCTTGTGTGCATTTGCTCCTTGCCCCTGATTAAATAAACATCCTGGAGTTATCGGAAACTGCCAAAAGAGCTGAGTCGACATTAATTAGTAACCGAAAAGATTGGTCAGGGAGGGAATGATGGGAGCAAAATACACAGGCTTTTGTTTGCCTACCGCAGTGAAAGTGCAGAGGGCTCCCGCTCGCCCCCCTCCCAGCCGCTCACCTCTGGCCCTTGGTCCCCATGCACAGCGGTGGCACCTGCCCCATCCCCAGCTGCCATGCCTTGGGGCTCCCCTGGTCTGCTCCCAGCCTTGCTGACATTGAGAAAGCCGAAATCCCGAGAGCGAGTACTCCAAAATGGGCAAGTATAAGCCCAGGGCTTTTCCCATTCCTCCCCCATCCCCTCCCGTTAGGATTTTTGTCTTGCCAAGACCAGCCTGGGAAACGGCCTCCCCTTGAGACAGAGACCGGGAGCTTTAATATCATGAGGTTTGCTATGAAATAAGTGTGGCAGGACCTCAAAGCTGGTTCCTGGCTCCAGCCCGCTGTCCCCCTGTGCTCTCCGAACCAGTGCCCAACCTGCGCCTGGGCTGGGAAGGCGCTGGGCAGCAAAGGCACAGCCAGTGGCTCTCGGAGCTGCCTGCACGCGTGGGGAGCCCTGTCCCCTGCAAACTCGCCCAGCTCGATACAGACTGCAGGGGCTGCTAGGTGGGAGAGCGTCTCTGCCCCTTTTCCCCTGCTCTGACCTTGGCCTGTTTGTTTTCTCCCACTGGAGCAGGCTGAGCAAACAGTGGATGCCAGGGCCCTGGCCCCGGCCGTGCTCCAGCCCACACAGTCGCAGGAGGGCTGCGCTCCCGGACGCCCAGGATGAGGCTGCTCTTCCCTGCCCTCCTGCTGGCCCTGCTCGCCGCTGCCCGTGCTGCTGAAGGTGAGCCGGAGCCGGCCAGCCCCGCACCGGCTGCCTCCCGTTTGCAGCCGGGGCGGGGATGGAGCGAGTGAGGCTCCTGGGCTGGTGGAGGGGCTGGAGAGCCCGGGCAGGGTGAGGAGGGGACCCGGTGGTGGCCATGGCCACCGGCCACGTTGGCTACACCTCGCAGCGTGGGGAGAAGGCAAGTGGGCAGCACACGGGTATCGGTGGTGCCTGAGCAAATCCCTGGCCTTCCTACAGCTGGACTGCTGGCGTGGAGCTGGGGCTCCAGCACAGTCCATGGCTCCCATCCCAGCAGGACCTGGGGGATGGGGGTGACCGTGGAGAGGTGGGGTTCCCCCAACCAGGATGTGCCTGTGTTTTCTTTCACCCCTGGGGCTGGGCTTGGGGAGGAGGCACCAGCCCTGCTGCCCACCCCACGTTACTCCTCCTGCGCTGGCGGGCGGCTTTTGCAGACTCCTGCGTGGGCCGCTGCGAGGATGGCTTCGATGCG
The DNA here is from genome assembly GCF_034619465.1 of Leptosomus discolor. NCBI lineage: Eukaryota > Metazoa > Chordata > Aves > Leptosomiformes > Leptosomidae > Leptosomus > Leptosomus discolor. Next base: position 10,703,739 of record NC_141408.1, read on the forward strand.
CGGCACAAGTGCCAGTGTGACACCCTCTGCATGTACTACCAGAGCTGCTGCAACGACTACTCCACCGTCTGCAAAGCCAAAGGTACCGGCCCTGTGGCTGCTCTCCCTGCCGGGCCAGGGTGGCCGTGGGTGCCTGACACCTCAGAAATTTGGAAGGGCCCATGCTGGGTTAGTTCTGCACCCACCCGTGTCCGCAGGGTGAAGTCAGCGCCAGAATTTGGTGCTCGGGGTGCTGCAGCACCAGGGGTTTTCAGCAGCCAGCTCGCTGCTGCCTGCAGCGTGGGGGGCCCTGCAAACCCCTATTGCCTGGGAGCAAGCGGCTCCCGCACCCAGACCCGGTGGGAGATGACCAGGGCTCCCTGGGACCAACCTGCTCCCTCCCACAGTGACCCGGGGAGATGTGTTTGTCTTGCCGGAGGATGATTACCTCGACTACAACCTCACCGTCGACTTCGGCACCGAGGCAGCCCCCACAGAACTGTCCACGATACAGCCCACGCTGGACAGCGAGCCGGGCCCCGAGGAGACGCAGACAGAGGTGCCCGTGGAGGAGGTGCCCTGGACCACACAGGACACCGAGGAGGAGCCTGAGGAGCTGTGCAGCAGGAAACCTTTTGACGCCTTCACTGACCTGAAGAACGGTTCCCTTTACGCCTTCCGAGGTACCTTGGGGACCTTTCCTGGGCACATGGGACACCCTGCCATGTCGGCACCCCACACCGGTGGCTGCGGTCCCTCCTGCTGCCCCCACCTCCCCTCTCTCCCCAGGGAAGTACTTCTATGAGCTGGATGAGACAAGCGTGCGGCCCGGCTACCCCAAGCTCATCAGCGACGTCTGGGGCATCGAGGGCCCCATCGACGCGGCCTTCACACGCATCAATTGCCAGGGCAAGACTTACCTGTTCAAGGTGGGCAGGAGCCTGGCTGCAGGGCTGGGGGTGCTCCTGGGGCAGTTGGCACAGCCCCCCAACCCAACCTGTGTCCCACACCCCCCCCATGCACACAGTGGCTGCCAGATGTCCCCAAATCCCTGTGGGGCCTCCAGCAGCCGCAGCCTCACCACGAGGCTTCCCAGCATCCGCTCGCTCCCGCAGCAGACCCACGCCGGGGCGATGCTGCACCCAGCCCCCTGACCCCTGCCTCTGTCCCCCACTCCCCAGGGCAGCCAGTACTGGCGCTTTGACGACGGAGCCCTGGACCCCGGGTACCCCCACAACATCTCCGAGGGCTTCGAAGGCATCCCGAACAACGTCGACGCAGCCTTCGCCCTCCCCGCGCACAGCTACTACGGCAATGAGAGAGTCTATTTCTTCAAGGGTAAGGGGTGCAGCCCCCCGCTCCCGGGCAGAGCTTGGCACCGGTGGCCGTGGGCAGACCACCTCTCTAGCTACTGCTCCCCCTCGACTGTGTGTCCCCCACTAACGCCCTGCACATCCTCTCCTAGACAAATACTACTGGTCCTACGACTTCACCCACCAGCCCACGCAGGCCGACTGCGAGAAGTCCTCCCGCTCCACCGTGTTCGACCACTACGCCTTCATGAACCGTGACAGCTGGGAGGACGTCTTCCATATCCTCTTTGGTGGCAGGACCAGTAAGGGCTGGGCCAGCCCCGGGGGAAAGGGCTGGGGGTGCCACTATAGCCCGCGCTGACGGGGCGTGAGGGGTGCAGGCACCCCGGGAGGGGGGAGCGATGCCTGGGCAGGCTGGATGAGCTGCAGGAGCCCAGGCTATGCACAGGACCCCTGCCCCAGGCCACAGCTGCATCTCCCACAGCATCCCAAATCCCACCCTCTGCAGCCCTTATGCCCCACACTACCGAGCCGGTCACCAGCCATCTCACACCACAGCGTCGCTGCTGGGGACTGTTTATTCCCACTGGAGCTGGAGATGCCATAGGAAAACCCCAACTGTGGGCAAGAGAAACGAAAGGCGGAGAGGAGGAGAAGGGGACTCAGCAGCACAGGACTGATCCCAGCCAAGAGTGGGGCGAGGGGTTGCTCCCGGCTCTGCCTGGCCCATGTCCCTGTCACACATCCCATCCAGGCTGGGATCCTTTGGAGCATCCCTGTGGGTCTGGGGGCTGCCTGTGGGGCTGAGCTCAGCTCACCCCCGTACGTTGCTGCCCCTCTCACTCGCCCTCTGCCTCTTTGCCAGCCGGGGTGAGCAGCCGGCGGTACATCAGCAGAGACTGGCGGGGGGTGCCCGGACGGTTGGACGCCGCCATGGCCGGCAGGATCTACGTGGCCTCTCACCAGCCCCGGAGGAGGAAGTCTCGCCGCCAGCGCAAGAGGTACAAGAACCACCGGTCACTGAACTTGGGCTTCTGGAGCTGGCTGCAAAACGACTCCGATTCCGCGGGTGTCGAAAGCGACTGGCTGTTGGGCTCCAAGTGCGAGACCCTCCAGAGCGTCTACTTCTTCGTAGGAGGTGAGTGTGGGGTGGCAGAATCCGGGAAAGATGTGGAAACCAGGGCTGCTGGGGCAGGGGGAGGTCTCCTCTTGCTCTGTGATGTCCCCGAGCTCTGGGACGCAGTGGGGAAGGTGCCCAGGGCTGGCAGCTCCCCGCAGCTCTGCCCCGTGGGCAGTCCTGACGGCCGTCTCCCCTTCCTCCCAGACAAGTATTACCGTGTCAACCTGCGCACCAAGCGGGTGGACCTGGTGCAGCCCCGCTACCCCCGCTCCATCGCCCAGTACTGGCTGAACTGCCCGCAGCCCGGCGAGGAGAGCACCTGAGAGGGCCCTGCCGGAGCGGAGCCGCCCGGCAGCACAGCCCCTAGCTAGAGAGAAATAAACTGTGAGTGCCGTGCAGGCTGGAAAGCCCTGTCTGTCTGTCTGTCCGTCCATCCATCCATCCATCCGTCCCGTGGTCCGCGCGGTGCTTGTAGTCCGAGATTCCCCGTGTCCCTGAGGGCTGTGGTTGTCCCCCCAGGTATAATTGTGCGTGGGCTGTGCCAGATCCCTCCTGCCGGGCCCCATCCGCAGTGCGGCTGTGGCTGCTCAGAGCTGCTCCGCCAGCCAGTCCAGTGCCTCTTCCCACTGGAGGAGAGGGACGGGGCCAGCGGCTGCCGGCCGGGAGCCAGCAGGGTCAGGTCTCCAGCACTCCCAGGATCAGGTCCACAGCCCCACACATGAGTGGCTGGGCGCAGGATGGGTGCCCATCCTCGAGGGACCCCATCCGAGGCACTGCCCGGCCTCCCACCGCTGCCCTGCTCACCTCTTGGCTCCAGCAATCCCGGCCACGGCGGTGCCGAAGGGATGACCCTTCCCTCGGGGCTGGGACAACGCTCGGGGCCTGGCAGCTCCCGGGGGAGCGGGTGTCTCTGAGATGAGCTCCTGCTCCTGTCCCGGCTCCTGCCGTGAGGACACATGAATAAACCCGCCCCACCACCCCTCGTAACCCCAGGGGCTTCCCGAGGGGCAGCTGATGCCCAGGGGGGGCGGCCTCAGGCCCTGGCTCTCACCGCTTCCCCTGGGGCGGCTGGGGGTGCCCGGGGAGCTGATGGGGGCCAGGCAGAGCCACGTCCTCCTGGCCGGGTGGCAGGACACCGGTGCTTCCCTGAGGGGGGGGTGGCTGCGGCGCCTGGGGGGTGAGCAGAGCGGTCAGGCTGCTCTGCCCACGCTGTGCCACCCCCCTCCGAAGAGACCCCCGCGGCTGTACCTGGAACACGATGGCATCGGCCAGCCTGGGGCAGCACTGGGGGCACCCCGGGCAGCCGGGGCGGCCGGAGGTGGGGGGCAGCTTCTGCAAGAGGGGAGAGCAGCGAGTGGGTGGTTTGCGCATCCTCACCCTGCCGTGGGCACGGCCCCACCCAAGGGTGCCCGTGGAGCCCGGGGCCCCCCCACGCTCACCGGCAGCCGGGGGCCGGAGGTGGGTGTCACGCCGGGCTGCCGGAGCCTCGCAGGGTGGCCGGGGGGGATGCAGGGGGTGCGGGCACTGCGGAGTGGGAGCTGGTTGTCACAGGAGCTGCGGGTAGGTCTGCGGGATGGGCCAACTGGGACGTCACCGCTGGGGTCTGGGGACTGCTGGGGCTGCCTGGGGAGCAGCGAGGGAGCAGGGCAGGGCACTGGCAGCCTCCGGCGAACCTCCGAGCCCTGCCCGGCCCCAGGGAGTCCCTAGGAGAGGCTGGCTGACAGGGTGCTGCCCAGCTGGGGGCTCTGGCTGCCCCGCCGACCCCTTGAGCCCCTGCTCATGGGTCCCGCGTATGGCCTTGCCGTACCTCAGCTGCTCGTTCTCCACCACGAAGTCCCGCAGGAGGCCGTAGAGGCTGGGCCACGCTGGGACTCCCTCCAACGGGAGCTGCCCTTCGAGAGGGGAGCGACGAAGCCCTACGGGGCCGTACCTGCGTCCCCAGCCCGGCCATGCCCCCGCCCTCGGGGGGGTCCCCAGGACCTCTGTGCTCCTCATCGGCACCCTGGGCAGGCACAGCTGCTGGCGCAGGGAGAGGTTTTCCAGCTGCAGGGCGTGGATTTCTTCCTCCAAGGTTTGCAGCAGCTTCTCCCGAGACACCTGGGAGCACAAGGGGGTGGTCCCAGCAGCGGGCAGAGCACCCTGCCCGCAGCCCCTGCCTGCTATACCCTGTTGACCAGGGGCCTGCTGGTGACCCTCCGGGCCCGGCTGGCGTAGTGTAGCGTGCTCAGCGTCTCCGAGAGGCAGCGTGAGGACGGGGAGATGCAGGCGACCTGCCGACGAGGAAGAGCCACAGGTGAGCTGCCAGCCAGGGGGCCACCCATCCCCCTCCAGCCTTCCCCTCCACAGGGTGAGACCCCAGCCCCTTGTAGCTTTGTGCACCCCCGCCCAGCCTCCTCCACGCACGTACCATCAGGGTGATGCCCGAGCCACCCAGGGAGCGGGCCAGCAGCCGGGTGAGCTTGCTGTCTCGGTAGGGGATGTGCGTCCGCTTCCCTCGGGGTTTGGCCAACAGAGAGATGCAGTGACCTGCCAGAGGATGGGCCACAGAGCGTGCAACAGGGCTCTGACGGGGACCAGCAGCTCATGCTCCCACGGGCGGGGGGTCCCCCAACTCTTACCCAGCGCTAGGAGGCTGCGGTTGATGTTGTTGGCCTCCACAGAGAGCTCCCCACTGGAGCCGGTCTCCTTCACCCGCTCGCTGCCGGCCAGGTCCACGAAGCACAGCGTGCCCTGCTTGCTGGGGCAGGCGCTGGGCTGGGGGGACTCACATTGGGGGAGGCGATGCTCTGGCCCCCCCTCGCCCAATCCCTGTGGCCCACAGCAGCGTCCCAGCCCCTCTGCTGCTCACCCCAGCGCCACCAATGCATCTCTGGGGAGGAGGATGTGCAGCACCCCCCTCCCTGGGACTGTTTGCACCCTCACAAAGATCCCTAGACCCCCCAAGCCCTTCCCCGGGAGCAGGATGCGTGCTCACAGCCCGGTGGCGGACGTGGATGGTCAGAAGAGCGTGGCTGCGGCTCGAGTGCCTGTTGAGGGCGTGCGCCGAGGTCCGTCGCCTCTGGGATCCTGCCAGGGGGGGACTGAGAGCTGCAGGGGGTCATGACACCCCACACCCCAGCACAGCACCCACTGCCCACCCCTGCCAGACACAAGCCCACCTGGGCTCTCCAGCAGGATGAGCTGCCCCTCTTGGCTGCCATCAAAGACCTACCAGCCCTGGGGATGGTCTGTGGGGGGCTGAGTCCCCCCCATACCGGGTCTGGCACCCCCTGAACATGCCCCAGCCCTGTGCCTGTGGCTCAGCACCTTGCAGGAGCAGGTCGGCGATGGCCTCCAGGCTCTCGAAGTCCACGCTGAGCTGGTTCTCCACGTAGAAGCCGCGGGTTTTGCTCCACCGCAGGGGCAGGGCGCACGGCGGCCCCCGGCCTCAGCAGGTCCCGGACCTGGGTGGAGGTATGGCAGAGAGGAGGCACCAGGGGAGCAAGGGCACGGGGTCCCAGCGGGGTTGGTCTGGGCAGGCACTTACCTGCTCGTTGTAGATCTCCAGGTAGGAGGCACTGAGGGCCAGGTCAGAGCTGCGGCTCCGGCTCTGCTCCAGGAGGCAGGCGAAGGATCTCTGCATCAGCCCCAGCAGCCCCGGGGCCGCCGGCTGGGTCTCGCTCTGCGGCGATGCCAGAACGGTGAACGATCACACCGCATTGGGCACCCACCTGCTCCCACCACCACCGGGTGAAAGGAGCCCATCCCGCCGTCATGATCAGGTCAGGTGTGGGGGGACGGCGTTGTACCTGGGTGAGGGGTCCCATCAGGGTGTAGGTCTTCCCCGAGCCGGTCTGCCCGAAGGCAAAGACGGTGCAGGAGAAGCTGAGGAAGATGCTGAGCCTCAGGCACGGCCCCAGGCGGTGGCACAGGGATGCCACCTCCCGGCATGGCCCTGGCAACGCAGACCCACCGGCGAGGCCCAGATTGATGCAGCGCAGCGGGCGTGGGGCGAGCTGGAGGGCTGGGGTCCGTGGGGGGCTCACTGGGACTCACCCATCTATCGCCAGCTCCACCAGCTGCCTCATCCCACTGCCCTCGAACACGGCCTCCTGCGAGGCCCCCGCGTCGAAGACGGCGCTGAACCCGAAGGTGGCATCGTGCCTGGCCGCGCTCACCTGGGCGCGGGGACAGGGGTGGCTCAGGGGGTGCTGCAGCACCCCGCGACTCCCCGGCGGGGAGGTGGCCCTTACGTGGATGGTGCCGTCGCCGAGGCTGTGCACAACCTGCTGGTCACCTCGCTGTGTCTCTGCGCAGGTCAGTGGCCGGACCCTAAATAGCGGGGAGGGGGGTGAACAGGGACACAGAGGTACCTCTGCACAGGGACCCCAGGGAGCCCCGCTGTGCCCCTGCCCCGGGCAGGATCGATGCTGGTCCCCAGCGCGTCCCCGAGCCCTTCGCGTCCCCCTCTTACCTCAGCACCACTCTCAGGCGTGTATCTCTGCCCGCCGCAGGGCCCTCCCGCTCCTCTCTGGGGCTCCTTTGGGGAACAGAGGGCAGTGGGGTGGTGGGTGCCCCCCGGCTGGGGGTGCTGCCCATGGGTACCCCAGGGGCCAGGGCAGAGGGGCCCACGGTCGTGCTGAGCTCACGCCGTCCTCTCGTCCTCACGGTGCCCCACGGCCTGGCAGGGGGACAGAGCACAATGTCCCTGCAGAGGGACCGTCCTGTGTTGTCCCCGTCCCCCCCAAAGCCTTTCTGGGGTGCCAGCGCCCCGCCGGCTGCCCAGGCGGCTGTATCGGCCCAGGCCCCGGACGGGGCGTCCTCCATCCCCACGGGCTCCCCACCGACTTACGGTCTCTCCCGGCCCCGTGGGAGCGTTTTGGGCCGTGTGCCCGGCTGGGGCTCCCAGCCCCGCTCCCCCTCCGGCTCCATTCGCGCCCCCCGCCCCCCCCCCCCAGCACCCCTCGCTCCGGGTGCCCGCAGCTCCCGCCGATCCCGGCAGGAGCCACCGCCAGCCGGCCCGGGCCGCACCGCGCAGCAGGTCCCACCGCCCCGGTTAAACATTGACCGGTGCCAGCCCCGCGGGAGAGCGGCCGCGGCACGGCGGGGGGCACGGCGGGGGCGGGAGGGGGGAGCCATACGACGGGGACGGGGCAGGCGGTGTCACCTCGGCCCTGGGAGCCGGGGAAGGGGCGCAGGGGGACCCCGGGCGTCGGCGCCTGCTGGGGGTCCCCGACCCACCAGCACCGCCCCCGAGTCCTGGGGATCCTCACGGGCCCCACCGTGCCCCGACGGCAGCGGCGGGGGGGGGGGACACGATAAGACCAGTGCGGGCAGCTAGCGCGGTTACTGGTCCCCGGGGGTGCTGGGGGAGACCGTCCCCGAGGCAGCCGGGGGTGTCGAGGGGTGCGGAGCGGGGACCAGCCCCGGGGGCCGCCGGGGAAGGGCTGGGGGGGGGGGGGGGTGGTGACGGGGGGGTGGGGGCAGCATCGCCCGCTTGGGGCGGTCCCAGCCGCCGGGGGCGGATAAAAGCGCGGCGGCGGCGGGGCCGGGGGAGCCGGGCAGGATGAGCGCGGCCCCGGGCACCTCCCGTGCCCCCCAGCCGCTGCTCCGCTTCCCCGACGGGGCGGGCGGGCCGGGCGGGGGCTGACGGCGGGGGTCGGGGGGCCGCGGCCCGGGGTCGTGCCCCTGTCCCTGTCCCTGTCCCGGAGGGCCGCGGAAACGGGCGGCGGACCACCTTCAGCCGGGGGCAGCTGTCGGAGCTGGAACGGGCCTTCGCCGCCGTGCCCTACCCGGACATCGCCACCCCGGGAGCGCCTGGCCGAGCTCACCCAGCTGCCCGAGGCCAAGATCCAGGGAGCCAGATCGGGACGGGACCCCCCCCGTCCCCCCCGCCCCTCCATCCCGGAGAGCCGGGACACCCCCCCCGCCCCCCCCCCCCCCCCCTCCCCGGTTCTCCGTGGGCCGCCCCGTCGAGCCGCCGCCGGTGTCTCACGGTCCCGCTCCCCGGCCCAGGTCTGGTTCCAGAACCGTCGCGCCCGCAGGATCCGCAGCGCCAAACCGGAGCCGCCGCCGTTACCTCCGCTGCCACCGCCCGGGGAGCGGGTCCCCCCCGACCGCAGCACCCCCCCGACGGCACCGCCCCGGGCCCCGGCCCCTGCCCTGCCGCCGCCGGAGCCCGCAGCCCCCCTCGGGGCCTCCCCACCTCGCTGGGCTCCATCTCCGACCTCATCTACAGCGCGGCCATCACCAACCTGGGCGAGCCGTAGCCCTCGTGGGGACCCATCTGCCCCCGAGGGCCCCCCCCCCACCCCGGGCTTAGCGCTACGATTTCATTACTGGTGTGGAATTACCGCCGGTCCCGAAGGTCCCGAGGATGTCATCCATATCCTAAATGCCGGTGCGGCCGCGGCGGAGGCCAGCTCCCCATCAGCCCCCTAATACCGACTAATCTTTTGGAAAAAATACCTTAATCTGAGGCCGTATCCGCGGATGATTGTGGCGCAGGCCGCCCTAATCCGCAGCACGTTCGCAGGTGCCGCAGATCTCCCCGTATCGGATATTAAAGCGCGGTCGCAGAGGGGCTTAGCTGCCATCAGAGCATTAATCACCGTTGTCCGGCCCTGGCAGGGCGCCCGCCCGGCAGGTGTCCGGGTCCACCGGGCCCCAGCGGTGCCAGCTTCGGCGTCCCCTCCCCACCGCCGGGCGCACCGAGCTGGTTCCGCTCTGCGGCACCCGAGAAGGCCCCGGACTCCGTGTTGGGGCGCGTCCTCGCCCTACCCGCAGAAGTTGGGTGCCCTTCGCAGGGGAGGGGAGCCAGCCACGCACCCCTGTCTGCCCGCGGGGGCCCTGCCGCCCCCCCGTGGCCCGGGCAGCCATGGGGCCGTGGGTCAGGGGACGCAGCGGGAGCTGCGTGGGGCTGAGCCGCTGCAAAGCCCAGCCAGGGGCTGGCCCCACCGTGGCTGCGCCGGGCGCCATCATCTTCCCGAGCTGGAGGGGGAATGGGCTCGCCCCCCAACACGAGCTGGGGGAGGTGCTGCCCCGTGGGGTCACAAGGGAAGAACGCTCTCCCGAAAGCGGGCGAGGGAGCAGCGAGGGCAGGCAGAGGCGTTTCGGCAGGAGCAGGAGGCGGGAGGCAGGGGGAGAGGGAAGGTTCACGGCTCTGCGGTGTCTTTCAGATGCCAGGTGGGTGTTCGGCACAGCAACAGCCGCCTCCCCGCAGGCACGAAGAAGGTTGTGAACACAAAATGTTGTTTATTTCCAGAATAAGCCAGCAGCAACTTCACAGGAGAAGAGGAATGGCGGGAGCTAACGCCCCTCTCCGTGCCGGGGTGGTGAGAGTCCACAGCTGTTCCCTCTTCTGTTCTGCAGCTGCAGGGTTTTAAATCCATGATTCATTTCAGGAGCGTTGAGGAGCAGGAAGCGAAGGACGAGGCCCAAGGGATGCAGCAGCCTTCCCGGGAGCAGGTACCAACAGGCGGTAGAAGATAAACCTCCCCCAAATTAATGACCCCTGGGGAGGGCCGGAGCCTCCAGCACAAGGGCCGCAGTCCAGGGGGACACGGGCAGTCACAGCTTCCCCAGGTCCCCTTCGAGGGTCCGCACCATCACGTACAGCTCAGCCAAGCCAACCACCGAGGCCACAATGACGGCCGACAGGACGCGCTGGGGACACAGGAGGGGAGATGAGGGACCCCGCCGGCGCGGTGGCGCTGCCAACCCTGCCTGGCCGGCACAGAGGGCGCCGCCAGCGGGAGCCGCGGCTCCGGGCTCACTCACCGCCGCCGTCTCGGCGAAGACGTACTGGCTGCCCAGGTACGTGCAGGCGAAGGCGGCCGCCACGGTGACCACGAAGTTGAATACGGTGATGACGACGGCTTTGACGGAGCGGACTGGGGAGAAGGGGGAGAGACGGTGGTGCTTTTGGGAGGGCCGGGGAGAAGCTGTAACCTGCTAGCGGAGCCTGCCTGTGGCTGCCTCAGCTGGGCTGCAGGAACCCTCGAGGAGTCACGTGCTTTACGCCTCCAGAAACAGGGACCAGAACGACCGACAGGCTCTGGCCGCCTGTGGGTACCCGCTGCCGGGCGTCGGCAGGACGGGCAGCCACTCACCTTGCCTCCCAAATTCAGCCAGGGTCCCGCTCGCCTCCTAAAAGAAGGGATTAAACCAGCTCGTGATCGCTTGTATTGCCGTGTTCACTGCGTCATAAAAGCCGCACCACCGCCCCATCCTGTCCCGACGACTCGGAAATTCGGGGAGCTGCCGGGGGGGGCCCTGGCAGCGGGCGGGTGGGCTGCGGGGGAGCAGCAGCTCCGCAGCGCCCGGGTTTCTCTGGCCCAGTTCAAGGACGCGGAGGAGGGAGCGTTTCTAACCAAAGGGTGGGCGCTGTCTGGCGTGGGGGTGCTCTGCGGCAGGTTTGTCTTTAACAGGGACCCTGAGGGGTCTCACCCTGTCACGCAGCCGGCCAGAACCGAGCTGTGAAGCTCCACACGCTCGCTGTCACGCCGGAGGCGGTGACACCATTTCAAACACCCGCTGCTGGCGGGGAAGAACGCGCCGAGTGCACAGATACGGGAGTGCCGCGCTGCTGCTTCACTGCTTGTCGCTACCCAGCTCTGCTGAAACCACTCTGGTTCACAGGCAAAACGGCCAAGTTTGACAGAGGGCAAAGAGGATCTGCCCCCCAAAGTTAATGCAGCAGGAGGACACGTGCAGGGATGTCAGATACAGCGTGGAGAAGGGACAGCAGGAGGGGTCACCAGGACTGCCAGCAGGAAGGGGTGCTGGCCCGTCTGAACGGTCACTGTGCCAAAAGCTTGCAGTGCTTCCAAGGAGAGAATAAGTATCCAAATATTACCCTGGTTTTTTCAGCTTTTACCTTGACATGAACAATCTCATTTTAAAGCAATGACGAAAATGTAACCGTTCAGAAAAAGGCAGCACAGATGCTCCCAGTAAAATATTTACTGTAGATGCTCAGTCTCCCACATCAAAACCCGAGATCTTTGGCACAGTGAGCTGTTCCCAAAAGTCAGCATCTCTTCTGTTTCACCATCCTGGTTACCCTGTCCCACCTCTGCCCTCAACACCATCCCGGGCGCACTCCTCACGTCCCTGCCCACGTTCCCTCCGTACCGCGCTCGCTCTATGGGGCAAATTCCCTTTGCTGCCTGTCAGGTCGCCTACGGCCCCGCTTTTGGGGAACGAGTCCTGGCAGCAGGCGACGCAGTCGGCTTCTCACCTGGCCGGTGACGTTGCGGGTCATCCGCCGGTACTCCTCGTTGGCCAGCTTGGCCTTTATCCGCTCCAGCCGGGCCACCAGCTCGGGGTTCTGGGGGAAGAGCAGAGCCACCGTGAGGGCGGGGACCCGTCGCCGTCTCCCGCGGTCCGTGCCCGGCCCTCCCTTACCCGCGGCGGCACGGGCACCTCGGGCAGGTGGATCTCGCAGCCTTCCAGAAGCTGGTGTAGGTACAGCGGGGACCCTGCGGGTGGGGGACGGGACGGTTAACGGCGGCCCGGCCGGTGGCGGCCTGTGGCGCCAGGGGCGGCGCGGCCTACCTGCCTCCCGCAGCGCGGCGTGCAGCCTCCGCAGCAGGCTGAAGGGCACCAGGGCGCCTTCGGAGGCCAGCGCCGCCTCCAGCTCGGCCCGCAGGCCGGCGGGCAGCCCCTCCAGCTCGCCACCCTCCACCGCCTGCCGCAGCCGCCGCCCGGCCCGCACCTTCGACGCCATCTTGCCCGGCCGCCGTCGCCTAGGCGACACGGAGAGCCATCGAGTTTGAGCGGCGGGCTAGAGCGGCGCTGCCCGCGGTGGCTGCCGGGAAGCGGAGGGGGGGGCGGGGGGCGGAGGCGCGGTGCATTGTGGGCTGGCGGCGGGGTCGGCCCGGCCGCGGGATGTCGGGTTGCGCGGCGCGGCGGTACGTGGCGGCGGCGCTGAGCCGGTGCCGGGCTCGGGGGCTGCCGCTCTGGGAACCGCCCCCGGCCCGCGGGCTGCGGCCCCTGGGCGCGGGAGGAGCGGCGGCCCTTCCGCTGCTGCTGCCGCCGCGGCGGCACCTCTCGTCGCGGTGAGGCCTGCGCGGGGGGGGGGGGGGGGGCGGGCGCGTTGAGGGGAGGGTTGGGGTGAGGGGAGGGGGTGTGGAGGGGGTGTCGGGGGATTGGGGAAGGCAGGCGGGGGGTGGGGCTGTGAGTGAGGGGGTGTTTGGGGTGGGGAGGTGGGGTTGGGGGCTGTGAGGGGGTGTTTGGGGTGGGGAGGTGGGGTTAGCGGCTCTATGGGGGTGTTTGGGGTGGGGAGGTGGGGTTAGGGGCTGTGAGGGGGTGTTTGGGGTGGGGAGGTGGGGTTAGGGGCTGTGAGGGGGTGTTTGGGGTGGGGAGGTGGGGTTGGGGGCTGTGAGGGGGTGTTTGGGGTGGGGAGGTGGGGTTGGGGGCTGTGAGGGGGTGTTTGGGGTGGGGAGGTGGGGTTGGGGGCTGTGAGGGGGTGTTTGGGGTGGGGAGGTGGGGTTGGGGGCTGTGAGGGGGTGTTTGGGGTGGGGAGGTGGGGTTGGGGGCTGTGAGGGGGTGTTTGGGGTGGGGAGGTGGGGTTGGGGGCTGTGAGGGGGTGTTTGGGGTGGGGAGGTGGGGTTGGGGGCTGTGAGGGGGTGTTTGGGGTGGGGAGGTGGGGTTGGGGGCTGTGAGGGGGTGTTTGGGGTGGGGAGGTGGGGTTGGGGGCTGTGAGGGGGTGTTTGGGGTGGGGAGGTGGGGTTGGGGGCTGTGAGGGGGTGTTTGGGGTGGGGAGGTGGGGTTGGGGGCTGTGAGGGGGTGTTTGGGGTGGGGAGGTGGGGTTGGGGGCTGTGAGGGGGTGTTTGGGGTGGGGAGGTGGGGTTGGGGGCTGTGAGGGGGTGTTTGGGGTGGGGAGGTGGGGTTGGGGGCTGTGAGGGGGTGTTTGGGGTGGGGAGGTGGGGTTGGGGGCTGTGAGGGGGTGTTTGGGGTGGGGAGGTGGGGTTGGGGGCTGTGAGGGGGTGTTTAGAGTGGGTGTAGGGGTTTGGGGGGCCGTTGGGTCGCTGGGGGAAGATGGGGAAGGAGTGGGGGGGCTGTTGGGGTGGCTGGGGCAGGGATATTGGGGAAGGGGGTTGGCTAAAGAGGCAGGTGGGCAGGGGGTGTGGGGGAGTGTCCAGGGCAGTTGGGAAACGGGACACTGGCAAAGGGGGGTAGGGAAAGGAGTGGGTGACTGGGCAGCCTGGTGCCTAGTGGGGCTCTCGTGGGGGGTGCGTGGTAGCTGAGGGAGGTACGAGGTGGGGAGCTGAGCCTGGCCAGCACCTGCAGCTCGGGTGCTGTGTGCCCCCTGACCCGGGGGCTCGTTCAGCCCCTGCACCCCCACCAAACTACCCCTCTGCTCCTAGAAACCGTCCAGAGGGCAAAGTGCTGGAGACCGTGGGGGTGTTTGAGGCACCGAAGCAGCACGGCAAATACGAGACGGGCCAGGTGAGGGGTTCTGGGGAGCGGAGCTGACCCTGCAGGCTTGTCCCACAGGGATCGGGTAGCCAAGGGATCTCCCCGTGAGGAGGCTGGTGTGTTGTGTCAGAAGGCCAGAAGTTTCACAGTTGAGTGCTCCGTGTCTCTGCTGCGCCTGCAGTTTACAGTCATCTGACAGTAGCAGGTTGATAAGAATCTGCAGCGTGACACGACTGTGCCTACAATGGCGTTTACTCCGCTGGTCTTACTGGAGGGTTTTCTCCCTCTAGAAGCAGAAGAGACAATCGCTGAACTTGAAAAATAACAACTAAACTTGTCCTTTCAGTGCTTGTGACTCACAGAGCTGTTCGTGAGCGGTCTCTCCCATGCTGGTCTCCCTTCTGCACTTCTGCTGTTCTATTACTTTGTTACTGGTTTGGTCATTTGTTTTTATGGGGTAGAGATGACGTGAATTTCTTCTCTCATCACAGACTGTTTATGTTCCCTCTTGGGCTCTGCTCTGGGTTCGCACAGTGGTGATTCTCCCTGTATTCCCATCCTGCACATTTACCCTTTGTAAATGTTTCTAGTTTTACTGTAGTTAACAGATTTTTTTTTTTAAATACTGTCAGAAAAGGGCTTTTGGCTTCACGTTTTCTGTTGTATCTAAGTTGATTAAAGCTCGCTGTGTACTCAAATGCAGTTATTTGTTCTTTTCAGCTGTTCCTTCACAGCGTGTTTGGCTATAGAGGAATAGTGCTGTTTCCCTGGCAAGCCAGGCTTTATGATCGAGACGTGGCTTCTCCTGTCACAGAAAAGTAAGGATTTGTTCTGGCTTCTGTGTTGTTGCACTGTTACATTTACATTTTGTAGCGAGTTTCCTGGTTGGGGGGGATAAGTCTGTTTGAGGAGGACAATGGTATGGGTCTGGTTTGCCTGAATGTGAACAAGAAGAGAGGTGCTTAAAGAAGAGACATTGCATGAGGATTAATTTAGCGTTAGTTAGAGACGAGGTGGAAGCATGAAGGACGAGAATGTGTGTGTGCGGAGTTTCAACCCACTAGGCCAAGTCCATCCTTCTTGTGGACTGAGTCGCTGTTCAGTTCTCTCCCCTCTTCCATCTGTTTTCCCCCTGGTCTGTGCTGGGTGAGCGTGCCTTTGGATTCGAGAGGGAATGAGGAGAAAGCAGAGAGAGAATTGGAGGGCAGAAGTCCCCACCCCAAACATGAGGCTGGACTGAGCAGGCAGAACTTCTGAGTTGTCCGAAAGCAGAGCTGTTGTGCCTGGGACAAACGCCGTTGGTTGTCACCTCGGCTTGTGTGTCGTTGTGGGGGTGGCTGATGGGAGTTTAATTTGGTTGGGATGGAGTAATTACAGACTGTGAAATGCATTTTAAAAAAAAAAAATCATTGTGAATGTGCTCGGTCCTGGTAACAACACCTTGCTGCCATCCTGTGCTTGAGCTCAGAGCTCTGCTTTTCTTTCTAGAAGTGAGAACGCGGCAGGCCACGGTTCCAAAGAGGTCAAGGGCAAAACCCATACTTACTATCAGGTGCTAATAGACGCCCGGGATTGTCCACATATAGTAAGTACCAATAATCTTGGTATTGAAACTCAAATACCTTCTCCCAGCTGAATGGTTTAGATGGACAGGCCCTGAAAGAAAATGGCTTTGATGGCTAACTTGATTGTTCAGAATTTTAGGACAAATTTGTTCTTCAAGTCATGTTTTCCCTGGGAAAGATAGTCTGGAATGTCATATAACTGTTTTCTGGATCGTAGTTCCCCTTTCCAACCTCCTTTCCTCGTCCTCTCGGCCTTCCTGTTCTGTTGCATGCACGTCATTATGAATGTGGGTTGCAGCACGGAAAATGCTCCTCACTTGAGTGGAGAACTAACCTAGAGGAATTAAAAGGAGAAATGTTCTGAGAGGAATTGCTTAAGTGAAATAACCATTACGCACTTTAGAAACCACAACAGCAAACTGAAACGTGGCTGCAAGCTGGCCCACAACAATCCACACAGAAAGACATAAACCTCCCTTTTTCCCAGTCCCAGAGATCACAGACAGAAGCAGTGACGTTCCTGGCAAATCACGATGACAGCAGAGCCCTCTATGCCATACCAGGTGAGTAACCTGCCCCTGTCACCTCTGGGGAGTTGGGGATAGTCGTGAGGTGAGGTCAGAAGAGTCGCCAACGGTCAAGTTCTGCCAGTGAAGCAGCAGTTCCTACAGGACACTCCTGTCGTGGATCTGCCTGTGGTTTAGGGCTGTGCTGGAAACAGCAAAATGACTAAAATACGTGAAGCCCTTGGGGACAGGTGGAAGTTGGGCAGGCTCTGACCGGACAC
Source organism: Leptosomus discolor (assembly GCF_034619465.1). Taxonomy (NCBI): domain Eukaryota; kingdom Metazoa; phylum Chordata; class Aves; order Leptosomiformes; family Leptosomidae; genus Leptosomus; species Leptosomus discolor. The sequence goes on from NC_141408.1 coordinate 10,719,906, forward strand.
AAGCGTACGTGCTTTGTGCTCTTGAGACACAGATCCCATACGCGTACCCTGATGCCTAGGGGCTATTCTGCTTGCTTACCAGGACAGCCAGATCTCTTCTGGTCCTGTGCATTTCCTGCCCAAAGTCCTTTTGTGACAGTGCAGTCACTTCCAGGCAATGTGTGTTTATTGGAGAAGTCGTTCTGTGGAGAAATCTCGCAGGAGAACGCTGCTAAGGGTTAATACTGGCCTGTTTCCTCCATTCTTGCATGCAAAATGCTGCTGCCAAAATCCTTTTCTTGACATCTCAATAGTGTGATCCATTTCTCGGTCAGGAGAATTCTGAGCTGCTCTTTGCTGGGGAAGTTAAATGGCTTTTGGGGTTCCTTTTTCAGGTTTAGACTATGTAAGCCATGAAGATATCCTTCCCTACAGCTCCACTGATCAAGTGCCCATCCAGCACGAGCTCTTTGAGAGGTTTCTCATGTACGACCAAACGAAAGGTAATCTCTAGCTTCAGAGGGAACTCCTCAGGGCCAGATGCTTGAGGTGCTTTAGAACAAGGACCCATCATCTCTGAGATACGGTGTAAAAATCGTGGTCTGGTTTCTCACAGTAAAACCTCCTTTAGATAATTTTGGTAACTATGTGAAAGGAGTTGCTTTGAGGGGAGAGCACTCCAGATACCGTACGCCTCTCCTCATAAACTCTCATCTTTCCTTCCCCACAGTTCCACCTTTTGTAGCAAGGGATACGCTGTGTGCGTGGCAGGAGAAGAACCACCCCTGGCTCGAGCTCTCCGACGTGCACCGGGAAACCACGGAGAACATCCGCGTCACAGTCATCCCGTTCTATATGGGCATGAGGGTAGGTCTGTGCTGCACGTCGCCCGGTTAGTTCTGTGACCTGCTTAACTTGCATGTTTTCCTAAGACCAGTTTACTGACCGAAGGTACCTTCTGCTTACTGGAAAAATGACTTTTTACTCACAGTTGTGATTTCATTGTTGTGAGGTCCAGCAGGGGTATGAACGTGAAACTGCGTTGTCATTCATTTTTGGAGAACAGCTCCTCTTGTTATTTATAGGATGGGAAATACCCTGTACTGCTCTGCAGAACAGCGTTAGCAAGATATTTAGGAAGGGTTGTGAACTGGTCCTTTGCTGCCTCGGTCACGGACGGGCGTGTGCGCCAGGTGGCACCAAGGCCGTCTGTCATCCTGCCCAGTGATGAGGTGCTGTGGGTGTCTGCCCCTGTTTCCCGGCTCTAGTGGGGGTTAGAGGGTTTGGCTAAAGCTTTCTGGATTTAGCTGATAACTCTGTGCTCTTTATAGTGTAAGAACTTCATGTGGACCATCCAAAATAATGAGGCTCCAGTAGACTTCTGAGTGGGAGGGCTGGGAGTTACCACAGCAGTTTGATTTCCAAGTCCAGGCGAGCACAGCGGCTGGGGAGCCTGCGCCGTGGCAGGTGGATGTTTTGGTGTGGATTTGCAACTTCAGCGGAGCCCAACTGATGTTCTCCTTGTCAGAAAAGCAGGTGCCTGAAGGCAAGGAAACGGGTGTTTCTAGATCTGTAGAAAAGTGCATAATTAACATGGAGACCAACCCTCCGTGGTCACGAGATCCTTGCAAACCGCCCGCCTCATGATTACATGTAGAGCAGAGCCAGTGCCAGGCGGGAGCTGAGGGACTGCTTCGGAGAGCAGCTGTCTGGGTGCTCATGTGAGTTGTCTGTGTCCCTCTGGCACGGAGCGAGACCCCCTGTGCTTGCGCTGCGCTGACAGCTGACGAGGTTTTGGCGCCGAGCGTTGAAGGGCAGCTGCTAAAGTCTGTTGTTTCTCTTGACAGGAAGCCCAGAATTCCCATGTCTACTGGGTAAGTGCCTTTTGTTTCACGAAGCAGCTAAAGGGAAGGAGTTTATTTGCTGCGGCATCATTGCTGTGTGATAAGCTCTGAGGGAGAGTCGCCCTTGCCTGGCAACTGTTTCCCAGTATCAGCTATGGGTTATCAACTGGTTCCAGCTGATTCCAGTTCTTGGTAACACTCTTTTCTTCTGTCCAGTGGCGCTACTGTATTCGCTTGGAGAACCTTGACAGCGAAGTGGTGCAACTCCGAGAACGGCACTGGAGGATATTTAGCTTGTCTGGCACCTTGGAGACAGTGAGGGGCCGCGGCGTTGTAGGAAGGGTGGGTATCGTGGAGCTGCTTTGGGGAAGCGCGGCCCTTTGCTGGATGCTCTCGCTTGGGTTGATTTGCCAGTAAATTGCTTAGTGGGCAGTAGAGATAGATGGAATAGGAGACTGGCAATGAAAAAAAAATCATGAGCTTTACCTCTGTGGTCAGTATGCATGAACCAAAACTTCACCCTGAGCACGAGGGAATGATCCTAAATGACCGGTCATGGGGAAAGTGGAAGCGTACGTGGTTCTGGCACTACTCACTGGCGAGTTGTTTGCTGTGTAATTGGTAGCGATGCTCAGGTGTGGGTCTCTCTGTTTTTCCTCTCACTGTATACATTTCCTGTTGATGCCAGTCTGTGGAGAAATGTTAAGATCCGTTGCTGATGCAGAGTCGTTTCTTGTCTTCTCAGGAGCCAGTTTTATCCAAAGAACAGCCGGCATTTCAGTACAGCAGTCACGTCTCCCTGCAGGCTTCCAGCGGTCACATGTGGTAAGGAGCATTTATTACTGCTTAGTGGTTTAGATGTAAGACCCCACAGCGCTGAGCTGGGATGCAGTTTGCAGTCTGGAGTTACGGCTGAAAGCTGGGTGGAAGTGGACTAGATGGGAGATATTTGGTAGTTCAGATTTGTATGAGCTTCTCTATAGCAGTATTGTCATTAGTGATGAGATGATCTGTTGATTTTCTGCGCCAAGAGAGGTTCCAGGCTAATTTATCCTCCTTCTGTGGTCCGTGCTAAGCTGGATTTGAAAAGACACGAAGCAGTTCTCTGTGGTCTTCTGCTGTACTCAGTTTCTGTCCCTTTCGGTCCTTGGTGCGAGAGGCAAGGCTTCATGCTGGTGTTGCCCTAGGCAGCAGGGATGCGTGCACTGGTACCCTCTCTTTGGAGAGGGCTTTGATTCTGTCCCTGAGTGAAGCTGTGCAGTTCAGTGTCCACAAGAAATTGGCCTGCGGGGTCGTGCCCAGTTTAGGCCAGATAAGGCCATCAGTCTAACTGGTGTTCAAGTCTCCTCCTCGTCCGTAAGTGCAGGTAGGAAAGTGCTCAGCCGAGTTGTTCTTTTCCTGTGCTGCAGGGTTAAAGCAGTTTCCCTTTGTTTTGCGTTTCAGCTGGGTTAGCACATTGAGTGTCATCTCTGTGTGGTGGACAAGAAATGCAGAGCCACCTCTCGCCTTCTGTATGACAGGTCTTTCTGGCTTGTGTCTTTGAAGTAAATCTGTTTCAGAGTTAAGCTGCCTTGGAACTGCCTTTGAGTTGGGAAAAGCAAGGGAGCAGCCTATAGGATATCCCCTTGTTTGCCACGTTAAGCACTTTGAATTGCCTGAATGCATGCCCTGGGGAATAAAACCAGCTTGTTTAGTAGTTTTTCGTCTCTCCATGCATCCTGAAGAGAAAGAGAGAAAGGTTTTACAGCTGAGAAGCTGCTTGGCTTGGCTCCCGGTGTTCGATAGTGTCCTCTCCATCATGAGAACGTGTCAGTTTATCTCCACGATCCTCTTGCCCGTGTTACGTCCTGCAGTACAGTCGCCTGTAGTTCAGGGCAGTAAACAAATCCTTTGTTTGTGCAAGGACAAGCAGATGCAGTTCTGACACGCCCTTTCTGAAATGCAAAGCAGCAGCTATTCCACATTCCCCCTGTGGTGGGATTGCCTGTTGTCGCAGACTTCTTAACCAGTGGAGCTTGTGCCAAGAAAGGCGAATCTGAATTTACCTGTAATCAGTTTGTCAGAACAGCTCGGGTGGTTCTGTCTTCTGGGGAGGGGGAGTCGGGTAACCGCTGCTGCTGACGCGTGGAGCGCGCCTACCTCCTGCAGGCTCCAATCATGGCATCTTTATTCAGGAGATGGAGATTGGAGACGTAATGTAAACCGCCCAGGAGCCTTCCAATAAATGAGTCATCTTGGCAGATGTCCCTCCTGCTGGACCAGCCTTGCAAATGCAGCCCCGGAGTCCCCGCGCAGGACACGGGAGAGCTCGTGTCTTTCCTTCTTGCTGATGATTCCGGGCTGTGTTTGTCCCTGGCCTCAGCGTGATCTCTGCCGTTATTTTGCAGGGGTACTTTTCGATTTGAGAGGCCTGATGGCTCCCACTTTGATGTCCGAATCCCACCCTTTTCTCTGGAAAGCAACAAAGACGAGAAGACCCCCCCCTCCGGCCTTCACTGGTAGAGCAGACCGAGTGCCGAGACCCACAGAGACCCGTGTGTGGTGTAGACCTTTGCCTCCCCATTATGCTGCAGCGAAGAACACGGAGCTTTTAAACATTTTAAACCATTTTTGTTTTAACTGTTGTCTAATGGGGAGGCTTTTTTTTGAACTTTAATACTGGCTCTCTCAGGCTGCTTGTAAACATAAGCTGTGTTACAGTTAACCCTTCCCTTTGTGGCACCTGCTGGGGTTGGAGCTGGGGGACTTAGATCTGTGCTGCTGCAGAAGACTGGCCCCCTCAGCAGGCCTGGACCCTTTCCAATGTGTTGTGAATTCTCTGCCATGTGAGGTTTCTCTAATAAACTGGCCCTTCCAGTTGCAACCAGTCTTCCTTTCTCACCCAAGGCCTAGGCTTTGCATCCAGCCTGCCCCGCCTCGTCGCTCTCCCCTCACCCGTGTGCAAAGCGGGGTCAGCCCAGACTTGTTGCCCCCTCAGAAGGCAGCGGTGAGGCTGTTTTAGGGAGCGGGAACGTGAGCTCAGCCTTCCTGCAATGCAGCTGCTCTCTGGGATTTAGTCAGCAGCCTATGAGCTCCACTCCACGGCTCGCAGCTTGTCCGGGCTGGAGCGGCGCGAAGCCGGTTTGGACGGAGAAGGGAGCGCAGAGATGGGGGAAGGCGGGTTGGCAGGTGGTGCTGGGCAGGCTGCCTGCGTGTTGTGATGGTGCAGGATTGCTGAAGGGGGCCCTCCCCCTGCAAGGGCTCGCCTCTGCTGCGGGGACGTGTGTCCCAGCTGCTGGAGGGGGCTTCCCCCCCCTCACGTGGATTTCCTTGGTAGTTTCTGCTTTGGCAGGAGGAGCTTGGTTTCACCTGCAGTTCTGTCAGCCGCAGGGAGGTGGTGCTTGGCTTTCTGCTCCCGCTTGCTCGGCTCGGTGGGTAGTGAATTTTTCGGTAGCCTGTGCAGAACCGTTGGCGATAAGAGTACGGATTTGTGGGGAATTTTGCTTGTACGTGTGTCCTGCAGAACAGTGCAAATAGGGCGTTGGCTCTTTTGAGAAGCCAGAGCGGCCCTCAGCAGCTCTGAGGATCGCAGAGATCTGGAGAGACATCAGCCTCTGTGGTGGGACCCTTCTGGCGCTCTCTGGGTTTCCAGACTGGCGGGGGCCGAGGTAGTTGGCTTTGTGAGAGGCAGGAAGTTTCAAACCTTGCTCCTTGTCTTGCTTCAATGACAAGGTACAAGGAACTCACAGGACTGTTGTTGTTCTTGATTGAGAAGTCCCCTCGTTATCCCCTCTTCCCCCAAGCCCTCACTGAGCAGCCCCTTTGCGTTTGGCTCTGCAAGGCGGTGCAGCCAGCAGATACCCGTACAGAGGCTGAATTACTGCTGCTTCACCAGTGTTCCTCTGTCACTGGTCTCTTAACTCTGCGTCTTCCTTCCTGTCAGGTAGGACAAGCTCTCTGCATTGCTTTTGAGTTTGAAAGCTTTACACAGCCAGCCTGCTTTTAGGGGTAGAAAAGGCTCCCGTTCAGAACAGCCCGCAGCCGACAACCCCGTGTTGCTGCTGTGGTGCCGATTTCTTCACAGGAGGAAAAGGGGGGGGGGATGACACCTCGAGTTCAGAGGAAGCAGGGACCTGTAGGAACCTGCTTTTTCCCTCCCACACCGTTGCTCAATCGGCATCGGAGCAGCAGCTGCCCTCTCTCCCTTGGGTTACTGACTTCAGCTTTACTGGCAGTTGCGATGCCACTGTAAATGTTTAACCCTACTGCTCGCCTCCCCGTGTTCCTGGGGTGCTGTGGACCTAATGCTTCCAGTAACAAGCAGAGAGAGTTAAATTCCTCAGTGACAGCGTGGTCCCCGGGGGCAGAGGCTCTGCCAGCGCCAGGCAGAGCAGCTTTGTGTTTGGTGCCAGCAGGGCAGGGTACAGCTGAGGGCCTGAGGCCCAGGAACAGACGTTATCTTGGCTGGACAACGATTGGCAAAACCCCAAAGCGATCAGCTCTGCCGGTAACAAACGGGGCTGGGCCTTGTCTTTGGGGAGGGGGCCCTGCCTCAGGGCTCGGTAAGGGCCTTTCCTCAACTGCTTCTTCCCGCAGGGCTGTTCCCCAGAGCGCGGGCGAGCCCCCTCGCAGCGGCCGGGCTGGTTTCCTCTCTCGTGTAAATACCTGTACAAAGAACTGATCAATAAAGCGCTGAAGGAACCGCTGTCGCTCCCCGCCTCTCATTTCCCCCCCCCCCCCCTCACCGCCGCGGCGCTGACGGGCACCAGCCTCCCCCCCACTGCGGCTCGCCCCCGTCCCGCAGCGGGGCTCTCCCGCCCTCTCCCCGGGGACCGGGCCCGCCGCTCCCCCCGTCTCAGCGGGCAGGGCCGCGGGGCTCCGCCACCCCCCCCCCCCCGCCCGGTCCCTCACGCCGCCATTTTAGGCCGTGAGGGAAGCGGCGCGCTCCCGGCGTGCTCCGCGGCGCCGGAAGTGACGCGAGCGGAAGCGCTGAGCAGGCGGCGAGGAGGCAGCATGGTGGCGGCGGGCGCTCACCGGCCCGGGCCGCTGAAGCAGCAGAACAAGGCGCACAAGGGCGGGAAGCACAGCGGGTCGTCGCAGCGCCGCGCTGGAGGTGAGGCGGGGCGGGCCCGGCCGGGTTCCCCACCGGCCCTGCGCCCCGCGGCCGGGCTGAGCGTTCTCTCCCCGCAGGCCGCGTCTCCGTCAAGGCCCAGCCCCGCCGGCGGCTCCGCGACCTCAGCAGGGTGGACCGGCGGCACCAGGCGCTGCAGCTCCGTCGGCAGCGTAAAGAGGCGGTGAGGGCCGCGGGGGAACCGGGGCCGAGCCGGTTGGGGTGTTGAGGGGGACGCGGGTCGGTTCGGGTCTTTGAGAGGGGGCGGTGGGGAGCGAGAATGGGGCCGGTACGGGTCTCGATGTGGGGGGATGTCAGTGGGGGCCGAGCTAGTTTGGGTCTATGTGGGGGGATCAGGACCAGGGAGAGGAATGGGTGCGTGGGTCAATTCGGTTTTGGGCAAGTGGAGCGTTACTGGACCGAACGGGTTCGCGTTGAGCTGTGGAGGGATCCGGTCTTGATTTGGGGCGGGGCGGGACGGGTTAGGAACCGGACTGGGGCCGAGCTTCATGTTCTGCAGTTGTGCCCACAGGTGCTGGCAGAGAAACGGAGCTTGGGCAGCCAGGACGGGCCCCCACACCTCGTGGTTCTGGTGCCGCTGCATAGCAGAGCTGCAGCCCCCGCCACCCTCCGCTTGCTGCAAAGCCAGGATTCGGCTGTTGTCCGTGCGGATGAGGGGAGGGCTGGTGGCTTTGTGCTCCTCTGCCCCCGACTCAAGCAGCGCTGGCGCTTTGTGACCACACAGGCAGGTGTGGAAGTGCTGTTGTTGGTGTGGTTCTTGTCTCCATACGCCTGGCAGCCCCAGTAACGGAGGTGTTTTGCATCCAGGGGACCTTCACGCTGTCTTAGACCTAGCAAAGGTTGCTGACTCCCTCCTGTTCATCCTGGATCCTGCAGATGGCTGGGACAGTGCGGGGGAGCACTGCCTCTCCTGCCTCTTTGCCCAGGGGCTCCCCACTTATGGTGAGTGAGTGGGGAACATTAAGGGCTTCTAGTGGGGTATAGGTCCGGGGGTGCTTGATGGGGTTTTACCGTTGCAGTACTTAAAAACTCCTGTGTTTGGAGGCCTTTGAGTGCTCTGTTTCTGAGCACAGATCTGTTAGGTGAATGCTATTCTCATGCTGTCTTGTTGTGTTACTACCCTGGTGGGGCAGTGCTGGAAAAGGGGTGTTCAAGGCCTCTGGGTGCGTGGTAGCATCAGCATTAGAATGGTTATCTAGGCATGCAGAGTGAAGGGATTCAGATGTTTTCTGGCTAAGTTCAGTTCCTGGGCTCTTATCTCCATGGTCTCATTTAGTCTCAAAAATCTTTGAAGACAGGTTCTCTGTCCCGAGTGTTCTTTTGAACACGTGAAACTGCCTTTGCACCCTGTGGCGTGAATCCGTTTGGTTATTTGAGTTGCTGATACCTGAGTGTTTGTCAGTGCCCGCTAAAAGGAGTATAAGAAGGTTTACAATCTGATCCTGAACTCTATTCTGTCGACTGCTTGTAGCTCTCGCTGTCCCAGGGGGCACTGACTTGCCACCTAAGAAGCGGATAGATGCCAGGAAGAAACTTGCCAAAGCCATCGAGAAGCGCTTTCCCGAGGCCAAGCTCTTCCCCCTGAACACGGAGCAGGAGTCCTCGCTGCTGCTGAGGCACCTCGCCACCCAGAAGCAGCGGCATCTCGCTTTTCGGGACAGGCGGGCTCACCTGCTCGCCTACGCCGCTGAGTTTGTGCCCGGTCAGGAGAGTCACCTGGTTGGGACTTTGAAGGTCTCTGGCTTTGTCCGGGGACAGAGTCTCGATGTGAACAGCCTGGTGCATATTGTGGGGCACGGAGACTTCCAGATGAGCCAGGTGGATGCCCCCCCTGACCCCCTCTCTTTGAACCCCCGAGTGGTTAAAGGACAGAAGAGGAGTCAGGACATGGAGGTACAGGTATGTGGGAGGTCAGGGCTTTACTGGGCCCATTAGAACATGGTGGTTTTAAATTTTCATCAGGAAAATACAACGGTCTGTGTGGTCAAGGAGAGGGGAAAGGGCTTGTATCAGAGACAGCAGGCCACTGAGCTGAGGTTCCTTACCCACAGCGTGTAACGAACGTTACGTTGCGACACAACGAATGGGATACTGAAGGGAGTTTTGCTTCAGACTGATTGGGAGCTTGAGTTAGCTGTATTCACAGCTGGGAACTCTGATCTTGCCCTTCAGGATGACTCTGTAAATGGCACCGATGAGATGGAGGAAGATGTTAAGGTCCTGATGAAGGCAGATCCAAATAAGCAGGAGTCTTTGCAGTCAGAAGTGGTTCCTGATCCTATGGAAGGGGAGCAGACATGGCCTACTGAAGAAGAACTGCAAGAAGCAGAGGGTGAGCAGCAGCAATATTTCTGTACTTTTTCCTTGTCCCTTTCAAGAGAGTTGTTAGCAACCCTCTGTCACCGGGATGGCTGAGGATGGTTGTGAAGAAACATGCTGGTTGGGAGCCCAGGGCTTCCATTCCTAGTCCCATCGCCCAAGTACCAGGCTGCGTGGTTTGCCTGGCAGTTAGCAGGGTTACATTTTAGCTGCCTTTTCTGGGCCCTGACAAATTCTGTGCTGGGAAACAGCGATTCTGGTGTAAATGTTGCTGAGGGAAAGAATTGTTCCTGTATTAACCATTGGTGGGAATCCTACAGCTTCTCTGAAGGCAAACAGGAAGGTGGTGAAGGTCCCCAAAGGCACATCCAAGTACCAGGCTTCCTGGATTGTGGATGATGGAGAAGAAGGCAGTGAGAAGGGTGATGATGACGACGAAGATGACGAGTTTGATGATGATATGATGGAAGAGGCAGTTTCCCAGGTACCTCCAAGAGCTGATACTGCACGTGGTCTCTTGGGTGTTACTGCATATTTTAGGACAGTCCTGTCCTTATGACTTGCTCCATGCAAGGGTACCACACAGAGCCAGGACTTCCCTGGATTTCCAATGTTAAATCTCTTGCCTGTATCCTGTTGTTTTTTTGGCCTGTTAGATACCAAAACGAGGGACTGTGGTGGAGCTCGGGTCACGAGTCACACAGTGCGAGCACACGCAGGGTTTGCAGGGCTGCATGGGCATCAACAGAGCACGTGTGCTCACGGGCTGTGTGCTGTCCTGTGTGTCAGGAGGGGGAAAGCAGCGAGGAGGAAGAGGAACCTGCAGAGGAAGAGTGCGAGACTATGACCGTTTCCGAGTGCTTGCGGGACGACCAGTACGATGAGAAGGTGGAGGAAGATGAAGAGATGCTGGAGAGATACAAACAGGAGAGGATGGATGAAATGTTTCCGGATGAGGTGGACACGCCACGTGACGTACCTGCCAGAGTCCGGTAAGAAACAGGAGGCTTTGCTGGGAGAGGAGCTGGAAGGTGCCTTTCTGGGTAGCTTGGTGAGACAGGGCGGGAAGCCTGTGATGTCTTAGCCGTGGTGTCTGAACCTGGCTGAAGGACTCTTGTGAAGACTCACTCGTAGGCTCTGAGGCTTCCAGGGGAGGCGCTAGTTGGGGGGCAGTGGGTGGGCCTGGGCAGCTCCCTGCATCAGGGAGAGCTGGGTCCTGATGTGGGAGAGGGAGGAGGATGGCAGAGCGAGGGCAGGTTGTTTGGGGACTTGGCTGCTGTTTCTGGCTCTTTCTGCACGAAGATCTTTTCTGAGAGGTAACGTTGGCTTTGCTCCCTTTGCCCTCTGAAGGTGCGAGTCCCTGCAGGCCACAGAAGATGCTGCACAGTAGTTCCTTTCCTGTTATCTGTTCTTTAGGTTCCAGAAGTACAGGGGGCTGAAGAGCTTCCGGACGTCTCCATGGGACCCCAAAGAGAATCTCCCAAGGGATTACGCCAGGATTTTCCAGTTCCAGGACTTCTCCCGAACCAGAAAGAACCTCTTCCGGCAAATAGAGAAAGAGGAGACTGAAGGAGCCTCGGTAACTCCCATTTCTCTTGCTGATCTCTTCCCCTGCTGTTTTCCCTTGCTCCCAATAGGAAAGACTTGTCAGGAAGGTGGCTGAGTGGATCTTTCAGCCAGCTGGTTCTTGGCATGAAGCCATGAGTTCAGACGATACCGTTCTCCTGGATTTCCTCTCTAACCCAGGCATGTGACACTTTTCTGTGGAGAGAAGCATTCACAATCGATTCTCTCTTGGCAGGTTGGCTGGTACGTCACACTTCATGTCTGCAATGTCCCTGTCTCAGTGATGGAGAGCTTCAAAGAAGGGAAGCCCCTAGTCCTGTTCTCGCTGCTTCCCCACGAACAAAAGGTGACTAAGTATAGCCCTGCTGGTATCTCGTGCGAGGTGTGCACCTCCTTGTCCGATTCCTTCAGGCTGCATGGGTTGGAGAGGTTCTGGCTGCAGGGGGTTTGGCTGAAATCTCCCTGCATTGCTCGCATTTCAAAGTAGGACCTTCCCTTTGGTCAGAGCAGGCTGAAGCTGCCAGGGGCATTTAGGCTAGAGCGTCTGAGCCTGGCCGAGGTGTCTGCCTTGGTGACCAGCAGTCCTTTGGGAAGCCATGGTCAAGGGCATTTGTCTTTGCTGCAATGTCCCATGGTTGTCTGCTCTGCCATCGCTGCCCAGCCCTGCCGTCAGCCCCTCACATCTGCCTCCCTTCCAGATGTCCGTGTTGAATTTCCTGGTGCGGCGGCATCCGAGCAACAGCGAGCCAGTAAGGGCGAAGGAGGAGCTGATCTTTCACTGTGGCTTCAGACGCTTCCGAGCATCCCCCCTGTTCTCCCAGCACACCTCGGGTTTGTGAGGGACCGGTGGGGTGGGCACGGGTATGCCAGGAGGTGGGGCTGGGGGCTGGAAGGCAGGAAGCCTGTGATGTCTTAGCCGTGGTGTCTGAACCTGGCTGAAGGACTCTTGTGAAGACTCACTCCTAGGCTCTGAGGCTTCCAGGGGAGGGCACTAAATAGTGAGAAGGGCTTGGGCGAGGTGGCTCGCTGGTCCAGGCAAGGCGGTGGCAGGCTCCGTGCAGTGAGCTGGGAGCTCAGAGGATCACCTTCGTTCCCAGATACTCTGTGCCAGCAGAGGAGGGGGGTTTTTCACCTGTTTCCCTAAAGCACGGAGCCTGTGTGCCAGGGAAGAATGGGCTCAGTGGGGTTTCCCAGAGCTCTGAGGAACTACTGTTGGCCTGAACTTGATCATTGCTGTTCTGTCCTAGCCGATAAGCACAAGCTGGAGCGTTTCCTACGCCCGGACGCTGCCCTGGTGGTGACTGTTTACGCTCCCATCACTTTCCCTCCGGCCTCAGTGCTTCTTTTTAAACAGAGAAGTAATGGTAAGTTGGGAAGTGCTGAGGAGGTGGTGTCTGGGAAACAAACGTTAGGAGGCCTTTTCCATACCCCACTTACAATGCACCTATCCAGAAATGATGACTTGGAAAAGCCGTCCCCTTCATGATCTTTGAGAAGATTAACACATTTCCATCCCCATTAGCACTGGCACTTTTGCCTGTCCCTGCTGGGGGGTTGCTCTGGGCCTGGAACCATTTGAGGAAGGAGGTTGTGGAGGAGGAGGTGATGGAGGCACCTTCTGTGGTGCTTCCCTGGTGCATTAGTGACTCCGCCTTGCAGGAATGCATGACCTCATCGCCACGGGTTCTCTGCTTTCTGTGGATCCGGACAGAATCGTCATCAAGCGGCTGGTGCTCAGTGGCCACCCTTTCAAGATCTTTACCAAGACGGCTGTCGTGCGATACATGTTCTTTAGCAGAGGTACGGCTTGTCTCTGCGTGGTGGGGAGAGGGGATGTGGAAGCAGAACTCCTGCCCCTGCGGGAGCGCTTGTGTTGGTGCAGCAAAGCCTGTTTCTTACCTGCCTTTCGTGTTTTGATCCGCAGAGGATGTGATGTGGTTTAAGCCAGTGGAGCTGAGGACAAAGTGGGGTCGTAGAGGACACATCAAGGAGCCATTAGGTAGGTTTGATTCAGTATTTATCTCTGCTGCTGGGCAGAATGTGGTCCTCCTGGGCAGGAGAGAGAGCTGATGGCCTCTTCTGCTCTCTGCCTAGGGACCCACGGTCACATGAAGTGCCACTTTGACGGACAGCTGAAGTCCCAGGACACGGTGCTGCTGAACCTCTACAAGCGTGTCTTTCCTAAATGGACTTACGACCCCCATGTTCCAGAGCCCGTGCCGTGGGTGAGGAGCGAGAGTGCGGTGCCGGTGCAGGAGGTGGAAATGGACTAAGTCTCCGGCGTGGCTAATGCAGTTTGTGCCTTAGCTCCACCGATGCTGTTCTCAGCCCACCCACAGCGAGGACAGCGGCGATGGCTTGGACGTATTACTGCTGGGGTCTGTACAGGGGTGGCTGTCTCGCCAGCTGCTGCTCAGGTACCAGCTACAGCTATTTATTTTAATGGAAAACCTTTTCAAAAACATCTGCCTGCCTCTGTCTTGGTGGTGGCCAAACGGGGAGGCTGTGCGCACCCCTTGTGTGGTGAACCTCTTGGCCCATTGGGGCTGGCCCTGCCGCAGTGGGGGGTGTGTGTGGATTTTGCTGTCTCAAGGATAGGAGTTTGGAAGTTCTTGTGACGCTGAGAAGGAAAGGCAAAGTGGCAGCTGGGGAGAGTGACTGAGCGCAGCTCACTGGAAGCCTGTCCCAGAGCAGGGCAGCTGGGGAGGGGGGAACAGGCAATGCTTTGTTTCCAGGCCCCCCTGTAGTGACCCTTTGCTGTGGAACCAAACGACTCTGTGCTGTAGAGACCAACGCCAGGTTCCCTTGTCCCTCCACAAAAAACTTCCAAACGTTTGCAGGGAATTATCTGGTTTTAGTCGCGCACAAACCAGACGGTACAAATTCAGAGTGAGGTTTCCATCGCTTGAGCCACCGGTCTGTTCTCATTCCGCTTTCCCAGGGAGGTCTGTGAGCCAGGTCAGGGAGCTCAGGTCCACGTTTCCCCCGCACAGCACGATGCAAACGTTCTCCACATCCCGGGGGACTGCTTGGAAGCGTTCCGAGAGCACGGCCGCCACTCCCACGCCCGCGGTTGGCTCAATCAGCAGCTTCATCCTTTCCCACACCAGCCGCGTGGCTCGCTGTCGGGACAGAGCAGCAGCTGTCATCCCAGCAGCAAGGACAGGCTGCTCTCGGGCTGCGGAGGGCACTACACGTGCGCATGTCTCCGCAGCGCTCTGGGAAGGGAAAGCAGAGCTTCCGCCAGCCCTTTCCAGCTGGAGACAGTGGGGGTGTTGCACAGCTGCAGTGGTGTGCTGCCCTGGGAGAGTGCAGGGGTGAGAGTGGAGGGGCAGAGCGTGGATGGAGGCAGCTGCCTGCTGGCAGCTGCTGTGAGAAGGGAGTCGGCAGCGTTTACCTTGATTTCTTCCTCTGAGACCGTCAGGACGTCATCCACCAGATCCCTGATGATGGGCCACGTGTTTGGTCCGATGCTGGTTTTAACCGCGTCTGCGATGGTATCCGGCGGGTGAGGGTTGGGGGTCAGTTCCCCCCTTACCTTGGACCGGTAACAGTCATCGGCGTTGCGTGGCTCAGCAGCAAACACTTTCACATCTGGTCTCAAAGCCTGCGGAGAGCAGGAGGAGCCGCTGGGTTCAAGCTGGTGTGTGCCTGTCTGCTGTCGGTGCACGCACGGGGGGGCAAGTAGGCCATGCCGCTGCCACGCGGGCCCCACGCCCCCAGAGATTTTCACCGCTGGGTTGCTCCATTTCTAAAGAGAAAAGCTGCTGCCTGTCTTGGGAGCCCTGCCCTTCCTGCGGGGAGATGGAGCCACTGCTTCCCTGCTGAGCTGCTGCCTACCTTGATGGCAACTGCTATTCCTGCAATCATTCCTCCGCCTCCGACGGGAACCACGACTGCGTTTACCTCGGGTGCCTGTGCAGAAAGGGAGCGGGAGTGCTTCTGGCACGCTTTTTGCTGTGCCCTTGCCTATGAGGAGCAGAGCCCTGGGCTGGGTCCAGGCCATGCGCTTCCCTCACCTGCTCCAGCACCTCCAGGGCGATCGTGCCTTGCCCTGCGATCACTGCGGGCTCCTGGTTGGGGTGCACCATGACTCCTCCTGTCTCCTGGACTACACGAGATGCCGTCTCGGCTCTGGACTAAGGAAAAGCGCAGATGGTCGCCTCTCAGTCCGCCTGTGCTGGGGCCCTGGCTGGTATCCCTGGTGCCTTACCTTGTCACTGGGCTCGCACGGCACCAGTGTAGCCCCATAGCTGCGAATAGCAGCTTGCTTACAGCGCGAGGCTGTTCTGGGCACCACCACGTAGGCAGGAATCCCTGTGTGACAAAAGAGGCGGCAAATCCACCAGCCAAAAAAGCTGCAAACAGCCAGTTTGCGCTGCAGGAGCGGGCCATGCCTTGCTTATGCTAGCTCCTGCACAGGGTCAGGAAAGGGACAGCCCTGCTGCTCTCCAGGGCGGGCAGGGCCGGGTGCCTGGAGCTGCCTTTGCCCGGGAACCAGCTCTGCCTTTGCCCCTGGGCCTGGTGCCCGGCTGCTCCCTGAGCTGGGGCTGGAGGTCGGGGCGTGCTGTTACCTTCTGCCTGGGCAGCACAGGCGAGCGCCTGCCCGTGATTCCCGCTGCTGTGTGTCACGACGGCCCGGGGCAGCCCCTTTCCAGCGCGTTCGCTTTCCTCAACGAGGCTCCTGACCGCGTTCAGGGCCCCGCGGATCTGGAAGGAGAGAGAGCTCGGCCATCTTAGCGCTGCTGCGGGCCGGGCAGGGGAGGGAAATCTTGCCTTGGAGCCTCCCTGGGAAGCGCTTCAGCCCCCAGGCAGGGTGGCAGGAGCCAGGTCTGCTGGGTGTCGATGGAAAGTGAGTTTCTCCGGCGCCAAGAAGCGACCTCGGCCCCGCGGCCGCCCGGCGGACGCGCAAGGCCGCCCTCCCCGCGCACCTTGAAGGAGCCGGTCCTCTGGAAGAGCTCGCATTTGAAGAGCAGCCGTCGGCCGGCCAGGCGGTCCAGGCTGCCGCTGGTGAGCAGCGGGGTGCGGTGCAGCCGGCCGCGGAGCCGTCCCTCCGCCGCCCGGACATCGGCCAGAGCCGGGCGCGGCGGCCCGGCCATCCTCAACGGCAGCTCCCGCCGGCGGCGCGAATGCGCATGCGCGCGGTTGTGGTGGTGGTGGTGGGGGGGGGGTATTTTGACCCTGCGCGGCCGCCGTCCGCCCCGCCCCTCCCCGCCGGCGGAGGGAAGATGGCGGAGGGGCTGGAGCGCGTCCGCGTCTCGGCCGCTGAGCTGCGGGACATGGTGGCGGCGCAGGCCCGCGCTGCGGGTGGCGGCGGACGAGGTGAGGGGGTGGGTAGGGACTGGCGGGGGGTGGTGGTGGGGGTTTGGGCCTTCCCTCCTTCCCTCCTTCCCTCCTCCCCTCCTCCCCTCAGCGGTACCTGCCCGGGGGCGGGCTGGGCCCCTCGGCCGTACAGCCGGGCTGGGGTAGGGGCCGGGGCAGGGCCACCGCTCCGCTGGGCCCGCGTCGCCCCGGACACGGTTGTCTCCGGGGTGAGAGCAAACAAACGCCGACGGCCGGGGAACAGGGGCCGCTGGGAGGCTGCGGGGCGAGCAGCAGCAGCAGGCGGCACGGCTTTTGGCCGGGGTCAGGTCGGTCCCTGCCCGCTCGGGGGCTTCTCTACCACCTCTGGGGGAAAGCCCCTGGTAGCGGCGGTTTTCGCGTGGCTGAGGGTGGGTGGTGCGGGCTGGTGGAAGTTACTGACAGGAGGAAAAAGTTGAGGGAATGCAGCGCGCAAACAGCCTGGCTTTGGTGAAACGCTTAACTCTGCGTCGTCCCGGCTGCGTTCTCTAACGAGTTTTCGTGTAAGTACAGTTATAGAGAGGAGCAGAGAACCGTTAACTGTTCTCTGGGGAATGCATCTTTGACTCAAAACGATCTGTTGGCAGAGCAGGGGGGCTGTTGGAGAAGGCAGCACCTGCAGACAAAGGCTCCTGCACCAACAGCAGGCAGGCGATCGCTGCTGGAACCTGTAATGCTAAAACTTTGTGCCTGGTACATGCATCTGTGTGCTCGAGTCTTCCGTGGAGCTTTACCTGTCTCTTTCTCGGCTTGTTGGTGCTTTGAGGTAAAGCCTGTGGTGGGATGTGTTTCGTAAGTGAATCAGGCCAAGGATTTGGTCAACTTTGTTGTGCTTTATCGTTTTCTACTCTTACTCTGCGATTTCCTGTAAACCTTGCCACAGATTTTCAGCTGTGTTCTCTTGGACCTGCCCTGAGGGTGGTAGGCTCTTTGTCTTTACTTGATATTTCTCCTTGAATATTTGTCGTGATATTTCTTTGTCCCTGGCTGGTTTGTGGTGGGAATAACTTTCTGCTCTCCGTTTTTCCTTAGAAAACATAAAGGAAGTGAAGGAGCCGAGGCATCGCAAAGACAACAGGCGCCCGGACCTGGAGATTTACAAGCCTGGCCTCTCCCGGCTGAGGAGCAAACTTGCGCCACCAAAGCAAGAGGCCTTGGAGAAGGAGAGGAGCAGAGCTGAGGAGGGCAAGGAGGAGACTGCCAGTGACAAGGGCTCTTTGGGAGGAGAGGCTCCACTCGTGGAGGATTTCGGGAAAGGTGATGGCCCCAAGCAGAATGGTCCTTCGCAGGAAAACGAAGAGATGGAGACTAAAGGTGGTCTTCAGAGCCAGGAGAACTTGTCCAAGCAGCCTGCTCCGGATGAGTGCGGTCCCAAGACCACCAGGAGAACCAAGAAGCCAGACCAGCAGATCTACCAGCCTGGGAAACGCCTGCATTCCGCTGCTAAAGAACCATCCCTGCGGTCAGCTACTGAGGAAGTCACCAGTAAGATGGAGCAGCTGAAAGTCGAGAGAGATGATGAAACCGAGAAAGGTACCAGAAAAGACAACATGAAAACCAAATCAAGCAAGGAGGATAGAGGGGGGGGCCAGGGAGGGGAAGGAGTCAAAACCTCAAGGGGAGAAAAAGGAAGACGAATAGAACGAAGCGACAGGATAAGGAGATCGAGCAACGAGGTGGCGCAGGGGAAGCTGGGCCCTACCAAGCGGTACTCCCACTCCGACAAGCGGCGGAGCCGGTACCGCACCTGCAGCACGAGCTCAGCCGGCAGCAACAACAGCGTAGACGGACCCCCGCTGGGGGACGGGGTGGAGAGGCGGCAGGAGCGTGCCAGAGAAAGAATACGTCCTAGGAAGCAGCTCTCTGCGTCCTCCACTGACTCCTTGGAGGATGACAGAGTCGAGGAGGCAGAAGCGTATGTCTCCAGCAGGAACTCGGACAAGAAAAAGCGTTCAGAGCAGAGCCGAGCTTCTAGGAGCGAGAGTGACTGGAGCAGCAACGACAGGGAAGCCAAGGGACCTTTTCGAGTCACGTTTGACAGCAAGACTATGAGCAGGGATATCAGTCTGGCAGATCCAGATAAAAAAAAGCCCCTGAAGGCGTTTGTTAGCTGCAATGACTCAGAGGCTTCGGAGGCGAGGAGCCAGAGCAGAGAGCCCCAAGGGAGGGGCCGTGGGATTCTGTTCCTGCCTGCCAACACGGACCTCTCTGCCAGCACCGCGGGCTCCCCCGAACCCAGTCACCCTGGGCCCAGGCTTCTGCTCGGCGGGGCTGGGAGTAAAGGCCCCCGAAGCAGGGGCCGAGGCGGGACTGCTCGCCGGCTGTGGGACCCAAATAACCCGGACCAAAAACCCGCCCTGAAGAGCCAGACGGCTCAGCTTCACTTTCTCGACACGGACGATGAAGTGAGCCCTACCTCCTGGGGGGAAGCCCGCCAGGCCCAGACATCCTACTATAAGTTCCAAAACTCTGACAACCCCTACTATTACCCTCGGGCCTCCGGTCAAGGCCCCCAGTATCCTTATGGTGGGTATTCCCTGCAGTATCCTATGGGTCCAAGCAATGGTGTGTACCCAGGAGCCTATTACCCTGGGTACCCTGGCCAGGCAGGGCAGTACCTGTGTGGCCCACTCCCCCCAACTCCTCTGAGTCCCGAGATGGAGCAGCAGATGCGGACCATGCAGCAGCAGGAGCTCAGCAAGCTCCTCCGCGAGGCTGGAAACCAGGAGCAGCAGCTCAGCAATCTGCTTTCCAGAGACCGCATCAGCCCGGAGGGGCTGGAGAAGATGGCTCAGCTGAGGTTTGTGGCTGGGCTGTCGAGGGGGGTGTGACCAAGTCGTTTCCAGGGTGGGCCACCAGAAATGTTGTCTAGAGAATGGTGTCTGCTGGGGGATCGGGTGTACTGGAGATGCCGGTGTCTCGGAGACTGGGACATGGGGCAGTGGCTCGCTAGCTTTTGATAGGCTGGGCCTGTTTGTCCTGTGCCAGCAGTGTGTGGGTATTGGAAGGAAACTGTGAGTGAAGATGTCATTTTCCTGGTCTGGGAGCTAAGCCGTGGCTTCTTGTGGTTGTGGAATGCCTTGCCCGCATGGTGGGGCCGTGGAGGAGCAGGACAAGCACCTGCTGTGGCTCTTGGATGCTTCTCACACTTGCTGGAGCTGGTCTCCCTCGGTTCCAGCGCTCTTGTGTGCTTTCAGTATTTGCTGGCGGAATTCTGCTTTCTTACCTGTCCTTGGTTATCTGCTGTCTGACTTGCCTGGTGGGCTTCAGGGGCAGCGACTGTCAGCTTGTGCTTGCGAAGCATTGCACGGGTTCCTGACGTTGTGTAACGCTGACAGCACCTTTCAAGCGCCGGGTAGTTTTGCTTTCGACACCACTCATGCTGTGACATGTGGACATCGAGTGGGAGCAGCCTGGTGATGCCAGCTAGCAAGAGGGAGGTGACACACGAGGTCATTTCAGGGCTTGTTCTGTGTTTTGGGGACCGTAGGGTGCGATGTGTCTGCGCTTGAAGCAGCACTAGAGGTTTCAGGTCTTCCTCAAGGTGTCAAGGTCATCCAGGGCTGTTGTCTGGAGGATGAGGAGAGCCTGCACAGTGCTGCTGTGGCCTGTGTGAAGCCCGCCATGCCCTGGGAGTGTGGGCATGGTTGGCCCCGTCCTTGCCAGCAGCGTCCCTCCGTCTCGGTGTGTCTCCTGCCTGTGTCAGGGCGTGTTGGCGGTCTGTCTGTGGAGCTGACATCTGTCCTTCTGCAGAAACACCTAATTCTCTTGGTCAGGGGGTGTGTGTATGTGCAGGCTTTGGGGGACTGCATGGGGCAGGGCAGCAGAACCATGCTCTGTGCTTTGCACAGGAACCCACCAGCATCCTTCTCTCATTCTGTCAGGCTCTCCCACACGTTGCCATCTTGCTTTGCTCCGGGCTTTACCTTCTACGCTGTTGTACTGTTTTCTGCAGGGCTCAAAGCATTGTAAGGGATAAGGCTGCCAAGGCAGTAGCAGCTGAGGATTCCCTTTACCATAAACTTGCCCCACGTATTGCAGAGCTGTTTCTAGCCTGAAACTATTTTATTAAATGCAGGGGTGGAATTCTGCTTCGCCATCTGGGCAAGGCTGTGGGTAACTGGCGAGGGGAATGTGATTTCTGGGACTCCAAGGCTTTATCTTCTCTAGGTGTGATGTTCCCAGCTCTCGTTTATTTTTGGAGAAGCAGGGTCTCCGTTTTTGCTCTGTATTTTGGTTGGATGGAAACGAGGTGGAGATCGTTTTAATGGCAGGACCTCTCTTGCCCTCTGGTTCTTCGTGTGTTTGTTCCTGGCCTGTAGCAGCCAGACTTTGTGCTCAGGAGGAGCAGAGCCTGGCAGCGCATGCTTTCTCTGTGTTAGTACCAGGAGACACTTGTGCCTTGCTGTTCCCCGTGGCAGAACTGTAGCAGAGCTCCTTGCTCTTTGGCAGGCCCTGGCCCACTCTGCTGCAGGGAGATGGTCCTTTCAGATTTGCCTTCTTGGAGCAGGAAGGGTGTTTGGTTGCAACAGTTCCTGTCTCCTTTTGGGACGCGTGTGGAAGCATTGATTTGCCGGAGCGTGTGAGCTGGCTGAGCTGCTGACATCTCGTGCTTGCTGGATGAAAAGCAACCAGGTGTCTCCGCACACGTTTCCTGGCAGCTCAGGCTGGGGCTGGGCGGTTGCTGGTGTGTTGACGGCTGGTGGTGTTTCGCTGTAGGGTGGAGATGCTGCAGCTGTACGAACGGTGCATCCTGATGGATATCGAGTTCTCCGATACCCAGAACGTGGACCAGCTGCTGTGGAAGAACGCGTTTTACCAGGTGATTGAGAAATTCCGGCAGCTCCTCAAGGACCCTCAGGGGGAAAATGCCCAAGAAATTCGGAACAAACTGCTCCAGCTCCTAGATGAGGTAAGCAGAGAGAAACATCCCCAAACTCCACTAAACCTTTGGGTGGGATTGGCTGGTGTCTAGAATGGGATGGTGTAACTGGGCAGCTAGCCTTCTTGATCCTGTTGGTATCTCTGTGTGCCTTAGGCCATCCCTGTGCAAGGAGAATGCTCAGACAGGTTATGGTTTAGCGTGGCAGATGTAGGTCCAGGTGGACATTTGTTATAATTTAAACGAGGCTGGTTTTGGTGTCTTTTATGTTAATTAAAAATTGATTTAAGCTAAAATGAAATGAGTGCCCTGAAGTGGAAATAAACAGAAGCGTTCCTGGAGGTGTTTGTGCCATCTTTATCAAATTTGCGTAAAAGTTATTCCATTAAACTGTGCAGCTCAGTTTACTCTTTGTAGAAGGTAGGCTGGCAGATCCGAGAGGATGTGCTTTATAGAATTAGATTAGACTGGTGGGAAGGGACTGCTGGAGGGCTTTAGTCCAACCTCCTGCTCAAAAGCAGGACTCCTCAAACACTAGGTCAGGTCAGTCTTGATTTTGTCTAGTCTTGAAAACCGTTGAGACTGGAGATCCCCCAACCTCCTTGTTGTTTTCTGAAGTGAAACAGCCCAAACCTGTCCCCCAAAAGCGGGACTTTCTTGCACGTGGCAGGGATGGTGTGGTGACTCTGTGCTCGTCATCAGAATGATTGTAACATCCAAGTATGTGTGTTTTGCAGGGCACGTCTTTTTTTGATGGCCTCCTCCAAAAGCTGCAGGTGTCGTACCAGTTCAAGCTAGAGGACTATATGGATGGGATGGCCATCCGCAGCAAGCCTCTGAGGAAAATGGTAGGTTGGCTTCCTCCTGGAGACTTCTCGTCCTGTTAGTCGTGTGCAACGTGCTGAACTCAGTGTGCTGCCCTTGCCAAGAGGTAGGCAGCTGTGCTCTGAACAGATGTCAGTATGTTTGCAGGGAATCTTTCTCAGCTGTTAGCTGGTTCAACGAGTTCTCTCTGATGCATGAACGTTTCTTAGCTTCCTTTGCAAACCGCTTTTTTTGTACCAGCCCTGTGACCAGGGCTGATGAAGGGAAAGAAGCGTCCAAAGGTACCTTGGCTTTGCCTTAGACATTGAACATCTTACTTCTTTCTGTGGAATACAGAATAATGAACGAGGAAAGGTAACAGCTGTGCTGCCTCCCTGACACTTGACAATGTGTTGCCCTGAGCTGTGGGTGCAGGAGCGAGGGACAGCTGGGAAAGGGTATTTTATTCCAGCTCCCTTCCCAGAGAGATGTGTTTGTCTAACAGCTGTCCTCAGATTGGTCATGGACTGAACAACTCTCTTCTGGAGAGAGGCGGGATGTTGTTGTAAGGGAGGAGGTGTTTAGGGGATTGGCTTGCCCCTGCAAATGCTGCAGCGATGCCACGGAGCCTTGTCATTTCATTCTGCCGCCCTCTTGTAAGACCTTCGGTGTGTCGTGACCTCCCCTTAGCTCTCTGCAGTCCCTGTGTGCTCACTGGGTCTGTGGGTGAGCCAGGGTTCTGTGCGGGTGCCCCATGATGTGCTGAATGCTTCTTTCCAGGTGAAGTACGCACTGATCAGTGCTCAGAGGTGTATGATTTGTCAAGGGGATATTTGCCGATACCGAGAGCAAGCAAACGACACCGCCAACTATGGAAAGGCACGCAGGTATTGTGCTCTTCCCTGAGCCCAGCTCTTCCTCTGTTTACAAGGGGTGTATCTCATTTCATGCTTAAACTTGCCTCTAGCAAAGGAATCTTTCCACTCCTCTTTATTGTGTTGCAGTCCTGTGAAGCTGAAAGTTGTAGCCTAGACTGTTTTGCTGTCCCAGCGAGCAAGCCAGCAGATCCAGTCATCCTCCAGCCATCTAGTTTGGAAACTGTCCTGTGCTGATCCTCCAGCAGGGAGGGTTTATGCTGTTGAGGCTGGCAGAATGGCTGTTGTATTTTCTGGTAGCTTTACAGCTAGGTGAGGTTCCCATATGTGTCCATATGTCCTGACTGCATCAGGAGTTACTGGCACTTGTTGCTTCCTGTCACTCTTGGTTTTTTTCTGGAGCAATTTGGGGGGGAGCAAGTGAGCCCAGCATGGGGGATGGAGACCTGAAATCTGTGGAGGTTTGGAGAACAGGGCAGGGAAAGCTGCCAATTTTGGGATCTGCAGACGTGGTGGAGTATGCTGATATCTCGGGGAGGCCAGGGGGAACATGGCAGGTTCGTGATGTCTCTGAACAGCATCGATGGATCCGTGTGGTGTGATACAAGCTAGAGAGTGGATAATACAATTGAGGGAAAATAGAGAGGAGAATGGAGGGATGAATGACTGCTGCTGAACGGATGCCTCTTCTCTTGGGTTGATTAAGTGTCTTGAAAAATACGGGGAACAGGCTAAGGAACATGGCGGGTTTGGTCCCAGCTCCCCGTGGAGCTAAAAAGGGGACTGGGAGAAAAAAGTTCCCTGAACAGCCTGTTCTCTGTGCCTGAGGCTGCACGGGGACAGTGCTTGCTGGGTCTGGCTAAATGCTCATCTTCAGGCTGAGCCAAGAACATTTCCCTCTGCAGCTGCATCTGCCCCTCTCTCTCGTCCTGTGCCCCAACTGCCTCTCCAGGCCCGGTGCGGGCTCGCTGCCTGCGCACGCTCTTGCAGGCAGAGGGCACTTGTGCAAAGGGCCTGTTCCCTGCAGGACTGCCAATGCTGCGCTGCGAGGGGAGTTCTGTGCCCTGAACAGTGAGGAAGGCAACCTGATGTCCTTTCAGTAAACCTTTCTCTCTGGTTCTTCTCTTCCTCAGCTGGTACCTGAAGGCTCAGCAAATTGCTCCCAAAAACGGCCGGCCGTACAACCAGCTGGCGCTTCTGGCCATCTACACGGTAAGATGCTCGTCATGCAAGGATGTAGCAAGGATAGGGAGAGCCTCTGGGCTGGCTGTGAGATTCCATCTGGAGGAGGAAGGCATTGTTTAAGGCAGTGGTCCCAGATGGGTGGGTTGGTTTTTTTTTTTTTTTTTGAAAGAAAAAAGCTGATGGCAGGATGTGCTGTGTGGATTCCAGCTGCTGTGGCTTCGGGCGGCTTTGTTAGATACACGCTATTCCCTCAGGCTGTCGGCATTTTGGGGACTGTTCTGTGGGCTGTTGAGAGTGCAGATGCTTTAGAAGTGAGTTGAATTTAAAGTTTTGCATGAGATTCTTGCGCTCAAGGCCATGCTGTCGTGAGGATGGTGCTTCTTTTTGCCGTGTCTTCACTGAACCTGTGGGCACTGGTCTAAGGAACATCCACGTGTGACTTTCCTAGGTTTCAGTTTTGCTGGCTACTCCAGCCATGCAGGAAAACTTACTTCAAGGAAGACGTGACAGCAGATAACAGAAGCATCAGGTTGGGACAGGGACGCTGGTAGGGATCTGCCTGTTTGCAACAGTGAAAGATGCTGGTTTAAAGCAGAGCAGTTTGGAACTGCAGGGTGCAGAAGCACATTTCCTTCATGGCTGGGAATGACCTTTCTGACTCCTGATGTGGGGCTCGGAGCAGCAAAGTGTCTCTCCCTCTGGTGATTTGTAAGGCCAGCAGCATGTGGGGAAAACACTAAATGGCTGATTGTCTTGGTAGCATAAAGACTTGGGGGGTGTCTTCTCATGGTATTCCCTGTGGCCAGCCTGTGGGAGAAGAGGTGCTGAGAAGCTGCTCGAGTGTGAGGGGATTAGCACAGTGGCAGGCTGAAATGAGGGGGGCATCCTGCCCCGCCACTGGCAGGAGTTTGGCAAACCCTTCAGTCTTCCTGGGCCTCTGCTCTTTGTAAAACTCATGTGAAGTCTTTTCCATATCCATAGTAATGTTGAAAAGAGTTATTTCCTGAACTGTCAGGAATTCAGTATTTTATGCATTTGCCCTTTACCTTGATGTCTGCTGAGAGACTGGTTTGTGGGAGACTCTGAGTTGATGGCTTCTGCAGAAGCCTTGGGGCTAGATTAAGCGGGTCCGTGGGCTGCGGTGTCACCTGCACTCCCTAACTCTGGCAAAGGGCTTGTGCTTTGTGCTGATGGTTGTAGGTAGCTGTGAACGTGGATGGAGAGTTTAAGGTTCTACGTGTCATAGTGTTGGCGTGTCTGTCTGTCCCAGGCAGTATTGAGGGAGAGGGAAGGTGAACTATGGGGGAGCTTGGCTCTGAAAGCCCCAGGATGAGTGGCACCTCTGAGTCTGGTTGTGTTTTTGCAGAGGAGAAAGCTGGATGCTGTCTACTATTACATGCGCAGCCTGGCTGCTAGCAACCCCATCCTCACAGCCAAGGAGAGCCTCATGAGTCTGTTTGAAGAGACAAAACGCAAGGTGAGTCGTGGGGCCGGGCTGTGGGATGTTGCAGCTGCCCGTGCTAACTGTCCTCTGCTGGAGAGCTCTGATCTGGAGAGGAGGGTGATGGTGGCTTTTGAACTTGGGAGTCACCACTTACCTACTTCTACAAAATTCCATGTTGGGAGTCAGATGAGAGGGGCAGCCTTCAGAATGATGGTCTTTCCTGCCTCTCCTCAGACTGCTTTTGGGGTTGTCTGGGCAGCTGAATCTCTTGTTTCTGGGTCACAAACGGTAAAACAGCCAAGCTCAGCAAGGGCTGGAGGTTGCTGTGGCTTGCAGCATGCGGCGTGATCATTGCCTAATCCCAGAGGCGCCGTGCACGTATGAGGGTGGGCAAGAGGGGCTGCAGGGCTGCAGACCCAGAGGGTCACCCCAAGTCGAAAATACAGCAGGTTGGCCGTCTCAAACAGTCCTGGGACTGGACACAGCTTTTCTTGTCCCGAGCCAGCTGGTGTTGAAAAACTCTGGCCTGCGCTGTCCTATGGTGTCAGAAACCACATTCTGGGCCTGTCGATGAGTTACTGTTGTTCTGAAGCAGGGGGAAAAGCTAATTTCTCCATGGAAATGAAATTACATGCTTTCTCTGAACTTTGATCCCTGGGTGATCCGAATCTGTCCTGTCTGCCCAGGCTGAGCAGATGGAGCAGAGGAAACATCAGGTGCTGGAACTGAGCCCCAGCTGCCGGGGGAAGGGCAAGAAGTCCACATTGCGACAAGTTGGAGATGATGCCACACGGCTGGAGATCTGGATCCATCCCTCCCACCCCCGCTCCTCCCAGGGCCACGAGTCCGGCAGGGATTCTGAGCAGGACAATGGTCTTGGGAACCTCAGCCCCAGCGACGTGAGTACTGCAGGAGGCGGCAGTTGGCTTTGGTGTCATGTGTTTGGAATGCAGTGGAATGACACTGGATCTGTTTTGCTTTCCTGTTGCTAAATTTTCCAGTGTTTTGGCTTCCCCTATGGGAGCTGTGCCTGGGTCAGGCTGAGGAGCTGGTGACCTCGTGCCTCTCATGTTTAAGGCATGTTGTTACCATCCATTTCTTGGCAGCGTGTGCTGGCGTGGCTGATACGGAATAGGAGGGGCACAAACAGAAGATGCTGTAAAATGCCTCTGCTGAGGGCTGTAACTTGGATGAGGTTGCCAGTGGAAAATGAGGTCAGATGCTGAAGACCAGGGTTAACAGTGACCCTGTAAGTTCTGAGGCTTGTTCTGGAAGTGGGTCACTTGTGCCAGTGATTGGAGGTTTACACTGGCAATGTGAAAACCGTGGTTTTAACTTCCACTGTAGGTGTTACATTTGCGTTACTTGTTCTGCCGAGAGGCCAGGCTGGTGCCTTTCTTTTGCAAGGATAACAAAATAATTGACTAACAGTATCTCTCGTCAGTCTGAGCTGTGTACCTTGCAAGAGGAGCCCGAGTGAACTCTGTTTGTCAGGCACAGGAATGCAGGCGAAGGCAGTGGTGGTTGGGAGCTCATCCTCTAGGAATCCTTGCACTGCTTTGGCACATGCGGCTCGCAAGAGAACTTGCCAGGGAGCTCTGGGCTGCCTGTCCTAAAATGGCTGTTGAGGATGTGAGTTTAGCAGAACTGGGAAGACCTTCCCCGCATACTGCGGGGCACAGCGCTTCTCAAATACGATTGCACTTTTGTAACTGGTTTGTGACTTCAGCTGGGTGGAACTGGGATGAAGTCTTGGAGCTTTGAAAGATAAGCTCTGGCACGTAGCTGCAGCATTTTTGAGAGGTTACTGCCCTTGGTTGTTTTCCCTCTCCTCAGCTTCTCTTCTGGAGACCTTTGCTTCTTCGGCATCATTGAAAGGAATGTGCCAAGCTTTAGCCTCTCCATAAATCATTGATGAAGATGCTTTGACATTAAATGCTGTGAGTGTTTTTGAGGCACTAGGGTTTCTTTTTTGCAGCGCTCCCGTGTGAGGTCGTGTAACAGCCAGCAAAGCGGGGGGGCAGCGATGTCTTGTGGCTTGTAGCGCAGCACTGTTTGCTAGAGCTTGCCCTTGGTCTGTTTGCTGGGGGCTGTTCTCTCTGAAGTGCAGGTCGCTGGCAATGCCTGTACAGATTGTGTGTCTGATTACTGCCATTAGTCTTGATTTCTTCATCTCTTTGAAATGTTGGCTCGGGGAAAGCACGAGGTTTCTGGTCACCGAGAAGCCACACAATCAGAAATACAATGGCAAAAGGGCAGGGGGAGCTGAGGGCCCAGGTCTGGGCGCTGCTGGTTTTGGCAGCCAGGATATCTGTACTCGGGCTGCCTGGGCCTGCTGCGATGCAGCACGCCACTTGTTTTGGCACGACTGCTTACGGGGCTGTGCCGTGGCCGTGTCGCCGAACTGATCTGGGTTGAAAATAACGCAGTGAAAAGGAAACCTTAAATCTGTGTAACTGCCAGAGCTCCTGAGCTGTGAAGTTGTGTGCTGGATAAAGGCAACAGCTCTTCGGGAAGCTCTGGACTCCTTGCTTCTTGAAGCTATAGCCTCTTACCTTCTTCCTCGTGGCATTTCTAGGTGGTTTGCAGTTCTTTCTCTGGACAGCAGCGGAGCAGTCGGTGTGTTGCCACTGTGTGGCACTGTTTGGCCTCGGAAGGGCCCTGCCCGTGCCAGGGGCAGGCAGCAGCCCTCATCCTGGCAGCACCTCTGCCCCACATCCCCCAGCCGGGCGGAAGGGAACAGCTCTTCTCCCAGGGGATGTGTGCCAGTGCTTATGTGTCATTTTGGGGAAATGAGTCTAAATGTGTCATCGCCTCCTTGGTCCCTTCCTTGCCAGCTTTAGCCCTTGAAAAGGCTGAGGCAAGCCGTGGTCTTTTGTTTGTACTGGCAGCCGTGCTCTGCAGGTAGCTCCTCGGGCAGCGGTCTTTTATGGCGACTGTTCTGGGGCAGAGAAGGGAATTTTACAGGGTGGAACAGGAAAGTGTTCAGCTTCCAGAAGCAGATATAATACTGCAAGCATAGACCCTAACAGCTTTGGATGTGTGCTGGGGAGAAGTGTGGAAGAGAGGCTCCTTGCACCCTTCAGACAGAGGCTTTGCTTCAAACCCAGCCCAAGCCAAAGGTGACTGGTGTGTTTACTGTGGAGATGCTCGCTGTTTCACAGCTGACCAGAAATTGATTTGGGATGTTTTCTGTCCTCAGTGGTCGCTTTCTTCGTTGTGCAGTCAGTTAATGTGCCAGTCCTGTGTCGTGGCTCGCTTGGCAGGGAGATGCTGAACGATTACGCTCCCAGGACCTGCTGATGTGCGCGCTGTCCCCATCAGCCAGCAGAGAGTTTGCTCGGTCCGTGAGTGCGCATCACTTCTCAGGGCTGACTTTATTTTTCCTTCTGCAGCCCTATACAAAGATATAAACACCATTACTTTATTTCAGGGTTAGGAGCCATCTGAATGGAGTTCGTAAAGCGTGATGGCAAGTCTGCAGAAGGCCAGCTCGCGCTGCAGCCATTGCTGTGACGAGGGAAGGTGGTGTGCAGAGCTGGCTGTTTGCCTTGGTGCTCTGTGTTTAGGTGGGGGCTTGGCATGGCTGCTTCTTTCACGGTTTGCTACATTGCCTTTTCTAGGAAGATGCAGAACTGGAAGAATGTACCATCTGTCCCACACCAAGGGGCGTACATCTCTGTTCGGCCACTTCCTCAGTAACTGGATTTGGCGCTGCTGGCGTGTGAAGGGCATGGGGTGGTTTCAGAGCAAGCTGAAGAAGTGTTTGGGTTGCAGCCTGGCTGTTTTGTGCTTAGGGGTTTGTCCGTTATGCCCACAGCCTTTTGGGGTTTCATTCTGTGAATGGCTGTGCTCTGTGGTCTCTTGTACGTTACATGTTTCTAGGTGTGCAGTGGCAGGAGAGTCCAGGCTGACCCAGGGCCCTGCTTACTTGACAATATCCAGTCGCTTTGTGTGGGCTTCCAATAAGAAATGCAAAAAAGGAGGCTGGACCAACGAGTGGTTGTGTTGCTGGACAGGGCAAAGCGAGCTGGAGAGATGAGTCTCTGCCATTTCTTGTCTGCCACTGGTTTCATTTGCCGTGGGTCTGTATTGATCTTGAATCTGATAGCACTGTATGCAGCTTACTGTGCAGACTGTGAATTGGTAAAGTAAATGGGGCAAATGTGCTGTCAGTCTCTTGAGAAAGTGTTAATATTACACGGAGTTTGAGATTTTAATCACTCCTGTCAGGAAATGCTGAGTTAAGGTTCCCACAGTTGCTATGGCCTGCTGCCTGTGCTCTGCAGTAGATACTTCCTTGTGTTATCACGCAGCGTGCATGCACTAATAAAGATTACTCCATAGCAGCAGCTATGATTATAGGGAAGAGAAGTTTTTGCTTGGCAAGACAGTAACTGAATAGTACTTCTCTCCAGATGTCTGAATACTTCAGCATCATTAAAGAATTAAGTCTCCTGGCCTCTTTGTGAGAGGTCAATCTTGTAGAGCTATCAAAAGTTTGGGAGGGCCACCCAAAAAAGCTCTTAGGAGAGCTAAGACCAGAGTCAAGATCTGCTGTCTCAGCCCTGTCTGTTGACTGCGGGAACCTTCCCGTTTCCCCCCAGCCTGCTGGTTAGGGGCAGAGGTGTTGCATTTGCCTGGTGCTGGGTGCCCGTGAAACAACCACCCCTTTGCAGTAGCAGGGAAATTGTGGTGGAATCATTAGCTCTGAAGTTCAGAGCATGTTTTAACCTCCATTTCTTGACACAGGCTTTCTTCTCAGCAGCAGGGAGTATGGACAGTGCATCAAGGTTTCCACAAGTGAGCAGTAAATACCACTAGGAGGCCTGCTGAAAAAAAAGATGTCAACCCTCAATAGGTTGAATACAGAGGGCTTCTTACTTTCGTGTTTTTCCTTTGTTACCTACTGTACTTGTCTTGGAAGCTTATTATCCGTACCAGTGTCACGCTGGGCTGGTAGTGGGTGTGAGCAGCAGGAGGCAGAGCAGCGATGTCGGAGCTGTAGGAGCTGTAAGCAGTGTGTATCTTCGGGTGATTGTTTGTATTTTCTTTCAGATGAGTAGTGTTGTCTCTTTCGGACATCTTCCGTCTCCCAAGTCCTAGAAAATCAGATGAGCACCAAGCGTGGGGAAGTGGTCCTCTGCAGCTGGATGAGGGTGCTGTCTTCTCCAAGCAGCAGAGGGTGTGAGAGCTGTCCCGCTTTTTTCCCCTCTAGGTCAGGATTCGGCTAACTGGGAACTTATCCAGCGATGTCTGGTTGGGGCTATCTCCGCAACTTACTGTGATTAGTTTCTTTCCGAGATGAGACATCTCTAAGGTTTCTCACCTTCTGTCTTTCTCAGTTCTTCTTGCCTGCTTGCTTTTATTTCTGACTTTGCCTGCCTCACCTGTGCACCATGATGCTGCGTCCACTTGCCCTTCTGCAGCCCAGTTGCAGTCCAAGGCTGGAGAAGGCACTTTTGGGCATGCCTGTGCATCCAGGAGCGCTGGGGAGTCCTCGGGGCTGCCCAAGCCACTGCCTCAACAGAGGCCATGTGTCCTTAGTGAAAAGGGTCACTGTCCCAGTCAGCTCCTGTGTGTTTCACATCCGTTTTTCCTTGGTGGCGTTTGTTGTTTCTGCTTGTTCCTCTTGGGCAGCAGCCTCTCGGGTGACGGGGCTGTCTCCTTCTCCTGGCTGGTTTCAGTCAGTGCAGTTTTTTTGTCTGGGGGAGCTGTCTTTTGGGCTCTGCATCTGGAGAAGATTGCTTCTAGGGAGAGATGGCATACATGTTAGCCTGGTAGCGGTTTTTGGTGGGGGTTTCTTGGCTGTTTTGCCCCATTGGCCTGTCCTTTGCTTGGACCAGTCACATGTGGGAGTGGTAGTGACTTGTGTTCAGAGTTGGGGTTACCCTGATGTCACTGCCTGTGGTCCCTAAGAGCATCTGGTTTGTTAAAAGGCTGTTGTAGTGTGAGCTGGGTGTCTGTGGGCATGGCCCAGCTTGGCTTGTGCAAATATACCACAGAGGCACTCCTGTTTTCTGAGAGCAGCTCCCTTCACTCTGCTCTTTTCTCACCTTGTGACTCTTTTCCATTACACGTGACTAGAAATAAGTGACATGCAAAAGTGGAAATAATGTATTTCTGTAATGATGGTTGTTCTTCCATATAGGTGCATGCATAAGAGGCTGCTTGGGGAACTCGTCATTTCTGGGGTGTCTGTCCCAGAGTCTGCTGCCAGGCTGGTGGGAGCATTTATCCGCACTGCCAGCGCGGCTGGGTGGTTTTTCTCAGGACAATGAAGGATTGATCTTTTCTATTCCAAGCAGGCTTTTATGAATAATCCCTGCTGGCTGAAGTACAGGGCTCCCTCATTTGCTACCTCCCATGGTGTCAGGTGGGCAAAGTGCTCAGAATGGTCCTTTTTTAGGAGCCTCTGATCTGGAGAATAAGTCTGGGAGGCTGGGGCTGTGCCTCTGGTTTAGATGGGCAGTGTGAAAGCGCAGGCTTGCCTGCCTTCCCCCTGCTGCTGGGATGTGACTCCCCAAAAGAGTAACCCCCCAGGCTGCACACGATTCCCTGGAAGCCTGTGCTGACTTCTTGTGTGCTTCCAGGAGTTTTTTGCCCTGCCGATATATGTGTGTGGAGGGGTTGGAAACCACTAGACCAGCAATGCCTGGAGGTGCCCAGCAGGTTGTCTGCTGAAGCCTGTTAAACACCTGAGCCACACCACAGCAGTGGTGTTGGTGTCCCCCCTCCCTTTGGGGACACACCAGGAAGTGTCCCTTTGGTTTTCCTCAGCGCACGAGCCGCTAGCGGGATACACAGGCGTTCTTGCAGCAAGGCCTTGGGTCAGGCTGCCGTCGGTGCCGTGCCACAGGAAGGCGCCTTGTGTGAAGTCAGGAAGTTTGTCTCCTCTAGGGTTAGGTGCTCTCTAGTACTTGATGTGAGCGATCCCGTCTGTGGTCTGTTGCCCTTGCTGTCAAGGGAAGGCAGTGCTTCCCCTCCAGCCTGCCGCTTGTTGCTCTGTTGAATCCACACCTCTGCAGTGCTGCGAGCCTCTGCTGAGCATCCCCTGCGGCACTAAAACAAGCAAAGAAGCTCTCTGGGGCGGCAATGCTAGGCGCTATAATCGGCTAAAGGCTGCCCTTCCTTATTTCTGACCTTTATGCACCACCCACAGGAAAAAGCTGCAAGGCACGTTGCGTCCTTAATTTTTGTGCCTAGAGCAGGACTTGAGAGGGAAAAACCTGGAGTTCCCTCTGTCCTGTCCAGGCAGCCTCCTTTCCTCACCCCCGCAAGCTTGCAGGAAGCTGTTGGGTTTGGTTACTCATTCGTGGAGGTCAGGACTAGGTCTGGGGTTTTTTTCCTTTGTGTTTAGGAAACAGTTTACAAACTGTTTTGAGCGCAGGGGAGCTGGTGGCGTGCGAATGGGACTTCTCAGCCTCTTTACTGCTGGACTTGTGTTAATTCTCTGCCCTGCCTCCTCTTCTGTAATCTCTTTCTTGGTTGGCAGCGTGAGTACTTCTGAGATCTTTCCCCAGCCTGTAGCTCCTCCACCTCCTAATATGACCTCGGTCACCAAACCACCTTGGGGCTTTATTTTTACTCTAGCCGTTTTATTTCACGCGGTAAGGTTGGTTTCTTTCCCCTAGCAGTGAGAAGACTGCTCTAGGGAGGAAGTAAAAGAGTGCCAGGCTGCAGTTGAAACTGGTTAAACATGAAAACCACACTCCTAGCCTCTCTGGGTTTGAGACGTGACATTCAGCCATGCAAGCTTAGCACTGGCTTTTTTTTTGCCCGCCAGTTGTGCACCCTCCCTGCTCGCACTTAACTGCTTTTTTTTTTTTTTTTTTTTTTTTAATAAACTCTTTTATTTTAAAATGCTGGTAAAAACCTTCTCAGCTGCAGATCCCACATTAGCAATCCAACCAGAATCGCTGTTGCACCTTGCCCGGCCTTGTGGTTTTCCGTGGAGGCGCGGTGCTGCTCCGCTAAAGCTCCTGGAGCTCGGCAGAGCTCCCAGAGCCTGGTTACCGCTTCAGCCTGTGCACGCATGTCGTGTAGAACCCACATGTTGCTTCCCAGTGCAACTTGACCTTTTGTCACTACCCAGAAAGTGAAGGCTAAGCTATCGGTAAGAGTTTCCAGAAGTTGGTGTTGATCTTTTGGGTGTGGGTTTTTTTTTTTTTTTTTTTTCCTTTTCTTTTTAGACCATGTTGGTGGTTTTATTTAACTATAAAGAACAAGGCAGGGGCTAATGTTACTTGACTGGGAGAGACAGAGACATGTTCTCCTTCCGGTAACAGGCATCTGGTGCTAATGTGTGTAGAAGTATCGTGGTGGATCAGAGGTGGGAGCACTACAAGGACATCAATGAGTTATGCCTGTGTGAGGGGCTTTGCTATATCCCAGTGCTCAGAGAGGCTGCGGTGAGGGGAGCGAGACATCAAGTTCCAACAAGCTTCTCATGCTCTAAAACCAAGTACAATCATCCAGAAACCGCCTTTCCCTGTCAGTCACTCTTTCCTCATTTCCTCTCCTGCTGGTGCTGATCAGCCGGGGATTTGTGTGTAACCAAACCGCCTCCTGCTGCTGCACATTAGTCCTTTCTCGTGGCAGCGGATTTGATGATCCCGGCACTGCAGAGTGGTACTGGGAGGGAGCGTTTGCACTTCAGATGAGAATACTGACAGAATTGGCAGTACTGGAAATGAAGGAAATAAAATGCCCAATAGCAGGGTTGGGGAATTTCCCAGAGCAGGGTATGGGCTGTAGACTGTGATTTCTCCTGAGCTTTTTTTTTTTTTTGTTGTTAGTCTAACCTTGATCTTTGTCTGAAGTTGGCCCAGGTCAACTTTTTCTGCTGTGTGTTGTACGCTTTTTGGGATGGGCACCTCAGTTTCCATAGCCAAACCTCTTAATTCTGCCATGGGGAATGCTTATTTCTCTTCAGTGTTGCATGAGCCGTTTCCAGACTGGCTTCGTAACCACTGTGGAGGTGGGTATTAGGAAAGAAACTTCCTTCCGGAGGATCAGGGAGTGGAACCTGCTGGAATCTGTGTCATTTCCCCTGTCCTTGGCTCTACTCTTCCCCGGCATATTTCATTGCTGCATGATTTAAAGCGGAGAGAGAGATGCCTTCGTGCCCTGTGTTACACTGGGCGGGTAGAAGCGAAGGCTCCAGAATTGCTCCGGGAATACGTCAGGGTGGACAACTACCTCCAGGCTGTGGGAGCCTGGGACACAGGCTGGCTGGGAGTGGCTGCCGTTGTCCCTGCCGGTGAGCGTGGCTGGGAGAGCGGGAGCGTGAAGATTGCGTGCGATAATGCTGTCATTCTTCTGGAAGGCTCTGTCTCTGCTCAGTCTGTTGTCCAAATGTCTTCTCTGTTGGCCTAACTCCATCCTAAGCCTTTCAGGGTTAGGTCTCTTCAGTCTTCACCCTTCTTAATTTCTCATATTATCTCCCTCCTTCGTGCTTTAACCCCACAAATAATCCACTCTGGAGTAGGGAAGAAGGCTGACAACACCCTGAGCTACATTAGCAGGAGATCTCTTATGACCAGAACTCATCACACGTTTCTTAGTGTCAGTTTTCTATCGCAGGAAGGGGATGCTGTTTACTCCTGGCAAATGTGTTTTGAGTAAAAGCTGCATTTTGCTGGTTGGGGCTGCTTCAGTGCGCAGCACGTGGCCTCTTCTTACCTGCTGGACAAAGAACGGCTCTGCCCGGGTCATCTCGCTTTCAGTGCTTAACCAGATGCAGCCTGGAAGAGCTGAGCTTGTATCCTAAACGACCTGCAGCACCAGAGCCAATTTATGAAAAGTTTTGTGTTGAAAGTTAACTTGATATCTCAGCTGAGGACTCTCTGGCGTGTTTGCGTAGATTCATGGAGTTTATGGCCAGCAGGGACCATTAGATCATCTAGTCTGATCTCCTGTATATCACAGGTCCTTAAATTTCACCCTGCTACTCCTGTATAAAGCCAAATAACTTGTGTTTGGCTAAAGCGAGACTTCCAGAAAGACGTCCAGGCTTGAGAATCCACCCTTTTCCTGGGGAGCTCGTTCCAGTGATAATTGCACTGGTTCTGAAACGCTTATACCTTATTTCCAGCGTGAACGCTCCCAGTTTGTTCTTGGGCTTTGCTATTTTGTGAGTGTAAAGAGCCCTTAAGTACCACAGAGGCGCTTCGCGCCCTGCCATCAAATCGCCTCCTAGTCTTTTTTGATACACCGAACAGATTGAGCTGTTTAAGCTTTTCACTGCGAGGCATCCTTTCTAGCCTTTGAATTGCTTTTATGGCTGTTTTCTGGACCCTTTCCAATTTCTCAGCATCCTTTTAAAATAAGGGCACTAGGACGGGCTGCAGTATTTCAGTGTCAGCCTCGCCAGCGCCGTATATAGACGTAAATCTGCTGTCCAGTGCCTGCTCTCTGCTCGTACATCTAAGGGACGCGTTAACCCTTGTCACTGGACGTTGCATTGGGAACTTAGCCGCTGTAGTCCCTAGAGCCTTTCTGGAGAAGCTGCCTCAGGCACGGTCTCCCGAAGTCTTAATTTTACATGATCCCAGATGCATAACGTGATATTTGATGCTGGAAAACCCCAGGTTTTGAAGCGATTGTAATAACCTTGTGTGAACACGCTGTCGCCGTCGTTATTTACTGCTGCGTTCACCTTTCTGTCACAGGCAGTTTGACAGCAGGATTTGCTTTCAGTTTGTTGATTAAAAGCGTTGTTAGTGAGTCTCTACCAGCCTCTTTCCATCCAGTTCAGTGAGGGTCCCTGAAGACTGCTGCTTTTTAAGAGGTTGCTTAATCGGTTTTTAAATCTATTTAATGGTAACATCTTTTTCAAGAATGTTGCGTATTACTAATTTATAGAAACCAAACTTAGATACAAGTTTGGTTGAAAAGGAAATAACATGCATATAAATACTCTGTTCAACCTGATTTCATTAGATTGCAAGTTCTACTAGTAAATTCATTATTTAATAATGTTAAATTTATTTGTAGGTCAGATGTTTGTTTCGGAGCCAGTGAAGCTTCCGCTGCTTGATTCTTACGTTACTAAAGTGCACAATTTTCTTGCTCATGTTTCTCATCTCGCCTGCTGTCTGCAGTGGTGAAGGGAAAAATCAAAAGCTCATTGGTTTTGCTGGGGGGCTTCTTAAATGCCTCCTCTTCTCTTGCTGGGCTGCTGACTTGCAACCATCTTATAGCTATGATATGTGTCCTGACGCTGTAGCTGCTGCAG
Source organism: Leptosomus discolor (assembly GCF_034619465.1). Classification (NCBI taxonomy): domain Eukaryota; kingdom Metazoa; phylum Chordata; class Aves; order Leptosomiformes; family Leptosomidae; genus Leptosomus; species Leptosomus discolor. The sequence goes on from NC_141408.1 coordinate 10,756,493, forward strand.
TCCAAAAGATCAGGAAGCTGCAGGAGTGTCTTAAGGTCTCTTTACCTGGAAATGAATTTTATATGCCTCGAGGCCACAATACATCAGGGTTCCCTCTTTCTTCCGTGTCACAGCAAATCGGGTTTTACGTTTGTGCAGTGTCTGATGTTACGTATCAGGATTCTCACTGGAATTGCTTCTAATGCTACAGAAATTAATCCGTTTCAGGGCAGGGCATTGTGACTGCTGAACGGAAACCTGCACTAGAACATGTGGCCAGAAGAAGCCAAGGCGAGCTCGGTATCCATTTGTGGTTGCAGGTGGTATATGAAGAGGGGAATGATTATGGTGATTAGCCCAGCTGGAATTTGCCCACAGCTCTGTGGGTACCTTGTAAATACTGCAAAAATGCCAGACAACCTTAATAGCCCTTTTGTCTCGTCTCCTTTATGTCGGTAGCCATTGGCACAAAGCGCTTTCCACCAGCACTTTGTTGCAATTGCACCTGTAACAGTAAAAACCTCCTCCTGGTGTCTTGCCAGTCGAGCCTGCTGCAGCATCTTGGGTTTTTCCGGAAGCTCTGTATCGGTGCTCGGTGTTATTTCGGTGAGATACTGCCATGGAAAACATCAGCCAGAGCTGTGCCTTGCAACTTTGGGATGGCGTGGGGTGAAGGCTCAGGCTCGTATTTGTAAAGCCATCTCCAGGGGAGGTGGTGGGCTCAGTGCTGTTGCTGGGTGGGGTGGTGTAAAGCTCTGAAGGAGCTGCCTGCAGAAGAGAGGAATAATCTTAATAGTTAATGTGGTATATCTGGCCCTTGAGCTGGGAGTGAGAATATGGCACGGTTTGGGTGTCTGAACGTTATTTCATACAGTTCTCAGCAAGGAATCTGCGCCTGGAAAAGCCTGGCTGCCCAAGAAACCCTGAAAATATTTGGGATGAGTGTGGTACGTGTTTTGGAGCAGAGCTGTGTGGCTCTGTGGTCTGTATCCCAACCCCTTGTCACTGAGGAGACCCCTAGACTCAGGAGAACGTCCTGCTGTGCTCCAGTCCCTTCCACTCCGGTGGAGACAGCGCGTTTGTTACAGGCAGTTTTGCATCTGGTCTCTTGATTAATGGACTTGTCTTTTGCAGCCTATTTTGACTTTGACACCGCTTTCTGCTCCGCAGATGCTTTGCTGATGTTGAAGAAAGTTTGCCTCATTTGATAAAGACCAGATCCTGAAATTTACTTCCAAACCTGAAGTAACAATTTTTAACTTGAAATGCTTTTTCCCCAGGAGTCGCTGCTCCAGAATCCTTCCCTTATTTGGTGCCTCCTTCACAGCTGGGCCTGATGCTCAGGTGCCAAAGCTCTGTGCACTCCTCGCTGTGAGCCAAATGGGTCCGTGCTGGGTTCAAGCACAGCAGCGCTGCTTCCCGGCCTGGATTGTGGCACTCCTTTTCCTGCGCACCCCGGTGGCATTTCCAGTGTTTCTGTGCTGGGGTGGGAGACACTGTTCTCAAACCCGTTTTGGTCAGTGCACGGTCTCTTGAGGTTGGGTCTTGCTTTTTTTCTTTTCTGGCTCAGGACATGACAAACCTTTCCTGAAGCTGTCTGACCGCCTCTGGTCTGCGTGTTGTCAGGACGTACTCCTCGTGGCCTCTTGGTGGTTTGGGCTGGCTGTTCCAGGACTGTTGCTATCTCTGCACTTAGCTGCTCCGCGAGAAGTTGTTAGTCACTGTTGATTTCTTCCATGGTAACAAATCCAGTTTGGTTGGCGGTGCGGTGTGTGAATGCTCCCCAAGCAGCAGTGGGCTGGTTCCTCTGGTGAGGTTGCCTCTTCCCAGGTGGATTTAGTCTGTCTGCACATGCTGACTCATGACAGCCGAAACAGCTGTTTTCAGCTTCAGGCACTACTGTGTGCAGGGACCCCTTCTTCTTCTTGACAGCTGGTTTGTTTTTATAACTAATGCCTTCACTATATGCTCATAACTTCCCTATCTGTGATGCCCGTTTTTCAACGGGAAGGGCCAAAATCCATTTTTTGACATAGTTTCATTGTTGAATAAGCCTTGCTTGGTGGACTCTTCCCAAGCAACCAAGTGGGACCAGCCAGATTTGGTTCCCCGTCCCAAGGAGCCAAGCTGCCTGCGAGGGGCAGCAATGTTAGCGCGCAGGGAGCCCTGTCTTCCCCTGACAGCGCTACAAGGGCCGTTTTCAGGGAACCTTTGGAGGTGGCCACCCTTGGACTGCACAGTGAGTGAGATGAAGGCAAGGAGTTGTTGCAGGTCTCATGCTAGCACTGTCAGGGTAGCGAGCGCGCTTTTGGGGAAGTCTTCCTCTCTGCTGTGTGAATGCAGAACAGCAGGTGACTGTGGAAGTCGCTGTTTCTCTCTCACCGTGAGAAGTAACGTTTGATGGGAGGAGCAGGGAGGGCTCCCGGAGACTGAGGGACAGGTGAGTCACTAGAGAAAGAGTCATTCAGAGAAAAGCCCAGTCAAAGCAGCCCATGGCCTTAGTGTGAACTCGGAGATGAAAGGTCCAAAGTTAAGTGATGAGCTCATCAAAACCTTGAGGCAGTGAAACAAAAAGTAATGAAAGAAGCACGAGAGGTGCCTGCTTGAGATGCCACAGTGCTGGGGCACACAGGTCTCTGCCTGGGCTTGCTGTGTTCGTGCTTAAGTTGGCAAGAGGTATGAAACATACTGCTTTCCTAGAGGCAGGTAACCTGCTTCCCTTGAAAAACAATTCCAGACGTATATACGTGCACGTATCTGAGCCCCAGTTCAGCACTGGTTCCTGTGGAGTGTAACTGGTTAGTCCTTGGGATTGCAAGTGAAAAGGCTGAGCATGAAATTTGCTCTGAGAAGATGGGGGTGAAGCCGAGGTCCTGGCGAGCCCTCCCGGAGCTCTGTGGGAACGCTGTGGGCACGTCCCTGCTGAGCGTGGGCGTCACTTTCTATTCAAGGTGGGGAGGTTTAACGGTACTCCCCCGCTGCCAGGAAAGGCGTACGGGGATTGCAGGGTGAGCGCTCCCGGGGCTGCGGGTGAATGTGGGCCTTGGAGAAAAACTTCTGCCCCAATTTCTTCTTTCCCTTATGTGAAGTCTGTTGATCAGCTTTGTGACAGGCTTTCCAGTGCAGATGGATCAGGCCGCGAGCTCCTGCTCTTTTCCATCAAAGAGCACAGAGCACGGACCCCCTCCTTCAGCTCTTGCAGGCTGCAGCAGCACATGGGCTCGCTGTGGGTCAGAGCACTGCCCAGCACCCCACCGATGCTCTTGCACCTGAGCTGAGGGCTCAGACTGGCTAGGCCGTGTCTCTGTCAGGGTATGTGACTGCAGCCTCCACAAGCTGTTGCCTGGAAAAAAAAGTACGCGCGAAAGGTTTCAAGCTCTGAGCTACCTTGGTGTCCTAAGGAGGAGGGCGGAGAAGCAGCTATATCCCAACTTTGCTGGCAAAGCAAGTACGGGCTTTGCTGTGCTGTCCCAGTATTCCCCAGTCTCTTCTGGGTTTCATCTGCAGAGTTAATAAAATGGTGGCAAATAAAGTCAAGTTCCAGTGGAAAGGGCTCTTTAGGGCAGCAGTAAAATAGTGAGTAAGCAAGAACCCCTTGCTGCGGGGGCCAGTTTAATTGGTCTGGCTTGTTTTATGAGACAGGTTTTATGTTGAAACTCGCACATGGCCCAGGAGCGACTCTGCAGCAGGGCATCATTCTCCTGCATGGATCCTCCGGGAATGCAGCCCGGGTTAATTACACCGAACCGAGCAATCGCACCTCGCGCAGCAGCTGGCATAAGTCACGGTGTGAGCCGAGGGGTTCAGCAAACGAGGGTGGGAGGTAGTTCCAGAGCTAGGGCTGCCTGTGATCACTGTCCCCTGCAGCCAGGCCCGGCGGGGAGCTCGGTGCTGCCAGGAGGCACCGGCCGGTGGCCGCCTTGCACCTTCTCACGTGCACCTGGTCAGGCATTGCCGCGGCCCTGCCTGGTAACCTCGTCCTCCCTCTGCGTGTCTGATCCCCCTTGGAAATGGAAGTGGCGTCGCTGACCTTTGTAGAGGGGTTCAAGATATAAAGATCTCGTGCGCGCGGGAGCAGAGCGGTGGTGCTCTGGGTCGTTCCTGGTCAGCGTCTCCCCGCGCGGTGCTCGGAGCCTGGCTTTTCTCACCGCGCTGAGGCTGTGCAGGCGCGAGAGGAAAGCCTCTTGCTGTGGAGAAGGTAAGAGCGAGGCCAGTCCACTCCTAGTGTGACACAGCCACCTCCAGAGCCGGGCAGTGACTACTTACTCACCCACAGCCTTCTTCAAAGCTATTTAGATAAGGAGCGGGGAAGCCCAGAGCTCTGCTGAGCTAGCAGAGGTGGCTTAGAGCAGTAGCAAGTAATCGTTCAAGTCAGGTTTTGGCGTTACTGGACCTAAGCAGGGCAGGAAGCTGTCTTCACGCTGTGTGCTGCAGCCAGCTGCCCCTGTATCCCCTTAGCTCCCCGTTGCTCTGGTAGCTCAGTAGCAGCACTGGTACTGCAGGCTTTCAGAGGCTTTTCTGATACATCTGAACACCAGCTCCCTCTCCGCAATTGCCTCAGGCTGGAGTTAAAAGAAGGGGTGCAGCATCACCCCAATACCCCCTTGCTTCCGAAAGCTGCTCCTGGCAGGGCACACGAACAAGCGCTCACAGCTTTGCTGCTGAACTTGCCGTGTTGGCTTCTCCGCAGGAAAGCGTTGGTGAGGACATCCCGTTCCTTCTCTGCGTTGACCAGTGGCTGCTCAGCCTCTGCTGCAGTCGCGGAGCACTGAACAAGTTGCTTCTGTTGGTTGTTTTTGTTTCATTTGGGTGTTTTTTGTTTGTTTGTGTTTTCTTCCACTGGTGGGAAACACTACTGGGAAACGCTGCCTTGGGGGGGGGCTCCTTTTGTATAACCCCTTGGGCTGCGCTGTGCTTCGAGCTTATGGGGTGCGGAGGAGGAGACCTTCGGCCGTGGGTGCCCGGGGTGCGGGTGCCCTGCGGGCAGGCAGCCCTGCGCGGGAGCGCGGGACCCGGCAGAGGGTGCTGTGTCTCCACCGCCTCTCCCCGCTCCAGCTCCAGCTGTTTGGCACTTGCCTGTGCCTGTGTGCATGATGTTTGTAAGAGTTTGGGCATGTCCATTTGGTTCCCATCTTCAGTGCCACCCCCAGCATCCAGGCCAGGTTCTTCTGTCACTGGGGACATTCTTAATTCACAGGAAATAGGAGAGAGTTTAATTGTTTTCTTCTCTCTTTTTTTTTTTTTTTTTTTTTTTTCCCATGCAGCTGAACAAAAGGTTCATCCTCAGTTTTCTCCATGCCCATGGGAAGCTGTTTACCAGGATTGGGTAAGTGTGCAGGATGTTTATTTTATTTTCCTACATTACAAGTCTTTTTGGAATTTAATATTGTTAGCAACTAAGCTGTGTTTGGAGCTGAGGGCACAGGGTGTGAATTCTTGCAGGCCTAGCCTCCTGGTTCTTATTCTCCTTACCCGCCCTCTGATCTACACTGGTTATTGTTTGGGCTTTTTCTTACCCCACCTCAAGGCCCAGTTCTGCCCGTGCACTGGTACCCTCTGGTGGAGGCAGAGCTCTGGTGGCTTATGTGCACACAGGAGGGACTAGAGGCTGTTTTTTCTCTCTCCCATCCACCTAACTGTTCTCCTTCCTCTTTGATTTCTGGGTTTAACCCCTCTCTTCCGTTCCTCCCTGCTTTTAGCCAGCAGAGAGGTGGCTCTGGGGGGCTCTCAGTGGCTGCTGCCTGCGAGAAGCACAAAGCCATCGAGGCAGAACGATGTAGTAGCTGAAAGCTGCCGTCCGGAGCGTGTCAAGGCAAGCCTTGCCCTTCATCTCCTCGCTGCCATTTCGGTGAAAGCCTCGTAGCTGAGAGCTGCCCTGGCTGCGGGAACTGGTTTGTACAAAGTGCCCTTGGCAATGGCTGTCAGGAACTGGTTTCAAGTAATTGAACAGCTCCCCTTGAAGCAAAGCAAGCCTGATTCAGGCCTGGGCTGAGATCCCAGCCTGGGGGACATCTTAATGACCCAGAGAGCAGAGCTCAGCCTCACAGCTGATGGGCTTCCCATGGAGCTGTCCCTGCTCCAGGACTGGACTGGCCCTTGCTGTCAGGGAATGGGGCGGCTGTATGGGGACAGCTGGTGCAGAGGGACCTCGCGTGTGTCCAGACAGTCTCTGGCAATGGTGGTCTCTGCTCGAGCCTGCCAGTGCCTCGTAAGCAGATGTGGCCTCATGAGCTCCATTGGCTCCTTCAGTCACTTGTGGAACTGTTGACTGCAAGTTACGGGGCTGAGAGACCTTTTCCAGACCACTTAGCTAAAGGTAGTGTGGATGCAAAGGGGCAGCTTGTACCTGCTGCTGTTTTTGACTTACACATACAGTTCTCTGCCTCTGGGCCTGTCCCCTTTCTCTCCTGGAGCAGGGAGTCACAGTAGTGCAGGACACAGCACTAATCCTGCCACACAGCCCGAAACCTTGGCGTTTGCTCCGTCCAATGTCAGGATGTGGCATGTGCTTGACTTTGGAGCCTTCATAAAGCAATGGGAAGTAGGAGCTGTGCTGGCCAATTTGTGGGAGATCCCAGTGTCTGAGGGCGAGGGGGAGAGCAATCTGCTCCCTGCCCGTGCTGTTGATCTCTCCCTGAGTTACAGGGCACTGCTTATCTGCTCACAGGCAGCAGGCTGGCCTGCAGTGAGGAGGCACAACTGGATGTCCTCCTGCCCACAGGAAAAGAGGAGGAAAGCTGCAAGAGCCCCCTGAAAGGTTTGGTAACGGCAGCATGTCTGTGCTGGAGGGCAGAGCATCCGGGGAGCTGCTGGTCCTCGGCTCTGTGGGGCTGTGCTCGCAGCCAAACTCTGGTTGAACACATGCCAGCAAGGCGATTAATGGGGATGTTGCAGAGATTGCTTGCACATTTGGCTCCTGAGACTTTTGTGAAATTAAGATGCAGTGTTTGAGGCAGTTGCTTCCCAGGATAGTCATTTAGAAAACCCAAGTATGTTTAATAGCAGAATATCCTCCAAAGTTCTTAGAACTAGAAAGTAATACCATGACACAGGAAGAGAAAATCGTCCAGCCCTGCTAAACAGCTTCTGCACTTAAAATAGGTAAAAGGTGAGGAATAGTTGAGTCCTCTTCGGGCAGGATCTTCAGTGATTTATCTGTAAAAAGTACGGAAAAGATGATGTTGCCCTAATTGGACTCTTTTGCCCCTAAAACCACAGGTAAGCAATTTATTAAAAGCTTCCGCTCTGCTCCTGACCTGCTGGTTCTGAGCTCAGTGGGGTTACTGCATGCCTTTCCAGATGTGCTGCGGTATCAAAGCACAGCTGGCGAGGCTGAAGGAAGCCCTTGCTCCTTCTCGTTGTTATTCCATGGCAATAGTCTTCATCTCCTCACTAACAGCCCATCCTGCCAAGGGCTCCTCCGTCCCCGGTGTCCTCTCTGCCCTAGGAGGATGTTGCTGGATATGCTGGATGTGGTCTGAGATTTCTCAAAATTAGGAAGTCTTTAGAAGCAATCAGTTTGCTCCAGTTCCCTGGCTGCACCCCAAATCCAGGAAAGTTGCCTCTTCCAGGGGGAGCAGTGCTTTTGTACCGGTGGAGCTGCTCCATTCTGCACAGCTACGAAGTACAAGGGGCCTGTTTGTTATAGCCCATGTTTGTGGGAAGGTAACAGAGACTTTGAACTGCTCCAGCAAACGGTGCCCGGGGACAGGGTACCCCTGCTGCTAGGCAGAACTGGTTGGTGAAAGGCATCTGGGCAACATGATTAAGAAGAAAGCCATTTCTGTCTTAAAAATAGAGCCTCTTACTGTCCTGAAAGTCTGTTGGGGAAGCCCAGCAGAATTGCCCATGCGGGTTACCAGAAGTGGCTTGCTAATCCAGCCTGTAGCGTGCTGATATCACCAGATCTGTATCTCTCAGGGGAAGATAGAGGAAATTGCTATGGAGGCTGCTGAGGTTGCCTGCTCCAGATGCCTTACCCACTGCGGATTTTGGCTCCCTCGCCCCGGTGTGGCCACACTAGGACAATGTCAGCGATAGCTGGAGTGGACGCTTGCTGTGAGACAGATACTCGTTTTCGCTGGGTCTAGCTGTTGCTTTTCCTAGCGTAGGAGCAAGAAGTAACACAGCAAGAACAGGCAACGGGGCAGGAGGATCTTCCCCCGCCCTCCACGCCCCCCAGTAGTTGCCAAGGTTTTTGGTAGCTTCTTGGTTATAAAGTTGTCTTCATGGGATGCCAAGTGAGGACTCTTTTTGGGAGGGTTGTTGTGGGCAACCATGTCCCAGTCATTTTTGTGAACTGGCTGTGCTCTTCTTTGCCATCAGTACAGTTTTTGACCCCGCTTCAGCTGGGAGGTTGCTGAGCATCCCACAGCTCTGATAAGTAACCTCAGCTCATTCCCTTAGCGATGCCAGATGAAGAGTAGGATAAATGTGTCAGATTTCCATGGGCGGCTGGTGAGCGGTGTTGAAAGCGCACCCCATCCCCAGCCGTGGCCCTGCAGCCGCTGGCTGCTGTGTCCTGATGAGCGACAGCAGCTCTGTGTGCTGCGGGGATCAGCTCCAGCTTTGGCGTTTCCAGCAGCTAGACGAGGCCGGTCGTTAATCTGCGAGTCCTTGTCCTGTGGGGCTCTAAGTGATGAAGTTTAGGGGCTCAATCACAGCGCTGGGGAGTGTGTAGCCTGGGGGGGTTGGGGCTCGGTGCCATGGGATCTGATCCTGCAGTGAGGAGCCCAGGGAGAGGCTGGGTTTTCTGGAGGAAGCACGCTCTGGCTAACGTTCAGTGCACTGGAATTGCCACATCCGCAATGTGGCACCAGTGTGTGCCGTTTGCTGCAGCCTGGGTTTCTCGGGAGTCCCATGGGCTGCTCCTGGTCCAAGTGAGCTGCTGGCCTCTTGGCACCCCTCCCAGATTGGTAGAAGTCAGTAGAAAAAAATGGTTGGTCAGAAATGACTCATAAAGGCCGTGTTTTCCTGCCAAAGGAATGCTGCCTGTCGGTCACAGAGCAATCCCTCGCTACCCTCTCTAAGGAAGGCTTCAGCTGCTTCTGTTGCAGCCTGCACCTTCGTTCCCCCACGGCTCCTGGACAGGAGACAGCACCCCAGGGGGTAGTCCCTCTTCCCTGGGAGATGTGACACTGAGTGAGCTGTGCCGACTGACCGCCCTGCGCCCCGGGGCTGTCGCCTGCGCTCTACAGACTCTCTCTCTGTCTGCAGGATGGAGACTTTCCCTGCGGTGGCCGAGGAGGTCCTGAGGGAGTTCCAGGTCCTGCTGCAGCACAGCCCCCCTCCCATCGGAAGCACCCGAATGCTCCAGCTTGTGGCCATCAACATGTTTGCAGTGTACAACTCCCAGCCCAAAGGTACCACGTGCTGCTTGAAGGGAACCGGGCTGGGGATCGGCTGCTCTTTGTATGGCCGAGTTGCTCCTGGGCAGAAGGGTTGGGGGGACCCACCAGCTAAAGACAGATGGGGAAGGTGGAGTGGTGGTTGGATGCCTGGGGGTATCAGCGTGCGTAGGGACAGCAAAGGGGCCTTGGCAGGGCCTCCGTGGAGCTGGCTGAGATGTCCGAGGAGTGAGGAGGCATCTCCTCTCCCCGGAGCCTGAGTCATTAAGCGCAGGAGGAGGGCACTACTTTACGGCTCTGCCTTCCCAGCGTTTAGCCTGGGCCCTGCTCAGTGCCTGTGCTGGCACCAGGAGGGCTGGGAGGACCTCAGAGGGCTTGGCCGTTGGGAGGGTGGCATTGCCCGTGACCGCTTGTGTCTGTGCGAGTGGCTGGGTGATGTGACGCCGCTCTCTGAAAGGCCAGGCTGGAGGCTACGCCCCGTATGAAGGCACCTAGAGAACAAAGCAGGTCTGGTATTATTCATCCTCCTCCCCTCGCCTTCTCCATCCACCCAGGAGGCTCTATGTCGTCTCTACCGTTGTTGAGTTTAAGGTACTGGTCAGCAGAGAGGCCACCAAACCAGAGTGTCTTCCACTGAGGTTGAAATGGAGCTTCCAGGGAACGTGTTTTTCCCTGTGGCCCCCTGACACGCACACGGTGGGGAGTACCTGGGTCTGCCTGAGCTGCGTGCTTGGCAGCAGGGATGGGGCTGTGCTCCCTGGGTGGGAGGAAGCAGCGTTTTTGTGTGTCAGTGGCTTGGGATTTAGATCCCAAAGGTGGAGGCCTCCAGCTGATAGATTTCAGTCAAAGCCACCGTGCGGGCGATCAGGCTGAGCCCCAGAGAGCCGCTGCTGGAAGATTTCTCCCTCGTGAGCCAGTTGGCCACCTGTCAGACTGGTGGTTAGTGGCCAGGGTCAGCTGATGGAGCGAACCAACGTCAGCCAGAGGGCTGGGAAGTGGCTCCTGTGTGCTGTGCCTGCTGCCTGGCCAGCCTCGTGGGCACCCTCCTCTCCTGGGGGAAGCCCTGGGGGAGCTGTCAGTCCTGCTGGCAAGGCAGCCTTGTCCTCCTGCCCGCTAGGTGCCAACCAGCGACGACGTGTTTATCTTTGAGCTGCAAAGTACTTTAGGATTATGAGCACATGGCTCTGCACAGCCCCCCGGTAGGTGCATTAATAGCGGTGTCTGTGCCGCAGACAGGAGCGGGTGGTAAAGAGAGGAAGAGATTTGTCTGGGCTGTACAGCAAGCCCCTGTGGCAGAGCTGGAAGCGATCCCAGCTCTCAGACCACTGGACTCCGCTCTTCCATCCGTAGCAAGAGTTGTGGATGTCTGTGAGTGACAGAAAGGGAGCGCTTTTTATCTCCTGTGAAAAATAAGTATTCTCGGAGTTTTCTGCCTCTTGCATGGGTAGCTGCCAGCTGCTCCCAGCTTTCGGATCTCTGGAGAAAGCGAACCTGTTCCTGCTGGGGACTGCAGGCTTGTGCGCAGAGCAGGTGGCAGTGTTCCTGAAACGCCTGCAGGTCGGATGGCACCGCGGCTGCCATCTGATGCCTAGCGCTCTTCGGGGATTTCCCTGAGGGCTCCTTGCTCTGGTGACCCTAAAATTTCCCTGCGAATATTGTTGGCAAAGCAAATCCTGTTGTCAGCGCAAGTGCCCTGGTGGTCTCCGAGCACTTGTGTGCTGAGTGCTGGCACAGCCCGGGTTGGGCTTGGTGCCGACGCTGTGATATTGAGAAGAGCTGGGTGCAGAAGGGGGGTGAAAAGAAAAAAAAAAAAAAAAAAGGCAAAGGGCCTGGAGTTTAAAAGGCAAGCAAGAATGTTTGCTGAATTATTACCAGTGCCCAGCACAGAGTGAGGGTGTTGGCTCCTTCCCCGGCATGTGGGCTGCTGTGGGCAGAGGACTGGCTGGAGCATACGGCAGGAACGGCTGTCGGGAAGGTGCGGGTTTCCATTTCCCAGCACATGAGTCACCTCCCTGGGTTGCAGTAGCATGGGCAGAGGCGGGAGTGGGTGCGAGAGGGCTGATCCGCCCCTGTGGGCATGGGGGAGGCTGAGGGGGTGCAGGGAGCAGTCCCACCCTGCCTGCATCCCCATTGCCAGGAAGCGTTACTGAGGAGCCGCAAGCTGGGCTCGCTGTAGTCAGAGCTTGGCTGCATCAGCTTTGGAGAGCTGGATCTAACTCTGCAGTTGGACCGAGCGACCTCCAGAGATCTCCTCCTACTGAAATCCTTCTGCAAATCTGGGATCAGAGCGTGTCTGTGTCCTTCCCATCGCATGGGCCTGTCTGACCTTCAGCGGCGAGCTCTCAGTAGCGGGAGGAGATCTGTGGGTTTGGGGCCAGGGAGGGAGGTCTGTCTGAGAGCCTTTCTTCCCTGCTGTCCGGGGGTAGTTCTCTCTGGGGATAGCTGCTCCCTCCCCACCCCCCGCTATGTATTTCCAGGTCTCTGGAGCCCCAGCTATTCCTGAGAAACTTGTAAACTTGCTTGCTTGCCCCGTGTCTGGTGTCTAATGAATCCCTCGTGCTGGGATCCAGTGGTGCTGGCAGTTGTAGGGCGGCGTCGCCAGCAAAACAATCTTGACATGGGGAACTTGCACAAAATTTTACGCTCGTGAACACAAGCTTTTAATCACAGATTCAGGTATTGAGAAAAAGGAAGCTTGAACAATCAAATGCTGTAATAAACACCTTTCCTCCCTCTTCCTCGGGCTTACAGCAAACACCTATCCTGCCCTATCTCAGGCTCAGCTTCCCCCTTTTTTGTTGTAGATTATGCTCGTTCTGTCCCAATTCCTTCAGTGAGGCAACAGGCAGCACAGGAGGTTGGGGTCTTGTCCGTTGACAGTTTATATCTGCTGCTCTTTGCCTTTTACTCATTTTCTTTTGCTGTGGTGTGGGTCAGCCACGATCCCTCCAGGTGTCCCTGCCCCAGCATGTGTCCCCCATATGGCAGTTGTGATGTTTCCTCCTGTGCATCTCTGGCTCCTAGCGGCTGCCACTCTTCTGTAACTCGGTCTGTGCGAGGTCACCGTGTGCACTTCTGACAGGGTGACTTTTTGGAGTGCACTGGGGTGTTTAAACTGGTTTCAGAGCCCGCCAGCTGTGAGCAGCACGTGGCGTTTCGCAGCCTCCTCCCACACAGGTCACCGCTGCGGCGCACGGCTACCCAGCCCTTGCAGCGTGTGCTCAGGTGAGTGCGGGCAGAGCCCCGCAGCCTGTGCCCAGTGCAGGCGGCTGAGCTGTGCTTGTCCCCCAGGGGCAGCACCAGGCGCACCGGAGCTGGTCTCAGCTGCCTGTGCAGCTGGGCAGCGCTGGGAAGACCCTGGGAGGTGGATGATTGGGTCTGTTGTTTTCTCTGACAGAGGAAGCCAAAGAATTCCCACACGAAGCGCTTCCCCCGCGGTTCGGCATCAACCGGCGTGTTCCTCGGAGTGAGCCGCTCTCCCCATTGTCCGGGCAGGCGTGGGGCCAGCAAGGGTCCCTCTGACCTCCTGGCTGCCTCCTGTCAGGAGCCTTCAAGGTGTGAAAAAGCTTGTTGTAGACCTCAAACCCATGGGGCAAGGTGGGCCCACCCAGGGGAGGGAGGCAGAGAGAGACAGGCACTCTACAGGGCAGAGACAAGCAGTGGCTGGAGCTTTCCATCACGGGAGGTAGGTGACTACCAATGTTTTGGGCCATCCTGGGCTCCGGCTGGGGCGGGACCTTTGTAGGGTGGCCTGTTTAACAGTTTGGTAGCCATCTGCACAACGAACTTACAGAGAAGCTTGGATCCCTTTATCCCAACCACAAACACTCCAAGAATTTTAATTTTTTTTTAATTCTGTAATTTGGGGAAATAAAACTCTGGTTTCTGAAAAGACTAATTGAAGCCGTGCTTGCGGCAGGGGCATCTCGGTGAGGGGAGAGAGAGAAACCCCCTCCCAGCCCATCTGTGCCCAATTTACTCCGATCTGGCCTCTCTGAGGCTTTTTTTTCTTTCTCTCTCTCTCTCTCTCTTTAATAATTTGTTTTATAATTCCTGGAATCAAACCCATCTCAGACACACTGTTTTATTTTACTGTATTATTGGATTATACTTCCTATAAATCACTGGATGTTATTCATAGGCCACCACCAGAATAACTTCCCCTCTCGCCCCCCCCGACGGCCCCGCATTCCAAACAAGCGCGCACCAAAGTGGGGGTGCAGCAGCGCGGGGCACCCTAGAGACACTTCCCGGAAATCCCAGCAAATTTGCCTGGCTGCGGGTGTGAAGCATCAGGCTGCAGCACCTGGATGCCTTCTGGCACTCTTGGGCCGGTCGCATTGTGCCGTGTGGAGGTTGTTAGGAGGTCGGGCTTAGGTGGAAGTGGAGAGGGGAGGGGGCTGCCATATGTGCATCCTCAGCACATGTAGGGATTGGAGTTGCATCCCCCGGGGCTGAGCAGAGTCGGGGCACAGAGGCACGGGGAGGTTCTGGCCAAGCGTACGGCTTTCGCTGAGGAGTGGGAAAGTGGTTTTGTGTTTCAACCAGAAGGAAAGTTACGGCAGGGCAGGGTGACCAAGCCCGTAGGGCATCTGCTCTGCCAAGGCTGGTGGATGAGGGGGAAGATCCGCTCTTGGAGCGGCATTCCCACTGCCAAAGCGCGTGTGGGGTGTGGGGAGGGTTCAAGAGGGCAGCCAGCATGGCGGGGTCAGGCTGGACTTTGGTTCACAGCCCTCCCAGGTTTGTCTTCGCGAGTGGAAGGCGGGTGGATTTTCTGGGCAGGAGACAGGGTTGGCTGGGAAACTTGGAAGGCTCGCGCAGAAAGGGAGGATTTACATCCCAGTCCGAGCAGCATCTGTCCCCTTTGCACTGCCACACCAGTGTCCTCAGAGCAGTGCAGAGTAGGTCCATACCGCACGTGCCGCTAGGTGTAGAGATACTCTGCCTGGCGCACAGAGAACTGCCCTTACACCGTGAATGTCCACTAACTACAGCCTTGGCAAGAGTTTGCTAACGTGCATGGTCCTGCTTGCTCTTTGAAGACCTACACCAACTTCGGAGATGTTGATCTTGCCCAAAACTTCTTGACAGACACAGGAAAGGATCCATAGGTTGGTGCAAATTGACTGCGATGTCTAAGCAGGTACAGGGCTTCCCCTTTTGCATGTGTGTTCAGCACGCCAGTCTGGTTGGGGAGGGCGCATGGAACCCAAAAGACCCCCCGAAATCAGCCTGTGCTTTTGTCACCAGCAGCCTGCTCCGCTGCTGTCCTGCCTCTGCGCACGGCCCTGCGCTGGATGGAGTGTGTTTCGCTTTGCTGACCGCAGCTGCTCTGGCTTGCAAGCTAAAGCGTGAACCCTTAAAATATCCCCAGAGATGTTGCAGAGGCTGGTGGTGTCTGCCCTGAGCAGAACCTCAACTCTGGCCATCTCCAGGGTTCTCGTTTTGTTTCTGACACTCGAACCCAGCTTTGCTGAAAGAGCTACCTGCAGCATCAGAAAAAGACTCGTCGGAAGCATGTACTATTCTGCTGCAGCCGCATCTCAATGGCTTCTCATGAAGCTCTAACCACATCTTACATATTTGGAGCAGACAAAAGGTGCTGCGAGTCGAACGCAAGGGAGTCTAGTGCATTTGAGTTTAAAAATAAAGCAGTGCTGTGGATGGCTGCCTTGGTTTGGTGGAGTTTTAAAATTAGGTACAAGACAAAGCTTAAACCTCAGGCTGTAGATAGCAGAAGCAGCAACTTGATCTTCCCCTGTCTGGGGAGCAGAGCTGTGTCCTTTTCTCTGAAGTCCCCTCTTCGCATGGTAAATATGTACTTCACCAGCGTCCAGCTGGCACCTTCGAGTAGGCAGCTCTGTGGGCCACGACAGCGTTGGGCACAACTGGGAGGTTGATGAAGATGTCGTGTTGCAGGGCTGTGTCCTGGGGAGGCTGGGCACCTGCAGCCCTGTGCCCAGTGGAGAGCAGAGCCTGAGGTTCCCCCCCACCTCGGTTTTGTAATGCAAATGCAGCCCGCTTGATGCAAGGAGGGTGGAGGTGAGCAGTTTTGCAACTGGCTTTCTCTGGCGTGCTGGGGCTTTGGTCGTCATATAGCAAGCGTGGACTGAAGTGTCTATACTGAGATCACCAGCGTGCACCTGGCGGTTGCTGTGTGCCGTTTCCCTGTGCGACTGGGTAGCGCTGTCTCTAGCGAGACGCGACGCTTCCCAAGGCCTTAATTTTGGAGGAATTGGACATTAAATTCATCCTTCCCCTCCCTTCCCATTGCTGCTCTTACTCACTTCAGGTTTGGGTTGTAACCAGGAGAGGAAACACAGAGGGGGGCCTGGCTGGTACTGGTGTCCCTCCTTCCCCGTGCTGCTGGGCTCGCACAGAGGCTCTAGGGCAAGCAGGTGCCGAGATGTCATTGCCTGCACAAAGGGCTTTTATACTTATCCTGTTGTTGAGTGATTTCTGCTGCTCGCTGTGCCCCGGCGCGGCCCAGACCTTGGCCGGGCGAGCGGGGTGAAGGGTTGAAGTGGCGCCGGGGGCGATACCTGCGTTGCTCATCTCAGGAGCCCCGTGGCTTCCTGTGCTGAGCTGCTTGCTCATGGCTGAGCCTCCTGAGGGACACGGACGTGTCCGGAGGTGGCAGATGACCCTCCAGAGTTTCTCCTCTGAGCGCTTGGGAGCGTTGGCGGTTGGCACAGTTGCTGGGAACTGTCGGCGCCTTTCCTTTCAGGGAAGGAAGCTGTCTCGGACTTGAGACACATCAGCAAAGTTCAGGTAAAATACTTCTGGCCCAGATGTGTCTTTAGAGTCTTGCTCTCGGGCTCTTGAGGCTGGTGGCAGCAATGTTTAGACCAAAGTCTTCCTTTGCTTATTCCCCTCTGTTTCCTGTTTAAAAGGCAGATTGTCACATATTTGGGGATTTATTTACCGTAATTGGAGTTATTTTCCTGGCTGCTGGCTTCTGCCCTCTGATGCAAGACTCCTTAGTGAAACGTGTGTCCAGAAAGCCATGTGACTTTTTTTCCCCTTGCCACAAGTGCCAGCAGGAGATGCAATAATCAACGCGCTGCAGGGAATTTCCACTCGCAGTTCAGGTTTCTGAAATCTAGATGCTGGCTTTGGAGGCAAAAGATCAAGCAGGGCTTTGTGGCAGGGAAGGGAGAGGTTTCCAGTGAAACTGAGTGCTTGCTGCTGTGTCAGACTCTCCAGTCCTGCCCTCCAACCCAAGTGCAGCAAAAGTCCCCGTCGAGTAGTGTCGGATGAGCTCGATGGGAGCTTCTGCCCAGCCTGCCTGTCACACGAGCACATCCTTACGTCTGCCTTGAAGCCGTTCCACCAAACGCAGGGTGATACCAAGATCTCATTTCAGGGCAGCAAATAGAGGGGAAGTGATTTGTAATCACAAAGCTCGAGTCTGCTTTACAGCCAAGCTTCGGCAGGCTGAGCAGCAAGTCAGGGCAGAGCCGGTGACAGGCGAGGTCAGGTTGGAGGGACTTTCATGCTGCAGTGCCACCAAGGCATGGGCCAGCTCTGCAAATGCTGAAACAAAACCACTATTTCGATGAAGAAGCAGCGTCGCTGTATAAAAAGAAAGGCAGGAAATGGAGCGCTGGCACGCGGTGTCCGTCCGTCCTGCTGTAAAACAAGAAAGGAGGTGCCTGCGGCAGCTGTCCCGGGCCTCTGCCTCACCCCTACTTTGGTGGTGGAGGAAGAGGGGTGCCAGGGAGCTGGAGTGGGGTTGCACCAGGTGCAGCGGCTTTGGTGAAGCTTTAGATGTTTGCAGCGTGACAGGAAATCCTCTCGCTTTTAAAGAGATGTTTCTGACTCTTTAATTTGCGTTGCGCCTTTGATTTCCTCCTGCTTCTAAGCAACACCAAGTCAATTACTGTATTTCTGTTTAATTCTTTGCGAGAACATTGTATAATTAGGCTAATTATGGTGCTTTGTGAAGTTGTAAAACTCCTGATTGAGCTTGTGGGGCTGTTTTATAGCCTGCCAGGTGTAGGCAGGGAGGGCTGCCTGCCCCGTGCCCTGTGCAGGTTCAGGTGCAGCCTGCCAGCTCGGTGAGGGTAGCTTCCTTCCTGGGAGCTGCCCCGCAGGCTCGACCCCCGCCAGCTCCATCCTGCCTCCATCTGCTCTGCGGTCCCTCGGTGAATTGGGTGCCTGGCGCTGGGGGGAGCTTCAGCTGGGAGCGAGCCCCCTTGGGGGCTTGTTGGGGTCTCTTTTTGCCTTAATGCTGAGGTCAGGAACGGCATAGCTAAGGCTGTGTTTCTACTTTCCAAGTGCGTCTGCAGCTCGGAGGGGACCCCGTGGAGATTCGCCTATGGAGACCTTTTATTTTCCCTGATCAGGGTCTGCCCGAGGTGCGCGTGCCCGTGCAGCAGGTTCTTGGCAGCACGGCGCTGGCTCTGCCTGCGCTGAATCGATGGTCAGGAGGAAGGTGAGGACTTGTTGAGTGCGACCTTCGGAAGCCACCCTGGCTAACGTGATGCTTAGTGCAGCTTACAGCCAGTCCGGACTGGGACAGTTTAACCCTGGCCGAGTGACAGCACTGAAGGTACGTGTCCCTTCTCTAATTGAAAGGTCATTTTTAGCACTGATTGATGGGTCATTTTTAGCACTGATTGATGTGGCTTGTGATGGCTGTGGTTAACATGACCGTAGGGCTGGCTCGTAGGCGGCGCGGCGAGGGCACGAGTGATTTGTGTGTCCCTGAGGTTGGCACAGGTCTCCAGCGTGCGCTCTCGGGGCGGGACGAGAGGCAGAGAGGAGCGTGTCACAGTGGGGTGAGAGGGAGATCTCCTGTTAGGGCCAGCTTCGGCTGCGGGCTTTCTTCCTTCTCCCATCCCTCCTTGGAGCGTGTGGTCCCCTGACACTGCCTCGGTGAACTCCCGGTGCTTCTCCGCCGGACCCGGGAGCGGAGCAGGGGAGCCTTGCGTCAGCAGCGCCTGCTCTCCGGGTAATGGCACGGAGACGGAGGCGCCGGCTGCCAAAGGCGGGTTGGGAACAGCATAAACCTTTCAGAGCGGGGCCCGAAGAGCCAAGGTCTGACAAGACCTCATGCCTGGTGCTGGGGAGCGGGGCTCATCCCACCCGGGGGGCCCCAACCGAGCGCGGGGCCGTGGCGGGGAGCGGCGAAACGCCGCCACATGGACTCGTGTGCCTTTAAAAGCAGGCGAAGAAGCGGAAGTGATGCTCTCGGTCCCATCTGCGCGGGGAGCGGGAGACGCGCCCCAGCTGGTGCGAGGCCCTGGCAGCCCCCGGAGCTGCCGTCTGTTGGGGTTTACTGCTGTCTACGTTGAAACACGGCTTGGGAAGGGGTTGGTGGAGAGGGCGGGGGGGGGGTGTCGGTGGCACGATGCCAGTCCCGGTTCGCCTGGCCTTCTCGTTCCTCTCTCCTCCTCCTCCTCCTCCTCCCCTCTCCCTCCAATGCTTTAAAGTCACATTTCCAGGCCAGACATAGAATTAATCTCTGGGCACTTCACATTGCTGGCAGCGCAAAGCAGGATGTGGGATCTTTTTTTCTCTCTCTCTGCGTCTTGGCTGACTTTTTTACCTCTCGAAGAATTTGGAAGGGCCGTGAGATTCCCCCCGCCCCCCCTTGCCTCAGTGCCGTGCAGTTTTTCAGCACGCTGATCACCCTGCTGTGGCTTCACCCTAATAGATTTCATATGCTGACACAGTTGACATCAGTACCAAACTATTTTACATGTGATCTGGTGTATTTCCTGAGGAAATCTGCAAGATATTTATTAAGAACTAATAAAATAAACCTCTCCATGAGCTTTTAGGTAGTTTTCAATTTTTCATGTCTCTCTCGTTTCCTCTTATCAATGAGTTTCTATTTTCTCCCTCCTCTCTGACCATTGCAAAAGGAAACAAAAATAAATGTTTTAAACCGTTCCTGAATGGACACTGGGAATATTTCTGTAGTGATGTATTAGCAAAGTCGTATTTTTAGTGCTGTATTGTCAAGACTAAAAATATCCCGCTGCAGTGCATCCTTTTTATAGGGCTTTGTGTGTGTGTGTGTGTGTGTGTGTGTGCGCGCGCGCGTGTGTGTGTGCTGAATGTTGTACAAGTTTGCACTGGTGTGTAAAGGTCTGTCTTTGTACTACTGCAGCGTTGCCTCCCCATCGCAGCTGGACTCCATTAGGCCTCGAAAATTAAAGTAATCCTGGTCAAGAAAGACCAAAAAAAAAAAAAAAAAATTAAAAAAAAAAATAGTTAATCAATCTCGCGGAGCTGCGTTTCCCCAGCTGAGCCTGGATACCTGCGTGGCAGCCCCGCTTTGAAAGACTCCAGCAGCCCGGGCTTGCGTGGGCCGGCAGCGCGCCGTGGGCCGGTGGTTTTGCCGCTGCGTTCTTGCCACGGAGGGTGTTCCCTGCTGCCGGCGCGCGCCGGGCTGAGAGCAGCGGCTCCATTTCCCCCGCCGCCGCGCAGAGCGGTGGGTTAAGGGTGAGCTCGCCAGCCGAGTGGGTTCCTGCTCCTTTTTCATGCTCTCGCTGTGCTGCCGGGTGGGAGCACGTGTGTAGCTGGGAGCAGGATGGATACTTTGCGTTTTTGGAGGAGTTTTCTACCTTTCTGCTCTGTCGCCTTCCATTTGGTTCCCTCCTACAACTGTGTTTGTAACGGAGGGAACCAAAGGGCTGAGAAGCTGCCACCTCCTCTCTGCCCCCCGCCGCCGTGGGACCCCCGATCCGGGGGGCCAGTCCCCCTCGCCACGATGGGAGGCGGCTCTGGCTCCCTGCCGCGCGGGATTGATGCAGCCCTTTCCAAAGATGATTTGCTCACCGGTTCGCGGCCGCAGATACCCGGCGGAACGCTGCGGCCGTCGCTCCGGCCCCCGGGAACAGCCCTGCGTCACAGGTAGCGGGTGCTGCGGCTGCCGGGGGACCTGAAGGCTGGTCCCGGAGCGCCGTGCGCAGCGTTTTATGAACTGATGTGTCTCGCGCTCCAGCCAGGCGCGAGCGCTTCCCCCCTCCAGCAGCTTCTCTCCTCTGAGTCACTCGCCGCTTTACTCGCGGGTGCCTCGCTTTGCTGTCTGCTGCCGTCTGGAGAGCCGCAGCCTTTTCGGCTTCCTGTAGAGCAGTTCAGCGAAAGCAGTAATTAGGGCCCGTAAAAAATTTATTTTATTAGCCAGAAGTGTTGGTGGGTAATTGGCCATAATTTGAACCCAGCCAGATTGGAGATTAATAAAAAAAAATAAAATAAAAATTCATAAGGATCTTTTTACCAGAAACGCCAGGGCTGTTACTTGCAAACCCTGACTGAGGCGGGTGGGATGGGATGGGACGGGATGGTGGCTGCTGCAGAGAGGGCGGCCGGCAGCGAGCGCCTGTGCTATACCCGTCCTTGAGGGTGTTTGACACTGGCATGGGAAGAAAGGAAACCTTGTTTTCCAAGAACTCTGCTCTTTCTCAGCTTGATAAGCATTTAAAATAAAAGCTGCACAATTGGAATTGGCAGAGCATCCTCATTCTTTTGTCTGTCTGTTTATTTTTTTCCCCTCATCCCTCGACATGTGTGCTACAGCCCACGGTTACTACACCCCGCAGAACCACAGGCCTGGAGCTCTGCAGGCGTGCGCCGAGCTCTGCCCACCCCCAGCCTGGCTCTTTGAAGCCTGGCAGAGCAGCAGAGATTCGGCTCCAGCCCTGGTCGGGCCCCGACCCTGGCAGCCTCCTGATATCCAGGGCACTGAAGTATTTAGCGAAATGTATGTTTTCAGCCCCTTTCGGTTCCCCCTTTGCTCGCGGGGCAGCGAAGCCAGGGCTCTGCCTGGGGCCGGGGAGGTGGTTTTGGACCCAGGCTGTGACTGCGCTATACGGCCCCGATCGCTTTGGTATTTATAGACTTCGCTAGAGTAGCTCGGATGCGGGCAGCGCGTTCGGAGCAGGAGCAGCCTGACGGCCGCTGCTCGTATCCTGCGCGCTCATCGCGACGGCTGGTGTCCGCGATTGGAGAATGAACCGCTCCACTCAGGGAGTAAGGAAGAGCCAAGCCCCTGCACACATGTCACGCTCGGTTACTGCTGGGTGAATCAGACCAGGGAGTTACTTCAGGTTATTAGTCCTGGTTGTTGCTTTGGTGTAAGGGATGGGGGTGTTACTTCAGGTTAGTAGTGCTTGTTTTTTGCTTGGCAGCCCCGGCTGGAACCTGGTGTAACTGTTTCCCAAAGAATATTTTTGGTTTTAAAACTGAAGGTCAGCAGTTCGCAAGTGCTGCGCTTGCAGCCAACTCTGTGGTTCGCCTTGTGCCACCGGGCCAGCAGCACTTGAAATCCTGATCAATTGATCTGCAACAATATGAAACCACGAAGGGTGACTGCCAGTTAAAACTCCCCGTCTCGCCCCATTTTCCCCACCCAAAGTGTCTTTCTGCCCATATCCCCTTTCTTGCTGCCTGTCTCCCTCCCTCCCTTTCGGCTGTGTATTGGAGTTTTTGTCTATCTTTTTCCATCTCTCTGTCTCTTTTCATAACAGTTTTTAATAATGTTTTAGTTAGTTCCAGCCTTTTCCCTCAATGGATCCCATTGGAAAATGCATTTGAAAGGAAACAGTTATACACTTCCCTTCCTTTGAAACTCTGTTGGCACCTTTTCCAGTGCAGTAAACCATACAACATGGATTTTCAAAGTTTCCAAACACAGACATGCTGGCGTTAAATTTATGAAAAAATATTTTATTCGGCTGTATAGTAACTATGAGTCTCTGAGCTGCTGGTCACAGTGAAATCGAAGCTCGCTTTGGAACTGCAACAGGTTTTCAAATCTCTGCAGGAAACGTAGCGGCGCTGGCTGTATGGGAGCCCGCAGCTCCCTCGCACCCTCCCGGCAGGAGACGTAGCAGCAGCAGACGAAAGGGGTGCTGGGGCACCCCGGGACTGAGCCCGCCGCCCTCCAGCGCAGCCTTTTCCCTGCGGATGGCCCTGCTGGGAACGGTGCAGCAACGGTAGCTGCGGGGAACTTCACGGTCATGCCAATCCTATCTCAAATCGCAGGGGAAAAGAGGAATTTGGCGTAAAACCACTCTGTCTTCTGTTAATGAATGTGGAAGGTTAAGGCTTTTTAGTTACTGAGTCCCATGGCGGGGGGGGCTCCATAGCCGGTGTGAGAGGGCGCGTGCTGCAGTCTGCATGGGGTTTTGGGACCTGAGGCTCCGGCTACATGGAAGTTGTTGGAGCGCTGAGATCATATTTTCTAATACGGGGGCTCGGATGTTAAACTTCCTGGAACGGTTTCTCTGCGTGCTGTGGGTTTGTGCCTGTGGTCTCGGCCCTTCCCGTAGGGAACCGCTCGCTTGACACCTGAGAACCTCCCTTTGCGTGGCACCACTCAGAGCAGATTTTTTTCCAAATTTCCACAGAAGACCACAGCCCTCGTTTACCGCGAGAGGTCGGGTGGGTGAATCTGGCTGTATCCTCGCAAGTACCGTTCTGAGGGGTTGTTTGCAAACAGAGTGAGCCTCGAAGCCTGTGCTCAGCAGCACTTCCATGCGCTCGAGGTGCGGTGTAATGCAGATAAGGCCTCCTGTGATGGACAAGATGATGACGTGGCAGAGATCCTGGCCTCAATTTGCCTGTTGTTCTTTTGGTTGTAACATTCCTTTCCCTTCACATGGGAGTTTTCCAGAAAAGTCGCTGATTGTTATCGTCCTGCTCGGTGCCCCACGGAGCATAGGAAGAGCTGAAAGGTTCAGATTCCAAATAATTGGATAGCGTAAACTCTGGCTTCTGTCTTAAAGCATCTCGGGTTTGGATGTCTTTCTGCATGGTATCTCTAACGTATACAAATGGGGAACTGAGCTTAAGGAAAATAACAGGTTTTCTATTTTTTTGACTGCTCACCTTGAAACACAGGAGATGGAGTCTCCTAAAACCACAATTCTTCAGGAACTGCCTTTACTCCTATTCAAAGCAGAGTTGCCCAGTGTCTGCAAATTTCATCCCCTCCGTGTCACCATGGCCAGCCAACAAGTGAGGGATGCGCAAATACTGACCGTGTGTGTTGAGAGTGATTAAGGTGACTTCTGGATCCCCCTGGAAGTTCATCACCAAGGCAAAGACAGAATCTAGTTCTCCAGCGTAGTGCTGAGCCATCTTAATCCCCAAAACATCACAGTGTCCTGCAGCCCTCAGCCTTACTGAATACGTGCACGTTTCAGCACGTCAGAAACCTCTGCAGGAGGGTCTTCATTGACTGTTAATTTTCTGTGTTGACCGAAAATGGTAAGCTGAGGGGAGAAAAAGTGATATGTCGTTAGGACTACCTTATAATGTGTAAGTGTGACGGAGTTAACTTGAGGTTGCATAGGTCTGGTGTTCTGTGTGTGTAATTCCCATTGTTTTTAGACAAATGAGCTCCCCTGTGGAACAGGACTGACCTCATCTGGGATGCTCAGCTGGCACGTAACCCTAGATTCACCACACAAGCCTCTGCCACAGCAGGAACGCTGGAAGCAGGGCTGTTATCTTCCGTGCGCACCAGGCGCTGGGGGTGAGCAGCCGCTGGCGGTGCCAGCAAAGCAGCGTGGGGGCCTGGAAAACGGGCTGCTGCGCGATCACCTAGCTCGTGCTGCCTTGGCCCCCTTTTCTACCTGCCTTTCCCTCCCCGCTGTCTTAACCTGGGTTGGTTTCTTTCTTCCCTCGCCTCTCCAAGCAGATGAACCAGCTGCTGCTGCGGTTGGAGTGGCACGTGAGAGCTGTCTGACAGTGAGCACCCAGATTTCCATAGGCCCCCGCCTTGGCAAAGCAGCGGTGGTTGAAGGTGGCAGAAGGCACACCCAGACCCTGCCACCGTCTCCTGCCAAACTTCTGGTTCCTGCTCCGAAGTGTGAAGGTGCTAGGGATTTCACTGAAACAGTCAAAGAATTTTTAACTTGAGAAGAACAATATATTTTCCCTAACCTCATTCTGGCAAATGCCTGAACCTTTGTAGATGAAATTTTCCCAATAAATTTAGCTCGAAGAAAGCTTTTGGCATGAAGGGTTGCAGCCTAAATGGTTAAAGTTTGGCAAAGTTGTTAGGAGCTAAAACCAGGGTCTCATAATGGAAAGTGTTAGGTAAGCTTCACTGTAGGCACAGCGGCTGGACTGTGCTTCTCTCAGAGGGATGTCCTGGTGCTGGGGGTGCCACTGGCATCAGCTGGGGAGGCTGGAGGGACTGAGCAGGCGCTGGAGGTGGCCAGGGGCCGGTGCAGGAGGTGAGGAGATAGTTCAGGCCTTCAGGCATCTGATGAGGACGTGGGGATTTACTGCCTCCCTGGAGTTGGGGAGGAGGGGGCATGGGTTTTGCTTTGCGTTTTAGCCTTTGCTTTGCAAACTGACAGCCTGGCGCTTTGGTCCCTCAGGAAGCTGTAAAAAGAAGAGCAGCAAACGAGTGAATGTGTTGAAACGGAAGCTCCACACTTTGCTGTTCCTGCCCCATCAAAGGCTGCTTTCTCCGAATGCGCCTGTCTGCAGGCGCTTTCTCTCATTAACTTTTACTCCAGGCTTGAAGCGCTCACCAAGGTTCACACCAGAGGAGGCATGTTCCAGGCTGTCTGTTCGCATTTGCTGCCAAAGACATGCCCACCTCCAGCACGGGGATGGGGGCGGGGGTGGGGTGGGAAAGGCTGACTTTTATTTGCTGCGATTGTCCTGGTAAAACTTCACTTGGGGCTGGAGTAAATCTCTTGGGAAGCCCTGTTCACACCTCCTCCCCCGTTGTAAATAACATCTGACACAATTATGGTTGGGCGCACGCAGCTCCTGGGTGGGATGCTAGTAGCAGCTTGCCATGCCTGCTGCGTAGCACCGAGCCAGGCTCCCATGGCAGCACTTTCCCTCGAGCACATGTGCTGAGGAGCCTGCTTTCCTCGCTGGCCCTTTTGGGGTGAGGTTCAGGGCTCTGGCTGTGCAGCTGGCTCCTTCAAGGAGGGATGAAAGATCTGTGCAGACAGAGGATACGCCGTCAGGGGTTTTCTTGCGTTGGGCTGCATCGTCCTGCCTCACCGCAGTGCCCCTAATGCCTTTTTACATTTCCATCATCCGCGTTTTTAGTTCTTTTGGTGCAGCATTCTGTTTTGTCCGGATGCCCTCTGCACGTACCGAGCCCTGCTTGCCTTTGGGCTCTTTTCACCCTTGCAGCCACTTCAGTTCCATCCAGCTCATGCGTCCTATAGCAATATTCCCTCCGCAGCAAGAGACAGCTGGTGCTAGGCTGGTCTGTAGCTGTATATATGAGCTGGTGAGCTGGCTTGCCAGCTTGGAGGGACATGCTTTCTTACGGTCTAGCCAGGAGTTACATGCATTTGGGTTTGCCAGCCTTTTAGCTGCCAGACGGGTCAAATTTGTGTAGCTGTCAGTCTTGGAGTGAATGTGGCTGGTGAAAACTGGGATGCATGTGCCTCCTTGGGAAGGAGGAGTGTTTCTGACACTGCGTTCGCATCCAAAACTGACTCCTGCAGCCTCGCTGGGGACAGGGGTGCAGAGCAGGGTCCTGGCCCTGCCGGCTGCATCAGGCACCCCAAGCGCAGAGGGAGAGCTCTGAAGTGCTGCTTAGTGCAAGTGGAAATGGCTTCAATTTGTGTTTTGACTGATGGGTCTTTTCAGGAAATTTCTGAGAATAACATTTCTAAAAATGGCTGCTTCTTTCCACTGATATTTCCTGGAAAAGGCTGCAGTTAATTTTAAACCACTATCCTTTTCCCTTTTCAAGTGGAAATGGCTCTGTGCTTGTCCTCAAGGCTAATGTCATTCTTTCTGTCCTAGCCTGGGTTGCGTGGTGGGGAGGGACGGTATGCCGCTGCCCTAGCCTCCTTTTGCAGGACCCATTGGTCTTCCAGAGCTGCAGAAATTGGGGTGTTTGGGACACCCTGTGTGCGTGTCTGCCTTCCCCATAGAAATGAATAACTGTCTGTCCCCGAGTCACTTCACAGTAATATTCTTTGTCAGTGACTCCTGGCCAGTCCCGAGCACACAAGCAAGCCATCTAAAGTCATTCCCTTGCCCAGCCTCAAGCTGTGTTCGTTGGGGTCAGGAAGGATATACTGAGCTGGTTATCGCACCTCAGGTGCAAGGATCCAGCCCTGTGCCTGGATCCTGGGCTTGGGGTCGGTCAGAGCTGGAGGCAAGCTCACGGATCAGCCGGAGCGAGCTGGCAGCACAGAGCTGTCCTGGGCAGGCAGCCCCTTCGTGTCGGGCAGAGCACGGCTTCCCCTGTGGCTCTCGGGCAGGTTTGCTGCTTCGGGTGGGAATATGTCATTAATTTTTATACCTTCCCCTGTAAACCATCGACCCTTTTTATGATGTCATGAGGGATTCCTTAATTTTGCAGCTGCTTCCTGGTTACGTCAGAGAAGAGCCTCCCGTCCTAGAGCCCAGCGCTGCAGTCCAGAACGGCTGGAAACAAATGAAGTGTTGAATATCTAATGGCTTCCACAGGGAGAGCTGCTCCATCCTCCCCAGGCCCCCCAGCATTCCTCACCTCCTAGGCCTCCCTCCCTCCCTCCCTCAGACAGGACAGGGTTTCAGCATGGAGCAGAGGGAGCTGTGGGCTCCTGGGCGGCCCCGGCTGCTTTGGGAACACGTGCAGCGAGTTCCCCAGTGCTGCTGTGTGCCTCGGCACTGTGGCCAGGACCCCTTCCTCCCTGGTGCCTTCCTGCCTCTCTGTAGGGAGAGGTCTGTCCCGGGAGGTGGATTGGGGGCATCCAGGTTATTACTGCAATCCGGAGGTCAGTTTGGGAAGGATTCAGCCCTGTGTGCTGCAGGTGGGGGCGTTCAGCTCGCCCTCAGGGCTGCGCTGGGAGGGCTGGGACTGCCATTGTGTCTGCTGCCTGCCAATTCAGAGTTGGGGAGCATCTTTCCAGGAAAGCTGCCTATCATTCCCAGGCTCTTTGCACAGGGTATTAGCCAGGGCTGAGTGAGTGCCTCCAGGTTCCCAGGCTTTTTCAGGGGCAGATGAGTGCATGTGTGACTCGCCGGTTCCCAGCTGGGAGTGCCCGTGACTCACAGGTCCTCTCCGAGGGGGTGTCGGGGAAATGCCCCGCAGCTGTGAGCATCCCTCTCGCTTCACTGCTTTATATTCCCGATGGGTTGTGTGCTGTCTCCACCGTGGGCAAGCAGCGGTGGGACCAGCTGCCTGGGCCGGCAGCACGGCTCTCCTTACCGGCTTCCTGCAGACAGCCCCATCCCGGTGGGCTGCCCCATAGCCCTGCCAACGCTGCGTCTGGTGGAGGGTGACTCACAGGGAAAACACTCTTGTGTCTGAGCGGTGAGAGAGCAAACGAATTGCCTTCAGGTGGTGTCAGCTTGGAGGTGACCAGCCTCTGTCTTCTTCCCCGCAGGGCAGCAGCCGGCTGGTGAATCAGTTGTCTGTCCTGCCGAGCTGCTGACACGTCAGCCGGGTGCCTTAAGCACGGCTCCCCGCGGCCCCGCGCTCACCGAGCTCCTCCTGCGTCCCCTGGCCAGCCCGTTATGTCCTCCTCGGGATTGTATCCGGAGACCCGTTTGTTCCTTTGGTTGCCTTCGTGTACGGTCCTTTACCCTGTCACCAGGGAAGGTGGGTTTAGCTGTTGCTCCCCAGGAGCAAAGCACATCCCTGCTGCTCTCTCTGCCTGCGCTGGGGCCACCTGCTGCCGGCGTCGCTCCAGGCTCCCCGGCCCGGAGCCACGGCTCAGGTTAGGATGGGGAGGCCAGCATGGAAACTGTCTCGCTGGAGTCCTCCCGACCCTTGGCTAGAGCAGTCCGGTTGCCTGAATCAAAGGAATCTGGTCTCCTTTGAGACTCTAACGCTTGTTGGCTGGTGGTGTTTTAACTGCAAAAGTTTCAACACTCCGTGTGTTGTGTTAGCTGGGATGGATGTAGGAGCATGTCTGCTGCTTGCTTGCGAGCTCGGGGGTTGCCGTAGCTCACTTCCACCGCTGCCTAGAGCACGCTTGGAGCGGAGCAGCTGGGAGCCCTCACTTCCAGCCCCCCTGCCCCATCCCTGCAAGCACCCCCCTGGCCAAGGCCACGTGGCCTGCGCTCGCTCTGCCCTGATTGTCCCTCGCAGGATTTCCTTCGGCACATGGCACTCGAGCGGCCGCGAGAAGCTTCCTCCAGCAAATCCCTCTCCTCGGAGGCGGCTGTCGCTTGCATCGCCTGCTCTTTTCCCATTCCCATTTCCTGTGGCTGGTTGTGTTGCCCTAATAGAGGTTTGGCATTGCTGTTTTGCACACCCTAGTGGGAAAGGGGATGTGTTTATCACTTTTCCTGGAGATTATCTGTTTAAGCACTCTCTGACAGTTACAATAACAAGGGCAGCGCGTTGTGTTTCCCAGCAAAAGGACACTCGCTGCTGAAAGATGTATAGCACTAATTAGAAATACATAACATCCGGCCACATGGCAGCCTTCTCCCGGCCGCTCCATTTCCTGAGCTCAGACGACTTTGACGACAGTTGGTTTATGTTTTCCATGAATATAATGTTCTCAGAGAAACACAAATTTCTCCCCGTTACAAAAGTCTCCTTTCTCTCCGTGTCTCTCTCTCTCTCTTCCCCCCTCCTCACGCACCCTTTCTCCTGTGAAGCAGGTAGATTTATGACTGCAGAAAGCCTGGGTCGGATCCTGCTGCCGGCTGGGTCAGAGCAAAGCTGCGTGGACGCAGCTGAGAGCCCAGGTAGATGCTTGCAGAGGGCGCTGCGGCAGCCGTGCTGGCCGACCCGCCCCGTTCCCCAGGCTCTCTGCAAAGGAAACTGCCTCCTGGTAGAACGAGCGCTCCGTGCAGACCAGTACCCAGCTGGAGAAATAAACCCTCGTTCCTGCATGCGAAGAAACAGGAGGGCTCTTCTGCAGCTCACAGGGTTTTCATGATCTTCGGGAAAACTGCCCGTCCCTGGCTCCCAGTTGCTTTTTCTCTGCGCTCACAGTCTGATGCTCATCGGCTCCCGTTTTTTCCATCCCATCCCCTTTCCCTCCTCTTGCCCTTGGGCTCTGCTTCAGAACAGATAGCCTGGGTGCCAGTTGGAGGAGTCTGGGTCCAATCTCCAGCTGGCAGCAAGCAGCAGTGACTAGCACAAGAACGTTTTTTTGGAGGTCCCTGCATGCTGGATGGGAGCAGGGCAGTTGCTCTGCTGAGTGTAATGCAGGTTGGGTGTAAGGGCGGTTAGATGTAAGGGAGGTAGGAAGATGGAGCATGCTCAGGGAGGTGAAATCTTAGAAGGTTTTTAGCTGCTGAAACGAATTCCTGTTGAATATGGAAAAACTGCTGTATTTCAGATGTTTATAGCTTGGCCAAGTGTGGACAGATTTCTAGTAGGACAGGAAAACTCTCTGTTAAAAAGGTTATTCTGCAGCAAAATCTCAGCTCCCCTTTCCAGGATTTGCAGTTGCTAGATTAGCTCAAGGAAAAGGTTGTAAGTGGTTTTTTCTAACAAGGGTAAGCCTCTATCTTGTTTCCTAGCCTCCTTCTCACAAGTAGCCGAACTGTTTTGGCTAAAGATTTCCGGAAGAATTCGGGCTAAGACAGACACCCGGCATGGAAACTTCAGCACCGATAGTTGAAGTCTGAGCCAACTGGAAAAAGGGTCTTATGAGTGACTAGTGTCAGGCAGGCTTAATAACACGGTGCTCAAAACCCTGCCTGCAAAAAAGCCTGTCAGAGCTCATGTCCCACTCGCTGGTCCAGCATCTGGAGCCCTAACCTCTGTGGTGGGTTTGCAGAGGGCTGCAGGGCTCTTGCTTATTTTTTGGCCACAGAAGGACAAATCTTCAGAGCAAATTCAGCCTATGAAGCGCGAGGTAATGCGAATTACCCAGGCTATTGGTTCAGACTGCAAAGTGTCCGATGATATTCCTGCTTTAAAATACACTGCCTGCTCCCTTCTAGGCCTGTGCAGCCTTGCACATACCTCAGAGTTTTGCTGGCGTAGCTGATGTGGGGCTACAAACAACTGAGAAGCAGATCCGGCTTGAGAAAGCTCCCGGCCGATGGATTTTTAGGCCGGCTCAGCTCCCTGCCGTGTCTGCAGCGTGGCTCCATGGGCTGGCTGTCAGTGCAGCGGGCGGTGGTGCAGCAGGTCGAGGGGACAGGGTTACCCTGAGTCAGTCTTGGCTGCAAATGCTGCGAGTCCTGACGCCCTGACCTTAGGCTGTGGTTTTAACAAGCGGTTCTTTAGGTAGCGGTGGCAGCTTTACCCACCCTCTGCTGCCCCCCTCCGCCGCCCCCCAGCACCTTTGATGGTGCTGGCACAGCTGAAAGGTGACATTTCTAACCCCGACGGGCTGCGCGAGCTGGTTCACAGGGTTGGCTGCTCAGGCGAGAGCTGAGAGGTGACGTGACAGGAGCAGTTTGACAGGGACGTCTGCCTGGTTGCAAGGGGTGAAGGTGGAGGGGGAACGTGGTGTGGGGGTTGATGCACAACCTGGTCTTGTGCTGGATGATTTGCTGTGGAGCGCCGCTGCTGCGGCTGCCGGTGGCGCAGAGGAGCCGCATCTCTGACCACCGCGGGGCTCACGACCTCGTGGCAGCTGCTTTGGTGAGCGATTCCTGTCCGTAGTCTGCCTGACCACCTCCGCGGCGTGCCCCGGCTGCGTGGCGTGGCTGGGTGTGAGTACAGGAGGGTTGCCTGATGACAGCCTGATTTGGGGTTTCAGGGGAGGAAGCGGAGTGCGGGTTTGTGACGGCTTTAGCTGATGGGATGCCGTCAGTGTCACCTGAAAATGTCTCTGGCACCAAGCTTTTGGTGACTGCCTGCAGGGTTAGGATGCAGGATTGCCCATGACCTGATGCTGTAGTTCTGCTTCTCCTGCACCCACGGTGGATCTGGGGAAACAGATCTGGGAATTACAGGGTTTGCCCTGACCTGGGCAGTCAGGATCTCTCTGCCTGCTCTTGGTCTGTGGCAGCCGGTGTCCCCAGGTTATCCTAGTGCTGTTCAGCTGCAGGGACAGGAATCACCCAAGTGTCCCTCCAGCCTCCAAGAACATCTCTTTCCATGAAGTTTGTGTCTTGATGCGTCGTGCATTACCAGCAGCGCAGACTGTTGCTCAGCTCGGAGGTAATGACGCCCTGTGGGCTCCAGAGCAGATTCGTTGCTCCAACCCCCCTTTCAGCATGTCTTCTACAAAATATTTTTCTCTTAGTGCCAGGATAGGCTCAGACACTTTGTGGTGTGGACGAGAGACCTTGCTGTGGGTGCGGAGAGCTAGTTTCCTTACTGTCCATCACTCAAAACACTCGTTTCTTTCTAAACACCCCCGTTTCATGAGTGCTCTGCCCTTTGATTGTACCCTTGACTGTCTTCTGTGGTGTGGGCAGCCAGGGGAAGCCTGGGGTCTGCTGCACCACAGCCTCTGCATTACGCAGTTGTGACCACTGGCTCTGAGCTCCCAGCTCAGTGAAAGCTGCCTCCCGAGGAAAGTGATGAAAAGGCACAAAAAGAACGTTTCTCCTGATTTATGGTTCTTTCCTCTTTTGTCCTGCAATTAAGCTCTTGAGAGCCTTTGCTGGCAGGGCTGGGAGCTGGAGTGCTGGTGTATGTTCATGGGTCTTGAACAAGCACCCACCTGGATGCTTGTCCTTCCCTGCAAAGTTGTTGGGCTGGGGGAACCTCCTTGAAATGACGCTGACAAGCTTGGCCGGGGAATGAACTTTCAGGACTGGGGGAGTTTTGTGTAATTTAATGATGAGATGACAACGCCCACAGTAGCTGAGCTGGAACCACGGGGAAAGGACCCTTAGATTTGGGTGTCCTGTTCCTCTTAACCTGCACAGTGGGCAGCTTCGCAGGCCGTGCTGGGGCTGAGCATCATTGCGGTACGTCGAAACACCGTGGCTTTATGTAAACTGGGTGTGAGCTGGTGGGCACGTGGTTCACGTCTGTAGCAATACGAGATGTTTGATGGAGCTGTCGCTGTTGTGCTCGGTTTGAGTGAGCACGTCGGAGACAGCTGTACCTGTGACAGCTCACGGGCAAGAAACGTTTTTACCTCTTTTGGTTGTTGAATGTAGTTTGGGGAACTTGTGGCCTGCAACAAGAGCTGCCAGTGGCAGTGGGAAGGGCTGAGGCCCTGGTACCAGGCCTGGTCATGGCCATCGCAGAGTGCTTGGAGCCAGTCTTTGAAAGGCATCAGGGCTGTGTAGTGCTGGTGACAATCAGCATCAAGAAAGCCTTTAAGCTTTGCCTTTTTTGGGGGGGAAGACTTAGCTTTTGTACCAGCCCGGTTTGGGGGTGACTGTGAGTCTGGCTTGAGCGCAGTGCCCAGAGTCCCGGGGCTGCTGCGCCCTCAAAGTGCCAGGGGTGCTTGCTGAAATGCCCAGAGCTTTTCAGCCACCCTGGAGACTCGCCAGACCGAGGTGTGGCAGCGCAACAGCCATGGTCTTGTCGTGTGCCCGTTTAAGACAAGAAGTGAAGGGAGTCCAGCATCTCACTGAATGTGGGAGGAGGGAGAGTGGGGAAGACAACTGTAATTTCTTGAATTGAACTGTGGCCAGAGCACTGGGACTAGCACTCTTAATTGTGGGAAAGGCTTCATGAAAGAGATTTACTGTCCCAGAGTGGTCACATCTTTAGTTTTATGTTTCCTCCAGAAGTTGACAGCCCCTGCAGTACAGCACTTCCTACCATTGCTTTGTGGCACCGGCTCAGCCCTGGCACTGGGAGCAGAGCACCCTCGTTCGGCTACCAGGCGCCTCTAGTGCCACCCTGGGTTACCCTCAGTGGTCTCCCCTCTGGGTGCTGAACTCACTGGCAGCTCTAAGAGATGGTCAGATCAAGCCTACAGATCCCCCTCCCATTTTTTTCCTGTATTTGCTAGTTGTGTTTTAGTCTTTTTCTGGTTGTTCTTAACCTCCCACCCCATTGCTCTGAAATAATTTGCACTTAAAAACCCAGTGTTTGTTCTCTGCACCTCAGGTGTTTTGCTAGCCCTGACTAAAACGGGGTCTCAATGTCTTGCTTTAATCCTCTTGCCCTTTGCTCAAAATCCCTGGTCTGCCACATCAGGGGAGCTCAGCTTCCAACACCTTCTCCTTGCCCACGCCCAGCTGATGCTCACGTCTGCGGCGGAGGTGCCTGGGAGCCGGGGCTCTGCAGGGGCTCTCCCTCCCCATCCCAGCGCTGGGGCATTGCTGGCACGGGCACCGGTTTGGAGTCAGTACCTACGTGTTTGCAGTCAGTGTGTAAATGCTTTGCCTGGCTTGCAGCAGCTTTTCTCACGGTGGCTGCCTGTCCGCAGGGTGAGGGCTGGAAGCCCTGGTCCTGCAGCAGGCGACGTGCAAGCTGGCAAGGTGCTGCGGCAGAGCAGCCTGCCCAGAGCAAACGGCGCAGGCTGGTAGGAGCCCCCTGAGCAGCACGGGTGCATCCAGTCCTGCTGGGCAGCAGCTCCGTTCCCCCCCTCAAAGCGCTTCCCTGCCTCCCTCTGGGCAAGCCCCTGGCCAGGTGCTCCCCCCCCCCATCTCAGGGGAGGATGTGAATTGGGGGCAGAGGGGATTCGAAGGGCAGAGGGGATTCGGGGGGCAGAGGCTACCCGTAAGGCTTAAAAAATCAGCGAGCAGGCAGCGCAGTGCCTGAGCAAGCGCGGGCAGCCTGGCATGCCCCACAGTGCTTTCGGTCTCGCTGAACGTAACCCACGCCCAGCTCCAGGCAGTTCCCTAGAGCCAGCTCCCCGCTGCTCTCAGCAGCCTCAGAAGTGGTTTCTGGCTGGGTGTAGATGTGCCGGGGGGATTTGCTCTCACACTCCGAGCCGGCTCTGTTTGGAAGAGCTGTGGTCGTGTGGCATCTACTTGAGTAACAGCTTCAATTAAGTTCTCTTGACAAGCTGTTGTGTGACTGGTGAACTGACGGGAGGAGCCCCCTCCTCAGCTGCTGAGGTTAAAACTCCAGCAGGGACAAAGATCAAACATGCAGCTAATTACCCTTTTAACACTTAAACATACCCCCCTCCTTCAGAGGAAGGCATCAGCTCCAGGCAGTTGCTTCTGTGCTGGGAGCCGTGAGTGCTGGCTCAGGCCAGGCTGGCTCAGCACCGAGGTGGGGTCGGGCATGACGTGGGCAGTGTGACTGCAGCCTCTTCCCGCTCCAGAGCGGCTACTCACCACCTTTTTTTTCCTCAATATGTGGAGCAATTGGGTTCAGGGCAGATGTGACCTGGGGAATTGCCCACCCCTGCAGAGATTCCTGCCCTGTGCGGGTTGCAGAAAGGGAGGCTGTGAAGGTGAAGCGTGATGGAGCATCTGACCTGCTCCCTGCTGAACCCTCTTTCTGTCTCCTAGAGTGCGTCTCTGAAGACTGCCGCTCTGTCATCCAGGAACAGGCCACGGCCCTGGGGCTCTCCATGTTTGCACTCTTGGTGAGGAGGTGCACCAACCTGCTGAGGGAATGCGTGCAAGGTAAGGGGTTACCAGCAGGATCCACAGCAGGATCCGCGTAGCTGCCCGCAAGGCAGCCTGGGGGTTCTGGCCCTCATTCCCTGCTATTTTGTACACCCCTTCCTCTCTGCTGGGATTCTCCCCTAGCACCCCAAGCTCTACCCAGGTTATGGCTGGATCACCTGGTGGGAAAGCCTCTGATATGTGCAGGCAGAAACGTTTGGAAGAAAGGGATGGGGTCAGGGCACGCTTTCTGCCAGCTATTGGGGGAAACTTCCCAAAACTGGGTTCTTAGAATCCTAACTCTATGACTGGCGCACTGGCACCCCACTGCGCTCAATAAAAGGGATCACAGACGTCCTGGCTTGCCCCTCGGGTCAGTCTGTGTAGGGAGAACTGATCCTTGTGCTTGCTGTGGGTTGTGGCTGTTCCCTTGTTCATCCAAGGCTGGGATGTTGCGATCTGCGTCGTGCATCCCCAGTGCCTGCCTGAGCCTGGCTCCAGGCTGCAGTGAGCTGCTTCAGCTCTCGCGTCTTGTATTTGCAGTTCAGCCACAAGATGTGGAGCAGGAGGATGAGGAGGACGACGACGACATCAAGGTCTCTGCCTTGCCCCAGGACCTGAAGGAGCTGCTGCCCAGTGTGAAAGTCTGGTCAGACTGGATGCTTGGCCACCCGGACACCTGGAATCCTCCTCCAACCTCTCTTGAGCTCCCCAAACAGTACGTGAATTCTCTGGTCTGTCTTCTGGTGTCTGCCGCCTCCCTGGGCTCCTTGTGCCACCTTTCCCCCTCGCTCATGCATACTCCTAGCTGTGCCGCTCTGACCTGAGCACCCAGGAGAGGCTCAATGCTCAGGGGGTGTTTGAGGGGGCACTTGTCACCCTTGGTGACACAGTGACTTCTTCCTGGAAGCATGAGTGGGGCTGAAGTGTTTCTGAGGTGGGCTTGGCAGGTGCTTTTTGATTCTGTGTGTTAGAAGATGGCCCATGAGCTGGATTTTTACCTTCTGTTTAGGATGTGCGTCTGCTTTTGTTGGGATATGTTGCTTTTACGTGCTCTGCTGGCCCAGCCAGCCGAACAGGCAGGGCCTTCCTCTCTGCAAGAGGGAAGTCCGTTTCCAGCATAAGCATTTCGTTGCCTTTTCTTGACTGCATCAGGCCAACCTTGGTTGAGCTGGGCTGGCCTGGAGTAGCTTGCCTGTTCCTGGAGCTCCAAAAGTCACCTCCTTTCTGCTTCAGAAAGAGCTTGTCTCTACTGCTGCAATGCACAAAAGGGTTAATTTTCTAAACTGGTTGATTCCAGCCCATTAGTCCATAATGCGGACTAGGCAATTTGCATATTTTTGGACAGAAAATTGAGTGAAGGGGCCAAGTATGGAGTATGCGAAACAGTGTCTGAGCATGCTCCGTAGCTGCTTTCCCGCAGGATTTTCCATCTGCCTCCGGTACTCCGGATCCAGAGCCTGAAATCACGTCTTATTGTTAATCCAAAGGAGCCAGAACCCAGGGTGATGGGAAGGCGCATTAAGAGTAATCCAGCAAAGTGGCTTAACCATTAATGGGTCCCCGCTCCGTGCGTCAGGTCCAGTCCTGCTCTCCTAGTTTATTGCCTCTTACTCCAGTTCTTTTTCATTTGGCTGAGGAAATGGAAATCTCACACAGGAAGTTCTGGGCCTCATTTTGTGGAGATGGAGTCTGTTTTCTGTTTGTCGGCTGCTCGGTGTGGGACCGCTGCCTGCTCATGTGAACTGCTGCCCATCTTTGGGCAGGAACTCAAACTGGGATCTGTCACGTGAGAGTGCGTGCACCAATCCCCCCCTTCCCCTCGCGCTGCCTGCGCAGGGAGCCGCCGAGCCCTTGGCGACGGGCAGCCTCGAGATGGAATTTCTGATTGGGTTCGCGCAGCCAGCGCTCGGCGCCTTCCCCGGGACGAGCTGCCTCCCCCTCCTGCGGGGCGCAGGGCTGCGTGTCCCCCCCGGGCTGCTGGAGCAGGTGCGGGCTCCCGCTTGCCCATCGAGGCGGGAGAAGGCAGGGGTGGCAGCCCCCACCCCACGGTGTGGTGGCGCGTGGCTCTTTGGGGAGCCGTGGGTATGGGTTGGGACGTTCTGCTCTGCAAGGTCCTGGTCCGCTCGGTGGGAGAGCGAGGGTCTTCGTCTTGTAGCAGAGGCCCAACGGCTTCCCTACCTTGCCCTCTCCACGGAGGGTGGCTGAGCGGCCCCTCTTGTCCCATCTGTGCCTTTACTTGGTGGCATGGGCAGCCTTCCTCATGTTGGCTCCCAGCTCCTCCGCCCTGGTGCTTTTTGGCTCACCGGGAGCCTCTGTCTTATCCACAGCGAGGAGATGGGCTGCTCTTTCAGCCCAGACCTCTTGTGTTGACCCAGTATTACGTGGCCGGGTGTTGGTGGTCTGGGACAGCAGCAGCTGAGCTTCCCTGGAGGCGCAGGTAGTGATGAGTAGCAGGGAACCAGCTCCGCTCTTGGGCACAACCTGGGACTTGGGACATTTTCCGTAGAGGTGGGAGAGGAAAAGGGGAGCACAGGTTAGTGTTTCAGCTCTCTATTGACACAAGCCTGCTGTCTGGCCTGGGGCTGTTCAATAACCAGGTAGAGTCACCAAGTCCGGGGGTTTAGATAGGAGCAGCTTCAAAGAAGTTTACAAGTAAAACATGGGTCAGAGCAGCAGGCGTGTTGGAGTAAGCCAAGGTTTATGCGCAGGGTGAGCTCAGGAGCGGGGAGAGCAAGCGAGGAGCAAGCACAGATGCCAAGTTGCAGAACTGAGTGAGGGGCCTGCGCCGTTTCACGTGTGCTCTGCGCCTCACGGGAGCGGGACATGCCGGGAGGTCCCCACCGGTGCCAATGGAGAAGCTGGCTGGACACGCTGAACCCACCTCCCAGCGCTCTGCAGCCGTTGCTTTCGTTGCCCC
This sequence comes from Leptosomus discolor, assembly GCF_034619465.1. Classification (NCBI taxonomy): domain Eukaryota; kingdom Metazoa; phylum Chordata; class Aves; order Leptosomiformes; family Leptosomidae; genus Leptosomus; species Leptosomus discolor. The sequence continues at coordinate 10,794,071 of NC_141408.1, forward strand.
TCATGATGGCGTGGGCACAGAAAAGGGTCAGTAAAAAAAGCCGTGAAGCACAGAAGCGCCCTGCAAGGATGCCATGAATGTGCTAAAGCTTCTGGAAAAACCAGGCCCCATACCCACCTGGCAGCCCACTAGGAGCAAAGGCCTGGCCCGGAGCTTGCATCAAAGTGCAGCTTGTCCGGGGCCAGCGCCGCTGCCAGAATGACGGCCTGGGCTCGGGGCCAGCGGGGCAGCTTGTCAAGACTCTGCCAGAGCCTCGGGCCTGGGCTATACATCCCGAGGCCTCCGCTCACGCTGCGTTCGCCATGTTCACAATTGCTCGTTCTTCGTAAAGGAGAGAGCTGGGGGACTTTGAGAACGTCTAAACTCAGCCCAGCTGTGGCAGTTGGTTTATTGCTTTCAGCTGGTACTTGAACCCAGGTCCTGGTCTTGGAGTCTTTCCCAGGTTTAATCCCCGGAGCTTTCTCTGCAGCTGTATGACACTGCGCTGACCCCGAATGAGGATAGGAAAATAGAAACGGTGCCAAGCCAGAGTCTCTTTTTCATTTGGAGTCTGGCTGTCTGCCCATGACCAGGGTTACATAATGGGAAACATAGCTGGGGCTCTGGAGAGCCCGCGTTTCACCACGCTGCCCAGACCTTCGCGTTCTGATGCTATATATCTTCCTAATTGTAGCTCGGATGCATTTATCACACTGCTGGATTTGAGTCCTTACAATAAAAAAAAAAAAAACCAACCAAAAAAAAAAAAAACCCACACCAAATTCCTCAGCTTGCTGCTTTCCCCCTTGGACAGAGGCGGAGGGAAAGGTGTGAAGGGTGAGCGCTGCCGAAACACGGTGTGCGGCTGCGAGCCATGCGGGAGTGGGCTCTGCAGAGCAGGATGGGAGGCTTGGGAGGCTGCGTCTTTGGGATCCTTTTCCCAGTGGGGGCTTGGGAATGGACCCCAGCTCCTGGCAGGCATCCGTGCCCTAGCTGGGGGTTCAGCAATCCCGAATTCAACCTGAATGAGAAGCTACACCTTTCCCCAAAACTACCCTCCTTGGTCTAGTGCACTCATCCAGCTCTTAGCCACACCTGCATGGCCACCGTGGCTCGGGGGATGCGCTGGGATGTGTTTTCAGGCCAGAAGGCCATAGAGAGGCAACAGGCTGCCTAGATCCCTCTCTTGGGGCTGCTGTGTGTATTTGAGAGGCGGAGGGTGTCCTTCTCCTCTGCCTGTATTGGAGAAGGGCTCAGTGAGCTTTCCGTGGCTCTTTTCTCAGGTGTTTCCAGAATAGGAACTAAACCTGACTGTGGACATCTCTGCTTCAGAGCAGCAGTGTCCTGTGGCTTGGGGGTTGTGTGTCTGGACCGGGTATTTCCAGGTCTTCTAGTAGCAAGCAACAGTCACTTCTATATCTTAAAATCATTTTAGATCTGCGTGGTTCATGGCAAACATTGCATTGAGGTCTGAGCAGATGGTCGTTTAAAGCAATTGCGTTCCCATGCAGCTGGGTTGGAGAAGCGTCTTTCAGAGGTGGAATAATTTGGAGAGATTGGGGCGTAAAAGCAGGGAGTCCTGGGGAGAGAGGACCAGGGTGGATCTCCTAAGGCAGAGATATGAGCATCAGCTAAGGCAAAAGGTGGATCTCCAAGGAGGCTCGTGTTGTTCGAGTGAATTCATCTCCTTTTGGGCCATACGGCTGTGAAGAGGGTGAAGAGGGCTGGGCAAGGGAGAGGAAAGCTTCTCCTTGCTGTACTTGGTTGCCATAATGAATCTGTTGCTAAATGAAGCGCAAGAATCGATGGGGAAGCCACTGGCTAGACAGACAAACTGCCACAGGGCTGACCCTGGCGAATCTGCGCTCCTTCCACGCTGGAGCAAAGGGCCTCTCAGTTTGTGGAGACTGTCTGCAAGCATTTAAAAATGGTTAATTTAAACCAAGTATTAAATTAAATCCAAAAGCTCTGAGCACATTCTAGAGCTTACCTTCCCAGAGAGATCTGCCAGATCGCTCTCATCACGTCGCTCTTGCGAAGGAGTGTCACTGAGATGGCAGCTCCCACTGGGAGAGATGGACAGAGTCTTGGACAGGGGTGCCAAGACCTTGCTGGAGTTTGCTGGAGACTAAATGGAAAATCCCTTTTGCAGATCTCAGCCTTAGTTAGTACTTCTGGCCACCAGAGTTTCCCTATCGAGACATCAAAGCGAGGATTCAGAGGTGTCTCGGTAGCGTAAACCTGGCTGAGAATGAAGGTAAAGTCAAGCAAAGCAGAAGCCAAAAGGCTCCATAGAGAAGGGGGCTGTGGCGAAGCAGAGGCTGGCTGGGAGGAGACTGTGCCTCTCCCAGGGAGGAGAGCATCCCTCTAACTCCAAAAGCAGGTTCCCGGGAGAGGAATGGGTTTATGGGTGCCTGGCTGGCCAAAGGGACCGCGTGCAGGGCAGAGTGGGGGAAATCCTTAGTGCCGTGGGGCAGAGGGACTGTGACCACCTCATCCCCGCTCTGGGCAGCAGTATCCGAGTCCAGGGCAAGGTTGGTGAACACTTTCTGGGAAGAGCTCCCACCGCCAACCCCTTTTGTTCCTTGCAGAGGAGCTGCTTTTAGTTCGGCTTCCTCTGGGGTGGGAGAGAGGAAACCCAGGAGGGGGATGCGGAGCACTTTCGGCGGCAGCGCAGGAGCTGGGGTGGGCACCGGCGCTGCCTCGCACCGGGAGCTGGTAGGTGTGTGTCTCCTGGTCCTGGGAGCGCGCGGGCCCGAGGTGTTTGCCATCTGCCCGGCAGCGCGGCTCTGGGCGGCTGGGGGAACACAATGCAGGGCTTCTTCTGCGCCGCGCTTTCCGGGTTTGTGCTGCAGCTGTGGAGTTTGACTGTTAGTGTTTAAACAAGCTGGTATTACACAGGAAACGGCCACCTCCACAGGCCCCCGCGGGCTTGTAACATGGGGTCATTGCGCTCGATATTAATCACCACGCAGCCCGCGCGCCCCGGTGAAGATGGTGGCTCGCGCCGGAGCGCCCCGCGCGCCACCGTGGCCGGTAGGGATTCGGTGGGCATCAGGCTCGCCCCGGCACCCTCTGCTCTCTCTACGCTTGGGTTCTGTGCCTTTTGCCTTGCGGGCCCGTCGTGGGCATCTTTGCCACGGGCCGTCCCCTCGCTGGGGCCGCGCTCTGCCCTGGGCGCCGTGCTCCAGCCCTCGTGCTCGGCTGTGCACTTGTGCGGCGCTCTCGCCGTCGCCTGGCCGGGCTGCGTCCTGGCGGCGTGCAGCTGGGCTGTGCTCACACTGACAGCTACATTAAACCTGGAATCCTGAGGCAATAAAAAAGAAATTAACTCTTATTTTTTTTTCCTGTCCTAGTGGAATAAGCAAATGTAAATGTGTCTGTGGGGAAGTGAATGAACCCCCGTTCTGAGGAAAGACCTCGCGCTAACCCCCTTCTCGCTTCCTCAGTTAAAAGCTCTGGGAGCCTCGTCCCTCTACCTGGGAGCTGCGTGCCTGGGCTCGGTGTCAGTAATTCGGGGCCTCCCTCCGCAGAGGGACGCCGAAGCCGTGGCACTGTGCGTACACGATGCTTCCAGGCACCTGGGCCTGCCTTGGCTTTGCAGAGAGGCTCTGGCACCGAAGTGCCGTTGGGTGACATAAGCCAGAAACACCTGGAGGTGGCCGCGGTGGTGTCCCGGGAAGGGGCAGTGGGGAGAAGGTGCCTGAGAGGGCTCCCGAGGGTTGCACGACCTTCTGGGGTGAGTGCACATCCCAGCTGGTGATCCGCTGGGCCGTGAAGTGTCGGCATGAGCCGTTAGCCCTTGCTGGCTTTGCCGGTGGCTAGCAGCTGGTAGATGTTCCTGGTGGTGCCAGCGCTGGGAGGAGCTGCACCCGAGGGGAAGGCAGCAAATTGTCAGACCTGCTCTCTGCAGCGCTACCCCTGTGCACCCCAGGAGAAAACCAGAGGAGAAGCGCCATCACCTCTTCCTCTGTTGGCTTTTTGAACGCTCTGCAGGGTGGTGCACGTGAGAGGGTGCTGCCCAGCTGCCGGCCACTGCCGCAGGGCTGCTCGGGGTTGCGTTGCAGCAAGATCTTGTTACCCGGGGAGCCAGCACAGTCTGTGGTTTGACTGAAGGAAGCCCAGGGTGGAAACCTAACACATCCAGTGCAAATGGCAGATGTGACAAGGCACTGCGAAGCTGGAGGGAGCTGGGGATGAAGGGGATAAAGTGACAGGGACTGCTCTTACGCTCAGGGGGGTGGTGGGGGGGCTGCCCTGCTTGGCGGCGCTGCCAGAGGGGCTGGGGGCAGGCAGCCACGGGGAGAGAGGAGAAAGGATTGCTGGGCTGGGTGGCTGCAAGGGTGTTCGCAGCGTCAGCTCGGTGATTGTTCACAGGGCATTGTTCTGACTTCGGGTGCCAAGCCCTGTGGAGGCAGATGGCTCCTTGTACTTCATCTGTGCTGCTCCTTCACCCCACTACCACCCCTGCCCTGCTGTGGGTCCCAGTCCTCCCCAGCATCCTACCGCTGCCCTCTGCCTTGCCTCCCAGCCTCGCTGGTCATCTCCATCCCCTGCCTGCCGCTCTGTTTCTTGAGGAGTGTGGGCGAGGTCTCTGCAATGTGTTTCTTTCCCTCCTTCTCCACCCAGGCCCTATGCACCTGGCTGTCCCAGCCCCCTGGGACTGTCCTCTGCATCCCTGCCTGTCCCCAACACCCCAGTGCGCTCATTCCCTGGCGGTTGCAGACATTCTCCCTGTTCCTCTCCCCCGCTGATGCCTGCAGCCTCTGCACCTCCTTCATCCAAGCCGAGCCCTCGTCGCAGCCTACGCTGGCGGGGCCCCACCAGTGCTATGTGACCGGACTCAGGCAGCCAAGCCCAGTTGCCAGCAGGGCACTGGGGGAGGGCTGAGCCTCCCAAGCCCTGTGCATCTCCCATGGGCAGAGCTCGCCTTGGAGGTGGCCCAGAGCAGCCCTATCACATCCGGTGCTTGTCTCTGCAGCCTGGGCCGGAGGATAAACTATCAGGGCTGTGGGGCAGTGGATCATTCCTCTTATTATTTTCTTCTTTTGCAGATAGGGGTCGTGGAAAGTTCAGTTCCTTTTAACCCTCGCAGCTCTGTTTATTTTCCAGCTGGTAGCACAAACGCAGCGTTTCCCATTACATCACAAAGGGCCTCGGACAGATCCCTCTGAAAAACGTGTTGCAACTGTTTATTTTTTTCCATATTTAAACATTTCTGACAGCCAGACCTGGCTGAGCCAAGCGATGGAGCTTTGTGAATGAACCTAGCTCCTGGTGTCGGTGCCCGGAGGGGTTTGAGGGACCTCTTCTTTGCAGCGGGCGGGCTGGGGCTGGCTTAGGGACGTGGGCGACTCTGCGTTACATGTGTGCTGATTACGTGCCGGGCTTTGATTAATGGCTCCTCATTCTGCCTGGCTCCCAGGACGCTCTTGAAAACAAGATGTTTCATTTCAGTGTGCTTTCCTGGTACATTGATTCCCGTAAATAACCGAGTCCAGACTCTGTCCACCTGGAGCAGTTCAAAGAGCAGGGGGCCTCCCTCCAGCCCTGAGCTGCCTCGGGCCGCACCGGTCACTGCTGCATCCCTGGTGATGCTGGCTTCCCTGCGCTTTTTGGTGCCCTGGAGGTGTGGGGTGGAGGAGGAGCCCTCCTTACTGTCACCAGCAGCAGATCAGCCCCAGTTTCCCCTATTCCCTGCTTTCGTCCCAGTTTACGCACTAAAAAACCCCTATCTGAGTGCTTTTAGAAACAGGAGGAAGAAATGCAGTATGAGGCAGCCTGGTCATTGCGGTGCCCCGGTGCTTGTTGCCTGCTTCCCCCGTGCTGGCCCTCTCTGGGGTGCTGGGGCCTCCCCAGGGTGTGCTGAGCAGTGGGGATGTGTGATGGGGATGCGCAGAGAGCGGCCCAGGGCGGCCGGTGGCCTTGTGTTCGCACCCGGCTCTCTTGCACGTCACTGCCGCTCCAGGGAGGTGAGACACCACAGAGGCAGCTTTGCAGGTCACTGGCGAGTGTGGAAACCGTGGCCAGAAGCAAAACACGGCTTAACGCCCCGTGGCTGGGGTTTAACTAAAAAAAATCTCTGTGCTTTAGAGCGCGGCTGCAGCATGTGGTCGCAGCAGGTAACAACTGTGCGAAGGAGAGGGTGCCCCAGGCTGGGCTGGGACCCCCCCCAGGCTGGGCTGAAGCCCTCCAGGTGCCTCTTTTGCCCCGACAGCAGTGCGGGTGTTCGGTCTGTCCTCCCAGCAGGCTTGGAAATTGAGTAACAAGCATCGTTTCTCCCATCTGGAACAAGCTGGGTTCCTGCCGGCGCTGCACGGGGAAGCTGCTTCCCGCGCATGTGCTGGCTTGGGAGCGGGCAGAGGTGGGCAGAGCAGTGGGAAGGGCGAGATCCTGGGAGCCGTCCCCGTCCAGGGGGACTGGGTGGTCGGTGTCAGTGCTCAACGGGCGAGGGTTACGAGCCCTCCCGGGTTCAGTGCCAGCGCAGCTGTGCCTGGAGCCCTCTCGGTGGGGTAGGGTAGCAGCAGCGGTGGTGGCGTGCCTCGCCTCGCCTCACCTCTCTGGTATTCGCTGCAGCATTGCAGGCAACTCCCAACGCATTCCAGCCCCGAATTGCTCACGTCTCTCCTCGTTCTCCCAGGGTCTCAGTAGATGTGTGGGCGACGCTGGCTGACTTCTGTAACATACTGACCACAGTGAATCAGTCGGAGGTGCCCTTGTACAAGGACCCAGATGACGACCTTGCCCTGCTTAGCCTGGAAGAGGATCGGCTGCTCTCGGGCTTCGTTCCCCTGCTGGTCGCCCCCCAGGAGCCCTGCTACGTGGAGAGGACCTCGGACAAGGTCAGCAGTAGGCCAAACATCCCCCCTCGATTCCTCCAGACTTTTATTCTTGGGAAGTTTTCTGTGCAAACGGAACACGATTAAGTCATTGAGAAGGGTGTTAAGGGAAAATATCGACCTTTCAGCCGCTGACATCCAGCTCTGTGTCATGAAAACCCCTCTCGACTTCCTCTGGTGTGTGTGTGCTCGCTGGCATGTTGTATATACGATCATTTCCTCACTTGTTTAAATAGTGCAGCTTGTGTTGGCAGTGCTCTCAGTGCACTCCAAATGGTTTGCATCATGCTTAAAGCACCCTCCCCCTCCCCCCGGCCACAAAACTCTGCCTTAGGAAGGCAGCCAGGACTTTTTTCCTTCTCTAAAGAGGAGAGTGATAAATAGGTGACTAGAGAGAAGCAGACACCATGTGTTAACGTACAAAAGGCTTTTAGGAATATGAAGCATTCCCCACTGCCCGCTCTCTATTTTCCTTTCTTTGCTCTAGGAGCCCATTCTAGCCTGAACTTTCCTTTGGCTGTTTGTTTTTAGAATAATGAAATCAGTTCCCTTGTTGATGTGGGGTTTTGGGTCTGCTCTCTGCCACCACCTGGCCAGAAGGGACCTGGGGGCTGCACTTGGATAACGTGTCTGAACCTGATGGGGGTTGGAAGAGGCACAATGGCATTTGTTTTGCACGCCCTTGGAGGCACGGCAGGATAAAGAGTGGCTCTCAACAGTTTCCTGCTTGGAGGCAGAGTCGCAGCACCAGAAACACCGCTCATCTGGGAAGCTGCAGCGTTGTCTCCCTGAGCAGTGGGTGCCCCGAGAGGAGACGTGGAGATGCAGAGGCTGGTTTCTGTGGAGAGTCTGCATGTGACGATGGCATCTTGCCTTCCCATGTGCCACTTCTTCTTGACATTTTCCTGATACGACAGTGAGAGATTCAGGATCTCTGTCACAGAGGGACCTGAGAGGCGTGAATTTCTGTTTCACTTCTCCGTCTGCCCAGCCTGTGCTCACACACTGCCCGTGACAGAGGAGCACAGGGTCCTAGTGAAACTGAGAGCTCTCGCGGTTTGGGGAAGCACCTTAGTCCAGGAAGTCACTGTGGAAATACGGATTTTCAAGGTGCTCTTTGAAGGGGTTAAAATAACACACATGCAGTTGCCCCTGCTGCCCTAAGGTAGCCTGTTCGCCCTGTGTGTGTGGTGGCCTCACTGGTGTTCTGCTGGGGACAGGCCCAGTGCCCCACTCTCTACACAGGGACTCTTTCCCCAGCAGCCACAAACCAGAGCCCCCAGCAGGTAGGTGAGGTGGCTGAGCAGCTCGGTCTGGTGCCCCCATTACTTAAGGGAGGGGGTCGATATTCCCTGAACTCTGCCTCTTGTAACCCCACACCGGTTTATTCGGAGTGCCATCTACCTGCCCTGCCAGGCACTTGCACTCATGTGTGTAAACGAAGAGACGTATCTTTGTCCTAGAGCTGCACCTGAGCTTCTGAGCTGAGTTTTCTCACTGTCCTGGCTCCCTTTGGTTCTGGTGCTTTATAAAGCAACTGTACACCACCACTGGCAGGAGCTGGTGCCCTTTGCAGCTCAGCAGCAGCCACCCGAGCGTCGGGGATTATCAGGCACAGTGGTACCAGCTCAGCTCTGCTGAAAAGACAACACAGATCCCAGAGAGAAGGAGCCAGGCCTGGCTGTGTCTGTCCCACCTTTCTTTCTTTGTTTTTTTTGCCCCCTCTGTGGGTCTTGTTTGGTTTGAAAGTAGCTGACTTTGGAACTGTGATCCCACCCAGCAGGCTGGGGTGTTCGCTCGTGTTTGCGCAGGACTGAGCCCCTGTTGCGTGCCGGTTGTGCTGTGCAGTCGGCTGGTCTCTGCCTTACACACCAAACGCATTGCACGGACGTAGATGGAGGAACCCACTGGTACCAGTGCTACAAGGGACATGCTGAGCAGAAGCAGTGGGTTCTGCAAGGTCTCTTCTTGATCCAGTACTGACCAGTGTTTTCGTTAATGGTCAGACTGGTGAAACAGCGGGTGTGCGTATTCACTTTGCAGAGGACACCGAAGAGGGTTAAGGGGAGGACAGTGAGACAGAGCGGAGATCTCGAAAGCCTGACTTCCAAGAAGGGACTGGAAGAGCTGAGGCTTTTTAGTCTAGAGGAAATTCGAGGAAAATGCGGTAAGATGTTGCAGAAAGGAGTAGAACAAGCTGTCCTCCAGCTCCATGCTGAAAAGCACAGAAGGAATGGGCATAAATTGCAGCAAAATAGATTAAGACTAGACTTTAGGAAAGGCTTCATACCTTTGGGTAGTTAAGCACTTGAAAGCAGCCTCCTTAGCGATTCTGCAGAATCTCTTCAGCCTTGGAGATTTTTAAAAGCAGGCTGGGTGTCTCTCTCCGGTACAACTTGGGTGGAGGTGAATGCCTTGGAAAAAGAGGCAAAGTGACCTCTTTGGATGCTCCTACCCCATCTCCCGTGATTCGGTAATGCTGTAGAAAGGGGCTGAAGTGGCAGCTGCGTCACTGCAGTGAAATGACTACCATGTTCCACAAATCTTCTCCTTCTGCAGTATTAGTGAAGTGAATTATTTGACTCTCCAGAAGTGGGGTGTTGTAGAAGGCAGTGCAGACCAGGCCAGGAAGGTATGACAGAGGCATGAACCCATGTGACTTTCACGAATGACTGTGAGCAAGATACAAAAAGGCACTTCCCTGCAAAGAAGCCCCCAATCCGACTTAACCAGGAGATCTTTGTGTGAGGTCCCCAGTCCACCATCTGCTCCCTGCCCTCCTTTTAGCGTGCAGAGCCCAGATGCATCTGACTCCTCAGCAGATGCAGTTCTGGGCCGTTTGCAGTGGAAAGGTGCCGTGTCCATGGCGAGTGTGGTGGCACAAGGGGATCTGTATCCCTGAGCCGGTCGGGCGATGGCAGCAGGCGCTGCAGTGGGGCAGCTCTGCCTGGCACGTGCCACGTCCAGCTGCGTTGCAGCAACTTTCCCATTTGCGTGCGCCTTGTTGGTTGCCGATTGACTGAGCCGAGAGCAGGTGAGAAATGGTTTTTCTGTGCAGCGAGAACTGTCTTTCCCGTACTGATTTTTCATTGCTTTTTAGCAGCACCCAATTTCTTTCTGCGCTCCATTTCTTTCTCTTGTGTTCTCATGCTTGGCCCAGTTTTCAGCCCAAGTTCCTGACAGTTCTTTGCTGGAGAGGCAAAGGAAATGTACCGCTCTTTATATGGCACGCTGGGAATGTTCTGTGGGCTGGGAGGGGGGTTCTGTTATGCCAAAGTAGCTCTGGGAAGCTCGATGTGGTACCTTTCCTATCACTTGCGTGGCTAGGAGGAGGCGGTTGGCTTTTTGCTGCAGTATCTCACATTACTTGCTGATGCTCCATATCCTTATCCCATGCTTTTGCACCATAGTTTAATGAATTTGTAAAATTTTGGAGGAAAGGAATCTGTTGAAAGGCAAGACTGGAGAGTATTTGGCTTAAAATGGTGTTAGGTTATTGGCTCCACCAAGAGGATGGTTGTTTTGTAAGCTATATAGGACAAACAGTGTGCTTCCCACTTCTTTTTGTTCTCCACGTCCCATTTACTGCAGATGGAGTGCAGTATTCAGCCAGAGTTTCTCAGCAAGTTTTTTGAGCATTTGGCCTGGCTCTTATTTTGAGTGAAAATGTTCTGACTTCGTTCATTGCCATGAAGCTGTGCATTCGAATTCCTGCTGGAGCCAGTGTGACACTTAGAGCTTCCCATCGTCTCTTGCACTGTCATTGAAGCTGTAACCAACAAAAGCTGGCTCCAGGGTGAGCATAACTTGGTGATGTTTTCCTGGGCGTATGTTGGGCAGATATCCATTGCAGCTTGTGTGATGGAACACCACCGAATGTACCAGTCAACAGCAAACTATGCAGCCTGGTGCCTGAGCTGTCAGACTGTGTCTGCAGCATTTGCAGCCGAAGGAGATGCTGCCAGGACCTCACTCACCCGGCGTTGTACCCGAGGCAAGAGCAGGGAACAGCAGCATGGCTGAGTTAAGGTTCGGGAAGAAGGAAGGTAACGACTGTGGATTCATCGGGTGGTGCGTGGTGCTGCTGTGGGGGACTTGTGATGGAAAACACTTGGGTTGTGTTGAGGGTAAAGCAAGTGCTAGTGAGGGTGCATCTGAGCTGGGGCGCACCCTGGTTTCCTCAGCTCTCACTGAATCCTGTTGTCTCGGGAGCATCCTGCTCTGCAGTGGCCCCGTGGAGGTGGTGGCAAGGCTGGAAGAGGGCTGCAGATCACCTGGCACGGAGCAGAGCAGGGAGATCCTTCTCCTCTGTGCAGGCACACGGCATCGCTGCTTGCCCGCATCCCTGCAAGCTCTGCATGGGCTGGAGGCGTGCATCACCCAAGCCTGTGCCTGCAGCACACGGTCTGCCACATGTCCCAGCCAGGGAGACATGGAGGAGAAAGTGTTAATGTCCCTTCCCACAATAAACCTCTCTGCATGGGGGGTCCTGAAATCTGAGCCTCTCTCTCCTCCCCCAGCCCTGACACACGTTAATAAAAGGTTTTTAAACGCCAATAAAAGGCAGCAGCCCCAGCTCACCAGGTCCGGGGCCCAGGGTCCTTGGGAAGGCACTTCACAAATGTGTTTTTTGCATTTTCAGGCTTTTGGCTGGTGAATAAGATTGAGGAGAAATACTCCTTCCCCTGATAACAATACAGTGAGACGCAGGATCAGCAGTGTGTGGATTAAAACCAGACGGTGCATGATTAATACATATGCTTATAGGGCTAGTCGCTGTGGTTCCCTCCTCTCAAACAGAAAGGCACTTTTTTTTTCCCCTCATGTGCATGTTCATGTGTGGACTGTCTCAGATACTCACCACTCAGCTAGTCTCAGCCCTGTCTCACCTCACCAGGCAAATGAAAGCCCTAAAAGGCAAGGCTCTGAAAAAATAACTAGCAACGTTTTACTGCCCCAGACCTACAAACTGGGTACTGCAGGGCTCCTCCAGCTCCAGGGTGGCCAGTTAGCTTCCCGTACTTGGTGCTGTTCTTGTTTCACGAGTACTTGCTTCCTGCTGTTTGCACTACTCACCTGTCAGTGCAGAGAGCCTAAAATACAAGCTTTGTTCTCCTTAGAAAACAAAAAATCTCTTTCCTCTGTACTGTCCAGCCCAGGTGGACAGTCCATATTTGACCCTTTCTCTGGTTGCCCCAACATGCTCGAGATTTGCAGAGCTAGTAGCCTTTGAATTAGCTATTTAGGAGCTAATTATTTTTTAGGCTTGGGCTAAAATTAGTCCTGTCTTGTTATTCACTTCAGTTATTTATGGTCTTTCAGTCTTCTTAAGACTTGCAGGTATCTGTTGGCAATGTGTAGTCACGTCTGATGCCTCTTGGAAAGGTAGCCCGAGGTTTAAGAGCCCAGGAGGAATAGCAGTTGGAGTGACCGGGCTCTGTCGTGCCTGTGAACACCAGATGTTTTGTCCTTTCTGAGATCTAATGACTCCTGGGGTGCCAGAGATTAAATCCACGTTAGAGTGGCCACGCTACAGTGATTTTGGGAGGACTTCTTGCAAAGCATCAGAGGAAGGGTAGCAAGACCAGGACTCCGAGAGCACAAACTCTTTGTAAGCAGAGAGAAAACCCCAGTGAGTAAATGTAACTGTTTTCTCAGTATCCTTTCCATATTCCCATTCCATAGCCTTGGAGCATCTCCCTCCAGCTGGCAGGCAAATGCACTCAGCCCATGAGAGCGAGAGCTTCCAGCTTGGAGTTTGGTCCAGAGAGGAAAAGGGAAACTGTGAGCAGAGATCAGAGCCCCAAGTAGGAGAGTCCAAGGAGGAGTCATCCTTGAAAAACTCCTTCCATTCCTGCCTGCCTCGGTTTCCAAACAAGCAGTGAAAGATCCCTGCCACGGGCAGCCCAGCTCGGAGCAGGGACTTGGCAGGAGATGGCAGCCCTGAGGCGGCAGAGTTAGAAATGTTTACATTTTCTGACCAGTATCTGAACTCCATCCCAGCCTCGACCTTCCCTTTCAAGTGGTGCCTTTGGATTGTAAAAGGCAATTAGGCTAAATTATGGGCCATGTTGGAAGGTGATGTCACTGGGTGATGGAGGAGAGGCTGGATTTTATACCACCACGAAGGTAGTGTGCAAAATATCACCTGCTTTGAACTCCTCATCCATCCTTGGCATTTCCTTGAACCACAAGTGCCAGGAACTGTGTGGACACCACGGGAACCTCTCTCTGCCTTTGCCAGGTGTCATTAGCACAGTGGAAAGCGCCAAGCTGAGTCCATGGCCCTGGGTCTGGGTGGCAGAGGAGGGTATGCTGGTGTCTGTTGTGCTGTTTTTAAACATACCTTCATAGCAATGGGCGTGAGCGCTGTCCAAGTGAGTTCCCGAGCATCTCCTGGGGCTGCGTGGGGCATCTTCCAGAGAGGTATTCTGTTCATTTATCATTTGGTCTCTGTTTCTGATCACTCTTTAAGCTAAGAGAGTTTTGAGCATATTCTTAAAAGTGCATTTCTCCAGCTGAAGGTGAAGGGACCTCATGGCAAACAAGCAGTAGCGCTGCCCGAGGACACTGAATACAGCTCTGGAGAAATCCGCAATGTGGAATAATAGTTCAGGCTCCTAAAAGGGGGGGTGGGTTTAGAAAAAAAGAAAAAAAACAAAAAACCCCTGCAATAAATCTAGCGAGTGGAATCTGAGGGAAATGATCCCATCTGGAAAACTCCAGTGCTGGTGCTGCTGAAGGCTTAAGGAGCGATGCAGATCGCAAAAAGAAAACCCTGCAGTCTGAGGATGACAGGCTTCTTAATTGATGTCCATTGCAACTGGTACTCTGCCAGTTTATGTTGGCCACCTGCCAGCGTGCTGTAATTTTGGGGCCAGGTGTGAAGCGTTTCTGTTCCATCTTGTTCCCAAGCACCTACAGAAGCCTCACACATCTCACTTGAGGGCTGCAGCCCTGTAGGAAACAGCTGTACAGGTATAGGTGAAAGGAAATGTCACAGCTGGGCTTGGGAGTACTCCCCCGTGCCTTGCCTAGGGCTCTGTTTTGGGGGCCGCTCTCCCCCCTCCCCGTGCTGGGTTTAGGGAGGTGGCCACTGTCACAGGCACACCTGCCTGTCTGTCAGCAAGGTGCTTTGAACATCAGGGAGCTTCTGGGAAGAATGTGCAGGTCAGAAACCTCCTCTTCAAAGAGGAGCCCACGGTGGTGTGCGTCAGTCCTGGAAGTGGGGAATCCAGCCTGGGAGAGTCCCGGATGCTGGCAAGGTAGGGGAGCTGTGGCCATCTCCTCTGGTCTCTTCTCCCTCGGGAAACCACAGGGAAATTTCCAAGGGAAGAAGAGCAGATCGTGTAGAAAGCACTGAGCCTTGATTTCGAAAGGCTGAGAACTCATCGGGATCGTTAGCAAATGGTTGCAGGAGCCAGTTTCAATTGCTGTTAAAAATGTGCGTTATTTCTGGTCTAAGTTTGTTTTGTTTCAGTTTCCACTAATTGGATTTTGGTGCAGGTTGGGAAGCCCTCCATTGCTGCTCTGACCCCGATATATAAATGTGTCCCAAGTCCCCCCATTCCCATCCTCTTTCGATAAGCCAAACAGATGGAGTGAGAGACATCAGTTTCTTGGGCATGGTTTGGCTCCCCTGAGCCATTCTCATGGTGCACCGTGGCTGTCCAGGCTCCTTGTGTTTCTCTGTAAGCTGCTGCACCAGCTTGTGAGGAGGAGGTGACCACTGTGCTCTTCCGCTCTCCTCCATACCCACCAGACGCTACCAAACGTCCTGCAGCCTTTGCCCCTAGAGGCACAACTCTGCGTTTGGCTGTGTTAACCACCGTGGTGTTTGCTTGTGAGCAATTTTGAGTTTTTCATCTGTGGGTGAGTTGCTGTTCAAAGACGGGGAGGGTAGGAGATGGTGTCTAATCTGCAGGCTTTATCAGTAAAGGTTTTCTTTGTCCAGGTCACTGAACCTATTGTTAAGCAGCGTAAGCCCAGCAAGCTTCCCTGCGGCCCCGCCAGGACTGCCCTCTTGTTTACGCTGACATTTTAAGACCTCTGTTGACCAGATTTTAATCCGGTCCGTATCCTGTGCACTGCAGTCTCTGGGGCATACTAGCTTTTCACGTCCTCTCGTCCCAGCCCTGCAGAGCGCTCAGGCCGAGGGCAGCCGCCGGCCTGAGGACGCGCAGCCGTGGCATCGAGCTGCAGAAACAGCGTTGAAGGCAGCAGGGGTTCAGAGCTGTGCGGCTGCTTTGCCACAGCCAAGCATGAACAGGTCCCGTAGCCCTGGCCAGGCGGGCAGGATGGCGAGGAGGAGCAGATCTAACAGTACCTCCAGTCCAGCACCCCTCTGCAGAGCTGGGGTCCTGCTGCTTTGCCTCGGTCCTGAAGCCGAGAGCTGGTGTGTGAGAACTGCAGTCTCACTACGAGGTGAGGAACCACCTGCCAACGTGTTAAGATCCAGTTACACATGTTCTCTTAATGTGCCTGTTAGTGAGCGTGAGAGTGGCTTTGTGGTCTGGATGCGGCTTGCAGGGAAGTACGAGGTGCTGCCTTCCAGGCAGCCCCATCTCTTGAGGAGGAAGCAGGGAGGGAAGAACCAGCAACTCGTGGAAACAACCTTCCCTACCTGTGAGATGCCTCTTTCCTGGCATATGGCGGGAGTGAGCAACACCCCAGGGCAGGGGGAAGCCATGGGGAATTTGCAGCTCGTGACATTTCCATCCCTTCCTCCGCTGCCTTCCCCCTGCCTTGGATCCACCTCTGCCTTTCCTCCAGGCTCCTCTTGGACAGGGCGCTTTAGCCACTGCGTCGGCTCCAAGTGAATCAGGCAGCCTGGGTGTGAGCCGTGCACGTGTACCAGCACGTGTGCGGTTCCTCAGCCAGCGCTGCGCAGTTTGGCTCCGGTGTCAGCAAAAGGCTCTTTTAAAGTGTTTTCTGGAAGTGCGATGTGATCATCAGCTCAAGGCAGAGACTGACAGGATAAATCAGCCTTGTCCCGTGCCTGGTTCCAGGCGGCGTTGGATCTTTTCACGCGGATCAGATGACACTCGTTGTCGAACATCCTCGCTTCTGTCATTGTCAGGCCAGGTTTCTCTGTAATGAGATGGAAAGCTTACTTGTGCTCAGCCCTTTTGTCCTAATAGCTGTCTCCAGAGGTTCAGCACAGACTCTTGGGAAACGGGAAATGTCCTATTCAAGAAACTCACTGACCGCGTGTTCCCGGAGTCGGCATCAGTGGAGTTGACCGAGGAAAGGAGAGTCAAACCGTGAAGTCTCCTGTGCAGCACCTCCTCGGCGTAGGCTGCATGCACCTTTTGCTTCCCTTCTTTTTTTTCCCAGCAGCTAATGGCCTTGCTTCTGCCACCCTGGCACCCTAATGGCACAAAACCTGCTATGTCTTGGCAGGACATCAGGCCCAGATAGTGCATGGCTCTGGCTATAAAAGAGGTATTCACCATGACTTTAGTGTCCCGAGAATGACATGTTAGAGCCCAGACCTCGTGGAATTTGCCGATTGAAAGGCCTCATTAAAACACCATTAATGCTGGATCCCCTCCCAATGAGCCATCTCTTATTGCTACCCAGAGAAACTTTGAGGAAGTGGAAAGGCTGCTGTGGCTGGCTGAGCTGGTCCCTGGCTGTGAAGCGTGGCCTTGCCTTGGACAGTGTTTGCGGTGCTCAAGAGTTAATGTGGTGCTCCTTATTGTGCAGGGGGTCCCTGGGACTCAGGGTTGCCTCTTTGCCTCGTGCTTTGCCAGCTGGATACGCCGCCACTGCTCAGACTCTGCACTCCAGTACTAAACTCAGTCCTTGACCTGACTTTTCGTTTCTGCCTGTGGCTTAGCTTCAGGGGTGACCCTGTTTCACAGCACTATTTTGTCTTCAACCAAGTGAAATGCTTAAAACATCCCTGCTGAAGATGACGACGGCTGTGGTATCCACCAACACAGCTATTGGAAGGACCTCAGGAAACCTGAAAAAAGACCCAATTAATAACTCCTCATTGTTATCCTGAATAAGAAAGATCCACGTCCTGGGAAGCTTGCCAGAGAAGTGGACTGGGTGGAATGCAGGGAGTGGTCAGCCCAAATAACAGATGGGGATCTACTCTGTCTCTACGGGAGACGGAAGGTGACCTCTGTCATTGAGCTTGGAGTCTGCTCCCCACGTTTCTGCTCCCAGCTGGACCTCGTGTTGTTTTTGTGGATGCCAGCACTGGGCTGAGTCTGGGCGAGGATGGAGAGCCCAGCTCCCACGGCAGGCTGGAGCTGGTGTCCTCATGCTGTCGTATCCCAAATCAGAAAGAGAAGACACCACCGTGGTCTTATTTACTGTTTTCTTTTCTCGCTGTCATTGAAGTCAAAGCACTTCCCAGGCATTAATGAACGTATCGCCACAACACGTTATGACAGAAGGAAAAGCAATTTCCTCGTTAGAGATTGGCGACAGAGGTACACGAGGCTGAGGGACTGACCCAGGTCCCACAGGAAGCCTTAGCTTCGAGATGAGAACAAACCCACGATACCCAGGATTTCAGGCCAGTGCCTCAGCCCCAGGCCACCCACATCCCTTTGGAAGACAAGGGGGTACTAAGTGAAGGTTCGCTGGGAAGCGTTAAAATTCTTCCCCAACATAGGCCTCGCACGAGCAATGTTACTGCTGCTGGTCTGACTGTATCTGTGGTGGGACACTGAAATGCTGGATATTTAATCCAGATAATTTAATCACATTTTTTGCTGTAGCATATTTGCATGTATTTCCTTAAACATAAGGTAAAACCTGTAATTTATTTAAATTAACAAAATTTGCCGTAACATTTTGCATACCAGCATTTTACATAAAGCATTATCTCCACCATATGTAACAAATGTTTGTCTACAAGTTTATATATCATGAATAGCAACAATAACAGTATTTATTTCTAGTCATTTTGTTGATTTATTTTTTTAAACTTTCCCAGACCATCATTGTACTTGGGATGGGTAGGTGCATAGGTAAACACAGATTTTTAAATATGTTTTCTGAGGCCTGAGAAGGTATTGCCTGTCTGCTCTGCCCAGTTTGTGAACAACAGAACAGATTTGCCTTTTGGTTCCTTATTTATCTTAAGCATAAATGATGTCATGTTTATTATAGCATCCATTATTATTGAAGGAAAGGGATTCATGTCTCTAGACAGAAGATGATGGAGTTGGCTACATCCTTGTGCTGCTGCGTCGGTTCACCTGATAGCTGGTCCGTGCAGGGAAGTGCCCACGGAGCAGTGCTTCCAGGGTGCCTGGCGGACATGCCTGCTGATGCGTGTTTTTGGAGTTGATACTGTGACCTACCAGCTGCTGGTGATGTACCACATTTCTGGCACTGAAGTTGCTTTTGAAGATCGTGCTTGCACTCTTTTAAGTCATCTAGGCACTTCCAGACGCTTCTTGAACTTGTACCCGTTGCCAGCTTATCTTGTTAGCTCCCTCTAGTACCAGCAACTTTTTTTTAGTCCAGCATCTGTCCTAATGAGCAAAGATTTGGTCAGCACTGGCCTGAGCTTGGCAGAAACCTGATGGATGAAATACACTGAACAGTCCAGCCCGTGGGAGCTGAATTTGCTCGGCAGTTGCCTGTTTTCACACCCGTAGCTACAACATCCTTTTAGACACCAGCATTATCACCGACTTCCCTGTGACTTGAGAGTTGCTCGCTAGTGACTGCCCTGACATGGGAAAGGAGAGATCCTCCAGGTATCGGCATGGAGGGACGCCTCATGTTTTGGAAGTATGTAGTACCTGCTAAATGTGCAAGAGGCTTAATCATCTGGGAAATGCTGGGGTTATAAAGATAAATCCTTGTAGGCTGGAGACCTGGAAGGGAGATGTGTGGATGGATTTGTCTAGGTGGGAAAGGGAGCGAATGTCTGTACGGATGCATTGGATTATTATATCATTGCTAGTGTGTAGACAGAGCAGTTGCTAAACAGAAACGTGGGCAAAGAGATGGAAATGCTGGCTGGGGACAGCAAGGGGCTCACAGCTTCGAAGGTACCAGCAAGTCGCTGTGTGCTGCTGACCTCAGTGACAGAGACCCATCTCCTGTGCAATAGCTGGCCATGGCTGCAGGCAAGTTGGAGCCTGATTTCCAGGCTGTTCCCTGTGTCAGTGAAAGTCTCGTGTGTCTCTTGGGTGGTTTAGAGACCCAACGCCCAGGGCAGCATTTCTGAAGATTGCATGAATGATTGGGATGAGGTGACAGGAATGCAGTCAGGATGAGCAGCCGCTGCTGACCGTGTTCCCTGCCCACGGCACGCTCAGGAGGGGTGTTGGCTTTTTGTGGCACGAGTATAGGACTGGTTTGCTG
Source organism: Leptosomus discolor (assembly GCF_034619465.1). Lineage (NCBI taxonomy): Eukaryota > Metazoa > Chordata > Aves > Leptosomiformes > Leptosomidae > Leptosomus > Leptosomus discolor. Next base: position 10,813,231 of record NC_141408.1, read on the forward strand.
CCAGTAATATGCAGGAGGACTTCAGCATCCATTTGTACTTGTTCTTCTTGGTGTCCTCTGCCTTTTTGTTCCCAATAGTTAGGTGAAAGCTGTTCAGCTGGCAGGGTGGCACCTTTAGGTTGCTGAAGGATACAAAGCTTGGCTTGGCTTGGCTGATGCCTGTGTCCTTGGGGTGTGGAGCATGCCTTCCTCCCCTGGGAGGATCTGAGCATCTTCAGTGCTTAACCTGTGGAGGTAGCAGAGCCCGTATTGTGGCCACTCTTTGCTCCACAGCATCTCTGGCCATCTTTCCCTTTTCAGGATATAAACTGCCATTTTGGAGAATGGTTTATTTGAATTAGTTACTTTATGTTTTATTTGGGGTTTTTTTGTCTAAAATGAAACATCTTGGCGTGGTGAAATGTGAGGACGGGAGAGAATTTGCTGGAACTTCTGAGAGACTTAGCGTGTACGTGCTAACAGGATGTAACTTCTGTCCTGCCATGTCCCTCCTCATGCAGACTGAAGCGCCATGGGCTGTTCCCTGTCGTGGTGAAATCCTCGAAGCCTGGTTTCGAAGGCTTCAGGGCGGTCTGGTGATGAAGAGGAAACCTGGTAGACTGTTACCCCTCAGAGATGCACCTCATGCTCCCATCCTGTCTTGGGCAGTGCCGCCCCTTCCTGCAGGCACCTCACTCCTCCTGTAGCTCCTGGGTCTCCTGTTCCCTTGGGCAGGATTCCCACTTTTCAGCTCTTCCCAGATTTCACCTCGGTTTCCCCCTTTTTAATAGGAATGCTTGGCCTCTTGCACTCAGACTCGGGGAGGAGCAGCTTGTTTCTGTAGCTGGCCTGGTGCCAGATGTCATCACTTCAGGCAGTGCCACGCTGCACATCTTCAGCAGTTTGAAATGGAGAGACAGAAAGAGACAGATAAGATCAGCAGCTTTAGGTGATGGCATTGTTTCAAATAAACCATGCATGACCCAAAGCTTCCACTTCAAATGGGGAATGAAATTGCTTCATCCTTTGACAGCTTGCTCCATGAAAGAAATTTATCTTCACTTAATTGCTTTAGATCCCAAGAGGCTGTGTACAGTAATTTCTAGGAGATAATTATATCAAATTAAAAAAATATGTGACTATCCGACTGCTGAGCATGAGTGCAGTGGCCAGAGAGCAGGAAGGAAAGAGGCACCACATCTGACTCATGCTCACAGGTTATCGCTTCCCCTCCTTCTCGTGGTCCGCAGGCATGGCACTTGGTGACCACAGGAGAGCCTGTCTGCGAGGGACTGGGCGCCAACGTGCTGAGCAGGGTGCTTGGAGCCGGGAATCCTGCTCTCCTGGTGCTTCTTCAGGATCCTGTCTTCGCTTCCCTGCTGGGGCATGGCAGGGATTTCCATCACCAATACCTTGTCACTTGTGGGCAGCAAGCCTTGCCAGGCCGAGCTTGGCAGCGCTTGGGATCTGGTTAGTTCTCCTGTGTAGTTGTACAGTAGAGCTGAGGAACAAGAAAGCTTGTTGATTTAAAAACATGTATATTTAGAAGCAGAGTGTAAACTTCCTGCCCAGGCTGGGATTGGATTCTTGACTATGTTTGAGTTTCCAGTTTTCATTTCCTTTGCCCTCATACTTAACATTGTGTATCTCCCAGAGTGTGCCCCAGACTAATCTCTCCTTAACCCTCCCTCGCCCCACATTTTTCTCTCATTATTTGCACATCAGTTCCAGTTCTTCCAGGAAGCAGCGTATCTCCTGATTGTCCCTCCGTGCCATAGCTGAGCCTGGGCTCCTGCAGGTCTCCTCCATCCCTCTGAAAGTGACCTCAGACCCCAGCCAGCAGCAGACCCAAGCTGGGGACTGCAGCAGGGACAGAACTGCTGGCAGTTGCCATCCCTCAGAAGAAGATAGACTCTTTCAGCGCTGGTTGAAATCCTAAAGCGACATCCCTCTTTGTAGCTCACGGGAAACAGTCACTGGCCAGTTCCAGGAGGGGTAAATCGCGCCATTGTCTAAATCTTCTTCCTTTTCTCTCCTTTAAATCAGACTGCATGCCCTCCTTGACTGCCTCATGTGACAGCTCCTGCCCTGCCATTGCCTTTACAGCCATCTCCTTGGGGACAAAGATGATTTTGTTCCCCCCAGGGCTGTGACAATTTTTGCGTGTGATCCTGCATGGGCTTTGAAACGGTTGTCAACAATCCTGGGCCAGGACTGAGCTCCTCCTCACCCCTGTGATGTGCAGGCTGGTTTTTGAAGTGCGGTGCTGCTTCAGCTGTTCCCAGGAAGTCTGCAGGGGAACCGTGTTTGTACTAATGAGGTAAAGTCCCTGTGTGTTTCTGGAGGGGATCTACTCAATGGGCTCTTTGATGTCCTCTCAATTTTTTGGACTTACATCAAGTAAGTCTAAAAAAGAAAAGAAATGTTTTTGGCTTAGCCTAGAACATTTGCACCTGAGCAAGATGACCTGTGGCTGTCCTGGTGTCTAAGGAAGAAATCCACGGCCACCAGTAGAGCTGCAGCCTGGAGCAGAGAGATGGAGGCTTCTGGTCCTAAAAGCTGCCCACCCAGATAAGGTGGCTCCCAGGGTTGTTTCAAGGTGTGAGAGTTGTCACGTGTAAAATGTCTCCTCAAGGCACTCGGTAAATGTAGCACGGTCCCCACGGGCTGTTCAGGCTGCTGCTGGTGGTTAATCTCACACCACCCCGAGTGCAGACAAAACCAGATGTACCTGCGGTGTTGTGTAGTTCAGTTCACGTGTGCCGAGCTGAACAGCATCTCCGGCCTCCCTGTGTCTCCAGAGTCTGAGAAATCTCACTTTGGGGCGACCGTCCCCAAATGTCCTCGTGTTTCGTGCACTGTCTCCAGTTCAGACCTCGTGGTACTGCCACAGGGCTTATGTTTCATCATCTTCTGGCCTGGCTGCCCAAGCCCAGCGCTCTCCAACAGGTCGTGCATCCTGATCTTCAGCTGTAGTTTGTCATTATCTTTTTTTTTTGTGTGAGATGTCCGGGCAAAGCTTGGCACGTTGCGGTGGTTAGTGGGGTCTGCTGCTGTCCTCGGTGACCTCTGCAGCCCAGATAGCCTTTGCCCTTTTGTGTCCTCCTTCCAGGAATGATCCATGGGCTGGTCTGAAGTTTTGGTTCCTTAGTCCCAGGCTCGGAGGGGGGAGGAGAGAGGCTTGTGGCAGCGGTGTTTGGTTGCCTGAAGCAGGGAGACTCCTTTCCTCCAGCACAGTGTAGTTGTTGTGTGGGTGACTGCCCTGAGGTACCAGTCCCATAATAGTGAGCAACTAATCAGCTGGAAAGGGATGCTTTGTGGAGTGAGAAGTGGAACGTGGTTGGAGGAGAGGGAGCAGCTGGGCATGGCACTCCACAGCCACACCAGCCAGGTCAACAAGCTCAAGCTCAGGCCTCTTGGTCCCTGGGGTTAAGATGCGGCACCTTCTGCCACTGTGGGTTTTTTCTGTGTTTTCCCATAATGTCAGCCGCGGTCAGTCTGTCCGTCTTGTCTTGTCCTTTTCATTTTCTCTGCTTTCTTGGCATACTTCACTTACTCCTTTTTGTTGCTGTTAGTGAAGAATATATCACCTAAAGCCATTTGAAATACACTTTCTGCTCTTAATAGTTTCAAAGACTGGCTGCCCTGACGGCCAAAGCCTTGGGAGACAGGCGAGGGGGCTGCAAGGGGATGGGCACCCTATTGCAGAAACTGTCAGAAGAGCATTTAAGGAACTGAGAATACGAGGAGCTCTCATCTGGCTCGAAGCTGCTGCTCACAGCGCAGTTGGCGTTTTGTTTCAGAGGCCACGAGTGAATGAGTTAATGATGATCCCAGATGGCTTCAGAGTTTGCCTCTTGCCACCCCTTCCTGTTCCCCCAGGATCTCAGATGGTGGCGGGAGATGAAGTAAAATTCTAGAGTTTATTGTAAAGTTCATCTCTCTCCCTAAATCATGCTGGAACTTGTGTGTGCTGTGTTGGCAGCTTCAAGGGGATGCTACCTGGTAATTAATTAGTTGTCAAGAGACAGCCCAGAGGTTCCAAGTCTTTATATTCTTGCTAATAGAAATCGCTCTGATTACATTTTCCCCCTTGGCTGGAGGGCTGAAGAGCGCAGAGCAGGAGCTATGGTCCATGGGCAGCTGGAGCACGCCTGCCTGTCCTTTGTTGGGACTCCTCTGAGCGTGCTAGCACACGCTGCCGTGAGCACGAACCCCGAGGGAGCCCAGTCCTGAGCCCTGCCGTTGCCAGCCAGTTCTGCTCATGTTTCTCATCACACGCTTCCCCTGCCTTTGCAGGTGAGCCTGGCTACAATTTCCCTTCAGCTCCTCCTCAGGGTCTTCCCTTGGCATCATCGTTCCCATCAGCCCTTCCCCTGCAGCCCCCTCCCCAGCCCGGACAGTGGTGCTTTGCACGTTTTCTTTGCAGAGACCTATTTCTGGGCTAAGTTTAGAGAAACGTTCAGAGTCTACAGAGATTCCTAGTGTTTCTCTCAACCTCACTTCTGTTTTCTGCTTTTCATTTTTATCTCCATGCTTCTGGAGTTAGTTGTGAGCAGATTTAGGTTTCTACTTGCAGAGAGAGGGTTGGGGAGCTACATGAGAGGTGCCTGGATTTTGGGGTCGTCACACCCAAGCAAGGCATTATACACACAAACCTGGCCTGAAGCTGGGTTATCCAATGGTTTGTTAAAGGACCATTTACATTTTTGTGCAATATTTTATATTTTTCCCGTCTTTTTGCAGAGATTCTCTGCTAACAACTGACAATTCCCACTCTCCCTTTCTCTGGCTGATGTCTGTGTATGTCCCAGCAGCCTGGTTGTGTCTGGCATCTTGAGCAGCTTTGTGCCCATTCAAAATTAGCATCTTTGGGGCTGAACCCCGTCATCCATCCAAACTCTTCTCCTTATCATGCTTCTCTGGTCAGCACCACCATCCCAGGGGGGAGCAATGTGTGACATCCCAACTGTTTGGCAGATGTCACCCTCCTCCTCCCTCTGCAGCAGGACACAGTTGTTTTCTGTCGCGCCCCTCACCGATGTACTGAAAATCCAACCTTCCCGTGGCTTCAGGAAGCACCTGTCTGGGAGGGAGCTACTGGGCTTGCCGAGTGGCACTCTGGAGACCTGCAGGAGGTGACGATGACCTGCCAGCCACAGTGACCCAGGTACGCTGACAGGAGTGGACCTCTCCAGTCGTGCAAAGTGGTCCATCTCAGCCCAGGGTGCAGCTTGCTTTGTCTCCTTGTGTCTGGGAGAGACTCCCAACTTTCTGCTCCTCCCGAGCACCCCTGAGGGGGCGGATGCAGCAGGGCCGGGAGATGCTCCCGGGCCAGGCAGGGCACAGCAGGCAGCGAGGGGAGAAGCAGCCCAGCTCGTGGGCAGGGATGCTGAAGCTCTTTGAAGCCCATCTCTGCTACCTTAGGGAGCAGCTCTGCCCTGGCTGATCCCAGGAAGCATCCCATCCGGCATCCCTCTGGATGCTGTAAATACGCCGCGGCGAGCCGTGCTGCTCTGCCGGATGCTCTCACGCCTGCTGGTGCCGTGCCTTCCCTTCCCACCCCCGGGGAGCCGGGCTCCGACCCACCTGACGTGGCTGCCTTTGCACACATATGGTCCCTTCTCTTTGTGTTTAGTTAAGTGTGGGAGGACTCGATGCTATAACTCCTGTAGCTTTTAAGCTATTGTTATTGCTGATATGGCCCTGCAAGCAGACGTGGCAGTTTTACAAGCATGGCCCCGTCCCTAACAAAGGCAATTAGGATGCTATTCTGTTATAGCTGGGGGGAGAGAGATTTCTAGTGTCTGGAAGGAGCAGCCTGGAAAGGGCATAATCTAATGCAGAAGATGAAGACAAAGGCATTTTGAAGGCAGGATGTGGGGAAAATGGGGGCATGATGAGCTCAAAGGGCAGATTTGCAGCGGACATGGGGGTACAGAAGCCAAGCAGCTCAGGATGCAAGGCAGGCGTGAGCAGGGGAGCAGCAGAGACACGCTGGGCTGGTACAGCTGGGATGAAGGTGAAGAGCGGGGTGGTCTGTGCTTGGGCAGGAGATGGTTGTTTTGGGTGCGAAGGGTGACGTTTCAGGCTGCTGGGTGAAAAAAAACCCCAAGGTGTGATAACCACTGGAGTGTGATCACCACTGGAGTGTGATCACCACTGGAGTGTGATCCTGTAGGGCAGCAAGCAAAGGAGGTGGAGGTGACCGTTGGGGCAGGAGCGGCACAGGGCTGTCAGGTGATCATGAAGCTGTGGAGGTGGTGCAGGAGGGCTGGGGGGAGCCGGAGAGGGTGACGAGGGCCACCGCTGTGGTGTGGTTTGGTGTGGTTTGGTGCGATACACCCAGGGCGAGTCAGGAGGCTGTTTGCAGTCACAGGGCTCGAGCTGCGTTTTATGCTGCTGGCTCCTTCCTTGCTTGGCTTTTCCAGCATCTGATCTGACTGTTTGCTTGCAATGATTTCAGTTGTTTTCTATTTTAGCTTCTGACCCCGAGTGCCTGGGCTGGGGCAGGCAGGCACCGTTTGAAAGCCGCCACTTGGCGGCAACAACTGTTCGAGCCATGGAGCAGCACCCATCTAACCCCTTTTTTCACACACTCGGAGCTTCCCAAACATTAACCTTTGGATTAAAATTTTCCATGCTTGGTCTCTCCCCAGATGTGATGTCTGAGCTTTGGTTTGGGTTCATGTTTTTCATGTTTGCTGGATTTGTGTTATGGGAGAATGAAAGAAATACTTTTCCCATTTAAAAAAAAAAAAAAAAATTATAGTCTCCATTTTTTTTTTTTTTTAATTCGGGGATTCACCAAAAATGGTTGAAGTTTGAAGCTGAAAATAATGAGCTTGGCTGCAGCAAGCTTGTGTCGCAGGCACTTGGGAAAGTGCCACAGCCTCCAGGTGTGCGGTGCGGCGGGTATCACCGGCACAGCCTGCACAGCCCGCTCCAGGTACGTGCAGGCTCTGCCAGCAGAGCCAGGAGAGCCTTGGTGTGAGTCAGGCTGAGTAACTCCAGATTTGGAGGAGGGCGGCTGGTTTTTTTGTTTTTTAGAAAGAAAAAAAAAAAAAAAGAAGTTGTTTTTCAGGCTCCACATGCAGGATCACGATGCGCCGGGGACGCGCAGGCTCCCGGGCTGCGGTGAGTCAGGCGCAGGGCTCGCCGCGCTGTTTTCGACCCTCTGCTCCGCGTCGCAGGTCGTGGCGTCGTCGGGAGGTGACGTCGCTGTAGACAAACGGCGGAACGGTCGCCCCAGGGTGGGGAGCGTTGTGGCACAGATCCTGCCGCAAGGCCCCCGTGCTGCGCTGCTGTCCCTCCCCTCGTTTCTTTTGCGGGAGGAGCTCTGCCCGATTTCACGTGGCATCGGCTGGTGGCTGCACCTTTCCTTGTCCTGAAGCCAAGCGCTCAGATCCCGCTCTTGACACCTCTTTGTCAGCTTCAGGGACACCTTGGACACGCTCAAACGCTCTGCATTTCCCTACATTGGTGTTTTTGGGTTTTTTTTGCTGGCTGCAGCACACCTCCTCTCTGCTCCAAGTCTGCGTGCTGCTCATCGGGTGGGGACCTGCGCTGCTCACACCAGTGCTTGTAATGTCTGGCCTGCAGCTCTGCCAGAGGCCAAAATTGGCTCTCGGTGCACGGCTGGATCGCGAGGACAGTGTTAGATGGAGGGTGGAGTGAGTGAATACCCCTCTCTTCCTACTGTGCTTTCAGGAAATGTCTCTAATGCAGCTGTAAGTGTGAATGAAGTCAAAAGGATGGATCGATGCCCCCGCTCCAGCCCACCCCACTTGTCAGGGCCCATCCAGAGTCCCCACCCTATTGTTCTGGTTCAGCTCCTCCGTTTCGGGGCAGGGGCCCTGCTCTGCGCTCAGCATCCCGCTCCCGAGAGGAGGAGCTCTGCAGAAAACAAAGACGCAGCGAATAGTTTTCCTCTCCCCGACGAGCTGCCTTTCCAATTCCTCCTTCCCTTCCCTTCCCTAGGTGTGTTTGCAGCTCTCGGCCCGGCTGGAAGCGAGTAACTGCAAGACTCGGGCCATTAATCATCTGCCAAAAGAGCTGAGTATTGGGTATAAGTAGCAGAGCTGTGCTCGCTGCTGCCTTAGAGGCAGAGCAAGGTCCACGCGGGCTGGAGCTCACATCCAGTGCATAGAGGTACCTCTCTGGTAGGCTAATGGACCATGTCTCGCTCGGAGCAGCCCCTCCTCGAAAAGGACACGGGCTCTCAGGCACAAGAACGTCATCGGGAGTCCCCTAAGTGGCAGCATTTCGCTGTAAAGCAAAATACAGTGTTTGTCCCTCCCTGAAGTGGCTGCTGGAAGTGGTGTGAGCTGCTTCCCGCCCTGCCCCGAGACACTGGGAGCACACTGCCAGTGTGGTTCTTGTGGTGGGTGGAAATGCCAGTGCTGCTAATATCTCTGGGGCTGCGGTGTCGCAGCAGGCTGAGCTGTGGTGGCATTTTTCTGGTGTTATTACATTGCCTTCCGTATCCCCACCCTCCGTTTTCAAGGGAATTCAGCAACGGCCCCGATGGAGGAGCCAACGGTCGGAGGAATTCCTCCCTGCATGTGGCAGCCCCAGCCCCGCTAGCTGCCCTTTCACGTGGGCTTTGCCTGCTTGTTAGTTCGAAGCAAAGCTGCTTCTCTTTCAGCTTCCAAAGTCGAGGGGAGCCAGAGTACCCTGAGCTCCCCAGCAGCGCCGGGGGGCTGGCGAAGCGTGCGAAGCATCAGCGGGGCAGCTTGGCGCTGACGTTGCTCAGTCTGGCTTCTGGTTTGCGGAGCGGAGGTTTCTCATCGCATTGCTCTGACTCAGGTATCTGTTTCCTCTGATGTGGGCAGCTGTTGCTGGAGCTTTTGCCCTGGGCATGCAACTGCTCCGTGGCTCCCAAGGGATGGTGGGACGTGCGGGAGAGCTCCCCGGGTACTGCCACGACCGGCCGGTGGCTTGGGTCCCTGGGGTGGTAAAAGCGGCGTGGCAGGAGCGGCATCTACCACACCGCTACGTGTTCTGAAGTTCCCCTGAAATCGGTGGGGCAGGCGTCCAATTTGTGTCCTAGACTGAAAAGTCTGAAGGAAATGAAACACACACAACCTGACTGGGAGCCGGCGTGCGCACGTTAACTCGGGATTTGGGGCTGCTGCTCCCCGTAACTCGCCCAGCCGGCTGGATGTCAGCTCAGGCGCCCTCAGCTCGCCGCTCCCCGTCCAGTTCTGTGCAACGGCAGCGCCAAATTCCCTTGGTGCGGGGTGCTTAGGAGGGACCTTTTACAGTGTTTGTTTGATTGCGTTTTCCTGGCTGAACGGCCTTCCCCGAGTCCGGTACCATTCTGCCACTGAGACTAACCACTCTAACCAGTTTCCCTAGAGCGGGATCGCAGTTCAGCAGGTCAGGATTGTCACCCTCTGAGAATGGCTTGTGTTTGAGGAAGTGAAAATGCCCCTGGGGAGGCTGCGAGCGGCAGCCAGGTGGGAGCTGTGCTGCTTTAGGGGGTTTTAGCGGTTCTCATTAAAACAATCTCCTGTAGACTCAGAAATCCCAAGTTTCCTAAAAGAAGAGGAGAAAATTCCAAAGACTTTCATCCTAGTTCAAATATCCACCAGGGCATGGAGCTGTGGAAGTTACGGCGGGATCTCAGATGACATTTTCTGAAAAGCAAGCTTAATAGAGCACGAGTATGAAATTCTCAGACCAGCAGTGGCTGTGCCCTCTGCGAGGGCTTGGCCAGTGTCTTCACCTCTCCCTTGCCTGTGCCGAGTAATGAAGGGCGGGGGAGGGCGGGGGGAGGAATCAGGGGCTCTGCCTGAGGAGCCCCTCCACTTTTGAAGCCTTTGGCACCTCCACGAGATATTTAAATGACAGACAGACATATAGGGATCTGTAAATACTCATTTGGTGCCAACTAAACCGCAAAGAAGATACAGTATTTGTGGTCCAAGGAAGTTTAAATATTTGTGGTCAAACTTAAAATTCGACATAAAACTCTCATCTGCAATGGAAGGCGTCCAGGAACTGCATGGAGAACGTATAAGCTGTGTAAACTCACAGAAACGGCTTCCCGACCGGCTCTGCCAGGACCAAGCAGAATATTCCAGCTCTTACCTCTCCTCTCCCTCCTGCTGCCGAGGTCAGAAGTCAGGTTCGCGAGGGACGCGGCGGCCCGTTAACGCCGTGCCACGGGTCTTACCGGCTGATGCCATGGTTTCCTCGCTGCCTGTAGCAGAGGTCATGCTGGAAGGGTGAGAGGTGGATGGTGCGGGCAGGGCAGGTAGATGCTGGAAGGGTGAGCTCTGATTTGCACCGTTTTTTGCTATTTTTGTATGGCAGATCCTCATCCCTGCTCCCCCGTTCCTGTGTCGTAACTCTTTTCCTTCCACCACCCAACTTCCCACCATCTCAGCCCTCTGCTACCCCAGATACTGGTGTCTTGTCCCATGGGACAGGAATCACCGGGTTACTCTGTGGGTCAAATCGGAGGGCAGTTGTCTAATTGTCCCCATGGGGAAGTCCTTGCGAAAGAGCTCGTGCTCTTGGCAAGAGCAAAACTCCTGCTCTGCCCCACTTTGGTGCACAGTGCCTTTGTCTGCCTGGGTGAGGCTTGGGTGTAGGGTCTGGAGAAGCTGAGCTGAACCTCCACGTAGCACCGCGATGCGTTGGCGTGCTGGGGACGGACCTGCTCAGCAGGAATCGTGCATCTTCAGGGCTTCCTCTGTGCGAACACCCCAGCAAGGCCAGGTCCCTCCTGCCACCGCTCAGGAGGCACTTTCTGAAACGGGGAGGTTGCCAGATAACGGCAGCGTTTTCCCCATGGCGTGGGCAGCCTGGACTTGGCTCCCCCCCCTTTTTTTTTTTCCCCACATACCCTGCAAAAAGGGCTCTTACTGGTGCAAGAGCACATTGAGATTTGCAGTCGAGATGTTGGATTGCACATTCATCAGCTGCATTTCCCAAATTCCAGGAGAGACAGTTCCCAGCCCTGGCACAGGAACAGCTTCTCTGGTCACCAGCACATCGTGGCCCCACGAGCAGATGTACCCAAGAAACAGCCAGGATTGGAGAGGTGTGGGGATGGACCAGCCTTGTACCTTGTACCCAACGCTAGCGTCTCCTGGAGTGGTGGCCTCAGAGGAAGGGCAGCGTGTGTCTGCCGAGAGCGGAGCGGTCCCCTTTCCCTTACTAAGCAATCCTCCCTTCCTCCACCAAAGAGCCTGCTAACCACTTTCTTATCTTTCTTAACTCTGCAAAACAATCTCTGGCAAAGCAGGCATCCTCCGAAATGGCAGAGGAAATAAATTCCCCCAGTCCCTGAAAGGAAAAGACTGGAGACTCTTGCAGCAGGGAGAGTAGCCCAGGCCCTGCGAAAGCTGACAGTGGTGCCCTGTTTGCTTCGCTGAGGATACGGATCTCGCCTTCCTCCTTCCCCAGCCTGGGAGCACAGGCTTGGGGCAGGCTTTCAGGGACTTGTCTTCCCCGATTAGTGTTCCAGTAGGATCTGCAAGGGAGGAGCAGAGTGGGCTCCTTCAGACTTGTCTTGGCTTCACTCTATGGCCTGAATTTTTCTCTTTTTTCCCCTGGGAAGTTTGGAGATGTGCTCGAAGCTGGAGTGGGAGAGAGGAGGGCATCGAGATGGCTATAACAGGGAGTCCTTGGCTGTGACTTGCTGTTGCTCCTGGAGTCATCTGCCCCTTTCACAGGCCTCTTTCAAAGCTGTGATTTTTTAGCCCCTTGTTCTCCCCAGAAACAGTTGAAATATGTGGTCTTGCGCTCAAGGCTTCACCTCGGAGATAAGAAATGCCACAGATATTTCACTGCTGCAGGGATCCGTTTGCCCAGTGCTGGGGCACGTGGCCGCGGGGGGTGGAAGCAAATGCTTTCTCCAATGGAAATTCCTGCAGAAATTCCTGCAGCATCTTACTGGAGGCAACGTGTTGCAGTGGGAAGCCTGTAGCTCTCGCTGAGCTGTTGGCAGCGGTGCCTGAGGACACAATGAGAACCAGGCAGGAGCCATACTCACAAATCAGATGAAACATCTCCATCGCTCTTTGGAGTCCTCCTGTACCCCATCGTCTTCTCTGGGACTTCTCACCCAGGCTAAAGTCATGCTTTTCTCTCGCTTTGCTGCTGCCCGGTAGGAGTGGGCTGAGGGGGTGTAAAATTAAATAAGCTGACCATCTGCCTCCTGCCTACAAGGTGTCGGATGCAGCCTGGACCCAACTGCTCCCTTCTGCAAGCGCTGCTGCTCACTGGAGAGACGAACTGACAAAGAGGTTCTTTAGCATGTTTAACAGGTGAATAAGACATCAGGGCAAGTATTTCCAAGCATCAGTGAAGGCCAAAAGCTTGGTTTGGAAACAGTCAGAAACTTTCCTCTCTGGGCTGTGTAGCTTCTCACACTTCAGAGGAGCGGTTGGTCCTGGGCTGGGCTGGAGCCAGCCCTCCAGGTTGCCCTGGGCACAGGAGCTCGAGAAGGGTCTGGAGGATGGCTTTCCATCCAGAGCATCTTCTTCAGGTGACTTTGGTGTTGACTCTTCCACACAAGTCACAAAAGATTCCTGCAGCACCCTGAAATGTATTTTTGGGGTGGACAAGCAGCTTTTTCCCAACCCCATGGTAAGCCATCACCAAGAAAGGGAAGAGTTAGGAGGAGGTGGCTGCATTGAGAGTCGGGTGGAGCTGTGAGATGTCTTGTAGGGCGGTGCCAGGCTGTGCCACAGCACAAAGGGTTTCAGGGACGTAGGCTGGGACCTGTGGCAGCTTGGTGTTTCCATATGGAGTTTTAAGTGTCTTCTGGCCTAGATCAGTAAAAGTCCAGTCTGTATTCCTGCCCCACAGCCACTAGGTGCCAGTCAGGGAGAGTGAACTGGCCCCTGGCAGACAGACAGCTCGGGGGGGGGCTGGTCCCTCGCTGTGCCAGTGCAGGAATCCCCTCCTCTGGGGAGGGCTTGCTGAGAGCAGGCTCCGAGCCCCAGAATTGCTCAGAGCTTTTACCGTGTCGCTGGGTCTCACCTTCACGTCCTACAGCTGCCAGCGGTGACAGGTGCCAGTGCCTTGGGTGCAGTTTGAGGACTTTCATGGTAGGAATCTGTGCAGGCTATTCAGGGATTCTTCTGATCTCTGACGCCAAAAATGGGATGACTCAGAGCTATCGCTTTGCACCTTTATATCATCCCTGCATCTTCTCTGCGTCGCTGTTTGGGACAAGCAACGCTAGTCTTAGCCTAGCAAATGCTCGTGATGGTGGGCAGTTGGCTCCCTCTCCATGCTGCTTTCCAGTTTTAAAGGCCAGTCATGGCTGAGCTGCATGGCTGAGGTTGGAAAGACGGAGGCATTTGCCAGGCCAAAAGTACATCTGCTCCGATGACTCGTCTGAGACCATGTGCCCCAGTGCAGGGGCTGGAGCTGTGCCTCTGGAAGGCTTAGGGTGCTGGGAGAGAGGTTTGGCTAAGACATGGCTGTGCTTTCTCTTTGGGGAGCCCCTGCTTTGCAGTGAAAGTGGTTCTCCAGCCGTCGCAAAGGGGAAGAGCAACCGAAGTGGTTCTTCTGAGCTCCTCTGTCTTCCCTGGATGTTTGCTGATGCACCTCTCTGCTGTGATGGAGCATCAGATATGGATGTGGTGGATCCTTCCCCCATGGGTGCTCCTTGGTTGGTGCTTGGTGCTGCCCAGACTGGCGCTGCGTCCAGCAGAGCCAGGGCAGCAGCGAGGTACGTTGGAGCCAGTGGTGCCTTGGTTTGCGCCCCGTCGCAGCTACAGCTGCTCTCTCGGGTCACGCACAGACTTGCAGGCATGTGGGAGCCACGTCCACCGAGCCTGCTTGTGGGATTAGCCGAAATCAGAAGTTTCTCTGAGAGAAGCTGTGGCTGAAGTCAGCTCTCAGCTGCAGAAACCAGGATTGCGATCCAGCTGCGAGTATTGCTGCCCAGCCCTGACAGATGCTTTGGTCCTCCCTACCCAGGTGGCCAAACCCCTCCAAACTGTATTTGGGGCTGGGCAGAGCGTGGGGCTCCTTGGACCGCATCCTGGCTGGGGAACAAGCCCAGAGAAGCTGGGCTGTGATAAGTCCAGGGTTAAACCCAGCCCAGCTTTTGTGCGAGCCTACGAGATGAAAACCCAGAAGGGATGAGACGAAGCCAGGTGCTTTCCTCTGTGCTCCTCCTCCAGTGCGCTGGGCCGCCCTCCGAGCTGGCTCCCTGGGTCCAGGAGGAGGCATCACAGGGCACTGGGAGGCATTTAGCCATGGCCTGCATGGATGTTTTAGCAGGGTCAGTGCAAATGTTTCGGCTGGGCCGTGTAGGCACCTCGTGATTTAGGTTGTTTGGGGCTCACGGTATCGTTCAGCTAAGCCATCTTTAAATCGATGTGGCAAAAACAGTGTTATCCCCGCGCTGGATCGTGCTGGAGCTTGGCTCTGAGTCCCAGTCCTATGCTATTCCCATCTCCGAATGTGGGATGGGACCTCTCCATGCTATGACTCAAACTTCTCATGTCCTTTTCCCCTTCTCAATCCAGCTGTCAGGATGTGCTCGTGTCTCCCCCTCGCACACAGGAATGCACAGCCAGCAATGGCAGCCTGTCCTCCAAGCAAACCCTTCTCCGAAGCTGCTGCCTCCTGTTTGCTTGCGGAGTTTAAGGTTTTGCCAGGAGAAAAGCTGCCGGGGTCCATCCGCCCACCGCCGGCAGCAGCGTGGCGCGGCCAGCGGCGCCGCAGGTGCGGGGCAGCCCTCTCCGGACCAAGTACACCCCCCCACACACCCCCCGGGATGTGACAGGTCCCCATGGCTGTGCGGGGCTCCCCTGGCCAGCTGGCTTGGCCGCTGGAGGCTCTTTGGACTAGCTGAAGGAGCCTGCATTCCTGCCTCCCAGCTATTTGCTCTTTAGGACTGCTGCGTAAAATTAACAAGTTGTAAAAGTTGATTGAAGGCGGCGGTGGGTGTGACAGCGATTCGCTGAGCTGCGGGAGAGCCGTGTGTGGAGCAGCGGGGCTGGTGGGGCTGAGGTGGGGAGGGGCAGTGGAGCTGCCCCCCCACCTCCAGGCGTGCCTCTGACCCAAAGCGAGACCGTGGCTGGTTTCTGGTGGTGTCACCCCGCCAGCACCAGGTGCACGTGTACCCCCAGGCACAGCGCTCGCAGCTCTCAGAGTGAGTTCCCTTCCCTCCCCTTACATCTCCCAGAGGGCACGTACTGGCGTCAGGGCTGCATCCCCTTCGAACTGGGTGACAGCTGCCCGCTGTGGCAGTCCTCTGCCCTCCTCTTGTTAAAAAAGCAGCACACAGCACTCGGGGAAGCTTTTCCCTTCAACCTGTTTTGTCTGCGGGGGAAAATACAGCCAAGGCCATAGTGGATATCAGCTTCGTTAGGTCCGGGGACCCCTCGTTAGACTTGGGGACCCTGCTCGCCGCTGGCAGGAGGTGACACACGCAGGGTCCTGGTGGCACTGCCGCTGCAAAGTGGCTTCGGAAATGCAGCAGCTGGTACAGTTAATGCGCAGCCCAGTGGGTTTCTACAGGCGGTTAGTGCGTGTTAATGTGTGCCCCGCTGTGTCTTACTCAATGATTACTATGTTAATGTATGACCCATGAATTAGCAGAGCGCTAATGAGCCTCGTCAGCGTGCCCTAGCAGCCTCCAGCCCGCTGGTGGGTGGCTGGTGCTGGGAGCTGGTGGTTAGCCTGCCTGATGCAGGAGGAGATTAGAAACCTCTCCTCTCCGGGCCTGATGAAATCAGGCTGGCAACTGGGGCTGCTGCAGCCGAAGCCACCTCCGCCCCGTGCCCGGTTCCCAGCCACGTGTCCCCGAGAGGCACCGCAGTGGCGAGGGGCTCGACGATGCCTCGGTTGCTCGCGCCTCTGGGGAACTGAGCCCGGGTCACGGACGGGGGCACCAGACCACTTCAGCAATTCTCAGTTTCAGTTTTCCTTTGAGAGCGGCTGTGTGCGTGTCAGGCCTATTTTAATACCCAGCGATGACTTGAAGCCAGGCTTTCAGTTCCTGCTGTCTCACTGCATGGTCGGAGGGGGAAGGGCGCACGGGGTGGCTTTATTCCCCCCAGGGACAGGGTGTCTGCTGCCACATCACCAAATACATCGACACGGTATCATCTTGTGCTTGACCATTCCTTCGGGAAGGGTGGGCACAGCTCCTGATGTCTTCACCGTGCTCTGCTCCAGCAGCGAGGAGTCGCCACGTGAGCGGGCGAGCACCTTTGCGGCCATCCCCGCTGCCCCGGGCATCCCAGCGCTGCCGCGGGCACTCGCATTTCCACTCCGAAACGGGAAGTTTCTGACAAAAGCGGGTTGCTCTGCGGCATGCAAGGTCCTGTTCGAGAGAGACCTGCGTGCCAGTCACAGGTCACTTCTTTCCCAGCGTCTCAGAAACTGGGCTGCCCTGCGGTGGGGTCAGCCCGGCTGCCGACAGCCTGAGGCTCTGCCGCATCCTCCCCGAGCAGGGCTGCACGTGATGGGGATGTGCAGAGCGTTTGCTTCTCTCCCTGTTTTTCATTCATGTGGGCTGGAAAAATGTGTTCATGAGACGAGTTGCTGTGGCATTATGTCATGGGCCTTCAGTTGGGCTCTTCTCCCCAGCAGATGAGCTGGATTTAAGCATTGGGCTGTGCTGGCTTGGCAGGAAATCTGGTGTTTCCTACTTGTTTCTTCTTCAGGGGAGGAAGGAGCAAAGCCACCTGCCCTTGTCCCCAGCTCCAACCTTGGGTTAAGGGAGCTCTTCGGCAACGTGCCTGATCATTCCCGATCCAGGAGGCTCTGACAGCGAGATCTAAGCCTTTGCTGCGCAGAGATGGCTGCGCTGCAGCTGTGTCAGCACCCAGCCCTTCATGCATACATGAGAACCTCACGGGTCCTAAACTAAATGCGATGGCTTTCATTTCTAGAGGTGTCCTGAGAAATCCTTCGGGAGCGGTGTGAGGATGGGGTGCCCATCTCTTTCCCACCTAGCCAGACAGTTTCTGCTTCCCCTTCCCCAGCACTGCTGCTGTCGGCCGCATCCTGGCATCCCGCGGCACGTGGCTGCTGGCAGCGGGGCTCAACCCTCGGTGCTGCCACGGGCACATCCCCACCGCTGTGCCGGCGGTGGTGGGCGCTTCGCTCGCCCAGCAGGCTGGGCACAAGGGAACTGCAGGTACCAGGACTGGAAAATCCCTGGGCTGAAGTCACCCTGTGTGAGTCAGGCTGGGGCTCCGCAGCGTTAGCCTGTTGAGCTGGGGATGAAGCAGGCAGTGAGGTTTCCACCACTTCCCCCCAGGGCCGCTGCAGCCTGGAGCTCTCAGGAGGGATGTTTCCCATGGCAGCCATTCCCGCTTTGCTCTTGTTCTCTTTCCTCCTGACTTTCCCCTGCACAGAATCGTTCCTAAAGGAGAGCCAGGAGGATGAAAATGTTCCTGTGGTGACACTTGCCGGGATTGCTCCTGGCTGGATGTCCCACGCAGCGAAGGACTCTCCCAGGAAAGAAGTTCCCCAGCAGCCTGACCTGCTCCTGGGGCTGCTGAGCTTGTGTCACCTTGTCCTTTGCTCACCTCTGTCCCATAGGACACATTTTTTAGGAGCTGAGTGGGTGGTTATGGGTCCCTTGCTCCCTGAAATACTACATTCTTGCGATCACCCTGCTCGCACCATCTCTGTGCAGCACTGACCGCTTCCCACAGGGAGGAAGGGGCTTCTGCTCCCCCTTCGCCTCTCAGTGCAGGTATGGGGGCATGCAGGGTCCTGGTGTGGGTGGGGGGACATCTTCAAACAGAGGTGGCCCCAGCTGCTAGTGCATGAGGGTGCCTTGCTCAGGCAGTAGCCGGGGTGGGAGGTTGGAGGTCAGAGGAGGGTCAGGTTTTTGACACGCACTGCAGCGACACGGTGGTTAAAATTAGCCCGCAGAGAGGAAACTGGCAGCTTTGTGGAAGAGCAGAAGTTTCCTCTCACGGCAGCCTGGTGCAGCCAGCCCTTCGCTCACCGTGGCACGGCCCCGTCCGGGGCACACACCGCCGCCGGCACCAGCACGGCAGGGTGACGAGCCGGTCCCTGCCAAGCCGGGGCTGGAGCGTTGCGGCGTTGGTATCACACGGCGTGAGTGTTCAGGGGGAGGGCAGGAGTCACCTGTATGGGGTCTGACCCTGCTCTCCAGCTTCGGGATCCTGGTCCTGGGAGCCTTGCAGGGACCCTTTTGGGATGGGAGTCTCTGAGGCTGCTTTGCTTGGTATGAGCAGAGCAAAACCAGGGTGGTTTTGGGGGTCAGGAGGAACTCGGGCATCAGCGTGGACTTTGTCTCCATAGCATGTAGCACTTCTAGCCCCCGTTTGCTGACTTTCTCCCTGTAAATCATCTGCTCCCCAGGGGTGACGCCGATCAGCAGGAAGCACCAGGGGAGAGCTCTGCAGGTGCAGAGCCCCGCTGCGAGGGGATGAGGTCTGAGCTGAGGCTGGTCGTGGCGGAAGCGCCGGCAGAGGCTGTGCTGTGCAGGATGGGGCCACGGAGGCACCGGGCTCCCAGGCTCTGGAAACTCCATTTGAGAGCCTCATAAATTGGATAATTACCCAAGCTATTGAGTTTCCTTCTGGCCAGATCCGTCCCAGCCTCCCTAACGGGGCTCCCCAGTTGGTCCATGAGATGGGCCCCTGGGACGGGGTCGGGCTGGAAATGAGGAGGGGCTTGGCTTTTCTCAAATGCCCCCACCCGCCCGCTCTCACACCTGCATCCCTCCCCAGCTTTTGTTGGGGGGGGGGGGAAATCTGGTGATGGAGCTGAAACGAAACAGTAAGGTTAAGCCACGTCATTCATCTCTCACACTTCAGCAGGACTTTTCCCCCGTTCGGTGGAGCTGGGCAGAGGACTGGCTGACCCCCTGCAGCCTTGGGGTACACAGAGGGGTCAGGACAGGACACAGATCGGTGCTGGGTGTCCTGACTTCGCCTGCCTTCTTTTCCCTGGGGACAGTGGGCCACGAGGCGTGGGCAAACCCCTTCCATCTCTGTTCAGAAGAAGAATGGCACCTCGCACGTCCCCGCGGTGCTGTGCTGTGCTGTGCTGCCTGCATCCCACTGGGCCTTCTAGCCCAAAACGTTTCCCCCTGCCCATTGCCCATCTGCCTCCCCTTTGCACTGACTTTGTTTTCCTTTCCCTCTCCCCAACCCCCTCGTCCTCACCCTGTAGGTTATTGCAGCCGACTGCAAGAGGGTCACAGTTCTGAAGTATTTCCTGGAAGCCCTTTGTGGACAAGAAGAGCCTTTGCTGGCATTCAAGGGTGGAAAATATGTGTCAGTGGCACCCGTCCCAGACGCCATGGGAAAGGAAATGGGAAGCCAAGAGGGAAAACAACTGGAAGATCAGGTACCGTGCGGGAAGAGCGCGCCTCGGTGAAGGAAGAATCACCCCTGTGGGGCCCAGCCTCTGCCTGCCCTGCAGCTCCCGCTATTTATAGCCGGCATAGCTGTGTGTGCGTTTTATGGGGGGAGGCGGAGGGGGGGGGGCAAATGGTGCACAGCCCTTGTCTCTCGAGTGTGCTTCGCTCGTGCCCTTTCCTGCCAGTCCAGCCCGCGTGCCTCTATCTCGCGCGCTGCTATGAGTTCCAGATGCTGCTTTTTCGTACCCAGAGCCGGGGGGGGGGGGGGGGGGGGGGAGCTTTAATAACGTGCAGCGCCGCAGCCCCGGGAGAGGAGGTGGGCGAGGGGGTGTCAGGGTTCAGCTTCGGGATCAAGTTTATAGCCATGGAGCTCGTTGCAGCAGAGGCCTGAGCTCCAGCCTCCAGCACACGTACAGGAAGAGCTGACATTGGCGCCCCGTCCCTCCCCTGCCTCTCACATCCTGATGTGATTAAGGAATTCAACTCTTGTTTTTCTGCCCTTGCTTGTTCCTGTAGGCCTTGCTTCACTCCAGGCTCCGTGTGTGTGTTTAAGGGCCCTGCCAGCCGCTCTGCAGGTTGACTCTTTTCTTCTGTTTAATCTTGCAGTTGGAAAGGCCAGGGAAACACGAGAGAGGGGCAGAGGCGTTGGGAGCGGGGAGCTGGGTGGCCCGGCGCTGCCCAGGCTCCCTCCGAGTCCCCTCCCTGCACCAGGGCCGGGTGCTGCAGAGACAGAGGGGGTATCGCCCTGTGCAGGGGACAGCACCTTGCCTCTGCCAACGCTGGGTGGTCCGTGCACCCCAGGAAGCTGACAGCTGGAGGAGCCCAGAGCAAGAATGTGCTCGACACCCTCCTTGTCCCAGCAGCCGGCTCCGGCTGAGCAAGGGGCAGATTTAGGCGATTTTTTTTGCACTGGGGCTCGGAGCAAAATCCTGGGCAGCAAGAGATGTCTCTATAAGGTGGGAGACATGCACCCTTTGTCCTCTTCTGGAGAAAGTACGGGAGGTTTTCAAGCTGGCACCAGCAAAAGCATGTGATATGGGAGGATCTTCAGGTTCTACCCAGTGTCATGACAGGGACGGTCCTGTTCTCTGGAGCACTCCTTTTGTTGGGTTTCTCCAATTTCTGCTATCAACAATCACAGTATGGAGGATAGCTCCCTCCTGCCCTATCCCCACGGTCTCTGCTCAGCTATGGGAACCTCTGCTTGAGCTCATTGCGCAACCCTGGAGCTTCCTCGTTGGTCTCTGCTCGCCAGGAAGCTTCCAGCTCACCAGCATGACCACCATCAGCCTGGGCGAGGGGATCCCAACCCGCTGCAGCAGATCTGCATCTGACAGACGCTTTTCCCTGAGACCCTTGTGCAATGCTGTCCATCTGGCAGCATCCCCCCATCCCCTGTGGTCCAGGCTGTCCTGGCAGAGGGAAGTGAGCCTGAGGGCATCATCTTCCTCCTTCCCATGGCTAAAAAGTCACAAGGAGAGAAGAGTACGTGGTTCTGTGGCCAGGCGGGTGTGCAGTCTGGGTGAAATGATTGAGTACGCAGCTGTGCACTGCTGGGGTTGTTCTAAATTAAGACTGCGAGCTCCTGCCTGAGTCCCTCCTGCTGACACGTCCCGTGGCAGCCTGCACAGGGAGTGTGGCAATGCTCTTATCCCTCCAGGAGACCCTCTTGTGCAGGATCTGTCCCCTGCAGCCCTCTCGGGGCTCAGAGCAGGTCTTTCTGCCCAGGTCCCGCCTGGGGACTCTTCCCAGCCTCATCACAACCCTTGGCTTTTGTGCAGAGAAGGGGAGGTTGGTAATGGCAGGGTTTGGGAAGGCCTGTGGTCAGTGCACTGGGGAGCAAGGGGGTCTCGGTGAGACAAGGGGGCTGTCAGCAGCAGCGGCAGAGCTGGGCTCCTGGGCAGCACGAGTGTGCAGGCACCTGCTGGTGGGACACGTGTTGAGGAACAGGGACTTGTGGCCTCCCCTTTGGGCAGGGAACCACTGGGGAGAGCAGCGAAGCCGGGGTCGGAACTGTGTTGCAGCTGATCCCCAGTTGGACACCAGTCACCACCTCCCGCCCTCCTGTGTCCTGGATGCTTGGATGCATAGGGAAAGACCAGCGTTGCCTTCACCCGGGGTAGAAACAGCATGGCTCATTCTGGGGTCTGCAGTGCAGGAATGCTGGGAAGGGTCTGCAGACCTCGTGGGGAGAGCCAGAGAAGGGTCTCTAGGAGAGGGTGGAGGTGCAACGTGGTCCAGAAGTGCCCATGCAGACAGGAGGTTGGAGAACCAGGGACCCTTCAGTTCAACAAAGACAAGGTTCCTGGCCAACAGAAGCATGGCAAAGGTGGACTGGAAGTAGGATGTGAATGTTAACAGAGGAAGTAATGAACCGTTGAAATGACTGACCTCGAGATGCAGTGGATTCTCCGTCATGTGGAGCTTTAAAATCAAGATTGTCTCCTCCTAAAGCATATGTTCCAGCAGAGCTGGAAGTTTTGGGGTGGGTGCAGGAATCTCTCTGGCCTATTGAGAGATCAAAATAGAGAAGGGGAACGGGCTCTTTGGTCTCCTGGGTTCATGGATCCAAGTTTCTTGTCAAGCTGATCAGCTTGTGCGCCTAGCCTCGGATCAGGCAGCAGTGTCAGAGCAGCATTGTAGCCCCAGCGCAGGCAGGTGGGGAAAAGCAGCATTTGCTCCAGGGGATGTGCAGCCTAAACAGCTGGGCAAAGTGGAGACACACGGAAATACCATGGTTTTGCCGAACTGAAGCCTGTAAGGGACTCACCCAAGGCCGTGGGAAGAGTTTTCCAAGGTGAAGAAGAGGTTTTGATTTTAGAACAGAGCTTTAAGCAGGGCTGCCCCTGCCCTGCCTGGTTGCTGCCTTCCCTGTGTGGTTACCTCCTGTCTCACCTTGTAATTTCCTGGAGGTTTACTATTTATTTATTTTGGTTGCTTCTTTTGGATGTTTAGAAATAGTCAGTTGCCCATCAGCAAGAGGTGATGGACCGTGCCTGGCAGGGATTTGTCTGCTGGAAGGGGGAGAGCAGAACAAACATGGTCCTTGCCACCAGCATCCCTTACAATGACTTCTCTCCTGTTTTTTTTGTCTTTCTGCTTTTCCTGGAAGAAGGAAGATGATGTGAGGATTGAGGCATTTGAAGACGATTCTGAAGGCGAAGGCAGCGGAGGAGAGATGGACATCAAGGAGCTCAGAGCCAAGAAACAAGCCCTGGCCAGGAAAGTAGCTGAGCAGCAGCGTCGTCAAGACAAGATTCAGGTAGGATTCAGGCTGTACGACTGCAGCGCCCGAGCTGGCTGAGGAGCTGCTTTGCTTTGGTGCAGGGGCTGATCCTGACACACGGTGCCGATGGCGCGCAGCCGTTTCCCTGCCAGGGAACAGTGGCCTCTCGGGGTGTCCCGTAGCGCCTTGAGCTTCCCAAGTGTAGGCACCCTGCGCCTCCTCTGTGAAACCCAGCAGCAAGCTTAGCTTTGACCCTTTGGAAGGGCCAAATCGGTGTTGCTGTCCCCACCCAGAGTAAGATCTGTCCTCCCAGGCCCTGTGATTAATGTTTTCGGGACTCACGGGACCCTCGTGAAGCCAGACACAGCTTCTCCATGGAGCTGCCAGCACACCCAGGAGCCCTGGCAGGGGAGTGCTTTAGCTGATGGCCGTAGTGCAGCGTGTGCCAGGCAGCGAGCTGTCCCCCCCGCCCAGGGCAGAGGCTCCTTGGCAGTGAGGTTCATCGAGAAATCGGCTTTCCTGTGCAGCGGGGCACAGGCAGACAGGGGAGAGGGTGGGACGTGAACGGCGGAGTTCATGCGGGAGCCAGCGGCAGGAAAAATAGTCTGCGAACGGCTGCTGCGGCCAGAGCGCCGCTTGCAAAGTGTTGCCGTCGTTACGGGGACAAACAGACGGGTTACAGGTGATCCCGTCCTGGCCCTGGCCTGATCTGAGCATGTTTCCCAGTGGGAACTGGTGAAGTAAACTGGTTGGACTGGGAGCAGACGCCTGGCGGTGCACACTGTTGCTTTAAGACCAGTCTCACATGCATGGCTGTTGGCTGCCTCGTTGCTCTCAACCCCTCTTCCTCCAGCCTCGAAGCCCAGATGAGGATTTCTCAGCAGAGGAAAAATTCTCCCTGGCTCCCCTCCCCCTCACCTCCGCCCTCTCTAATGCCCAGGGCCCTTCACTTCCATAATTCTTCATTTTCCAGCCTTGAACGTAAGCCAGACACATCTGTCTGGCCATATGCGTGAACTCTGCAGTGTGTGCCGAGGTGGTTGTAAAACAGGGCTGCTGAAGGCCCTACTGGGAGAGCGTGCACATGTGTACCCTCCGGCTACTGGCGCCGGGCCCAGAACCACTGCGCTTCGCTTTTCCAAACCCACCCCAACCTTTCAGATTTTTGCCTTTTTTCTTTTTTTTTTTTTTTTTTTTTTTTCCTTTTGAATTTTGAGCAATTCATATCAAGGCGAAGGTAGAAGTTGCGCCGGGAGGGAGGGGCCGCCCCCGCAAGCGAGTCCATTATTGTTGGCAGGTACCTGGGTCACATTAATACAAGGAGGAAGAAAGCAGCAGCGAACGAGTGAGAGATTGGAGAGATGGGCTGTAAATTAAAGCGGCCTGAAGCCTTCCAGCCTCCCAGGGTTGTTAAAGCGGGAGGTGTAAGTAAATTCCCCACTTCCCACTGCCTTGTACAGACACAGCAAACAGGAACTGCACATGTTCGGGGAGGGCAGCGCGCAGCAGATCCCGGCCCCAGCGACCAGCCCAGCTGCAGCAGGGCCCCCCCCCCCCCCGCCACCCCCGGGATGGCCGCTGCCCATTCTGCAGGGAGAGTGGGGGCTGCTTGATGTTGTCAGGGGCTTTCTCCCCCCGGCGTGCTCCTCCCTTCCTCCCCGGCCGTGCTGGGGCCGATGCTCGCAGGCGGAGAGAGGTCAAAATGAGGGTGTGGGCAGCTTCAGGGGCTGCACAGCTGAGAGCTGAGGTGCAGTTGGAGTCTGAAGGCGCGGGGTGGAGGAGAAATCCTTGGGGCTTCAGTAAAGTCATCCAGCCCGTAGCTAGCTGGGAACAGCCCGGAGCACAACATGTGTGCTTGCCCCGGTCCTCTCCCTGCCCTGGTAGTGACCATGCAGATGGAGCCAGAGGAGCGGAGGAGCTCGGGTGGAAAGCGCTGCCTGGGGAGGCCAGCTCGGAGCCAGCTCAGCATCCAGCATCCGCCCCCTCCACTTTCCCCCTCGGCCTGTGGTCCTTGACCTTTCTGGTCTTCTCAAGAGATCTTGTGTTTCCTGGGACCTAGAGATCTTCTGCCTTCCGTGTTACAGCTCATTTCTCTTGTTCGCTGCTCACCTACGGAGCTCATGCATTGGCTGTGTCCCCCTTTCATTATCGTGGGGACAAGCCACAGCTCCGTGTATTCATCTGAGTCCAGCAGATGCATCTCCTGCCTCAGCGCAGATGAGAGCCTCAGCTCTCTGCCCATAGCCGTGTGCCTGTGCCTGCACGGTGGTGGGGACTCATGCCCGGTGCCACCGCTGCCTCCTGTAGAGTCTGATGGTGCAGGCAGTCACCCGGGGCAAAGCCTTCATCTCTTGGCCATCTGTTTTTTTTCTGTGCCCGAGGGGAGTGCGGTGTCGTGGCCTCACCTGGGCCGTGAGGAGTTGTGCTTCTCACAGCTGACTTCTCTACTTTCTCCCCAGCCGGCTTTCTTGCGCTATCTCCCTGTCTTTGCCGTGCTCCCCACCTCTTGCAGCCCAGCTCTGCTGCTGATGGAGATCATCCACCCAATGCTTGTCCCAAGCTGGCTGTTGCTGCTTACCTGTCCTGCATCAGCTGGCAGGGGAACCCACGATCAGTGCCGGGCTCATCTCGGGGGGGATTTGGGCTTCACTGCACTCCTTCGGTCCCTGCCCTGGCTGGGTGTGCACAGGATGGTGGCTCGAGCTGCTGGGCAAGTACAGGTCCAAGCAGGGTAAATGGCAAACAGGGGTGGCCCTCAGCCAGCACTAGCTTCAGAGGGAACAGGAGAGCTCAGCTCTGTTCCCCTACATGAGCTTGGACTCCAAAACCATCACTCTGAGGGGGGGCAGGCAGGGTTAGGTCATAGCCTCCTGTGTCCCTGGGCAGCCCTGGTTGTGAGGAGGCAGCCCTTTGCTGCCCGGTCCTGGGTTATGGGTTGTCTGCTGCTCCCTGGCTCCGCTTCCAGCCTTCCTCTGCCCTCACCGCTTGCCCAGGCTGGGACGGAGCCGCCTGCCAGCCCCATGTCACAGGCTGGCGACAGCAGCGATGCGCCGGGGTGAGGTGAAAGACCTGGGCGCTGCCCAGATATTCGGAGGGGGCGAGAGGCCGGGCAGGCAGGTGGACAAGAGGAGGCGGCAGCGGCGCTGCCGGGGCAGGCAGCGTTCTCTTGGCAGGGCTGTGTCCCCAGCCAGCGCCGGGTCCCGCCGCGCGCTCCCAGCCGCCCCCGCTGCTTGGCCAGGCCCTTGGTCCATGCTGTTCAGCGTCCCCTGTCCTTTGTGCCGCCGCTGCGCGCTGGGAGCGGTCGAGTTTCCTGACCGGTTGAAAACATCCCACCTGAAACATAACAGGCTCTTCCTCTGGATGCTGCTATTGTTTTGCTCAGCATTACAGAAGCAGCTTAACCGGGGCGGCCAATTATGACATGTCTTCCCAAAATAGCCGCTCTCCTGTCCCTTCTGAGCCCACGGAACGGCCGCCCCCTTAAGATGCAGCCGCTCCTTTGTGGCGGTAGTGTGAGTAAGTGGCTAAATATAGCCGTATCCCATTCACGCTCTCCTCGGCGCGCAGGAACAATGCCGCGGGTGCACACGCGCCGACACGCACCTGCCTGGGAGCCGGTGCCTGCTGGCTACGGAAGACGCACACCCACCCACGGCGGCTCCGCCACGGCGGCGGCCCCGGTTTGCTACCAGGCACGGGGCACGTTTACTCCTGAGGAAGACGCTGGAGACGAACCTTGGGAGGAGGAAGCCCTCGAGCAGAGACTGCAGAGGCATTGTTCTCAGCCCTGGAAAATCCACCTCCGATCCCCGTGGATCACGCGGGGCTGGAAGGGGCAGCGGTGACGGGTTTCCCCGCCGTTGGAGAGCGGGTCGCGGCGGGAGAGGTGGTGGCAGGATGGTGACGGCCCATCCGTCCTGGCAGAGTGGCGTGACCCCGTACGACCCGTCCCGAAAGCAGCGGGGCACTCGCTGCCGAGCTTCGGCTTCAGGCCTCTCCGTCAGCCCCACACCACGGGCAGAGGAGCTCTGGGGCCCGTGTGCGGAGCCCCAGGGGGTGATGCGGAGCCCCCTCCTCTTCTGTGCTTGTGGTGGAGACCCTCAGGTCTCCCCCCTGGCTCTCTGCAGAAAATACCACCTGGTGGCCTGGCTCTCGGGAACCGGCCCCCTGTCCACGCTGGGAGCCCTCAGCTGGGTATCAGCTTCCAGGGAATCCCCCAGGTGATCCCAGCTGATGGATGAGCTGGGAATTTGGGACTGTGTGCGCAGGAGTGTCTGATCTCAGTGCTGCCACCAGCTGGGGCAGCCGGGGGAGCCACCTCCGGCTCCGGCCCTGCTCCTGGGAGAAGCCCCGATGGCCGGAGCAGCAGGATGGGCAGGGGGCTGCGGGTGGGAGCAGCTCTGACCCCTGCAGCCTGTGGGTGCAGGATGCAGGAAAGGGGGAGCTACTTGGCTTTGGAGGGGAGCGCAGAGCCCCCCCGGACTCAGAGGTCCCCTGCTGCGTCCAGCACTGCGGGGTCACTCTGCCACCAAGCCACGCAGCGTGTTTAACCCCAATAAGACAAAGCTAAAATCCACCCATCCTAAAGCAGTTGGGCCAGGGCGAGGCTGTATCTCTGCTGTTTTAACCGCGCTGCTCTCCCCAGGGTCTTCTCCAAACCCCACCTCCTGGGAGGGCACACAGCCACCATCTTCCCTGTCCTCGCACTGGGGAAACTGAGGCACGGCAGGAATGGCAACTCCTTTCTGGCAGCCGTGGCAGCACAGAAGCCGGGCCCCAGATGCTGGCATCCCGATCTGCATCCCCACGCCCTCCTTCCTCCCCACGGGACCGTGCCCCACGGGCCAGCAGAAGGGTTAACGCGGCGCTCGCCTCCCCGGTTCCCCGCACATGGGCTCCCTTTCATCTCTGGCACGGGGCCAGCCAGCGTCCGCATGAATCACAGGCCACTCCTCTCCCCCCCAAAACCCCTTGGCCGGAGGCTTCTGCAGCCTTTTACTCACACAAACAAAAATAAATCTCGCTGCCGGCCTCTGAACTCTGCAAAGGCGAGTTTCCCTCTGGCTCCCCGAGCGGCCCGGAGCTGTGCGCGGGGACTTGGCACGCTCCCCGCCGACCTCGCTCTCTCACTCCCGGCGCATCCTGTGTCCTTCTCTCACCGGGCGGCCCGGCGAGCGGAATGGGACGTGACGGCCGGCACAGGCGTCGCTCGCGGCTGCCAGGAATCGGCTGGGTACGGCCTGCGAAAGCCGCTGGGGCAAATGCCACACACGAGGGTACTGCCCCTCCCTGCTGTCACCCCCGGTTGGAGGGGGGGTAGGTGAGCTTCCCGCTCGTGCAACACTCCCGGGGGGCGAGCCCTGGGGTTGGGGAGCTATATTGGGGTGCAAGCAGGGGTCCCGTCCTGCCACCGTCTCTTGCTCGCGTAGGAATGTCATCGTCCGTCGGAGCCCGTGTGGTTTTGCCCCCCGCCTTCCTGCGAGTTCGGGGCCGTCGACCTCTTTAGCCGCTGCACAAGGGACGTGCCGTTTCGCTCTGGGTCTCTGTATTGGCCGATGGGGCCCTTCTCCATCTCCCCATGGCGGGTGGAGCTTGGTGGAGCTCAGCAGGGCATGGTGCCTCCCAGGGGCGAGTGTCTCCTCCCACACCCCCAAACCCTGGGGAGAAACCCCTGCCACCCTCCTCGCGGTGAGGAGGCAGCGGCAGCGCCGCGTCGGGGTTGCCAACACAGGGTTCCTGTGCCGCCGGAGGGTGCCAACACCTCCGTGGGTGAAGGCAGAGCGCAGGCAGGGATGGAACCCAGCGTGTGACTGGCCATGGCAGCATCTGCGCAGGGACGCTGGTGCCGTCGCAGCTACACCCGCGCGATGCGGGGAGCCGTATCCTGGTGCTGTCACGCCAGCTCAGTGCTGTCACGCAGCAGACAGGACCTGGCACGCTCCCCGCTCTGCCCGTCGCCCCTCGGGGTCGATGGGAGCTGTGGCCCTGGGACCGGCACTGCCAGGAGCGGGTGGGAGGCACGTGGTGAGGTTGTGGTTGCTGCCTTGCCTGGAGACACTTGTGGGAGGTGGCAGCATCAAGCCGCCTTGATTTAAAGCCAGATGACAACACTTGGAAATGGATTAAAAAACCACTTCTTTCCATGGCCACTGCTGGCCCGTGCAGCTCGTCGTTCCAGGGTGCCTCCGAAGCTTTCACATGACTGAGGGAGGGTTCGGATTTTCACCCCGGGCAAGGGGGGCTCGCCGTAACGTTGGGCAGAAGAGGGTCGGTGGGCGCCTTCTGTCCCTGGGGCGTGTCTTGTGGGTGCGAGCCCGCTGTCGCAAGGGTTTGCATGGTGGATGTGTTCCACAGCAGTGCTGCTGTGCTCCATGGGTGACCGATTCCTATTAGAGGCAACAAACATCAGCGAGTCCAGGGAAGCTATTTTTAAGCAGAGGAAGCACTAGAATAGCATCCTGAGTTTTTTAAGCCTGTGACTTACTAAAGAGCCCAAGTCCTTCGATAGCGTAGAAGGTAAGTGTGTGAGCTCTTGGGTCCCATTTTGGCAACTGGCATTGTCCAGACATCCAAGTGCAACCCCACAGGGGTTGCTAGTAAGACCCAGAAGACCCTTCCCACTATGTGTGAGCAGCTCTGGTCTCCAGTGGGTGCGAAAGGCTCAGCCAAGGACAGTGCTGTGGGTTTCCAGGGCTGGAACCCACCTGGTTTCCCAGCTGGATGGAGTCAGAAAAGGCAAGGCACGTGCGGGAGCTGGTGGGACAGCGAGTGACATACTCGGCCAAGCATCGCCGCCCCACAGACCTCCCTCCCCTCCTGCTGCCTGTTCAGTGTCCCTGTGTTAGGATGCTGTTGGCAGGACTTGTGTCCCCCACACTGGTTCGTTTTGGCTGTTGTCACCTTGAGCTGTTTCCATCTGGAGGCCCAGAACCCACTTCCTCCAGCCCCCTTTTCTCCCCGTTGTTTTGTATCTGGGTCTGTCTCTTGGCACCAGTGTAACTTCCAGCCCCGTAAATGGGACAATTCCCAAAGCACCTCCGTTTTCAAGGCTGGTCCCAGTTGTTCTCCCCAGAGCCTGGGCAGGGCTATTCTCCTAGCGGAGTGCTCTCTTGGAGGCTTTCACCATCCCACTCACATGTGCGCTGCGGACCTGCAAGAGTTGGTGTTTGAGATGTGCAGGTGGGATGGACGCAGCCTTCTGCCGGTCCCCTTCACACGATGCCCTTGCTGCAGGAGGCGTGTGTGCCAGCCAGGCTTATCTTCTGCTCTCAGCGTCCACGGGTCGTAGGGCTGACGTCCAACTTACTCATCATGTGTCCTACTCCTCCAGGCCGTGCTGAAAGACCAGAGTCAAATGAGGCAGATGGAGCTGGAGATCAGACCCGTCTTCCTGGTCCCAGACACCAACGGTTTCATCGACCACCTCAGCAGCTTGATAACGCTGCTGGACTGCAGGAAGTTCATCCTGGTGGTGCCCCTGATCGGTGAGTAGAGCCCGCGCTGTGGTGGGGGCTTACCCTCTCCCCCCAGCCCAGGCTGTCCCGCTGTGCCGGCTCCCTCTCTCCGTGCCCCACGTGCCCGCAGAGCCTGTGTGGTCTGGAGCTGGTTGGCTCGTGCGGTGGGGCTGGCCTCCGTCCTGCCCTGTCTCATCTCGGCCGCACCCGGCATTCCCTCAGCCTGTGTCGCCCTTCTCCTTTCCTGCCAGCTTTCTGCCCACGGTGCTCAGTAAACTCCTCTCCTCCTGGTGCATTTGGGGGTGCCAGGGGCTGGGAGAGTCAGGCGGGTGTTAAACGGGATTTGGAGGGAATTTTGGAGGGAGCAAGGAGGAGGAATTGTTAAACAATCAGAGCAGATAGCTTATCCCAGCTGAGCTGGGGCTTAGGCAGCCTGAGCAAATGGCCGGCCTGTGTCCCAGCGTCTCAGAGCTGCTCAAGCCCAGCCCTTCTTTTTATCCTTATAAAGCTCACAGTAAAACAGCAAGCTGGTTCCCGTTATTGGTAAACACTCACCCTGGCAGATAACGGCTGTGCTGCTGGGTGGTCTCCCAGGGTGGCGGGAGGATTTGGTTAGATGCCTTTGCTCTGATTGTTTGATCACGCTCCGAGCTGGAGGTAGCGTTCCTCCGGCCAGTGTCGCTCCGGCGCCCAGCGCGTCCTGGTGCCAGCCTGGCCTTCGGAGGATCCTCGAGGGCAGCAGGAGAGGCCAAGGCAGGAGCGGGGCCAAACCTTGCAGAGCCCACAGGCTGCCCCATCCCAGCCACAGCCCTGGGAGGCCGGGGGCCGGCTCTGCCCCGTGGGCATCTCCAGCATCCAGGCAGCGAGGCTCACGCTTGTGCCCATCTCCTGGCCCGCCGCCCTGCCTTCCGAGCCATGATGGGGCTTCCTTCTCAACTCCTCGTGTCAAGCAGACAACTCTGCCTGCCCCAGAGCCAACGTCCAGCTGCCATCCTTCCCCGTGGGGTGAACGGCCTGGCTCGGGAGGGATTCCTGGGGCTGGGGACGGGACCCCTGCATGGGAGGAGCGGGGCTGGCCACCTGCCCGGCTCAGCCCGGGAGCTGCCAAGCATCTCTGTGGCTTGGCACCACGGTGCCAAGGCTTTGTGTGGAAGCCAGCAGCACCGGCAGAGCCTGGGCAGCCCTGGGGGCTGGGGAGCGTGTTAACACCTGAGAGAGCTGGGACCTGTCCTGGGGCCGTGGCTCTGCCTCCCGGTTTGCTCCTGTGGTTGGCAGGAGGCTTCTCCATCCGAATCCCAGCCAGGGGCAGCAGTTACAGCAGAGCTGAACACCCTGGTCCTGTCCCTGTCCAAGATGCTGCTGCCCTCAACCTGCAAAAGGACCCTGGCCTGCCCTGCCATGGGCAGGAGGAGCAGCAGCGACTGAGCACCTTCAGTGTGCTCCTGTCCTGGTGCCTCCCTGCACAGCCCATCGTAGGGGGAACGGTGCCTCCTTGCACAACAAATCACAGGGGGGGGATGCTGCTTGCCATGAGCTGCCACTGCTGAAGCACCCTGAAGCCAGGGACCCCCTGTCCACGCCGGGTGTTGGTCAAATTCCCCCTCGTCCCCCGGGAAAGCCGTCAGTGCCGAGACCCGGGTGCAGGCAGGAGGATCCCACCCCCCAGGGTAAGCTGGGGGCCCGTGGCTGCTGGGGGCAGAGGCCTTGGTGCCGTGCCCCATCGCCGGACCAGAGATACGGTGTGGTGCACTTCCCCCGGCACGGGGCACTCCTCCCCGCTCCTCCCGGGGATGCAGCAAGGGGTTAAGCGCGCAGCTTCGCGTTGGGTTTGTTTCTCTTGCTCTTTAACCTGCTCCGTGCTCCTTGAGGCTGACCCCGCCATGGAGAAGCCAGGCCTGGTGCAGAAGCACAAACAAGCCTCCCCTTTGAAGCCTGTTTAGCTTGGAAGCAGGAAGGCGGATTTCGGGAGGGAATACCAGCTTTTCCTGTTTGATGTTCCGTTCTTGCACGGCTCCCCCCACCCCGGGCCCAGCCGTGCATTGTGTGGAAATGGCAGCATCAGGTCGGTAGCAAGAAGAGTCGCCGGCCAGCGAAGAGCAAAGCAGCTCCATGCAGCTTTAATTTGAATACCCAGACAGTGAGTGCCAGTCTCACCATGGAACAGAGCGATCACGCAGGCTCCCCGGGCAGTGATTCACAGCACTGGGGAGAGGCCTCAGACCCCGAGCTCTCTCCCCGAACCCCCAAGGAATGCATAGTTCCCACTTGAACTCAGGACTTGGCTCCAGGCTCGGAAACAATCTTCAGAAATGAAGCCATGGCTAAAACACACACTGTGCGCACAGAGGCTGCCTCGCGCACACGTGCACACCAGCTCTCCCTCTCTCCCTCTCTCTCGCACGCGCGCGCGCGCGACCGGCCCCGCGCACACGCGGCCCCGCGCACGGTCGCGGGCGGGGACCCTCCTGCGCACATCTGGCCGCACGCTCGTGTGCTCGGCCTCGGCGGCCTCTTGCTCGCTCGCGCGGCGACGGAGCGGCTCTTCCAGCAGCCCCGGCGCCACGGGGTGGGTCCCTCCTGGAGCTCTGCTGGGGTCCCTCGGGCTTCTGCTGGGCTCAGGGGGACGGAGTGTTTGGGGTTCCTGGCCGCTTGGCAGCAGTACGGGAGGCTCCGAGGCTTGATGGGCTCCAGCGGAAGGCGAACGGGCTGGGAATCCGCCCGATCCCAGGCTCGGGCTCGTCTCAAGTGCCATGTGTGAGGACAGATGTGCGAACCCTGGATCAGACCCAGATGGGTGAGGTGTTGGAGGGAGCATCTCCCCTGCCGGGAGCTTGGGCCAGTGGCTTCAGGTGGGGAAAGTAGGGCCAGGACTTGCACAGGGAACAGGGGTGGAGTGGGAGCTGCCTGCTCCCAGGCGTGACCCTGTTCCCGCGTGCAGCCCCGCGGCAGAAGGGGAGCAGCTTTTCGGGTCTGGAAACAAGCGCAGGGAGCCGAGAGGTGCGGAGCCAGGCGGTGCGATGCCGGGCAGGGGGCACGATGCGGCCGGCCGTCGCTGTGCTCGGGGGCGCAGGAGCGGGCCGCGGGAGACGGTGGTTTTCTGACACCCTCGGGCACACGCGGAGGTGCCAGTCGGTTGTGAGGCAGGAGGGTGGGGGTAGCGCGCGTGGTGGTGGTCCCGGCGATCCGCGGAGCAGAGCGAGATGCCCTTTGGGAGCGTTACCCGCGTGCTGCAGGGGTGAGGTGCCTGTGCTCTCGGGGCTGAGCCAGGTGACCCACGCAGGGGGAAAGGCAGCAAAGCTTTTCCAGACCCGCAGCCAAGTCCAGGAGCACAGGGACACTGCAGCAGCTGAACCCAGATTTCCTGAGCCAGCTCCCAGTGCCCTGGCCCTGAGGCCTTGGCAACTTGCGTGCTCCAGCAGCGGGTCACGGGAGCACCTTGTCCCGTAGTAACTGTACCTCCTCTTCCTGTTTGAAGTGATAAACGAGCTGGACGGCCTGGCCAAGGGCCCGGAGATGGAGCACCGGGCCGCAGGCTATGCCCGCCAAGTGCAGGAGAGAGCCAGGAAGTCCATCGAGTTCCTGGAAGAGCGATTCGAGAGCCGGGACAACTGTTTGAGGGCTCTGACCAGCCGAGGCAACGAGCTGGAGTCCATCTCCTTTCGCAGTGAAGACACCACTGGCCAGCAGGTAAGGAGCATCCCGGACGCGGAGGCAGTGCTGCCAAGGGCTGGAGGCTCTTAGTCACCACCTCTGGGGGGGAAACCAGGGACCCTGGGGTCTGTGAGCTCTGGGCAGGGGGTAACTGTCCCCACCTTTGCAGGCTCCTGCGGGGCTGCGTGTGCTTCGGCTCGGGGCAGCCCTGCTCTCTGCTGAGCTGCGGCGGTGTTCCAAGGGCGGTGCGGAAATCGGGGTGGTGGGGTTGCAGGTTTTTTTCCCCGCCAGGGGTAACGTTGCCCTTCTTTTCCTCCAGGGAAACAACGACGACCTGATTCTGTCCTGCTGCCTCCACTATTGCAATGACAAGGCCAAGGATTTCATGCCCGCCAACAAAGGTAGAACATTCTCACGTCCTCTTTGTCCCTTCTCTGTTGCATTCCACGGACTCTTCTCATTTCTCTTTCACGGCCCTTGGAGCCGATCTCTCACGCATTTTGCCTCTTTCAGCACCAAGGTGCCACCTCCTGCCTCCGGTCAGCCCCAGGCTGTGGCTTTCCCACCGCGTTGCCAAATGTGCACCTCACTGCGCTTTGGGGATGCCCCAGCCTGTGAGAAGCCCACCATAAATGTCCACAGAGCCGTTTTGTGGTGCCAGCAGCGGTGACGAAGGGCCAGAAAGAGCCTCCTCCTCGCGAGCCCCGGTGCCTCATGTCCAGGGCCCTTTTTCCTCCGGATGCCCAATTGGCATCGGCCACGTGTGCTGGGACCAGACAGGCCTCGGGCTGTTGCCAGGACGGTGGGGATGGGAATTGCATCAGCAGCTGCCCAAGAAATCAACCCGCATTTGTCAGTGCGAATTCTTAGCAGCTTAACTTGTCAGATTCACAGAGAAACCGTCACCAAATGTTTATGTGCAAATGATGCTGAATTTTGAAATCATGTGGATTACAGGGAATGGGGCCTGACAAGCTGACAGCCTCTGGTTTGTAACAAGGAGGCGCGTCACCAGCGCGGAGCAGAGGATGTTTATTGTTACACATTTCTTAAAGTGTCCGCACAAAACCTCCCGATCCCGCTTTCGGCAGCCCTCGGCCCCAGGCCTGCCCTCCCGCCGAGCCCCCACTCCCCTTCCTCCCGGCACGGGCCGGCCGGGCTGCTCACCCCACCATCCTCAGCCCCACCACTGTGACCGTAGCCCATGTTCCTGGCCACCCTCCCCTTCCCCTCGTCCTGCCGCTCCCTGCGCAGCCAATCTGGGCCCATGTTGGGCTCCCATAAACTCTGTTTTTTCCATTCCCGTCCTGGCTCGGAGGCACTGTGTTTCCTGTGCTCATAGGAACAGTACTCTGGTCACAGGACCCAGCTGCTTACACATACCCCATATGCTTCCCCTGCTTCGCACACACGTAAGCGTGGCTCCCACTTCCCAGCCCGGCGCGTTGCGTGCGGGGCAGCTCATCCATCTGGGGGCAAGATCCCTTCGGTTGTTTCTCAGGCTTCAACTCTCTCTCTGGCTGGCTCAGCCCCGGCCAGAAACGCCTCGGTGGCGGTGGCAACTCCAAAAAGGTTCGCAAAAAAATAAGGGGTGTTTTTAGATCTTATAATGAGATCACCAGAATAATAGCACCAGCTTCCTGCTGGAGCCAGGGTCGCGGGCTGTCTTCCTGGCCTGGGTCAGGCAGAGGGACCTCCTCTTCCCTGCCTGCGTGCACCACCCGGTGCGGGCAGCGGGCAGCGCGGGGCCCTGGCGCTGCTCGCCGGCCTTCCCGGCCCCAGGGCTGCAGGCAGAGAGCACAAATCATCCCCCAGCCAGCGCAGCGGGGCGAGAAGACGGCCGTCGAGGTGAAGTGCTGGCTCCGAGCAGCGCCAGGGAGCCTTGGCAGGGAGCGGGGAGCTGAGGGCGGGGGGTGTCGGGCGGCCCTGCAGTGCCCGGGGCGCAGCACCCAAGGAGGGAGGGGGGGGCAGAGGGCACGGGGCAAGGGCTGGGGCAGAGCGGGGAGGTCTCAGCGTCGTGCCTCTCTCTCGTTGCAGAAGATCCCATCCGTTTGCTCAGGGAAGTGGTTTTGCTGACGGACGACCGGAACCTGCGAGTCAAAGCGTTGACCCGCAACGTGCCAGTGCGGGACATCCCCACCTTCCTCAAGTGGGCCCAGGAGGGCTGAGGGGGCCGAGCGGGGCCGACAGCCCCTGAACGAGTCACGCAGCCCGTTAACGGTGGGAGACCGGCTTCAGCGGCAGCCCTCACCATCTTCCAGCCCACCACGAACAATAAACGCCACGTCTTCAACCCACCCCAGGATGGCCGTGCTGCGAAGGGGGCCCCCACCCCCCCGACCCGAGGGCAGACCAGCTGGGAAGGTCATGGCCGTGGATGGTTCACGTGGAGGCTGGGCCGTTGAGGGTCCCACCAGCCTTCGGGCAGTGCCGGCGCGAAGCTGGCGAGCCCCGCTGGCTAGGGAAGCTTTGGGTGAGCCCCTGCCGGATCACCAGCCTTTTTTGCTTGGTTTGCTTGGTTGCAGAGAGCTCGAGTCACGAGTCGGTGGCTCTTCGGGTTTGTAGGCTGCGTAGGGCAGAGACCGGGGACACACCAGTGCGGACTTTGGGATTGCTTAGTGCCCCTCGGGAGAGGCCGTGGATTTCAAGGGCAGGTTCCCTCCTGCCCCAGCCTGGTCGTCCTGCATGGCCCAGGCAGCCCCAGGCCTCCGGACCCTTCCCCACCCCGCACCCGCCCCACACAAGGGGTGCTGCTTGCGGAGGTGCTCGTCCTCTTCCCTGGTGCAGGGTTTGCTTGTTGAGTTTTGTTTCAGACTTCGGCATAGGTTAGTTTTCAGGTGTGTGCCCTGCCTGCTTTGCTGGGGGGGAGGCTTTGAACACCCCCGGTCCCCCCACAGTTGTTTTCTGTCCTGCTCCCCTGCCCACCCCAGCCACTACCTGCCCCTTCCCTCCCCCCCCCCATACCCTTAGTCCCACCCCGCTACCTTTAGGCAGGTTTTTGACCTAGAACTCAGCGTGAGGGTAAGAAAATTCTCCCAAGGACCCGAGGACCGGCTGTCCCACAGGTCCCGTGTGTCCTCACGTTGACACAGGCTCCACTTTCATGTGGGATCCGGCTTCTGCCCGTGGCTGCGGGGCCAGGCAGGACTGGAGAGAGCCAGGGCAGCACCCGACCCCCCGGCTGCTTGCCCAGCTGGGAATGTCCCCTCTCGAGTTGCCCCTTCACTGTGGAGGGAGCCGTGAAGGGACCCTGCTGCCTCAATACTGGGTCATACCGCGCCGGGAGCCAGTGCAGGGTTGGGGTGTTGCTGAGCACCCACCACCACCACTTTGTCCCGTCACCAAGTGTCCCATCCCTGGCCCGGTTACACGCCAGACACAGAAGCTAAGAGTGAGCATTAACCCGTGACCTGGAGCCCCTGGAGCTCTGTCAAGTCCCAGTCCCATGAGCAGAGGGTGGGAGTGACCCCGAGGCTGTCCCCGGTCCCCGCTGGGGCACCACGGCCGTGGGAGGGAAGCGTCAAAGGTGGCGGAGGAAGCAGTAGGACGGAGCCCAGCGTTTTCCTTTCCTGCGTGGGTGGCTCAGACCCGGTGTCTGTGTCAGGAAGCCCAGCGTTGCCCCAGCACCGGCTGCCCGGCCTCACGGCGAGGGCCAACGCCAGGGTGAGCGCCTCGGCAGCGCCCGGCTGCGGTGGGGCTGCGCGGCGCAGCGACGGAGACGAGCGGGGTTGTGCTCGCTGACCTGTGCCATCCGAATGCCCCAGCCTTGGGGCACAGAGCAGGGCGGCTGCCGGCGAAGGAGGGTCTGTGCTGCGGGGCAGAGCCTGTTCGACAAAGACTTGGGGTGCCCACGCCTGCCGCAGGGCACACGGAGCCGTCGCCGGGGCTGAGCCCACCCGGGGCCGCGGCGCACGCAGCACCCACACCCCGTTCGACGCCCGCAGCCGCGTGCAGCGCCGCACTGGCCGTAACCAGCGCGTAGACTTTGCCTTTTCCACGCTGGGTGTGTTTAAATGTTTGTTTTTCTAACAGAGCTGCCCCAGGGTTGCTTTGCAAGGCCCTTCCTGGGGTATCACCAGCTCGGAGGGACCTGTGGCTCTGCCGGATGCCAACCCCACTGCGCTGTGCCATGGGCTCAGCGGTGGGACAGAGGTCTTGCTGCCACCAGACCAGCTGGCACAGCGGCAAGCAGAGCCCAAGCTCGCTGGCTTGAGCGCCCCGTGCCTGGGGCCATCCGTGCCAGGCTGCTGCCCCGAGCCCCCGCGGGGAGCCCACGTCTCGGGGAGGCGGCCGCGTTCGGGCTGTTTTGTTAAGATGGTTTTAATAATTTTTAGCATTAAACACTTGTCTGTTGCAGCACGTTGTTTCCTTTGCCGTCGGCGGGCGAGTTGCTGTCGAGGTTGGGGCAGGGGTGGGCACGGGGGGCACCGGGGAGGGACAGCAGCGGGACAAGTTTGTGCTTGCAAGGACGACGGTGGCTCTGTCCCACCTGCAGCTGCCGCTGCTCCCCACCAGCCAAGGGGGCTCCGGGCAAACCAGACGCACAGCAAAGCCCCTCGCCTCCCCTCCCTGTGGCTCTGCACCCACCGTCCCCCCCCGGGGGTCACCTCCCAGCCCCGCTCAGCGCCGACCCCACACCAGCCAGGCCGGCCCGCACAGAAGGACGCGAGGCCACGCACGTTAATGTCACTTTATTGCTCGTTCGGTTTCGACTATAGAAAAAAAAAATAAAGGGCAAGGAGCCCGTGTACAAATCGGACGTGATACAGGGGGGGCCGGCGGCCCCGCTGGGCGCTGCCAGCTGTGCTTTGGGGTGCTGCTGTCGCCGCCGCTCGCCCCCCCCCGGCAGCTCCGGAGGGACGCTGCCAGCCCTGGGGAACCCCGGGCAGCCCATGGCGGGGGGGGGGGGTGGGGGTGGAGGGGGGGGGGGGTCGAGGGGGGCACCTGGGCAGGAGCAGCCAGCTCAGGCTAAGGCACAGTGGCTGCGAGGCCGGGGACAGTCGCTGCTGGCGGCCACCCCAGGGCCTCATGTGCAAAGGAGAGGAGGGGGCTCGGGGAAGGGAGAAGCTTCACATTAGCCCCAGGCAGAGGGGTCAGGGCTTGGGCCGGGGCGGGGGGGGAGGGTGTCCAGGCCAGGGGGGGGCTTTTCCCACACGGAGCAGAAGGCAGGAGAGGGGAGGGGTGCGGTGGTGGCAATGGGGTGCCCCGTGGTGGAGGGGGGGGCTTGGCCCCAGGTCACCCCAGCCCAGCGCCTCCCTTGGCTCTCCCCCCCCCCGCCCTGGCCCCCTCCGGCAGCCCCTGCCCCCCGCTCCCCGTAGCTGACAAACCAGACCGCTTTGTCTTTGTCATGAGCTCTCCGGCCCGGCCCGGCCGCGCTGGGGACGGGCATCTTTGGCAAAATAAAAATTAAAAAAAAAAAAAAAAAAAAAAAAATCGAGGCAAGTGGCCACCCGAGGGTGAAGCCGCCGGGTTCCTGGGCACCCCAGGGCCCCCCGAGCATCCCTGATGGCGAGGCGCCTGCTGGGGCAGGGCCCAGGGGCTCAGTCTGTGACAGGCCCTGCCCCACCTCCCGAAAACGCGGGGTGCTGGTGGCCGAGCCGCCGGGTTCGGGCCAAGAGGTCAGTGCTTGCCGCGGGGCAAGGAGCACCCAGCCCCCACCCCCACCCCCCAGCATGGAGCCAACTGCCATCCCCCCAACCGCTGCTCAGACCCCACCATCCCCCTCCGTCAGTCTGTCCCCGAGCTCCCAGCATGGCACCGGGAGGGTTGGGTTGGCACACGCGCCCCCAGCCCCAGCATGGCCGCGCTCGACGCTCCCGGTCAGGACGGCTGCCGGCGGCTCGGAGGCCTCGCTCCGGCCGCGATGGACGAACTACTCACGGGCCCGCGGCGGTCGAGGCGGCACAGTCCAGGTCCCGTCGCAGCAGAGCCGAGCACCGGCGGGTCCCACCGTGGGACGACGCGGGCAGCGGCCGAGGGCGTCCCCTCGCCCAGGGGGGGGCAGCGCTGGGGACGGCCCTGAGGTAAGGAGCGGGCTCATGTCCTCCAAAGCCTCCGGGTGCAGCCCGGCCTCACAGCTTGTGCTTCGCTCCCGCCCTGGTGCCGGGGGCCCAGCAGCCCCCCACGGCAAGGTGGGGGGGGGGCCACGCCACGAGGTCAGTCCCTGAATTTATCGGCTTCTCCCGGGCGAGCCGGGGCGCTCGTCGCGGGACGCGCCATCCAGCCATCCCGGGGCAGCTCTCATGGGACCTTCCGCTACGAGCGAGTTCTCCGGGGCCGTCGGCAGCACCGGGGGACGAGCACCCACCACCTCTCGCCCCCGCCCCCAGCTCCACGCGGGGCAGAGAGGGGAGCCCAGCAGCCCCCCTCACCCCCCGGCCGGGCCGGCGCTAGGGGGGCGAGTATCGCTCTATGGTCCGGGCGGCCTCGGCGTGAAGGTGCGGAGCCTGCGCCAGCACCTCGGCCGCTTTGTCCTGGCTCAGCCCCAGGTGCTCAGCCGTGAACTTGGCCAGCGGGTAGAGGCTCTCCATGGCCTTGGGGTCGCTGAGGAAGTGCGAGGTGTGGGAGAGCAGCTCGGCCGCCTTCTCCTGCTTAAGCCCCAGCTGGTCGGCGGTGAGGCGGGCCATGGCGTAGACGCTGTCGGGGAAGTCCAGCTTGGCTTTGCCGTCGGGGCCGGCCGCGTGCATCTTCATGTGGCTGATGAGGTTGCGCTGCTGGGCGAACTTCCCGCCGCACACCTGGCATTCGTAGGGCTTCTCGCCCGAGTGGATGCGCATGTGCTCGGTCAGGCGGTACTGGCGGGTGAAGCGCATCCCGCAGGCGTCGCAGGCGAAGGGCTTGAGGCCGAGGTGGCTGCGCATGTGGCGGGTCATGGTGCCGCGTTGCGTGAACTTCTTGCCGCAGATGGTGCAGGGGTAGGGGCGCGTCAGCCAGTGCGTCTTCTCGTGCTGCCGCAGCGTGGCCGGGTCCTTGTAGGACTTGTCGCAGGAGGAGCAGCGGTAGGGCCGCAGGATGTCACCTAACCCTGGGCCACCCTTGTCCAGGAAGGGCACGGCCTGCTCGGCCGCCGCCTTGTGATAGAGCTCCTCTTCGTTGTGGGCCTCCACGTGGGCGTTGAGCTGCTCGGAGCTGGGGAAGCCCTTGCCACAGGGGATGCAGACGTATAGGTTGTCGCCCAGGCTCTCCGGCTCGTAGCCCAAGTGGTTGCAGTAGCGGTCCAGCGCATCGCCGGGCGAGGGGCCCTCGCTGCTGCCCGTCTCCTCGCTTGTGCTGTTATCGGGCTCCAGGTCGTTGCTCTCCACGCTGGGGTAGCGGGGCTGCGGCGCCGCGGGTGGCGACTCGGCCTTTTCCTCACGCTCCAGCTCCTTCTCCGCCTCCCCCTCGTCCAGGTAGGGGCCCAGGGGCTCGTGCTTCATCCAGCGGTACATCAGCTCGCGCCCGTCGGCACGGGGCAGCGGGGGGCTCGGCACAGGGCGGCGTGCTGCGGAAGGGGTCGGGGGCGTGGGGGTGCCCCCCCGGCTCGCCGCCCGGCGGGGAGTCCTTGTAGGCAGCGGCGTGGCCGGCCAGGAGGCCGGCGCTGACGGGGGGGCTGTCGTGCCGCGGGGGCAACGAGGGCTCGCGGGGCTCGCCGGGCAGCAGGCGGTCGGTGGGCAGGAGCTGGGCGGAGGGGCCGGTGGGGCTCTTCTTGGAGAGGTCGAGGCCGCAGGGCGGCGAGCAGTGGCGCTCGGGCGGGCACAGCCCGTGGGGGTGCAGCGGGGCGCCCTGGGCGGCCGAGGCGTACAGCTCGCCGCATTGCGTGTTGAGCGGCGCCGCCGGCTCCACGGGCGGCAGGTCCACGGGCCGCGGCGTCCCCGAGTAGCAGGCCTGGATGACCGGCGTCGCGGCGCGCAGCCCCCGGCCCAGCTTGTAGGGCGCGTAGCCCCCGCGCAGGTGGCAGTACTTGCCGCTGCGTTTCAGCTTCTTCTTGCAAAGGGCCACCAAGCCGGGGATCTGGAGGTAGCTGGCGGCGGCCAGCACGGCGCCCAAGCTCTGCTCGCCGCCCGGCTCGCACTCGGCCAGGCGGCCGGTGTAGATGAAGTCGAGGATGAGGCGAAAGATGCCGGGGCTCACCATCTCGTGGTCCAGGTTGAGCAGGTTGTCGTGAACCACCAGCGACTTGAGGTAGGCGCTGCTGGCCGCCAGGATGTTCTTGTGCGCGCGGAAGAGCGCGTTCTGCACCACGATGATCACGTCGCACAGGAAGCCCTTGGTGCGCTGCGTGTTCAGCTGCAGCAGCAGCTGCCGCGAGTGGCTCGGCACCTCCATGGCCTCCAGCATCCCGCTCCTCGCCCGCCGCCCTGCAACGACACACCGGCCCGTCAGCGCTGCAACCGGCCCACGCGTGAAGACGGGGGCGGGGGGGGGGGGGCACGACTCCCTTGACCCACACGTCGGGGGCGGGGGGGGGGGGGGCTCAGCCCATGCGTGGAGTGGAGGGGGTCGGGGTTCAGCCCCCAGCCCCGCACGCCGCCGCGTCCCGGCTGCTCTGCGTGGCCGCCTGGCCGGTGCCACCGTTTATATGGGGGCTCGCTTCTCGGCGGGCCGGGGGGGGGGGGGAGGGGGGGGATGGGGAGGGGGGGGCGGGAAGGGGGGTGAAAACCCCCGGAGGCTTTTGGAGAAAGTGACATCACCCGCCGCCGCCGCCGCCAGCGCCGCGCCCCGGCCCCGCCAGCGCCCCGGCACCCCCGCGCCCACCTGCCCGAGAAGAAGCGGAGAGGGGTGGTGGGGAGGGGGACCCCCCCCACACCGTGCCCCCCACCCGTCCACCCCCCTCGGGGCCACCTCCCGCCGGTACCTGCGCAGCGCCTCTGCCCCGGCTCCCCGCCGCGCCTCCCCGGTTCTTATGCGCCCCGGTCCCGGGAAGCGGCCGGCCGTGCACATACACACACACACCCCCCCCCGCGGGCGCCCCCCGCCCACGTTTCCTCTCCCCCCACCCCCCATAAGGTGAGCGGGGGGTCGGGTGGGGTGGGGGGAAGCGGGACCTCCCCGCCTCCGCCGCGGTGCCCAGGTGGGTAAAGCCCAGCGCCCGCGGAGCTGCTTTTTGGGTGGTTTGGGGTTGGGTGTTTTTTTTTTCCCCCCCTCCCTAATTTTTTGGGGTGTGTCCGTTCGTCGTCTGTGTGTCCCCCCCCCGCCTCCCCTTCCACGCCGCTTTACCTGGGCGCCCGGTGGCCTCCGCCAACCAGCCGAGGTCTCGGTGAACTCTCATGGCTCAGCCCCGGGGGGGCCGCCGCCGGTTGCTGTTTCCCTCCACCCTCCTCCTCCTCTGTGGCTGCTGTTCCTCCATACCCCGCTCTCCCGGCCGGTCCTACGGAACGGGAGGAGGAGGAGGTGGTAAAAGAAGAAGAAGAAGAAGAAACAGCAGCGGTTCCTCGGGGTTCCCGACGCCGCCAGCTCGGAGGTGAAACCCGGGCTGCGAACTCCCCCTGACCCCGGCCTGAACTCCGAGCAGCGCCGCTGGCTGTTAAAGGGACGGCGGGAGGTTTTCCTCCTCCCATCCCCGGGCGGGGC
The DNA here is from genome assembly GCF_034619465.1 of Leptosomus discolor. Classification (NCBI taxonomy): domain Eukaryota; kingdom Metazoa; phylum Chordata; class Aves; order Leptosomiformes; family Leptosomidae; genus Leptosomus; species Leptosomus discolor. Next base: position 10,856,423 of record NC_141408.1, read on the forward strand.
ACCGACAAGTTGCCCCCCCCCCTTTTCTCTCCTCTCCCCTCCCCTCTCCCAAATCGGTCTCCACCTCTTTCTCCATCGCCGGCTCGCCGGTTTTCTCCCGACCCCCCCACCCGCCCACCTCGGGGGTCTCCATCCTTGGGGACATCAGCCTTTATGCCCGGAGACACCGAGGGGGGGTCGGGAGCCCCTCCGGGGCTCCCGACCCCCCCTCGGTGTCTCCGGGCCAAAGCCGATGAGTGTCGTGCGTGTGTCCCCCCTCGCCGGTACCGCTCGCAGGGCGCCATCTAGCGGCTCCCGGTGCTCACCACACCCGCCGGTTACCGGAGAGCGGCTCCTCCCCGCGCAGGTGCGCGGTGGGACCCGACGGGGCGGGCGGTGGGGAAGGTTAAAATACGGGGAGGGGGGTGTTCGCTGCCCCCCCCCCCCCTCCCGAGGGATGGGTGGTGAAACATGGTGTGTAGCACCCAGTGGGTGGGAGAGCTGGAGCGGGTGCTCGCAGCGGAGGGTGCTTAGGGGGGGACCCTGATGGGTGCAGGTGATGTGAGGAAGGGGCTTGAAAGGGGGGAGGGGGGGGAAGGCAGCCATCCCTAATTTATTGCTGGGGGTGGGGGAGGGCAGAAAGCGAGGGCGGGGGGCAGCCCTGGCGCCCAGATGTGCGGTGGCGGCTCAGGGTGGGCTGGGGGCTTGCGGTGGTTTGGGATGAGGAGGAGGAGGAGGCGGCAGCGCCACGTTTCCCCTCACTTCATCCCTCCAACCGCTCCCCGCCCCGTCCCTGAAAAGGTTGCTGGGCGGGGGGTGCAGCTTGGGGTGTCCCCCCCCACCTTGGCGCGGGGGGAGCCGCCTCTCGCTTCGCACTTTCGCTTCTCCTTTCTCACGGCCGCAGCCTCTTGCACAACCTCCTTGTACAGCAAAGCGTCGCGATGGGCACCTCCGGGTCTCCCGCCGAGCCTGGAGGGGTCCCCCTCGTCCCCCCCTGACCTGAGCAGGGCACCCCGGATGCTCTTGGGGTTTTTCCCCATAAACCCGGTCCCTTGGTGAGTGGGGGCCAGTGTGAGGTCCTAGGGATGGTGGCTGGGACAGCGCTGTCCCAGCCACCGTCCCCAGCCCCCAGGACAGGGTTTGGCCAGCCCTGAATTAAGGAGGCAGGGAGGGTGCGTGGCGGTGGTAGCACCACTCAGCTGGAACTCATCCTCAGCTTCCCATCAGATCCAGGGTGCCCCAGCTCGCTACAAGGACATCCCCACGGAGACCAGGACAGGGTGGCACCACCTGTGGGGACCCTGCAGTGGGCCCATCCCAAACACCAGCTCAGAAATCCCCCTTCCCGCTCCCCATCCTGGGCTGGTGCCCACAGGAAGCATCGGGATCCTGAGAGCAGGACACGGGTGACCCCTCATTACAGAGCCGTGGTTTAATCCCAACTCTCCGGGCACTGATTTCTCCCCCCCCCCCCCCTTTATTATTTTTTTTTCCCCCTCTTCAATTAACGGCTGGAAGTGTTTCAGGTTCTGGCAGCGAGCTCTGGACGTCGCTGTGAGCGATGGCTCCCGCGGGCTCCGTCCCGGTAATTTATGGGGCTGAGCTGTATAAATCACGGCAGCGAGCGGCTCCCAGACAGCTGCCTCCCCCGGGGCCGGCCGGGACCCCGGGCTGCCCCAGCTACCTGCTGAGTGATGCTGAGCCCTCGGGGCAGCGACCGAGGAAGGGGGAATGGAAAAACCTTCACCTTTTCCACCCTCTTTTGCAGTTCCTCTCCCATTCCCAGCCTCTCCCAGGAGCAGAGGGGCTGATCGGGGCCCGCAGGGGTTTGGGGCAGGTGGAGAGGGGTCAGGTTCACTAATATCGCCCCCCCCTCCTGCCCTGCTTTGCCTTCTGGAGGGACCCCCAGGTGAGCCCCAACCCTAGATGGCCTAATCCAGCATCCTACACCGAGAAACCTGGCCGGGACTCCCCGGGGACCTGTGCCACACGTTCAGCCCCGAGGGACAGGGACGGCCCGGCTGCGGGGCCGCAGGCAGAGCCGGCACCGGCGAACGGGAGTGCGCAGGGAAAGGGGCATTTTTCGCCTCAATGTGCTGAGCAGATTGGAACCAGCTCTGGTTAAGTCATTGGCTCTGTTGGGAGGTCTGAGCTGGAGCGTCTCCCGCCCGTGCCCCCTCCCCACGATCAATCAAAGTTGCAGCAAATTAGCCCAGATGCTGGGAGATTCGGTTCAAATCCAGCTGTGGTTTGGATCGCGTTCGCATGCCTGGCTTCATGTGGGACCTGGGCTTTTTGGACAGGATACAGCCCCCTGGTCTCCGCAGGGCCCTGTTTCCCAGCGCAGCCTCTCCCCAAAGCCCACACACATGTCTTCGATTACGGCGCGTTGGCCAGCCGGGCCGCATCCGGCACCGCCAGGAGCCTGCAGCCCCCGCTGGCAGCTCGCACTTCATTTTCCCGGTGGTGCTGGGGTATGGCAACCCCCGCCCCCCCCATCCCGCTGCTGCAGCCCCCCGTGCTTGCAGGGGGAGGCAGGTCCCCTCTGCCTGTGCTGGGCTGAGGCCGTGAAACTCATGACAGCGCTGAGCTGCTCCAGGCTGGGCATGGTTGGGTGCTGCCCACCTCCTGCCCTGCTCCCTGGGGTTAGGGATGCCTGTGCTGAGCTCTGCCTGCTGCGAAGGGAGGTTGGGTGCTGTGACAGGACCCCGCCAGGTCCTCCCAGGGTGCCCAGTGGCCCCCAACATGACAGGACCCCTGTGGGGTGGCAGGAAGGGTATAACACCCCTGGTATGACACAGCCCTCCCGCCGGCCCATGGCTGCTGCAGCAGCTGCAGGGCAATGCTGGGGTGGGCGAGGGGACCCCTTCCTTGTCGGGTGATGCTGGGGCAGGTGGGTGCCCTTCTTTGTGGGGTGATGCTAGATGGGGCAGTGGGACCCCTGCCTTGTGGAGTCAGGCTCAGGTGGGTGAGGGAAACTTCTCCTTGGAGTGATGCTTGCTGGGGTGACAGGACCCTTTCCTGGTGGGGTGGTGCTGTGGTCGGCAATGGGACCCTTTCCTTGCAAGGTGATGCTTGGGTGGCTGAGGGACCCTTCCTTATGGGGTGGTGCTCAGATGGATGATGGGACCCTTACCCCCACACGAATGTTTGGTGGGGCAGTGGGACCCCTTCTTTGTGGGGTGATGTTCAGGTGCACAAGGGACAGAATCACACAGCAGCTGAGGTTGGGCAGGACCTCAGGAGATCATCATCCAACCCTCTGCTCAAGCAGGGCCACCCAGACCCTGTTGCCCAGGACCTTGCACAGATGGCTTTTGGATAGGTGCAAGGATGGTGACTCCACCATTTCCCCGGGCAGCCTGTGCCAGTGCTCCCCTCACAGCGAAATAAGTGTTTTCCAATGGTCAGAGAGAAGCCCCGTGGCTCCTTCTGTGCCCATTGCCCCTGGTCCTGGCACTGGGCCACCACTGAGCTGAGCCAGGCTCCGTCCCATCCGCCCCCTCCCTCCAGGTCTGTCTGTACATTGATAAGGGCCCCTGAGCCTTCTCTTCTCCAGGCTGAGCAGTCCCAGCTCCCCCAGCCTCTCCTCACAGGAGAGGCACTTCTGTCCTTTAATCTTCTTAGTGGTCCTTCACTGGACTCTCTCCAGTACGCTCACATCTCCCTTGTACTGGGGGGCCCAGTACTGGACCCACCCTCCCTTGACCTGCTGGCGATGCCTCTCCTAACGCAGCCCAGGACACCATTCTGCTCCTTTGCCCCAGAGGCATGTTACTGGCTCCTGGTCAACTTGTTGTCCACCAGGACCCCCAGGCTCTTTTCCACCCAGCTGCTGTCCAGCCGAGTGGCCCTCCAGGATGTCCCAGTGCCCAGGGCTGTTCCTCCCCAGGAGCAGGGCTTTGCACTTGCCCTTGTGGAACTTTGTGAGGTCCCTGTCGGCTGGTGGGGGCAATGGGACAGCCTTCCTTGTGGGGTGATGTTCGGGCAAAGGGCACCCATCCCTGCAAGGTGATGTTTCCTGGGACAGCGGGACTCCTTTCTTGTGGAGTGATACCTGACCGGGTGATGGGACCCCTTCCCTGCAGGGTGATGATGCTCAGGCAGGTGAGGGTGGGGTGACACCTGTGGGGTGACCCTTGGTGAGACAACGGGACCCCCTTCCCTTATGGATGATGCTTCATGGGGCAGTAGGACCCCTTCCTTGTGGGACAATGCTTCAGCTGGGTGAAGAACACTTCCAGTGGGGTGATACTCTGGGGGAGAGAGACCCCTTCTCTGTGGGATGATACTTCATGGGGCAGTGGTACCCCTTCCTTGTGGGGTGATGCTCAGTCATACGAGGGCACCCATCCCTGCAAGGTGATGTGTTCTGGAGCAAAGGGCCCCCTTCCTTGCAGGGTGATGCTTGATGGGGTGATGGGACCCCTTCCCTTTCAGACGATGCTTCATGGGGCAGCAGGACCCCTTCCTTGGGGGGCAATGAGTCAAAAAAACCTGAGACCCGTCCCTGCGAAGCGATGTTTCACGGGGCAATGGGGTGACGCTTGAAGGAGCGATGCGACCCCTTCGCTACAGGATGACGTTCAGGCAGGTGAAGACCCCACCCCCGTGGGGGTGATGCTTGACGGGGTGATGAGACAACATCCCCCCCCCCCCCCCCCCCCTTCCCTTTCACCTGAAGCTTCGTTGGACGATGAGAACCTGTCCTCTTGTAGCGACATCTCCTCGCCCACCTCCTTCCCCCCCCCCCCCAATTTTACAAACCCCGCGGGCGACCTCCTCCTCTCCACCCACAACAGCAGCCCCCCCCCTCCCGCTACATGCCCCCCCCCCCCCCCCCACCTCCCCGCGACGGAGACACGGCTGCAGCCACGAGTGGAAAGCCCACGAGATGGCAGCAAAGGGCCACGCTCCGGGATACGACACCCCCCCCAACCCCCACCCCCCGCCATCACCCCCTCGGTGGCCGCTTTCCCCCCGCAACCCACCGCCCCGGTCCCCCCGACGCGCACCCCGGTGCGCGTCGGGGGGACCGGGGCGGTGGGTTGCGGGGGGGAAAGCGGCCCCGGAGGAGGCGGCGGCGGAGCTGCGCAGCCGGTTGCGGGTGGGCCGGCCCCGGTTGCTGACTAATCCCGGGGCTGAGTCACGGTTGCGGCGGGGAGCGCTGCGGCAGCGACATCCCCCCCCCCCCCCCCCCCCCCCCGCCCCGATCCCCGCCATCCTCCTCGCCGCCCCTTCCCGAACCGGAGAGCCCCGACGGGGCGGGCGCCGGTTGTGCGGGGGGGTGGGGTGTGTGAAAGGTAGGGGGGACCCCCCCCAAATATCCCCGGGGGGAGGGGGCTCTTAAAGGAGTTTTGGGGGTGGCAGCACCCTAAGCCGGGCAGTTGATGAAAGGCATGAAGTTGGGTTGTTTTTTTTGGGGAGGGAGCTCATTCTCTGACCCCCTCTGCAGGCATTTGGGGGTGTGAGGAATTAGGGGGGGGGAGTAGGGTGTTGTGGCCTGAGCCCCCATAGCAGCGTGCGGCCTTGCGCAGCGGCGGATGCTGCTGTCAATGACAACGCCGCTGTTGCTGTGGCGACCGGTATGATGCTTCGCCAGAGCAGAGTGAGGTCAGAAGGCTCCAGCAGGAATTGGGGGGGGGGGGAATGGATAGATGCATAAGGGGGGGGAGGATTTCCCCCCCACTATGTCCCCCTGGATGCTACTCTAGGCCCTTTTTGGGGGAGGCTGGCACTTGGGCGGGGGGGGGAATTGATTTGAGCCACGAAGCCACAACCTGTCTGGCTCTGGGGCAACGGTGGCTTTTGGGGGACCCAGCCCCAGTTGGAGCGTGGGCCAGGCCGCGCTGTGAGGCCGGAGGGGCGAGGGCAGCATGGTGCTGCGATGGAATATCCCCCACATACTCTAAACTCATCCCCCCGCACACCCCACTTTGTGCTGTCCCATCCTCCTGCAGGGCATTAGCCTGGCACCCATGGGCGCTCACGGCACTGGAGGGATGGGGTTACTTACTGGAGGGTAGGTGGGAGGTGCTGCCCAGGTTATTGGTGTGGGTGGGAGATGCAGTGGGGCACCCCCAGGCTGGTACCCGGTTGTGGGCACCCATGGGGCCCTGTGCAACCCCTTCCCGTGGGGGGGGGGTTCTCAGGCAGCCCCATGGTGATGCTACGAAGCCAGGATAGGGCCATGCTCTGGCCTAGCGGGGTGGTCGGGGGGTGATGGGTACCCTGGGCTCTTGTGATTGCCCTGGGGGGGGGCACCTTGGTGTTGGGGTAGGGGGTGCCCCACGCCGCAGCCCTCGGGGTCATGGGACCCTCTGCTCGTGCCTCAATGGGTGCACGTCCCCTGGCTCTGGGTGCAGGTGGAGGAGGGATGCGGGGTGCTGGGTGCTGCTCCTCTGCGCACCCCGAGGACCCGGGGACCAGGGGGGACCGGAGGGGGGGGGGGGCTGGGGGGCAGCGTGGTCCCAGTGCCGCCCGGACCCCCTGCCCGGCTCCGGGCCGCTGTCCTCCCCCCGCGCCGATATAAATAGTAGCGTCTTCCCGTTCCCTAAATTTCCTCGCTGACGTAGCGCTCACGTCATTGTGTAGGTTGATGCTTTTCTATGAATGAGCCGAGATCCCCGTTACTACGAGCCCGATCCTATAAAAGCCCCGCGCTCTGCGGACGGCGCAGCACCGCCACCGGCGCCGTCCCCCGCCGGGAGCCGCGCAGCCCCGGGCCCGGCCGGGGAGGCTCCGGGGCCCGCAGGAGGTAAGGCACCGGCAGGGCTGGCCCCCAGGTAAGCAGGGACGGAGCCCGGTGCGGGGGCGGGAGGGGGCAGCGGAGCCCCGCGGCACCGGGCGCTGCACCTGCCCGCCCCGGGGGAGGAGGCGGGGGGGGCGGACGAACCGGAGAACCGGGACGAGGAGCGGGGAGGTGGGGGCTCTGCGGCGGGCGGGGGCGGTGCGGTGCCGCCTGGCGCAGCCCCACGTGCGGGGCCGGTCGGCGGGGGGCGGCGGGGGCGGCGGGGCCGGGGCGCGGCGCCAGCGGGGGCGGTGCGCGGGGGCGGGCGCTGTTGCGCGGAGCCGCCCCGGGGGGGGCGAACGGCGGGGCCCGACCGCCCGCACCTTGCGGGGTTTGCGAGGGGGTGTGTGTGTGGGGGTGGGGTGGCGGGGAGAGGTGGGGGGAGCGCATGTGTGTGTATGTGCGTGTCCCCCACCGCCGCTGCGGGCGACACCGGCGCCCGCTGTCGCCCCGCTCCGAGCCTCTCTGAATCCATCCCCGACGGGACATTCCCCAACCCCATCCCTCGGGGCCGCCGTGCTCAGCAGCACCCCACACCCCCCCTCCCCCCACGCACCTACACCCACCACCCTCGGGTTCCCCCCCCCCGCACCCCGCTGCCCCCTCGCCCGGGCGCTGCCAGCCCCGCAGCCCGGGGAGGGGGGGGGGGTGTCGATCGCCCCCGGGGCATCGGAAGAGCGCGGAGACCCCCGTCGAGGAGAGCCCGAGTCAGCGCGTCGGCACCTTGGCTCTAGACTGCTTACTGCTGCGTAGGGACAGGACAGTAACAGTCTACAGTCATGGCTACTGAAGCATGACCCACCGCCGGCACCGGCCCCGGCCCCGCCACCGGCCCCGCCACCGGCCCCGGCCCCGCCGCAGCGCCGGGGGGGAGGGGGGGGGGGGAGCTGTCCGTGGTGCTGAGCCGTCGGAGAGCGCTCCCCGCCGAGGGGGAGGGGGGGCGTGGCATGGCGGGGGGGGGGGGGGGGTGGGGGGGAAATGTCCCGGTGCCCGCCTGACCCCGCTCTCTCTTTTCCCCCCCCGCAGACACCGACCCCCCCACGGTGGATGTTCCCCCCCCCCCCCCGCCCTTCCCGCTGCAGCCCAGGTAGGGGGGGGTCTCCCCCAAGCGGGGCGGACACGCGTGGGAGGGTGGTGATGGTGGGAGGGGGAGCGGAGGGGGGCGGGGAAGGGGGCGGGGGGAAGGATGCTACCGACACTCCCTCCCACCCCCCCCCGCCGCCGCCGAGACCGGGAGCCCCCCCCCCCCCCCCCAGAGCCGCGGGTGGGAGTCGGGCGCGCTCGCTGCGGTGGCGGGGCCGCCTCCTCGCCGTCGCCAAGGCACCGGCTGTGCCCCCCCCACCCCCCTTCGCCCCGTCCCGTGTTTGTGTGTGTCCCCCCCTCCGACGCCGCCCGGGCGACCGTGGCTTTAGATTGTTACTGTGCCGCTGGGGGGGTAACAGTCTACAGCCATGGTCGCCGGGCCCGGCGCACTCGCACCGCGGGCAGAACCGGCTCCCCGCCCCGCAATCCACCCCCCGGCGGTACCGGAGGCGGCGGAGGAGGGGGCGGGCGGGGGTCCCGTCGGGGGCGGCCCGCCTCCCGGGGCAGTAGGAGCTCACATGCAGGGTGCAGCTCGCCGCACATCAACTCTTACTGTTCGGGGGGGCGGGCGCCGAGCGGCTCCTCCTCGGGTAGCGGGAACGGCGGGGACCCCCCCCCCCCCTCACATTGAAACACCACCCCCCCCACCCCCCCCGCCCCGCAGCCCCTCACCTGCCCTCCCGGCGGGGCCCCGGGGCCGCTCGGGGGGTGCGGGGTTCGTCCCGCCGCATCGGTAAGCGGCTCCCGGAGCGCATCGGCAGCCGCTGTCCCGGCTCCCTCCGGCCCCTCTTCCCAACACCCCCCCTCACCCCCTCCCCCCGGGCCGCCGGTGTGAGGGGTGCTGCGGCGGGACGGGGACGGGGGGACGGGGGGGGGGTGGCAGGGAGCGGACAGCGGGACGTTCCCGGGAGCGGAGCGCGGGTCGGCGGCGGGGCTGGAGCGGCGGGGACTGAGCGCGGCCCGACGGGACGGGACGGGACGGGACGGGGCGGGCGGCGGCTGGGGGCGGGCGCAGGTTGCACAACCCGCCCGGCGCGGCCAGGAGATTCCTGAGCGGCGAAGTCAGAGCGGCCCGGCCTGCCCCGACACCGGGCACCGGGCCCTCGGCAGCCGGCGGCGACCGGTGCCGGCTGGGCAGGGCCCCTCGCAGGGGGCATCCGGGATCCAAAGCACCGGAGACGGGAGCGGGGTCGGGGGGGGGGGGGGGGGGGGGGGGACAGGCTGGAAGGGGCGTAGTGAGCGTAGTGACTGCAGAGACCCCAGAGGGGTGCGGGGTCCCTAATCGCGTGGATGGGGACACAGGGGATGGGGGGGGGAATGCCCGGGCACGGTGAGGATGGCAGCGGCGGGACAGGGACACAGCCCCAAACAAGGACCTGCAGCCCCGGTGTGGGGCTCCCACGGGTGTCCCTCGGCCCCCACTGGGTGCCGCCGAAACCCTTGCTGGGCCAGGCAGGGCCCCCCCTGCGCACGCTCCCCCTCTCCAGGTCAGAGCAGCCCCCTTAGGAGCACCCACCGACGGGGGGTCCCACACCAGGCAGCTCTGCCCTCGCCCAGAGGGGCACGGCCACCGTCAGGTCCCCAGGGGGCACAGTGCCACACAGCGGCCCCGGGCAGGGGGATACCGCAGGCACCGGGTCTCTGTCTCCCACCGGTCCCCTTCTCCCACCGCCGGCGAAGGGCCGTACGCTGCACACCTCCAGCAAGGGGATTTTTGGGCCCCCCCGCCAGCACCCAGGTAAAGCCGCAGCCACGTTCGGCACAGCACACCAGGGCCCGGCGCAGCTGTGCTGCAAAGGTGCCGCTGGGCATGAAAACCACCGGGAAAAACTTCCTTGCTCGTGCCCGGGGTTGGCAGCAGCAACAGCGTGGCAGTGAGGTCTGGGCCGCAGTGGCACCCGGGCACCCCCAGGTGAGGGGACACATCCCGCGGGCAGCGCCATGGCCCCTCAGACCCCATGCTCTGGCCTCGGGAAGGCTCCGGCTGCGTTGTTGTTGTTTTGAAGGCCAAGTCTCTCCCGCTGACACCCTGGAATTAGTTTTTCTTCCAGAGTCCTTAAAAATATCCTGGATTTCTGACACCGGGACTTGGCTTCTGATGGTGCTTCCAAGCTGCCGGGCGTGGGGCCAGCTGTCGGCGCCGGGGGACAGCGGCCATCCAGCTCCCGTGCTCCTCCTCAGGACGGAGATCGCGGGAGGAACACGGCGCCCAGCCGTGGCCGAGCTGTTCTTTGCCATTTGTAGGGCAGGATTGGTGCTCAGCAGGGCGCAGGCACAGCCCGAACGGTGCCTCACCTCGGCCTTGCTCCCGCCGGCTTTGCGGCGCTTCGGCGAGCGGCCCCGCGCATGGCCAGGAGGGTGGGAAGGCTCTTCCCCAGGGACCTCCAGCAGCTGTAACCCTACAGACCCCCACGGCTGAGGACAGGGCTGCAGCGAGTCCCCGAGGGGCTCTCCCCAGCCGAAATTTCTCAGTGCACCCCCAGGAGAGCACGTGGCCCCAAAAACGCAGCTCCTGGCTGAAGCCTATGACCCGCTCCTGGCTTTGCCAAGGGGGCACCCATGACGTGCTGGCACCCCGGCAATTCGGGGCGGGCCAGGGGGGGCTGAGCCAGTGAGGGGGCACAAGGAGGGGTGCTGCTGCCAGCCCCCTCCCCCCGAAAGTCTGCCCCCGGCCCCAGGCTGCCGGCACACCGCACGGGCTTGTTGTTGCCATCTGACAGCTCTTGGCGAAGCGGCCTTTTGTGATTCAGCCGTGTTTATCCCAGCCCGCGGCCCGGCCCAGCGTGGGTTTCCATGGAAAACTTCCATCCAAAACAAGGAGAGAAGGAGCTACAGCGGGAGTGACTCAGCCACCACTGGAAGCTTCTGCGGGTGAAGCCGGGGGTGGAGGCGGGAGGGGGGCTGTTCCCAACGGCTCGGCCCTGGGGCCCGGGGATGGCCCTTGGCTCTCCCCTGCTTGTGCCGCTGCCTCCTCGCAGGCAGGAGCCGTGCAGGCTTGGGGGGAACGGCAGCGTGACACCATCTGCGAAACACATCGCCTTTGGGGAGTGCCCCCCGCCCCCAGCCACCTGCACCAGGTGGGGACAGGGGAGGCAGAGCACGAGGCGAGCAAGGCTCAAACCCCGGCAGAATCCTCACCCGGTGCCAGGCTCGGCGGGATGTGGCCTTCACCAGGCCCTGCCCGTGCCCGGCGAGCCCCGTGCGGGCGGCTGGGCAGCGGAGGAGGGCCCGAGTCAGCGGTGGCGCAGGGGAAAGGGATGCGAGGAGCTGGGGAGGCGGTGGGTGGTTGTGGGGAGGCAGCAGCGCTGGCAGCGTCTCAGCTCCTGCTGGTCTTCTCCCACCCTCCCTGGGATGCTGGGAGAGGGCTGGGGAGCTCCGCTCCCCGCACCCCTGTGCCCACGAGCAGAGGGTTGACACTCACCCCTGCCAAAACACCCAGGCTCCCGGGGCTGCTGGGTAACGCTGTCCCAGGGCCGCCCTGTCGCAGGCCAGCAGCACAGCTGGCGCCGGCAACCCAGCCTTGCTCCACCACCCCCTCAGCAGCGCCCCTCGCTCAGGGACAGCAACCCCCACACGCCGTTTTGGGGGAAAACCTGACAAACCTAGGCCACGTGGGGTGAGGGAAGAGGAAACCCCCCCAGTCACCAAGCTGAGTGAGGGGCGGGAGGACCTGGGGTCAGTGCTGTCTCCAGGCTCACCTCCGCGGGCAGCTGCGCCCTGAGCACAGCGGCCGGGGAACAGACCCGGATCGGCGAGCGGCGGGCAGGGGCCGGCATGAAGGTGTCTCGCCGGTGGGCAAGCAGGTGGAGGGCAAGATTCCCGGGGCAAGCCCCTCCGTCCGACAGGGACATGCGGTGATGCCCACAGGAGCCGCTTCCCTCCTCCTGCTGCACCGGGGGCCGAGCACGTCCGTCCTCCGCTGCTCCCGCAGGGCCCTCCCACAGACGAGGGTCGCGTTTGGTTTTTTACTCATTTGTTTAAACCGATGCAGGAGCCGCCTGGCAGGAGCCATCTCTTAAAACTCCCTGGGAAGAAGAGGCAGGTACTGCAGTACCCCAGCTCAGCTCACCCACCCCTCAAAACCCGGCTCCTTCCCCCTTCGCGAGGCCAGCTCGCCGCGGCGGGGCCTCCCCCTGGGAGATGCCGCTCGGTTGGCGGCTGCGGGACCGCAGTGCAGGCTGGCAGCGGGGCAGCGCTGCTCCGCGGTGAGCGGGCACGGCCGCAGCGCCTCCCCCGGGCCGCCCCGCTCGGGCAGGGGCGCGATACACCGTGCCGGGCCGGGAGACCGCTGCGGCGAGCTGCAGCTCCGCAGTAATTAAACAGCTAACGAGCGGCGGGCTGGCGAAAGCGGCGTCTGCTGCCATCCTCCCCCAGCAGCCGAGGGCTCAGGTGGGAGGAACGGCGGAGACAAAGGCCCCGGTGCTTTTGTCACCGCCGGCCACCGCGTTCGGCTTCGCTCCCCGGAGCTGCAGCCCCAAACCGCATCCCTCCCTCCCTCCCGCCGCCAAACCCAGCCTCCGGTGTCCCTCGACACAACGACAGCCACCTCAACACCTTCACATCACCCGAGCGGGCAGCGCAGATGTGACGCAGCCCACCCAGGGCCACCCTGCGAGGTGGCGAAGCAGGCAGGCACTGCCCGAGCCCTGCCAGCCCCCTTCCACCCCCCCGGAGCACCCCCAAGGCCGCAGTGAAACCAGCCACGTCCTCCTGCCACCACCGCCGCACAACCAGCAACAAACCGAGCGGCAAAACCCCCCCAGGCGTGGGAACCGCTCGGTTCTGCTGCATTGGGTTTCAACCCGCAGCAGCTCCCGGGCCTGTTCCCGGCTGAGCGAACACGCAAAGTGCTTCTGTCCCCTCGCCCCGGGCCCGATCCTGCACCGCAGCATCCTCCGTCCCTCGCAGCGCCCACACCGCGCTGCCCCCCCGTCGCTCCCCGCGCTGCACAAGCAAAGGGCAAATTCAGAAGTTTTGCCTTATTTCTCTCTTTGACCACCTATCTTGCACCGTACCCCCAAGGCAAGGTGCGGTTAGAGACAAAACCCGTGAGCACGGCCCTGGGCACAGCACCTCTGGGCTGCAGATTGGAGAGCCCGGCCTGCCCCAGCAGCAGTGAAGCGGGACGCCTGCAGTTATCACAGCAATAAAGGTTTCTGTGTGCTTCTGGAAAATATCAAGAGCCAAAAACATAGCGACAGGTTTTTCTTGTTCACGAAGGCGCTCTGGACAGAAGCGGATACAAAAGCCTCCCAACACACGCACGCTGAACCAGCAGATGTTTTGTTCCCGAAACTAACACCAGCCCTGGCGCTGCCAGGGACAAGAAGTTTTTCTAGATCCAGACCAAGCTGGCAGGTTGGCTTAACAGCTTTTACCAGGGATATTAAAATACACGAGCCCCTGGGGTATAAGAGCTGCAGGAGCTCTGTGCTTTGCAGACGTTTCCTTTGGCTGAGCCGAGGGACCCTGACTTTGAACAGCTACTCAAGCCTCTGAAAGCACCACAGACACACGCAGCAGTGTCACTCTATCCTCAAACCCCTCATCGTCATACCCACACACTCATGCATACAATAAATTTGCAATAAAAAAAAAAGGGGGGGGGAAGATAACACAGAACCATTTAGCCTGGCCCTGGGTTAATGCCGCAGAGCAGCGCAGTGAGCTGACGAGGACGCTTTGGCCCCTCTGGAGGGCATGGAAACAGAGTGTGCTTCACCAAGATGGCAGGCTGCATGCGGCTTGCTGGAGCCCCGTTTATTACTGTTATCACACTGCCCCAGCCCCCGGGGGCTCAGCCTGTCCCTGTCCGGGGCGGAAGCGGTCCAAGAAGTCCAGGTAGGCCTTCTTCTGTGGTGCAGCTGCAGGGACGAAGTGCCCGCCAGGGTGGGTGAGGACAACAGGCTCCACGAAGTGCTGGGCCAGCTCCCTGCTGAGGGGGGCAGCGATGACAGCGTCAGCATCACCCACGACATGCAGCGTGGGCAGGGCGATGGGCTCCCGGTAGAAGTGGCCGTGGGCCGGGGCGCGGCTGGCAAAACCAGCCACCAGGATGGCGAAGGCCACAGGGAAGCGGGGGTCGCCGCGGGCCCGCAGGGCGCACACCATGGCGGCCAGCGCCGCACCCTGGCTGAAACCCAGCAACCCATCAAAGGGCCCGTGCTCCACCAGTGCCGCCGCCACGGCCGACAGCGACTCCTCCAGCCCCGCCGGCGCCGCCGCCACCTCCCCCGCCTCAAAGGTGCCGGGCCCAGAGAACCACCAGCCGCGGGGGGGGTCGTCCCCGTCGTCGTCTTCGTCGCCGCCAGGCACAGGGTGCGGGGCGCTGACCGCCACCAGCTCTGCGCGGCCACGCAGGGCCTTGCGCAGCGCGCCGGTGCGCTGGCGGAAGCGGCGCTCGCTCTGCCGGTAGCCGTGTAGCGCCAGCAACCGCAGCGGCCTCCCTTCCGACATGGCGCCCGCCGCCACCGGAAGCCGAGAGCGCCGCTTCCGGCTGCCCCCCCTTCCCGCCGAAACGCACCGCGCTCATTGGACGGCGCGGCGGGCCGGATCGGCCCTCCTCCGCGCTGAGGCGGCATCGCGCCCCCTGGCGGCTGGAGGCCGCGCCGCGGGGAGCGAAGCCTGGGGCGGGACGAGGCGGCCCCGGTGGGGCGGGACGAGGCGGCCCCGGTGAGACCGGGGGCTGCCGCGGGCAAAACTTGCAGCACGGCCTGGACTTGCGGGGAGCCACTCCCCGCGGGCAGCCGGGACGGTCCGTGCGGGCAGCGGTGTCGTCGAGGTACGGGGTGCGTCCCCAACCGTTCCGGTGCTGGTACCGGGAGACCCCGGCGGTGCTTACCCTCGGGGGCGGGGGTGGGGTGGGTGGCAGTGACCCCCGCCTATGCCCACGCCGGGTCCCGGAGTGTGGCGGCAGCAAGACAGGGTGTGGGCAGCGCTCACCGGGCTGCTGGGCTGCCAGTGCTCAGTCTCTCCTCACCCTCCGCCGGGCTGGGGGGCACGGGCGGCTTCCCCTGCAGCAGAGAGGGGTGGGGGGGTCAGGATGGGGCCCCAGCCCCTGCCTGACCTGTGATGAGCCTGCCTGTGCTCAGCCCACAGCACCCCATGGTGCACGGCTGGGGGGAATTCCCCCCTCCCGGGGAGCCGCGGGACAAGGCGGGCGCTCGCCCCGGCAAGGACCGGGGTGGGGGGCTCGCGTGTCCCCCCCGGCAGGGCTGGCACCGTCCCCGTTACTGTTCACCGGGAACGAAGCCACAGGGTGGCGCTTTCGGCACGCGGCACCGGCCACTGTACGGCACCGGCCACCGTGCGGCACCGGCACTCAATCCGCGCCAACGCTCCCACCGCCCATCCCCTCCACCCCGCACAGCCACCAGGAGTGAAGGGACGGAGTGGGGACCCCCTGTCCCGGTGACACCCCGCACCCCGGTGACGCTGCCCACCTGAGCCGGCCGGCCGCGGCGCGGGGGCTGTGTGCCGGCGTGGTTCACGGTCCACGGCCCCAGGGACTGGCTGGCGTAGAAGTCCATGGGGTAAGGCTGCTGCCACTCGATGTCCTGGAGAGCCACCGCGGCCTGTGGAGGGGACAAGGGCGTGAGTCTCCAAGCAGTGCCTGCGGCACGGGGGGCCGGCAGTGACGGGAGAGGTCCCAGCGCAGCAGCTTGCTGTGCCGAGCTGGGCGCTGCCGGAGTGAGGTTCGAAGAACCGGGAATCCCACTGGTTTCAGAAGGGATCAGAAATCCCAGCGGCAGGGAGAGGAAGGGACGCTGCCCAGCTGCAGGGATGTCCCCTGTCCCGGCGGCTCACAGCACCACAGCTCTGCGGGAGGCTCTGGCACATCATCCCAAGCCAGGGCTGGTCCCCACCAAAACTGGAGGGGGCTGCTCACCTCGTAGGGTGTCAGCAGCGGCTTGCTGAAGGCTTCTCCCCAGTCGATGGAAAGCCGAGGACAGGCTATTTGCACCCACCTGGAAGGGAAACACGTGGCAACAGATGGGGACGAGCATTTTGGGAAGAACAAGCTGCAATGAAGCCCCCCAGCAGCCCCCTGGAAGGAAAGGAAGCGGGCAGGGAGTGAGGTCCCTACTGTGCTGGAGCCACCCGGCCAAGGACAGCCACGTCCCCTCCCTGCCCGGTGGGCACAGCACCTGCAGGGGTGAGAGCAGGACAGGCGTGGCAGGGATGGCTTCCCGTGGGAATTCAAGGCATGGACAGGGATGGGGCATCCCGGGGACCCCAGCGCAGGGGGCTGGAGTGGGGGGTCAGCAGCACTCACGCGTCCACATCAGGGAAGAGCTGCAGCTTGCTGGGGAAGATCTCAGACAGCAGCACCCGCACGAAGGGCCGGCCCAGGGCACGGAGACGGGACTCCAAGTGCTGTGGGGTGAAAAGGCACCCAGGGGAATTAGGGGAGCCAAGAGAGATGCCCCCAGCAAGCCCCTCAAGCCCTGCCTGCAAGCCCCTTCCTGGCCATCAGACCCCCGGTGGGTCCCAGCTCTGCCCCATGGCCACGTCCCCACGGCAGCCGCAGGCCAGGCGCAGTGACAGGGACCGTGGCCATGGCTCTGGCTTGTGCCCGGCTCTCCCCAGCGCGTGCCTCAGCCTAATGAAGTAATTACAGCTCAATGACAACAATCTGTTCTCGTTAGCGGTTGCCTTCCCTGGGATGCCTGCCTGCCGTGGGCTGGCTGCGACCAGAGGCTGCGGGAGGACGGAAAGGGGCCCAGGAGGGGCCAGGGACGTCCTCATCCTCTGGAGCCAGCACTAATCGTCCCTGGCCCAGCCAGCCCCAGCCATGTCCGTGTCCTGCCCGCTGTGGAACAGTGGCTGCTGGGACCTTGCCACCCCGCTCTGCCCACTGGTCCCTGCACTGCCCCAAATCTCACCTGTGGCTCCCCAGAAATTTTTGGGCGTGAGCGGGGCTGCCATGCTCACGGCACCCCACTCCCATGGGGCAGGACACTGTGGTCCTGCTCCCCTTGCCCAGCCGGGGTGCCGAAAGCGCTAGTGCCGCGGCTGAGCAGGGATGGTGAATCTGATCGGAAGTTTATCCAATTAAAGAAAAACCCAGGGAATTAATTGCTGAGCTGCTTGTGCAGGGGGGGTCTCCAAGGCTGGCCAGCTCTCCCCAGCAAGGGACAGGTTTAATGAGCCCTTGTCTGGCCTCATCCACTGCTAATTGCCCTACCCAGTCAGCACAGGGGCACGCAGATCCTGGCCAGTGGCAACTGATGGGCTGCCAGCGGTGCCAGGACCACCCTCGCCCCAGTAGCGAGGCCACTGTGCCGATGGTGCCATCGCTCACCGGTCCTTCCCCCCCCCCAGGAGCAGTTCCTGGTGCCCAGGCAGGGGCCATGGGGAGGGGGCCGGTACCTGCAGGATGCCGGGGGAGCCCTGGCGCCCCAAGGTGCCCAAGATGAGCCCCCAGCAGCGGGCGCCGGCGGCGGTGCGGATGGCGTCCTGCCGAGCGCGGTGCATGCGCTCGTGGCCGTAGTGCTCCTGGGAGAAGACCTTGCTGTAGGGATCGTACCTGCAAAGTAGAGCCGGGCTCACACGCGCTCCATCACCTACTTGTATCCCGTCACCTGCCCCCCCCCCCCCCCCCCCCCCACGCTGGCCCCAAATGATGCCCATCCCTCATTAGCACTAACTGCCTCCCCCAGCATCCCTCCCCCTGGCCGATGCAGGGCCCAGCCTTCTCGTTAGGGTGCAGAGACAGCACAGGACAGGGACAAGGCGAGTGTCCCACCGCAGCCCCCCAAAACCCAGCACCGCCTGGGCTCTACGCTCGGCTTCACGCTCAGCTCGCCCCCCCTCCCCGTCCCGGCTCATCAATTATAAAGAAATCTTTGATTTGTTGCTTTGTTTGACGAGAAGAATTTTAATCAAATCCCACTCGGGTTTCGGCAGCTTCACCAGCGCCATAAACCTGACGTGCGCCTCCCGTTCGTAACAAACGACCTACTAAGAAATTCAGATTTCGCCAAATGGGCCCAGCCTTTCACTCTTGATATTTCATCTGCTTTCAGCGGCCTCATCATCACGCTTTATGGCCTCTGCCTGCAGCAGCCGGGCTTTAATGGCTGCACCTCCACGAGCTTTCACAGGTACTTGTCAAAATGTTTATATTCAGCCGGAGTAAATGGCTGGCGTTCATCTCCTCGCCGCACCTCTTCACCCGCCTCTCGTGGCCCCCTGCCTGCCTGTGCCCACTGCAGGCAGCTGCCTGCTCAGCCCTGGGGGGACACGGCGTGCTCCCGGGGTGCACGGTGGGGACAGCTGGTCGCTGGGGTGCTGGGGTGCTCCCCGCCGTGGGGCTGTCAGGGACCGGAGCGGGTGCTTACGGGCTGCCCGTACCTGTATGTGGGTACCCCTGGGTTACCCGTACCTGTAGGCAGGTATCCCTGGGTTGGCGATCATGATGGACTCCAGGTGGAAGCGCCCGTCACCCAAATACCTGCCAAGAGGGGAGGGAGAGCTACAGCGTGCAGGGAACAGCAGCGCCCATCCATGAACCCACCTGTTTCCCAAGCCACACCGTGCAGAGACGCTGGGACCCCAAGCTCCCACACTGGGACCCAGGGGCAGCGGGCACAGCCAGGGCTCCCCATCTCCACGCAGCACCCCCCGGCACATTAAGGCAGGAGAGGCAGCCGTGCTTGGGGTGAGGAGGGATGGCCACGCCAGCATGGGGTGGCCGGGAGCTGCTCCATCTCAACGGCTGGTTCTAGACGTTGCTGCTTCCATTTCTAATCGGATTTCAAGTCAGCAATTACATTTCAAAGCCTTTCATTCAGCTGCCCTAATGGAGTGAGGGCTTGCAAAATGAATTCAGACGTAAAACTTGACTAGATTTTGCCCTTAATTGGAGAATGACATTTTGGGAGATCAAAGCTAATTTGTCTGCAAAAGTTAGCCCCAGAGACGGGGGAAAGAAGAAAATAATAACGTGGAGAGGACGCAGGTACGCTCGGCTGCGTGCACCTGCGCGGGCAGCCAGTTGGTGCCACACCGTGGCTCCTCCGGCGGCGGGAAGGACCCACTCTTGCCGATGCAGTGCCAACGTGGCCATCCCTGCCCTGCTCCCGATGCCCTTGGGGAGAGATGGAAAGCAGCGCTTCTCCCCCGGCACCGGTGTGGCACTGGGTGAAGCCGGAGCCCACACCGACCCCATGCCCGGCAGTCACAGGCCCAGCTCCCCACACAGGCACACTTGGAAAGGCGCCGGTGCTGTTGGAGCACAAAGGGGCTCGGCAGGGTCTGAACCCGCACCTGGGCTCCCCGGATCCCCCCCAAGGGTGGGGTCCTTGTATTTATTTATTCTGCAGCGCACTGTATTCACAGTACATTAAGCATTTCCATTACCTAAAATAATTAGGTGATAGGAAGCGAAGTGCTCCCTCTAATTTGCTGTCCTTAAATAAAATTAATGTTGCTGTGATGTTGGGCCCCGGCCATTTGTCTTTTCCAATTACCCACCCGCCCTTCCATCTATTATCTATTCTGATATACGACTCAATTATTTCCTCTGTGCTACGAGCACACGCCACTCCAAGCAGCGCCAGGAGCTGGAGGGGGCCCATCCCAACCCACAGACGTCCGCCCGCCACCCCTCAGAACCGCCCCATGGGTGGGCAGGGGGTACGGGCAGCCAGGGCCAGGCAGGAAGATCTTGGAGGACCCCAGGTACTCACACGATGGCGTCCGTGTCCTGGGCGAGCCGGGGCGATGTGCAGCCCAGGATCTCCCCTGGGGACAGTGGCTTGCACTGGGGTACACACACCTTGTACTGGGAGCGCAGCTCCTGCGATGCTGCCTGCGGGAGACGTGGGGTCAGCGGGGACAGACCATGGGCACAGAGCGTGGCTGAGACCAGTGGTCCCCTGGCACTGCTGGGGACCCTTGGGGACACCCCAGCCCTGGCAGTCCCAGCTCTACGGGACACCAGTAGCAACGGCTGTGCTGCTGTGCCCCAGCACAGCGGCAATGGAGAGGAGCCGGTCTGCTTGGAGCGGCACCGTCACGGAGGGTAACAGCCCTGCCCAGCCGAGATGCTCAGCCAGGCTCGGCCAACGTATCAATTAGAAGACAAGAGAAAACGCTTAACGCTTCAATAGCCCCGTGTTTAGATAGACATGGCTCAAGAGGCTCATTCATCTCCTCCCGTCCTGCCCAGCCGGCCATTCAGGGGCAGACAGACAGACCCGCCGGAGCTTCCCCTGCCGCTGCCGGCATTGCATCAAAATGCCAAGTGCTCCACTGCCTGTCCTGACATTTACAGAGCAGCTCCCGGGGGAGCCAGGGTGGGGTGCCGCCATGAAACATTGATCAGAGTTATTATAAAGTACTTGATCAACATTACGGCAGCAGCATATTATCCCAGCGACTCGCCAGAGGGGAACTGTAACCGTGAGTACCCTGGGGCAGCTGCTCCAGCCCTGGAGCCGGGACAGCGAGGGACTGAGCCAGGCCCAAGGCACGGGGGAGACACAAGCCCCATCCCACAACCTGCGCTGCTGAGGGTCCCCATCTCACCTGCACCGTGGAGACAAACTGGATGGTGCTGACGAGGGCCAGGGAGGTGCCCACTGCGAAGTTGAAGCGAATGGTCTCGAGGAAATGGGACGTGTCGATCTTTATGTCCACAAAAACATAGAGCATCTTCAGCCCCTGCGTGGCGTCGATGGGAACTGGTGAGAGGAAGAGAGAGGGTGTGAGAGTAGGGTACAACCCAGGGCCTTGGCGAGCCCCGGCCGGGGGGATGAAGCATGTTGGTGGGGCTCCCTGCGTCCCAACCACCCCGGTGTGGGCAGGCCAGGGTGGGCTGTGCCACCTCTCTGCCCGTGCTGGCACCCCGGGCAGTGGGTGCAGATGGGAGTCACGGAGAGCACCCACTCATTTCTCTCCGGATAATGGCAGCCTGGGGAATCAATGAACACAAATCTAATTACCCCCAGTGCTAAGGAGCCTGTGTCACCACGATTAAGTGAATAATTAAAGTACACAGAGTCCACATCGATCCACAGCTCCGCGTTCACTTCCCATTTTGGCGCTCTTCACCTGATCACAATTAAGTGCAAATTACTCCCTCCCACGGGGCACGTGGGGCCAGGAGGGAGAGGGCACCTGCCTGTGTGCTGCGCAGGGACGCACCCTGCCAGCAGCCACACTGGTGACGGGAGCACTGTGGGCAGCCCAAAAAAAGAGCCCAGCACCCTCTCAGCACCCTGTGGGCACCCCTGGGTGCCTTGTGACCCATCCAGCCCGGTGCAGGCAAGGACCACACGGCCACGGGCAGCGGCTGGGCTGGTGACAGGCAGCCTGGCAGTGTCTGCCTGTCCCCGCAGCGCAGGGAGCAGCTCCAGATGTGACTCCTGTGCCCCAGAGCAGCCCGGCTCTTGCACTGGCACGCTCCCGAGCACTGCTGGATACAGCCCCTTCCTCCCCTTCCCGTTGTTCATTCACAAATAGCAGGCTACAAACCAGTGGTTTTACACAACCTGTTCCAGTGGTGCCCATAACCCTCCTTCTGTAACAAAAGCACCTAGGACAGATATTTATCACCGCGAACGCTCAGACCGATGTGGCTTTCAGGACAGAGTTCTCAACTGGGGAGTCAGTATTTCATACGGAGCCTGATGCAATTCTTCAAATCCATTTATATGGGCCCATAAACGTCCAGGAGGGCTGCCAGGCGCTAGGAGCACGGTGGCGGCGGGGTCGCACATGCCTGCCACTTGCTACGGCAATTCTGCCGATCCACCTTAAAACCCAGAGCGTCTTATTGTTATTTTTGGGCTGATTCCATCCTGGGTGGACTTCAAAGTTAGCAGCATCTGGGACAGCAGCGCAGTTTCCATGGCAACTGGATCCAGAGTACCGTCCGCCTGGGGAGCACACAGCCTCCTCCTCCCTTCCCCGCCCAGCCTGTGCTGCACCAGCAAAGCCACCTTCCTCGGCCCTTTGCTGGCTCTGGGGCAAGCGGGACCCCCCAGGCCATCGCTTGGGATTTCCCCCAGAGCCCACAGCTGCGGGGCAGGGGGGGGTGAGAGCAGCCCTGGCTTCTGGGTGAGCGGTGTCCTGCCAAGCCGCGGCCTTGCTGCTCTGCTCTCGGGCACAGGGCTGCGATTTCGGCGCTGCGGCAGCGTGCGGACGAGCGGGATGAGCACCCCCCAAATCCTGCCCGCGGGCAGCCACCCAGCCAGCCTGGCCCCATCCAAAGCCAGCAACCAAGGCTGGAGGAAAGAAATCCCTTTGGGAAGGGATTAGCCCTTGGCACTAAGTCTCAGAGCTGGTGTCGAGCGGGGCGGGGAGCCGCTCGGCGCAGCACGGTGGCAGCAGCACAGCCTCCACGGTGCCGCGCACGCACGGCCGCCTCAGCCCTGCCCCGGGGCCGAGTGTCACCTACTCAGGCAGCTGTGTCCGTAGTGCACCAAGAAGTCAGCGCCCAGGGCCCGGGCCGTGAAGTCGTCCACGCAGCACGCACCGTAGGTCACGTCACCCATCACCACCGCCTCCGCGTCCGTGAACCTGCAGGGAGGCACAACAGGGGAGGGTCACGGCTGGCTGCCATCACCACAGCCCACATCCTGCCCCCGCCCGCCCCCCCCCCCCCCCCCCCCAGTCCGGTGGCACGCTGCTACTGGGGGACTCCGTGCTGCTATTGAGCCCCTCGCCACGCACCGAAAAGGACAAGCACTGGCTACTCTCCGAGATGTCAACATGATTAAGCTGGAGAGCGGTAATCCGCCTCTTCAATTGGGTAAAGCTGTTTGCAATTCAGCGGATTATCCGCTCATCAAACAATACGCTGCCAGCTTCCTAATGCTCCAGCGGGGAGAGGAGCAGAGGGAGACCCAGCGCAGCGTGGTGCTGCTGCTCCCACCAGCCAGCCCTGGGGACCAGAGCCACCGGGACAGGCGGAACAGCTGCCCTGGCATCCCCAGCCACGCCAGCCAGGCTGGCCGAGCCACTGTCCCCAATGCCTGGACACTGCAAGAGCTGGTGCACCCCAGCCCGCACCTGGCTGCGTCACCCATGGGTGTCAGTTTGGCCAAGCCGGGTGTGCTCCAGGAGCAGCTGGTGCTTAGGTGGCACTCGGCAAGGAAAAGCACCGAGCGAACGCTGGTGCTGTCCCCCATCCCTGCTCCAGCACCCCAGCACTCCAGCCTGAGCCCACTCAGCACCCATGGGCCGGCGGAGGGGCACGCACCGGCACTGGGTGGCAACGCCGGGGCTCTGGCATGATTTAAAGGCGCCACCTTTGTGGGTATTTCATTGCACCATTTTGGGGGATTATTAGCTTGGCTGCCTTCCCAGGGAGCTGCTGTGGTAGTTTACGGATGAAAGCAGGTATTGCGATGACAAAGCCCCGCGCCTGGAGGGGCTGCTTAAACCAGATGCTAATTCCTTATTGACGCTGAGCTTGCACCAACAGCTGTAGCTCGGTGCCAGTGGGGTCCCCCCCTGACGCTGGGGCAGGTCTGGGGTGAAGGGGCCAGGGGAGGCGGGCGCCCCAGCGCAGCATCACCCCCCCACTGGCACCCAGTGCTGGCTGCGGGCCAGGGTCCCGCACGCTCCCCCCCCTGAGCGCCAGGCAGGGAGTGTTACGTCGGCGGCAAGAATAGAAATGGTGGGCAGAGCTGGGCAGATGGCAGAAGGTGGAGAAATGGCGGAGCGTGCTGAATATTAACAGCTCCGGCCCCTCCGTCAGCACCCGGGGAGGTGTGCTCTGCTGGAGCATCCCTGGAGAGGGGGCAAAGCCATCCTCACCTCCTGCGTCCAGCCCAGGCATCTCCAGCTCCCCGCAGTGTCCCAAGGGCCGAGGATGCAGTTGGGCACTGTCAGAAGAATGGCCCAGGTCCCACCAGCACCCAAATCCTGTGGTCCCTCACTGCCAGCGCGGTCTGGACGGGAGGACGGCTCCTCCGCTGCCTCCACAGCCGTGCAGTGGGGCTGGGGGGCTGCCAGTGAAGATTCGAGAAGGCTCTTCCCCACCCCGCCCCCCCCGAGCCCCCAGCCCCCTCCTCTAATGAGAGGTGATGAGATGAACATGAATCAGACTCCACACATCTCAGCAAAAGTGGAAAATTATTCAGCTCCTTAAGATTCAGGACGGGGAGGTCTGACTCAGAGCAGCAGCCAGCGCCGCTTAATTTTTTATAGATTAAAATGTATGCAAATTGGCCCAAACCCCAGAGAAAGTCCCTGGGGGTGAAGAGCAAGAAAGTGAAGTAGCAACGGCAGAGGGAGGAGGGCAGGGGCTGGTGGAGGGACCCCATGGCCCCTGCCCCGGTGTGCGGGGCTGCAGCCGGCAGTATGCGGCCACCGGTCCGCAGGCAGGGACAAGAGGGGGCTGAGGCCTGCCCTGGCCATGGGGAACTGTCCCACTCCGGCTGAGCAAGGAGCAAAGAGCCCGCGGGATCACGCCTGACGAGGACGGAGCCCAGTGGTGCTGCCATTGCGTCCAGCAGCGCCGGCAGAAGAGGCGCAGAGGCACCAGGATGGCACACGCTGGGGTCACCCACACCGGCTGGGCTGGACGGTGGAGCGGAGCAGCAATCATCTCCCGAGACAAATCAAAGGCAAGCGTGGAGGCCTCCCCTTGATGTTTTAATCAGTTTGGTGTCGCCGGAGCCTTTCATCAAACTACAGAGGAAGGAAACATCAATTAGCAGCCACCTGCCTCCGACGCAGGCCAGGGAGCTGCTCACCAACCAGACCGGACGGCGACGCAGGCGAGGGGCAGCCACGGGAGCGTCCTTGTGGGTGTTTCGTGTCCCCACAACCCATCGCAGCCGCGGACGGGTCCCAGCGGCACGCTGGCAGGGAGGATGCGGTGACGGGGCTGTCCCCACCCAGCGCTGAGCCGCTCACTACAGCTGGGAGCTCATGAATATTGAACACGTGGGGAGGTTATTCATCTTTTACGTCCCGCAAACCTCGGCTCATTCTGAAAAACCGCCCGGCCTTAGCATTTTTCTCATCTCCCCCTAATTCATTATCTCCTCCTTTAAACAGATGGCTCCCAAAATCCCATTTATAAAGTGCCATGCTCAGCACTGGCAGGATGTGTGCCCAGGCAGGCCAGGTCCCGGCCTCGATCCCAACTGCTGGGACCCCTGGACCCTCCCAGCCCCGCTCTTCCCTGGCCAGTGTGGGATGGAGGGGACAGCCACCTGGGGACAAGTTTGGGGGCTGAAAATGCTAAGACAGACAGGCATACACGGGGCCAGCATGTCCCCAGGCATGGGGCAGCCACTGCCCACTACCCCAGCGCAGATGCTGGGCCGGAGCAACTCTGATTTATCCCGGCCCCTCGACAAGTAAACGAGAGCATTTGCTGCTGGCAGGAGCACAGGGTCCCCTGACACCACAGCAGCGTGTGAATGACACCGTGTTGGTCCTCACCCCGTAAAGCAGAGCCACTCTCCCCGGCAGAGGAGTCCTCAACCACAGCACGCCCATCGTGCCTGGCTCCGGCAGCCCTGGCCAGGGAGAGGACTGGAGGGCCTGAGCTGAGAGCGGCCAGTCCTGGCACCACGAGGCTACCAGAGGATGGAGCTGGCACCGAGATGCTGGGGTCCCTGTGCACCCTGCTGGGGATAGGGACACTCCTTGCTTCACAGCCACCTGCCTCACCTGCGTGTGACCCTTCGCAGTGCAGTCACACTGTGGTGTGGTGTCACCTCCCTGCTGGGCAACGCCTGGGGAGAAGCAAGAGGGTTATGCCCTGCACATACTTGATACCTTGTCCCCAGGGGTGAAGGCAGAGCCCCACCATCACCCCACAAAACCTACACCCACTGCCTGCCCTGAGGCACCCAAGCCCAGCCTGTCCCAGAGAAAGGTGCCAGCGGGTGCCGCTGTCGTGGGGCATGGGGGCTGAGCGCAGCCCCAGTCGAGAACAATGCGCTTAATTAGCGGAGAAGCCCATCACCAAGCCCCATTACCAAACTCCCAACTTCATTAGCGCAGGAAGGCTGCACGTAATTAAAATAATGAGTTTGCAATTTTATTGCAAACGGTGCTGGAAGAGCCCCGCTGCAGCTGGGCAATCACCACCCCAGAGCCCCACAGAGCATCTGCAAGTGGGTCAGGATGCGGAGAAGTGCGTGTCCCCACAGCCCCCAGCAGCAACCATCTCTGGCTGGGTCCCCTCCCCTGAGGGGACTTACTGCTCTGTCCTCGCTGGAGGTGCCAGGGCCAACCCCATCATCCCGAGGGGCATGTCCCCGCGGTACCCCAGCTTTTCTGAAAAAAAAAACCCAAACCCAAAACCAAAACCAAACAACAAAGTAAGGCAAACCAAGGGCCTAGCATATGGTGGTGGCAAAGCCACCACAGCTGTCCTGCGCCCAGCTGGTGCCCGTCCCCTCTTCCCCATGGCCAGGCCACAGCGCTGCCCATCACTGTCAGCTCCCTGGGCTCTGTGGGGACATGAGGAGGTGGCACAGGGCGTGTGGTGGTGGGCACTGCACCTGGGCTGGCATATCCCAGCCCTGGGAGGTGATAGCACCACAGACCCCACACACTCCCCCCTACCCGGTCCCTCCCACGCCATCACCACCCGGGCTGAGGTTTTAAACATCTCCAATGAAGTGAGAACTTCATTCTCCCTAATGATGCTGTTGTGCAGTTAATGACGGTGATTAAATTCCCCTGCACAGGGTGCTGCGCCGCGCTGCCAGTGCCTCTGGGTTGCGCTTAAAGGACATTGGGGAGAAGGAAAGGCAATGCCGGCCGGCAGAGCTACGGCACCGTGCCATCAAGGCCAGATCCTGACCTGAGTCAGTAGCCCAGGACAGACCTTTGGGACCTCCTAGTGATGCCACTGGCTTTGCCATGGCACTCAGTGCCACATTGCTCAGTGCCACATCGCAACCTGGTGCCCTTGACCTGCCACCCACCAGTCCCAGGAGGGGACAGCCTTTGGGGCACCAGGGACCTGCCAGGCACAGGAGCCCTTGCTATCACAGCTGCTTGCCGTAGTGTGGACATAGGGGGATGTTTCAAGCCATGCCAGACCTGCTGGGCTGGGTGCACGATGTTTAACTCTTTGCTGCCCAACCAGAGACGATCCAGGACCCCCCCATCACTCTGAAATGTCCCCGTGCACTGCTGGGCACACCGCGGCACGCTCACCGAGCTGCTCTGTGCACCCCCAGCACTGCCTCGCACAGATGCTCAAAAGCCATGGGGCCGTTGGGAGGTGCCAAGGCCTCAGCAGGGCAGTCTGCGTGGGCATCAGGACACCCCTGGGCTCCCCCCCTGCCATCGCCCGTTCCCTGCCACTGAGCCACGGCTGATTAGCTGGAGCCGCTCGCCCCGTCGCGGTGCAGGGAGACGGAGGGATTAGCAGCTGCGAAGCCTGACAGCCGACTTTATTAACAAGGAATCAAAAGCCCAGCTGAGAGCCCAGCTGATCCGTCTGCTCCAGCCCTGGTGGGGGGAGAGGAGCGTTCCGCTCACGGCTGCGCCCCCCTCCCCAACACCAAGCCGGTTGTGCAGGGGGGGCACCGCTGCCGCCTTCCCGGCACGACTGGCGGGTAGGCTGGGGGGCTGCCCCCCCCCTCCCTGAGCCATGGTCCGAGTTCCCCCCACACTCGTCTCCACGCTGCCGCCCCCCAGCACGAGTTACCCTCCGCCGAATTACATCAGCCGTGACAAACGGAGCCAATTTGGAAGGTGCCGCGAGAGCGTCGTGATGCGGTTTCGGCAGCCCGCCGCCCCGCCAGCTCAGCGGACCCCGGCCCCGCCGCCACCCCCCCGCCGCCCGCCCCAGTGCAGGTTTGATAATGACAAACCTATTAACGCTAATTAACTCGGCCTCACACCGGTCAATGCTGTAAGTGCGCTCTCCGTTTGAAAGGCTCCAGGCAAAGGACCCCACCAGCCTTTCCCGAGGCAGCAGCTGTGACACTTCGGCTACATCTTCATCCCCGCAGCCCCTTGGGGCTCGGCGAGCACCAGTGCATCATTGGGAAGTCCAGACAGGGTCCCCACCTGACAGCCCCCTCCTCTCCTTGCCCCCCCACTGGGGCTCCCCGGGGGCCTGCTCACTCCCACATCGCAGTGCGGGGGGTGCGGTGACACCGCCATCCCCCTGCACGGTGACAGACGGACCCACAGACAGCACCACGTCCTCCCTGAGCCGCCTGTGCTGCGGCGCAGCGAGGCCACGTCCCCGCTCTCGGCCCTCCCCAGCACCGCCAGGCCACGGCACAAATATTTTATTAAAAGGCAGCTCCAGCAGAAGAGATAAATATTCCATCTGAGCGACGGCAGACACGGCTCCACCAGAACACACGGGGATAGGCACCGTTGGCCCAGGGGCACCAGCCCCGGGCACGGCTCTGCAGCCATTACCAGAGCACACAGGGAAGGGGGAGCTCGCTGGCATCCCCAAACCCCAACTCCCACCAGCAAGGAGGGGGCAGGAGCCTGTGGGGATGGGCTGAGGAGAGGGGCTGCCCACTGAGCAACGCTCCCCGTGAGCGCAGGTATCCCCGGCACTCTCAGCCCTCGCTTTCCCCTCTGTGGCTTGGGGGACGTGGCCACCCCAGGGCTGACATTACCCCGAGCCCCTGTCCCCAGCCTGGCCGCAGCAGCCACCGCCAGAGCATGTGGCTGCAGCGATTCCTGTCACGTCAGAGGCTCGGCCGGCCCCGGCACCGGGTGAGGAGGGCCAGCAGGAGCGGCGACCGAGCCCGCAATTCCACATTAATGCCAGCGATGAATATTAATAGCGGGAAGAGGCAGGCGCTAACGAGGCCACCTGCCGATTCACACCTCACCGATGGCAACGTAACCAGGTCCCAAGCGCGTCCCCGAGAGAGCGGGGACAGGGCTGGGCTCACGCCTGCCCGCAGCCTCGATCCTCCAGTACCCAGCATGGCCATGTCCCCAGCCAAACTCATGGATGGCACCCAGTGCTCCCAGCAAGGGCCTGGCAGTGCGGCGTCTCTGGGTGCTGCGTGGTGGCAGCGAGGAAAGGATAAAGCCCTCCTGCTCGGCCTCGAAGCCATCCGCCATCCCACTGCCAACCCACGGGTGCTGCCACATCCCTGCTCCTGGCCAGGCACCTCTCCCCACGCAGCACCCACCTCCCACCAGCGCCACCCACCCTGCTACCCCGCACTCCCCCCCCCCCCTCAGCCCTGTGGAGCCCCCCTGGTAGGGAAGGTGAGTCCCACGGGGATGCCAGCACCCTGGCACTGGCACCGGCATCCACTGGGAAGTGGGGCTTAAGGTTTCATTCAGATAAAAGAGCCCCTTAATCCTCTGCCTTTGAAGTTGGAGACATGAAAGCGGCTGGGTGCCAAAGCCAGAGAGGAGGCAGCTCTGCTTAAAGGGACAAGCCCACGCAGAGCCGCCCGCACTCGCACCCATCCCCTCTGCCCCCCGCACACGTCCCCTGCCCGCGCCCACCTTCCCATCACTCCCTCACCCAGTCTGAGCGTGGGGCGGCCGCGGTCCCGCGGGGGGAAAAACGATGGCAAAGCGGGGACAAAGCCAGCAGGCACGGCTGCCTCCCCACCCGGCACGGCAGCGGCTGCTCGGCTAGCAGCGACGGGGAGGCGAGTCTCCTCGCCCTGGGAAGGCAGCTTACTAATGAGTGCTGCGACCTCAACGGCAAACGAGACACGCGGTGCTATTAGCACTAATTCACGGTGCGAAAACAGAGAGGGGCTGGGGAGGGGGCAGCCACAGCGGGGAGAAAGCCGGCGGGTGGGGAGGGAGGGAGGGAGGGAGGGAGGGAGGGAGGGAGGGAGGGAAGGAGGCGTGCTTGGCAGTAAGGAGATTATGGCCAATTTCTGCAAGGTGCCTGCATCCGCTGCAAAGCCCAGCTGCTCTCCGGTGCCTCCAACCTCACCTCCCAAGTGGCACAGAAATTCGGAAGAGGGAAGGGGCCACCCAGCAGGAGCTGCTTGCAGTCACACCCTCCCAGACATCACCGTGTCCTTGGGCCTCCTCAGCGGGAGAAGGGCTGTCCCTGAGCCCCTCTGGGCTGCCCTGAGAGTGCACAAGCAGAGACCACGGCCACGGGGACAGATGAGACCGCAGGGGAGGAGGGCAGGGGGCCCGTGTGGTGGCAGCGGCCTTGCTGCCAGCCCTCCCCTCGCTGGCTGTGCCACCGTGGCGAGTGTGCACGCACCGAGCTGGCATCAGCCGGTTGTTAACACGGCTGCTCCCCGGCTCCATCACCCCAGTGAGGGCCCCAGCACCCCGAGCTTGTCAGCAGCTCCCAGCAGAGCGGCAACGGGAGGAGAAGCTGAATGGTGAGGGCTGGGCCAGCACAGTACTGGTCCCTGTCCCCGGGGCTCGCAGCGGGTCCTTGCAACCTGCCGCAGGGCAGCAGCACTGCCTGCGCCCAGCCAGACTGTGGCCAAGGTGTCCCTGCAAGGGCAGCCATGCTGGGGCCCCCCTACCCCCCCTCAGCAGCAGCCCTGGGCTTCATCCTGCCCTGGCAGCCCTGTCTGGTAACCGCCCCATTCCCAGCAGCAGCCCCCATCCCCTCACCAGCCCCCAGAACTGAGCAGGGAAGCACGGAGAAGCTGTGGTCTTACCTCTCAATGATGTCCACGATGGTGCAGGCGAACATGAGGAGCCCTTCTGGCATCTGCAGGGCCACTGGGAAGAGAAACAGCCCCAGCGTTAAGAGGGGCTGGCGGGGATGCCCTGAAGCAGGGACCTAGGCACTAGCCCCTGGGGCCAATGCATCCAGCTCGAGTGGCAGCCACAGAATGACCTTCCCCAAAACAGCCAGAAGTCAGCCAAAACCCTCAGTAGCTCTGGCAGCTGGGGTGCACGTGGTCCTGCCTTGGGCCGCATCCATCCTCCCTGCTCACACTCAGCCCCCGCGCACACACCTCATCCCTTTTTGAACCCGTTGACACTGCTGGTCTCTCCCACTTCCCGCAGTAATGAGTTCCAGATTTTAATTATGTGCTGCACAGGAAAAGGTACTTTCTTCTGTTTATTTTAAACCTGCTCCTAATAATGTAAACGCATGCCCCTGGTTCTCCCGGTACAAGAAAGAGTGAATAATCATCCCCTATTCAGCGCCTCTGCATCATTCACAATTCTATATCCCTCTATCCTATCCCCCTTTGTTCACCTCTTCTCCAGCTAAAGGATCTAAATCTATTTAATCTCTCCTTGAACAGAAGCTGTTCCACACCTTTGATTGTCCTCCCTGCCCTTCTCCACACCTCCCCTCCCTGCTTCTCTCCCCATTTCGGGAGGGTGGCCGGCCACGACACAGCGTTGTGCCTAGCAGGAATTTATTCATCAATGAATGACGTTTCATGGTTTGCTTCCTCCTCACAGCTCAGAACAATCCCTTTGCCTCTGCAGCTCAGCTGAGCCCCCCAGCACCTGAGGTCCAGCCAGCAGCCCCCCCTGTGCATTACCCCAGGCTGCCCTGGGACAGTAGGGAGGAGCAGGGACCATGCTGGGGGCGATGAATGGAGGAGGCCCCATTAATCCCATTGTTGTTTTACCTCCCAATCCCAGTAAGAGATCCCAGCTTCAGCAACATGTATCCAAACATCCTCTCCAGATTCCCCTCCAACAGAAATCGCCGCGCTGCCAAGCCCAGCCCGCTGGCCAGTGCGGAGTTGTGTAAAGACCTGGCCCCAAACTGGGCTAATCTCACCCTGCTCCAACCCGCAGGGCCCAAGGAAAGCTGCACACGCTCTGCCAGCCCCTGCCCAATCTGGCAGGGCTGGGCAGCTCAGAGTCCCGGCATCCTCCAGCCAGTTTGGCACCGTTTGGGACCACCCTCCACCCCAGACTGCTGCCAACAAGCGCTCCTGCAAACAGCTTTGCCTCCTCCAGCGAGGGGTTGGCAGGAGGCAGCTGGGTCACTCTCTGCTGGCACGGTACTATGGGGACAGGGGATGATACCCCAGCCTTCCCAAACCCCGCAGCAGGCAGGGTGCAGGCAGGGCTGGCCGCGGCCCCGCGGGAGGCTGCGTTCCCCCAGCAACGAGCCCCTGGCTGGGCTCTGCGCTCGCAGCTTTTTAAATCCCAGCACGGCTGGCTGGCTGATGGGCTCCGCTCCCAGCTCTGAAGCCTAAATCCCAGCCGCCTATTTACATTTAATTAGGAGGTGCCAAGCAGCAAAACACAGCGAGGAAAGCCAGAGCGGCACGGCTGGGTGGCCTCGCCACGTCCCGATGGGCAGCCCTGCCTCCCACAGCCCCGTAGCCTCCGGCCCTTCGGCATCGCAGCCGGGACCAGCTCGGGCAGCAGCTCCTGCAACATCCCCCCGTGACGCCTGCCAGCTCCTGCCGGTTCAGTGGCAGCAGGCAGAGACATTCCCAGGGGCACATGGCGTTCCAAATCTGGCTTTGCCCGGAGACCCCGGCGCCACACAACCCTGTGTGGGTGTGGATGTTGGTGACACCCAGGGATGGAGGGGGAGGCTCCACGCTCTGAGCACACACTGCGAGCCGGCTCAGCCACACTGGGATGTGCACGCTGCAGGGGGACAGTCCTGGCACCACCCTGCAGCACCGCAGCATCTGCTCCGGGGCCACCACGGCCACCCTCCACCCCTCCAGGGCTACAGCAACCCCCTAAGGACCCCGAAGGACGTTCAGAGCAGGGCGTAGTGTGGCCCAGCTCCCCACCAACCCCTCAAAGCCAAGCATTGTGGGGCTCCCCCTGCCTGGCCCCGGCAGCACGGCAGAAAAGTGCAGGGAGAGAGGAGAGAGGAGAGCAGCAGGGACCTGGCCGGCATCCCAGACACATCTTGCAGGCTGACGGGTCCGCGCAGCTCAACCTGTCCTGTCCAATGCGATTATAATCCAGAGATACAGATCTATTAACCTCCCTCGAGGGGAGAAGAGCTCGCCAGGACAGAGCCTAAACATGCCAGGGCATGCCAGGCAGCTTGGCACCAATACAGCCCCAGCCTCACCAGCCCTGCACCCCAGCCCAAACTGGTCCCCTTGCCACTGCGGAGCTCAGCAGCTCCAAGTCGCCACGCTGCAGCCCCAAAACCCCTCATTCCCAGGGCTGGTGCTCACCCTTCTTGGCCTGAGCCTGCCGGATCCGCCAGATGGTCTTGGGGATCTCGAAATTGTAGTTTTGGGGCAGGGCCCCCGCTGCCTCCTGCAGCTCCGCGTTACTGAGGATCTCCTCGGGGATCTGCTGTGCCACTCGTCGCGTGGGGCCTCGGACTGCGGGACAAATAGGGTGGCCTAAAGGAGCAACCAGGAGGGCAGCACACCCTGTACCCCACGGGCCACCGGCATCCTCGCTGCCCTCATGCCACCCCCGGGGACAAGCGGGCAGAAGGGGATGGGTTTCTGCCCTTCATGCTGGAGGCAGGTTGCTGGAACTTTTGGGAGGAAAACACGGGGGGGGGGTTGCCCAGAAAGCACCACTGCAACTATGTGAAACCCTGTGAGCGGGGCTGGCTACCCCCAAGCCGGTGGGACAGCAGGCACAACCCCCCCATGGCTCATCCGCAAGCACCCCGGGGGCACCCCCAGGGGTCCCTCCTGCCCCATCAAGGGGATCCCGTTATCCCACCGAAGAAAAGGCAACAGCAGCGGGTAAGCCAGGCCCGTCCCCGGGAGCCTCATCCTGAAGCCGGCCCCCGCCAGCAACCGCCCCCTTACAGCTCGGCGAAGCCGGAGAGCGGCGGGGGAGTGACAGCAGGGGGATTATTCACTATTTCCAGCCCAACACCGGCACTCATGAGCCACCAAACCCTCCCCGCACGGCCCACGGTCGAACCGCCAAAGGGCCAGCTGGGCCGGGCCGGTGGCGGGGGAGGCCGGGCCGGTGGCGGAGCCACCGGCCCGGCCTCCCCCGCTACCGACCCGGCCTCCCCCACCGAGGCAACTGAAATAGAACCCGGTACCAACACCGGGGACCCAGCATTGACCCGGCCTCGGCCCACCTGCACCGGGCACCGGGGCCGCGCTCCCGACCCTCACGGAGGCCGCCATGGCTCTGGAGCACGTGAAGGCGGGAAGGCAGCACTAAGCGAGTCCGGCGCTAGGCCAGAGCAGTCGCCGGCCGAGAGATCGAGTGTGGGAGCGCGCCGCCGGGCCCCGACGGGATGGGCGGTGCGGCGGGGACCGGTGGGTCTCGGCACGGTCCCGACGGGCCCAGCGGGCTGTGCTAAGCGCTGCGGTGTCGGGGCTGCCCCCCTTTCACGTCGGGGCTGTGACTCCGCCGCGTCCCCTCCCGGTGCTGACAGCCCCGGGGCTGCCAGTCCCAACGTTAATGCAGGGACAGGGACAGCGGGGACACCGGCGGGGCAGTGGGGACAGCAGCGCTCCCAGTGGGATAACGAGACCCCCGGTGGGGCAGGGGGGAGGAAGCGAGAGGGACCCTCGAGGGGCAGGAGGGACCACCCCGGGGCAGCGGGGCCCCGGTGGAATGTTGGGACCGCGGTGGGGGAGTACGGAGACAGCAGGGACCGGGGTGCAGAGGGGACAGCAGAGCTCCCGGTGGGGCATCCATGTCCCCGGTGGGATAGCAGGGACTCGGTAGGGCGGAGGGCACCGTAAGGGAAGGCAGCGACCGTGCCGGTGTGGAAGGGACAGTGGGAGCCACGGCGGGACACCGGGGGACGGAGCGGACGAGAAGGGGACGAGGGGACGGTGGGGACGGCGGGTCCCCGAGGAGCGGCAGAGACGCTGCTGGGCAGACGGGACAGCGGCGACAGCAGTGACCCCAGCAGGCTCGGGGAGAGGGGCGGGAGGCGGCAGAGCCCCGGTGGAATATCGGGGCACCAGGCGGGTGGGGGAACGACGGCGGAGGGGACGGCGATGGGGCGGGGGCGACAGCCGGTCCCGGGGGGACCGCAAAACCCCGTGGCGGGGCGGGGAGGGGGGCAGAGCTGGGCCATGCCCCCCGGTGGGGCGGAGAGGGCTGGAGGGGGAGGCGGCGCGGGGAACGGGAGCAGCGGCACTTTCACGAACTGTCCACGGGAGGCGGGAGAGGCGGCGGCGGTGGCGGCGGAGGAAGGGGGGGGCCCGGCCGGGCTCGCCCAGCCCTGCCCAGCCCTGCCCGCCCCGTCGCTGCCCCGCCCCGCCCTGCCCAGCCCTGCCCGCCGCTGCAGGCAGCGCGGCACCGGTACCGGGCGCCCCTTTATAGGCTCGGCCCGAGGGGGTGGGGGGCGGCGGCGGCCCCAGCCCCGAGGGGGCGGCTCCCCCCTAAAAGCCGGCGGCGGGACGCGCGGCGGGCAGAGGCGCGGCCGGCGCTCCCCGGTGCTCCGGGGCCGGCGCTCCCCGGTGCCGCTGCGGCTCGGCCCGCCATGCCCCCGCGGGGGCCGCTCGCCCGGGCCCCGGCTCCGCGTTCCTGGTGTAGCAGCAGCCACCGCTGCCGCCGCCGCTACCGTTCGCCGCCGCCGCGCCCGCGGCTCTGAGCGCCGCCGCCGCCGCCGCCGCCGCCGCCGGGAGACCGCGCCCGCCCCGGCTCCAAGATGCTCCGCCAAGGTGAGCGCCGCACCGGGAGGGCATCGGGTACCGCGGGCACCGGGGCCGGCTCCGAAGTTTGTCTCCCCGCCGAAGTTGGGGCCGCGACGCCGGGCGCCCCCCGCCGCCGCCGCGTTACCGGCGCCGCCGCCGCCACCGAGGCTCGGGCACCCCCCGGGGAGCGGCACCGGCGGCGCACGGCGGGAGCGCAGCGCGACGGGGAGCGGGAGGAGCGGGTGGAGGCACAGCAGGCGCCGGGTCCCGCGGGTCCCGGGGTACGGCGAGTCCCGGAGGCAGGGGGGCTGCGGCGGGCGGGGTGGGGGGGTGTGTGTGTCGGTGCGCGTCCCCCGGGGCGAGGGAAGGGAAACGGGGGCTCACCGGGGGACGCGGGGGGTTCGGCGGGGAAGTTGGGGCGAGCCGTCCCGTTCCGCCCCCCCGAAGAGATTCGTTCCGCTGTGACATCACGCTATTTCCATGGCAACCGTCTGGGACATCATAGGGGAGCTTTTTGACATCATAGCGAGGGGAAAAGCCAGCCCTCCCGGGGGGTCCGGGGCGGCGGGGGGGAGGGCAGGACCCCTGGCCCCGCTGCACTCGGGCCAGTCCCGGGGAGATGATGGGGACAGCGGTGCCATGCGGGGGGACCCTGGCCGGTCCCCCCCTCTGCTCCTGTCCCACACCCTGGGGAGGGGACGGCCA
The DNA here is from genome assembly GCF_034619465.1 of Leptosomus discolor. Lineage (NCBI taxonomy): Eukaryota > Metazoa > Chordata > Aves > Leptosomiformes > Leptosomidae > Leptosomus > Leptosomus discolor. Next base: position 10,892,417 of record NC_141408.1, read on the forward strand.
CGAAGCCCCGGGCCCAGCCCTCGCCGCCACCACCGCATGCCCTTCTCCGGCGAGGCTCCGACAGCAGGAGAAGATGCCAACGCCGCACCCGCAGCCCCCCGTGTCGGGGCACGGACCCCCGGGCAGGGCAGAGCCCCCACTGCCACACTGGGGATGCTTTTTCCCACTGGGGGGAATGTCACCTTGCAGTGGCGGGGCCTCGCGCTTGGATGCTCCTCTCTCTGGCTCCCGCCTCGGCTTTGTTCGGTGTATTAGCGCGACTGGGCTGACAGTCTTCAGAACAAACCCCGAGCCCTCGGAGCAGCCCCAGTTCCCAGCTTCGGTGCTGCCGGCTGGAGAAAAAGCATTATCCAGGCTGGGGAACTGGGAGCCTGAGGTGGAGGCAGGCGGCAGGGCTGCATCCCACCAGGGGTAGCCTGTTAAGGTCAAGATGTACAGCTTTCATTTCTGGAGCTAGAAAAACAAAATGCAAATTGAAGAGCCTGTGGGCTAATGCAAAACCTATTCTTAAAGTTTTTGTCTTGTTAAGCAAGGAAATAGAGTGCCAAATAGGCTTTGTTAAGTGGCAGTCTAATTAATAATTTAAAATCTTGTAGCTGTCTTTCATTAGAATTTATCTGTACATCAACCACAAAATCAGTCAAACACACTCATTTATAAGTTAATGCCATTCCTGAATAATTCAACAGGCAGTTAGAGGAGGCCTCCATCCCGCCAAGAGGCTCTCCCCTCCCAGTCTCCCTGTGGTCAGGTGTCCCGAGGTAGGGGGGTCCCAGTCCCCAGCATTTGCCCCAAGCAGGGTGCGGAGGGGACACCCCACATGGAGGGGGACAAGAGGAGATGGGGAGAGCTGCCGCTGGGGCACGGGGCCAGGGCGAAACCCCTCGGTGGGGCTTGGGGGCGGCTGGTTTTGTCAAGGGAGGTGGCAGCGTGAGGCTGTGCTGGTGGGAGGCAGCACACGCTGATGGTGGCTCGGGCTTGGGGACGTGGCAGGGCTTGAGGGACCTACAGATGATGTCCCTGGGGGAAACAGCTCTGTGTGCCCACTCGCAGGGGTGGATGGCTTTGCATGCGGTGCCACACGGGTCAAAGGTGTTTGTGGCTGAAGGTTTGCGGCAGGACAGGCAGCAGCGGCGTGGCAGGAGCAGCACTGCAATGCCCAGGGGCGTTTTGGGCATCCTGCGCCCCATGAGCTCCAGCCGCAGAGGCACCGAGCATCCCTGGTGGGATTCAGGGTGGATTTTGGGCACTGGAACATCATCATCGGTGACGTGGCAGCAGGTGACAGCGCAGGGTGCAGCTCCGGCCTGGGCAAGGGTGTCGGTGGGGCTGGCGCTGCGCCGTGCACCCTGCCGGAGGTGGCCGCAGGCAGGAGCGCAACGCTGGCGATGCAGGAGAAGGAGATTTCCAGGTCAAGGATGACACCAAGGTCATGGGCAGTCACGTCCCCATCCTTACTGTCATTCAGCCCATCGACGGGGCGTCCAGCCCCTGTCCCTCCCTGCAGGGGAGCAGCCAGCGGGCAGGGCGCAGGCACAGGCCAGGCTGCGGTTCCTGTGCCGGGGAGCCGAGAGCCCAGAAACCTTTCTGCTTATAAAAGTTTAATTTCCTAAAGAGCTGAGAGGAAGCCACAAGCTCTCTGTGCCCAGCGAAGCAAGGGGGGTGGCCAGGCTGGGGGCGGGGGAGAGGTCAGGATGTGGCCCAGGCTGTCCCTGCGGTGGTGCTGGGGGGGAACAAGGGGCGCTCGAGCAGGCGAGACCTGTCTGGATCTGGAGCTGGAACTGGGAAGCGAAGGAGCCGTTGCCACTCGGTGACCCATGCTGATGGAGCCTGGCAGAATCAGCGCCACGGCCATGCTTGGCTAAATGTTATTCCCACCTTTTGCCTCAACGGCCACACCCAGCGCCCTGTGGTCCCATCCAGGTGCTTGAGGCTGCGGGTGACACTCCAGGTGGCCTCGACGCGCTGCTCTAAAAACACCAGTAAACCTGCCAGGGAGACGTAAAAATATGCATTTTCCGGTGTGATTTCACACCCACCTTTCCCCGAGGCACCTGGTGGTGCTGGAGCCGACGGCACGGGCCAGAGCTGCGGGCAGTGGGAACCTGTGGTTTGTAGGATGAGGCCGTGAGTAGGGTGTTGTTGTGTTGGGGCTGGGCAGGGACTTGGACTACTGGAAAGGACCAGAGTGCTGCTGGGTTTTGGCTCTTGCTGTTTGGAGGCAAAAAAGCAGGCAGGGAAGCGCAGGAGCCTGGAGGGACATGGTGGTGGCTGGGTGTGGCCAGGGCCACCGCCCATTGAGGTGTCCCCAGCTCCAGTCGGTGCCCCCAGCCAGACCCAGAGCGGCAGGGAGCCAAACCCCATTTGCAGAGGAGTGACCCAGGACATGGCTGCTTCAGCCCCTCATCACTGGGGTCAGCCACCCGTCCTGCTCTGCCCCACATCGGGGCACCCCTGGGTGATGCTGCTCCCGATCCCCACCCTGGGGAGCTGCTCCAGCCGCCTCCAAACAGCCAAAAACTCAGGCTTAGTTTGCGAAGTGCAATCCCAGGGCTTAGCCACGTTCGATATAAACTCTGGTTATTAACGGTAGATTATGTCTTTAAAAGCGCTTTGGTGGAGCAGCAGGCAGCAGCAGGCAGCAGCAGGCAGCAGCAGGCAGGTGAGGCATGGCACCAGCACCCCAGCAATGGTGGCTGTTGTTTGGGTCCCCAGCAGGCTGGGATGGGCAAGGGGCTGCCCTGACCCGCCACCCACCGAAGGAGCCTGCTGTCTGATTTAAGAGTGGAGGCAACAAGTGGGAGGCCAGCAGGCCATGGGGCAGAGCTGTGGGGCCAGGAGCAAGCGGGACGCTGGTGGGAGTCAGCAAGGAGGAGCCGGGGGGCCCATGTGCCAGTATGGGCAGGGGGTGCAGGGCACGGCCCCAGGAGCACCGCTGGGGTGTGGGAGCATCCTTGTTCTCTCCAGTGAGGATGCTCCTTCCCTGATATTTTGGGTGACACTGCCCGAGCGCAAGGAAGGACAAGCTGGCTTGGCCTCAGGTCCCTCCACCAGCAGCGCAGGTGGTGCTGTCCCCACTCTGGATGTTGGTGCCGTGTCCCATGTCCCAAATTGAGGAAGCATCGATCCCCCATACCATCCCTACGGAACGGCATCGCCATGGAAACCCGCAGCCCTGCGACTGCCGCCCAGCAATTGGGGGGGACACTTTTAGGAATATTATTTTTACTGATGACAAATGATGGAGGCTTGGTGCTGACGGAGGAAACGCCTGCGCCCAGCGGCTGGTCTTTTCTCCTGCCCGTTTTGCCGAGGGCAGGGCACATGCCGATCGGGCAGCCGTGGCTCTGCCCGCGTGTTAAGTGCAGGCAGCAGTGAGCGGCAGATGCAGGACGGGGAGATGCAGGGGGCAATCTTCTTTGTGCAGATTAGGATTGGGGGGTTATTAAGAAGAAAATGCTCCATTTGGTGCAGAAAGCTCCTTTTCCTCTTTTAACAGCACATGTGCCCACCGGCTGCTTTCTTCCCGGTGGTGCTGGCACATCGGCTGAGAGCCAGCCTGGCTTCGGCAAGCGGCTTTTTGTGATGCTCCTGCCCGGGCTGGTAGTGCCATGATCGCCCGCCCTGGTGACTCCCAGCGCCGAAAGCCGATTGCGCTTGGGGCCACGTCTCTCCCCAGCTCATGGCTGGCAGGATGGGATGGCAGAAGGTTTTGGCTGGAGAGCTGATGGCACAGTAGCCTGGGGGGTCCGTGGTGGTCCATCACATCCCAACAGTGCCTGGCCATGGGGAGAACAGCTTGGTGGAGCTGGAGGGCATCGGAGACGCTCCATGTGCACCCCAAGTCGCAGCATCGCTATCGCACGGGGAGGCTGCGGCCGTTGTTTACCGGGGAGTAGCGGCAGGAGGGAATTTGGCTGCTGCGCTGGCAGGGCTCCTTACGGAGACAGCCCTGCAAGTGGAGGGGAGGTGCCAGCGGCTCTGCCAGCCCCGTGTGCTGCACTTGGGAACCGCTTTTTTGTTGTTTTTTTTTCTTTTTTTTTTTTTTTTTACCAGCTGTGTTTGCGCTGGCGTTTGCACTGGTTTGCTCAGGGAAACCCCAGCCACCATGGCCAGGGGACCCCCACGGTGCCATCCGAGGGGTGCAAAGCTCATCCTCGGGCATGGAGAATATCCCGGTGGTTTTTGTCCCCGCGATGAGCCCACGGTGGCCCGGGTGAGGTCTCGTTCACAAGACCTTCACCTGACCTGGCATCAATGAGTGTCTGGGCATGGGGATGCACTTGCACAGGGCAGAGCCCCTCTGATCCCCCCGGGGTGAAGGCAGAGGGAGGCAAAGGCTGCCGGCTGCATCTGCTGCTTGCCATTGCCAGCTCCTGCCTGCCCCGAGCTGCCCTGCCTCCGAGCTGCCTGCAAATTCAGCAGCCCGTGGGGTGCTGCATACGGCCACCCCGCAGGCAGCACAGCGGAGCAGGGAGAGGGGCCAGGATGATCCCCCCTCGGCAGGGATGTGCCGGGGTGTTTGTGCTAACAAGCCCGGCATATTATAATTTCAATGGAATTTAAAAAACAAAATAGTCCTCAGACAAACGGCTCCGCAGTGCCTCTGCCAGGGCCTAAGATCTGCTGCTATCTATTTTTTAATAATTGAGGGTAATAAATATGTATTTCTTTCTCCTTTCTCTCCGTACTCTGCAGCTTGTCAGCTCCCTGCGTCTCTCCTCTGATCAGACCCCATCTTTGCCGTGCGGAAAGAAAAAGAAAGGGGAAAAAAAAGGGAAAAAAAGAGAAGGGGGAAAAAAAAAAAAGGAAAAGATCCTTTAAGCAAAAAGGATTAAAGCCTTGAAAGTAGGTCTGCCCGAGCCGCTCGGCTCTCCCTGCTCCCCGCCAGCCGCAGCCAGGGCCAGGGAGGGCTGTGCAGGGTGAGAGGAGCATCCCCAGGCAGCTGAATCCGGCCCCGTGGGGTGTTTGTGGGTGCAGCGCCCAGCTGGGCAGCACAACCCCCCCGGGAGCCAGGCTGCAGCTGGGCAGAGCTACCGGGCAACTTGGCAAACCGCTGTTCAGAGCCAGTTCTTTGGCGGCAAATACTCCCCGGCGCTTTATTCCCATTGGTTTTCGGATGGGGACGTTGGCTTGAAAACGAGGAGGGGGGTTTGATGGCAGGGCCAAGCGCGGGGCATGCTGTGGGACCCCCCCCCGGCCGCGGGATGCTGGGGCGGAGGAGGCGCTGGTGTGAAGGAGGCGGCTATTTATAGCTTCCCTCGGCTTTTGTTCCTTTTCCAGTAGAGCTCCTCTTGAAATAGAAACAGCGCTGGCTGCGTGGCCGCTCCCGGGGCCCAGCCTGGCTGCGGGGGGCACCTCCCTGCCCAGGGTGGGGGGACACCCCCTGCCACGAGGTGCCATGGCGTTGGGCATCCTCCCATCCTGCATCCCTTGAGATGGAGCTGGTGTGGGATGGGGAGGGGGAGCCGCCCCGCTGCAGCCCCCCTTGTGCTGGCAGGATGCTGGTCCCAACCCTGGGACTGGGGCTGAATGGCTCTGGGGGGGAGCAGCTTTGCAGGGGGGGGACACACAGCACTGGGTGCCCCTGGGGAGAGCGGGTACAGCCCTCGGGAGCACCCTGGCAGGGTCTGTCCCCGTTTTGCAGCTCAGCCGTTGTCTCTGCTCTTCCCTCCCAGCATCCGACCGCCCCCCACCCTCCATCTCTGATCAATATAGCTAGGAAAAACAAAACAAAACAAAGTAAATATTTAATACGATCCAGGGAGCCACGGCGAGCGCTCCCCCCGTCTGTCTCCTCCGCCAGCCGCTCGCAGCAGCTCCCCGGCCCTAATGAGCCTGAGTGCAGCAGGGATCGATGGCGAAGGCAACCTCCGCAGAAGGGGTCAGGCCCGCCACGTCCCCCCCTCTGTGCTGCACCGGAGCCAAGGCTTGGCCCCCTGTGCCCCTGTGCCCCCCCCCCCCCCCCCCCCCTTCCCCCCAGGTCTGCCTGTCCTCCTCCTCCTGTCCTGCTTTTCCTCTTCTGTGTCCCCTTTGTCCTCTCCAGCTCCCAGGAGGGACAAGGGCTCTGCTGCTCCAGCACATCCACCCCTTGTCCCGCTGTCACACGGGACACGAGCTGTGTCAGGCTTCAGCCCCAGACTGGGGGATCGTGCAGGGGTGCGGGATGGGGCGTGTGGAGGGCTGGATCCAACGCAGAAAGCCGGTGTCTGTCCCTGCGCTCGGGGAGCAGCTCCCTCGTGGATGGGAGTGCAGAGCCTGGGGGGGACAGCCCAGACACTCCCAGAGCTGGTGCTGTCTTCTTAACCGGTGCCAAAACGTTGTCCCTACTTGTGGTGTGACCAGACCTGCCTCCTCCTCCTCTTCCTCAGCAGCTTCTTGCCCCCTCCCCTTGGTCCCCACTGAGGACCTGCGTCTCCTGGTGTCCCCCAGAGACCCCAAGTGCCGATGCTGTTTGGGAAGCGCTGGTGCCAGGCGGCTGGTAGGCTGGCCCCGGCAATGCCAACGTGGGACCTGCCTCATCGTGCTCTGGCTCCACGTGTTTTCCGAGTTGGGATGGTCCCTGTTGCTCCAGTGCCAATGCCGACAGAGGGGCAGTTATTAACAGGAGCTGCCAAATCGCCCGTCGCCCTGACACAGCTGCCCTCCGCCAGACGAAGTCCCCGTTGTGCCCCCCAGCCTGTGCCGTAGGTCTAGGAGAGGGGCCCAGCCGTGCCCCCAGCCAGGCATTCCATCGGGTGGTGGACCTCTCCATCACCGCGTGGCCTCATCCTGCCCTGCACTGTGGCTGATTTCCCGGCGGGATGCGGAGGTGCCACACTGGAGGCAAAACTCAAGAGGAGCACCCGGCTGCGCTTCTCTGCCACCACAGCGCTTTGCAAATTGTTTTTCTGTGGAAAAGTCAATTGTCCTTAGTGGCACCTGAGGTGAACCCAGAGCCAAATGATGTCCCCAGGATGGGACGGAAGGAACAGCTGCCCTGCTCGGTGCCCCTTGTCCAACCCTGCCAGACCCCCAGCACCACGAAACCCTGGCCGGGCTGCGCCTGAGGATGGCAACTGGATTTACAGCTGGGAAAAAACCTGGTGGACCCCGAGCATGGAGCAGGGAAGGTCCATCTCATGTCTCCAAGATCATACTGAGCATCTTCCTGCAGCTGAGGTGTCTGTAGGCTGGCAGTGGGTGCAGAGGTGCCGGGGCAGGATTCCCTGTGGGAAATACGGCGGCAGCAGCATGAGCCGGGACAGCGGCGCGGGTCCTGCGTCACAGACGCAGGCTTATGGCAAGGTGCCGAGGAAGTTTTGCAGCAGCATTAGAAAATGTTGACATGTTTTTTGAAACAATTTCAGATCTGATATCTGCGCCAGATTGAGTTTGTAACCAGCTTTATTGTTTAAGCCTGCTGGGATTTCATCAAAGGCGTCTGCTGTTTACCCAGAACCATTTCATTGGAGAAAACAGCAAACAGACCTGCATTTCTATCTGATTTCACTTTTTCCTTTTTCCTCCTGAATTTAAGTGCTTGTGAAAAGCATGGCTGATAAGGCAGAGCAATGTGGATAAATCCCGAGGACTGGCTCGGCAGAGGCTCCACCAGCTGCTCCGGGTTTATTAATAGACTGAAGGCAGTTGTGGGACTGGCTGCCGGGCTGCCAGCCTGGAGCGAGGCACCGGCCTTGGTGGCACCTGGGTGTCCCCAGCTGGTTTCGGGATCTCCGTTCCAGAAGGCTGAGATGAGTTCTGGCTCCTGGGGATGCTGAAGGCTGGGAAGAGGACCACATGGTGCTTTTTTACCACTTGCAGTGCAACTTCAGATTTAAGCCATGAAGGACCCAATGTCTGTCCCTCCTCAGGGAGTGGCAGTGACCCCGGCAAGTGATGGGCTCCGTGACACCACAACAAGCCGGGCCAAAGCCAATGCAGCTATGGGAAGCAGAGGATGATGAAGGAGAAACCAAATTAGAAAGGGGCCTGGTGTAAACTGCATTAATCCTCCTCGC